>NW_026695311.1:0-658838 GCF_028974085.1 Penicillium chermesinum | reverse complement strand
GTCCCATACCATCACTCCTGATGGATTTGCAGGGTAAGAAGTCGCCAAGACTTTTGGTCCGCGAAGAATATGGTTATGATCACTGACAGAGCGAGGCTTTCAGAAATTCCACTCTAACTCGAAAACGCTTGTCTGGCTCAAGACCGGAATTTGAAGAAATAGGCTCTTGCTTCTACAAATCACGGTTCGCCTACGGCTCAAATTTGGATGCGAATCTCGTATGCTTAGTAGCAGCCGGGTAATTGAGCGTTGGAATCCATTGGATCCTCCCCGAGCGCCGTCTGCTTAAATTCTTCACGGGGCGTGGTCCAGAACACGTTCCGGAACCAGGCCGAGCCAGAAATCCCCGCCATCCATACCCAGGAGCTCGCGGGCCCATAATCCCCGGCTTGCTGGGATACCGAGCTTAACTAAAAGCACTCACCGGAACGGCTCTGGCTTGTCGGGATCAAGAGTCTGGAGAGCGACACGGGGAAAGCTGGAGACCCGACGTGGAGTCCGCTCAAACGGCCTGGAGATGCGGGTGATTGGTCCGCATCTCCGGGGTTTGTCCGTGAAGCTTTGCTCTGTTTTACTCCCACACGGGACCATGAGACGCTCGGATTCGGGTTTTCCACGCAAAATTACGAAAGTGGTAGTTTCCCGCGGCTGTCCATGCTTGAATGTAAGTTCTGAAAATTGCAACCTAGGTGATTCCAAGCGCGTCCTCAAGCCTGCTTCCAAAGCTGGATTCTCTACCAACGGGGGTTTGCAAGGATAAGGTGACAGAGCGTCTCCTGCAAGCTTTTCATCCATACCCCGCCCGGGAGGCAGTATGCAAACTATGGAAGGGCAAGCATGAACCACCTAATCGCCTTCCTAATTGGGATTGGCTAGGCCAAGACGGAGGAATTGCGTCGAGTGCAGAAGGCTTAGGGTTTGAGACTCTTTACTCGAATTTTCAGTCATCCCCATCTTCTTTGCTGAGCGCTTATGGCTCATCGCGCAAAGGCCAGCTCCCGCACAATCACATGACCATTTCTGCAGCTTTCCAACTTCCTATTGTTAAGATGTAGACCCTATGACGGCTGTAGCGTCCCATCGGTAGCCTCCACAATGCCAGTGCTACAAATCGTACGGTGGCTTCAAGATAGTTTCTTGACTGAAAGGACCATGCGGGACACGGTGCCACTGAACCCAAAAGCCGCGCCTTACGCGAAACTTATTAATTGCTGTAATCAATTCTTATTCCTCGGCCGATGGACCCTCCAACGTGGAAGTGGGGTCTCAATGGCACGTCAATTCTGTTTTTGTATGGTCTGCCCAGAGTCAATATTAACTCGCGGGGGCCGCCTGGGCCCCCTTGACCAATCGCCCGGTTCAGCAACCAGGCTCGACACGACTGGCAGGTGGGACAGTTTCGCACGGTTAACCACGTTTTACCATGTACTTTTATTAGCATGACGCTAAGACTGTTCTGTGGCGTGCCCAGAGAGCAAGTTTAATGAGGGGAATACAGAGCGTGCATTAGTCCGCTCCTTTAGCTTCTTAGCTTCTCCCACAGGTCAGGCGAGGTCACGCGCAGAGCAGACTAAGTATAGACTGCGATGGAATGGCCGCAGGAAGACGGAATGCCGAAGCGTTTGCAGCCCCGAAGTCACGAAGAAGAAAAAAGAAAATGTGGCGCAATCGGGTTCCCTGGCCAATCAGACGCTAAAGCTCCCACGTTGAGGCCCGAAACGAATGGATCCGGAGCCGAAAACCCCAGACTGGTCGCCAGCCGAGACTCTGTTTGGCTCGTCTATTTTCGCGAGATCGGTGCACCACCAATCAGAGCGGCTTCTCGCAGCCCCTGCGCGGGGCCGTGGCGGTCTCCCGCCAATGGGGATGGCCGCTTCTTTTTACCCCTGCGGTCGGCTCCGTGCAGACCAGGAACATCCCCGGTTTCGGTCGCATGGCAATTTTCCATGCGTTTTGGGACTGCTGCTCCGGCATTAGGCTGGATTGGACTTAGACTCTCGCCCAGTCCATGGGTCTGTGAAAATTTAGCTGGTCATGAGCCGCTTTCGCGTGTCTAACCGATGCCCCGGGGTAGCCGGGGTTGATCTGGGGTTGTAGATCGGAGCCGAGTCTGTCTTTTCCAGTTTCCCAAATGCGTTGGACAACAACTATATAACATTCCTGCTTTCCCACGTCAATTTTCTGCATTCATCATCCTTACCTATAATATCACCCTACTTGAGCACTGATATATCACGACCCTTGTGCATCTTTCAAAGACCAATTGCTCGGTCCCTTGATCTTCTATCGAGCCTAGTCACTTCTCAAACGTACCCAATGACCGACACAAACGGCGTTCCCGAGGTGTCTGCGACGGCTCTCGCCCCGATGCAGAGCCCGTCGCAGAGCCTCGAGGGTGAGCGTCTTGAGGCGCCGGTCACTTGGAAGACCTACCTCATGTGCGTCTTCGCTGCCTTTGGCGGTATCTTTTTCGGATATGACTCGGGATACATCAACGGTGTCCTTGGCATGGACTACTTCATTGAGACTTTTGAGGGCTTGGTAAGTTCACCGCTGCAGCAGTGCAGTTTGACTGGTGCTAACCCCATTCCAGGACAAAGCCACCACCCCTCCCGACCAATTCGTGATTCCCTCTTCCCGCAAATCCCTGATTGTCTCCATCCTCTCTGCTGGTACTTTCTTCGGTGCGATCATCGCTGGGGATCTGGCCGATTGGTTTGGTCGTCGGACCACGGTCATTGCTGGCTGCGTCGTCTTCACTGTGGGTGTTGTCTTACAGACTGCCTCGACCAGCATTGGCCTGCTCGTGGCTGGTCGTTTGATTGCCGGATTCGGAGTGGGATTCGTCTCTGCCGTCATCATTCTGTACATGGCAGAGATCTCTCCTCGCAAAGCGCGTGGTGCGATTGTCTCTGGGTACCAATTCTGTGTTACCATCGGTCTCATGTTGGCTTCTTGCGTCGACTACGGCACCGAGCACCGCTCTGACTCGGGCTCCTACCGGATCCCGGTCGGTCTGCAATTGCTGTGGGCGACGATCCTTGCCACCGGTCTCTTGTTCCTCCCCGAGTCCCCTCGCTACTTCGTTCGCAAGGGTGACAAGGAGAAGGCCCGTCAGTCTCTGTCCCGTCTGCGCGGTCAGCCCATCGACTCCGAGTACATCTCCATTGAACTCACCGAGATTGACGCCAACCTCCAGTATGAGATGCAGGCCATCCCCCAAGGTGGCTACTTCAGCAGCTGGGCCAACTGCTTCCGCGGCAGCATCTTCTCGCCGAACAGCAACCTGCGCCGCACCGTTCTCGGTACTTCCCTCCAGATGATGCAGCAATGGACCGGTGTCAACTTCGTCTTCTACTTCGGGACCACCTTTTTCACCCAGCTCGGCACGATCTCCAACCCCTTCCTGATCAGCATGATCACCACCATCGTCAACGTCTGCTCCACCCCCATCTCCTTCTACGCCATCGAGAAGCTCGGTCGCCGCCCCTCCTCCTGTGGGGTGCCCTCGGCATGGTCGTCTGCCAGTTCATCGTTGCCATCATCGGCGTCACCGATGGCCAGAACCCCCACGCCGTCAGCGCGATGATCGCCTTCATCTGCATCTACATCTTCTTCTTCGCTAGCACTTGGGGCCCCGGTGCCTGGGTCGTCATCGGCGAGATCTACCCCCTCCCTATCCGCTCTCGCGGCGTCGCGCTCTCCACCGCCTCCAACTGGCTCTGGAACTGCATTATCGCCGTCATCACCCCTTACATGGTTGACACCGACCAGGGCAACCTCGGGGCCAAGGTGTTCTTCATCTGGGGGTCTCTTTGCACTTGCGCTTTCGTCTACACTTACTTCTTGATCCCTGAGACCAAGGGACTGACCCTGGAGCAGGTCGACAAGATGATGGAAGAGACTACCCCGCGTACTTCGAGCAAATGGAAGCCTCACTCTACCTTTGCTGATGATATGGGTGTCACGGATGAGAAGGCCGTGGTTGCTCCCAAGGTCGCTCACGTTGAGGTCTAAGGGTTTGAAGTGATGCATTGCATCTTGGGCGGTGTTCGGTGACTTTGTTTTGTTCAGCGGAATACCTCATCTTATGTGATATGTGTGAATGGTCATGCTTTTTGCTACTTGAAATTGTCTTTGCTCTGGTTGGATAGCTTATGTAATTTTATATCCTCGCTCATGGATTATATTCAACTTCTGAATCCTGGCTTCTTTCCTGTATTCATTGTGGCTTCTGTAGTTGATGGTATGTAGTATGAGTTTGCCAGGGCTATTGCACTGATCCTATTTGACCCAGCTTCTGCCTCCATATCTTTCCCTTGGATGGGCAGTGGGCCTCCAGGGACTTTTTAACTGGCTTTCGCGTCTGCCAGCAACAGCGCTGCCTAAGCTACTACTCACAGTAGGAGGTGATGCAATCAACCTTCGTATCGACTTATGATACGAGTTAACAATATGATATTTTATGGAACTTATCTGTTTTCAACTTCTATTCTCTATGCCTCCTTAAGATTCCCATACCAAAACCGGCTTGATTGACCCGCCCGCGTGCATACTTTCGATGGCTGTTTCAAACTCAGAGACCTGATCGTGTTAGTAATCCCTAATATATTCTACTGGGATCCACGTACATCGAAAAAATCAATCATTCTGTCAATTGGGAAAAGGCCCTCTCGGTACCACTGAATCATTTGCGGAATAGCCTAGCCGCGTTAGTCTGGGGTTGAAACTCCTCGACAACCGGCTCACCTTTTTGGGCGCACAATCTCCTTCAATGCATCCCAGAATAGCCCGGCCAGACTGCGAATGCAGATACGCTGTTAGCTTCCAAGGCGCAAAGGAGGATAGATTCTTACGTTGATGTGAGCAGTGACATTGATGTTAAGGGTATATGCCGGCGGCGGAATGCCAATAGTAACAAACTTGCCCAGCGTATACGTCGCCTGGAGACTTTGCTCCATGATCAAGGGCACGCCAGTAGTATCGATGGCAATAGAAGCGCCGTTCGGCACAATCTTCCGCACTGCGGCATCGAGGGTAGTGAACCCCTCATGACTGGTATTGATCGTGTAAGTGGCCCCCAACTCGGTGGCTAGATCAAGGCGACTCTGCGTCCGGTCGACCGCTATGATTGCTTTACACTTCTTGATCTTTGCCGTCTGATCCCCATAGTCCGGGTTAGAGTCTGGATGGCAACAGGGGTGTCGAGGATGCTCACCATGAGCGCAGCCATCCCTACAGCACCCATCCCAGCAATCATGACGATATCCTTCGGCCCCGCCTGCGTGGTATTCTCAATCGCGCCCATCCCGGTCTGGAATCCACACCCCAGAGTTGCAAAGAGCTTCAATTCATCGATGCTCTGGATAAGGCCCTTGGCGTTAACAGCGGACTTTGTGCTGACGACAGTCTGTTGCACGAAACTAGACTGTCCAAAGTACGACGCCCAAATCCTCTCGCCATCCCGCCGGGTCATCGCTTTCGAGCTCCCGACATAATTCAGTTGCGCAAATGAGTCGCAATAGGCCGGGTGATTGGCCTCGCATTGCTGGCATGAAGAGCACGAGTTGAACGATAGCAGGACTGGGTCGCCCACGGCAAGGTCTTGGACGTTAGGGCCGATAGCCCGGGTGATTCCCGCACCTGAGGCCGCCCTAGACATTACTATTTGATGCAATTGAAGATAGATTCTTGGGGTGGTTTTACCTTCATGGCCCACTGCTTTCGGGTACTGAATGTCTAGTGTGCCTGTCGGAACTGAACCGAGAACGATATCCGTATGGCATATCCCAGTTGCGATAATCTCGACGGCAATTTCGTTCTCTCCTAGTGATGCAGAATCGACCTGGATCTCTTCCAGAGTCCAGTTTCTTTTGGAAGGCTCTTTTGGCTCAAGAGCGATAATCGCTTTTGTGGTTGTCATTGCTTCGGGTACAGCTCCGTTGACTTCCAGATGGGACGAACAGCACTAGTTCTGCGTGTGGTTGATAATAAAGTAGTGCATGAATCCATGATCCTTGCTGACGGGCGGTTATACTTTCCCCACATTATTTGTTGTTGTTTCGAGATCCGAGGTTCAACCCCGCATTACATCGCGATCATTCCCCCGCAACTGGGGAGCCAGGCCGAGGGTTCTGCATGAGTTCCCCACATGGCTCGACTCTAATTCCACAGCTCCTTTGCACGCCGCGAAACACCTTGTAGAATCACTCCAACCAATTTGTCGTGGCACTTGATTTGCAATGGCCTGTATCGTCTTGAGACCGCATTGTGACTACAAAAACGAAGGCGAAGAAAAGCTCTGTGTATTTATCCTTGTAAGTGCCACCGGTAACAGTCCTGGGAAATAGCCTTCAAGATTCTCAGCCGACCCGTAATATGAAACCGATGAACTGCTATTTGGTCACCGGGCCTGCCGTGATGAAATTGCTCTCCTAATGGCTTCACAACCTTTCACGTGGACAACTAGACCATATTGCTGGGAGGCAGCTATCTGAATGCGGAAAGCTGATTAAAGGCGCTTCCAAATGGCCCCGGGGAAGAGATCTACTCGAGCTGGTAGAAGTGAATTTGTCCCATTAAGTTACACCAGGCATCTGCCAAAACGGTCTTTGTTACGTTCGCAATCGAGGCAGCCCATGAGACTAGGAGCTTATTGTGAAACCATCTGCATCTTGTAAAGAATACCGAGGTAGCTTGTATACTACTGACGCTGGAAAGACATCCGTCATTCTCGCACTCTTCAATTCTGCGGTATTACAACGTCGCATCCAGAAATTCCTCTTCAGAGTCCAAAGACTCCGAATACACATCCGGCAACTTTCGCTCGTCCGCTCCCATCTGATCTTTCAATCTGCTTCGCCGAACGATGGTTTCCAGCCCTTCCCCAATATCCCTCGAACATTCCAAGTCGTCTCGAATCATAGCTTCCTTCGCATTCTTTTCCCAAACGTCCAACTCACTACGACGCCTTTTTATCTCCTTGAGTTGATCAAGCAGTCGCTTTTCCAAAAGATTCTTATTGCGCTGGAGCTCTTCAATCGCGGATCGCAGCTCCCGTCGTAGACTCCCCACCTTTTCTGACCGCGTCAGGTCTTCCAGGGCTTCCAGGAAAAGCTGTGCATTCTCAGCAAGCCGTTCCACGCCCGCGGCAGTTTTGCGAAGGCGGTGCACAGCAGAATGGCGGAGTTCTCGGAGGAGGCCAATAAAGTCACTAAGTGGGGCTTTGAGAGCGCTGGCCAGCGGCGTCGACTGGCAAGAGAGTATCTTGGTCCACTCGGTCAGTTCGACCGCCTCCGGACAGTCCCATCCTTTCCGTGTCAAAAGTTGAGGGAGATGTTGCTGAGCGAACGCGAAGCAGCTCTCTTCAAGTAACTCTTGTATAGTCGTCAAAACGAGGTGCTGACACCGATAGTGAATATAAACGGGATAGAGCGATTGCACGCCTAGAGCAGAACCGGTACCCTTCTCTGGAACGATCGCCGGCATAAGGTGACTATCGCCCAATCTTCCTTCACCGTTGGATTCGGTGTGTGGAATGATGGCGGTCTCTTTTGAAGCCTCCCTGTCAGAGATTTCCCGCACCGTGCTGGCCTCATCCCGCGCGGCTTCTTCCTCTGAGGCTTCTCTCTCAGCACTCTGGGTTGGCGACACGTCGAATAACTCTGGAAATCGGATTTTCGCTTTCAAGGTCGAGTCAAAGACTTCTTTCTCCAGAAGCTTCTTCGCCACGGTGCTAGTGCGATTAATATCATGTTCTCGTAGGATATCGGTGAGAGCAATTTCATGTTGTTTGATTAATGCCTTGACCGTCTTCAGTTTTCGGACCTGAGAATTGGCGCCTCGAAAGATATGCTGGCAGGCCAAGTATATGAGCCTCTCGTCTGGATCGCATTGTGTCATGTTTGCAGCTCGATGATTGCCTCCAAGGAACCAAGGTCTGCCATAATCTTATATGGTAGTCGTACTCAGAGTCATTACTGTTCCCTTGACGCAAATGGACGTCAACCGCGTTAAGAACCCGCATATAGATCTACCTGTAATATGATGTTTCGAGCTACGCCTGATCGAAACCACTATGGCTGTATAGGTTGATGGAGCCCGCCGTGACTCAGGAATGTAGTTGCCAACTCCCCCGGCACAAAGTGAGTGGCACATTCCATAGATGTAACCTTCTCACTTCCCGTATCCAACGATAATCCGCCTCAGAGAACCCTTCATACCATGACTGGAATATCACAGAGATAAGATTGGTGGGCTGAGGGACAAGCAAGCGAGAATGCAAAAAATCACACGTATGCCAAATCCGAGCAGTTGTCTTCATTCCCTGCTCCTTTGCCGGTTGATTTGGTCGTCTACCTCAATAATTCCGGAGAAAAATCAAAGGGCTGACTGCATGCAGAGTATACCCTGGTGAAATTCTCGGTGGAATCAAGCACCACGAAAGATAAGGGAGACTCGATTCACCACTGAATATCTTCCGAGAAATATTCCTAATGTCCTTCTTGTATAGCCTTCTCCGTTTTCTGCATCTACATTCCTAATGCATGTCATTCCGAGCCCAATGAGCAACCATATTCTCCCAAGTAATGAAATCCAAAACCCTCTGCCTACTCGCTGAGCTCGGGCCCGATTCCAGGGCGTCTTCGAACATGCGTTGTATTTTATACCTTGCAAAGTGGCACATCATTGCAACATCGTTCATAGTCAGACCCAAACCGTCTTCACGAACGACCCAGACATTCCCTGTCTCGGTACTCCAGTACATTAGTGTCGTGCCCCATTTGTTCTCCCAAGAATCAGTTCTTCTCGTCAAGGAAGCAATATTAGGATTGTTATCTGCCGTCATGGCCTTGTCCCATCCTGGCGGGTTGGGCCTCTGGTCCGAAGAAAATTCCCGTCTTAAGATACGTGCATCAACTGGTCGTACTTGCACTACATGTACTATCCATCAGGAATGGTATTTTATTTGATCAAGTCCGGGGATGCTATCATCCAGGCTATAAACAGGGTATTGATGGGCATTGATGTCCAAACATGACTGGGAATAGATTGGGAAGTAGCAGTGACAGTAGCAGTGACAAAGGCGATAATCCCACTAGAATCCTCCTTTACGAATAACGCCATGGCCGTGCGGAAAGAGTACAGTTAACCCATAATAAATATTAAAGCAATTGATTTAGTACCGGTCCGGGTATTGTGCAGGGGGGTCATAAGCCGGAAGCTCAGTAGGAGTTTTGTTCCGTGAAATGGACCCCTCATAGCCTCCCGACAACCGCTGCTGCTGACTCCGGGGGGCAGACATTGAAGTATCTGGTGCCTCTGAAAATCGCTGTTCCTGCGGGAACTCGCCCCATTGCCCAGTCTCCAGGGGGGGCGATCCAAGAGCAGTGCTGGCCGCCTCGGTCTCGCTCTTGCGGTTCCAATGATTGGTGGACCCGGCCGTCGACATAGCCCAGTCGGTCGTCCGTTCGGTGCGGTTGTCTTGCGAGGTCATCCATTTCTGGTAAACACGGTTGCGGCCGAGAACGAAGAATAGAGCACCCAGGATGGCGAGGAAGGCGACGATGGCAATGACGATGCCGGCGATTGCGCCTCCGCTGAGACCGTGGTGACCGCTGCTGGGTGAGGTGGAGGTGTTCGTGCCGTCTCCTTCCGAGTCACTTCCCTCCGCTGGGAAGGATTGGCCAGGGACTGTCATGACTGGGTAATTCAGAGCGGCTTTGTATTGTGACTCGAATGTTTGCGACGAGTTCTTTTGGCTGTTAGGAAATGATGCACAGTTGCAACGGGATATGTTTGAGACGTACCTGGTTGATGACACCAACCATTCCATTCTGTAAACAAGATCCGATTGCTGTGCAGTAGAAAAAGGTTGGCTGGAGTTATCTTGAGTATCAGTAATTTTCAAGACGTGCAATGGTCGAGGTGGACGAAGGCTTACCTCGGTATCATTGACTAGCAACGACCATGTTGGAGGCTAAGCATTAACGATTAGTTAGTTAGTTCTAGTGCTTGCGTAAGTTCCGTAGAGATCGCGTAGGACCTACATCACCGATGAGCTGTCCATTGCCATCCTCATCAAAGTCATTGAAACTGCCGGACCAAAATTCGCCGGAACTTGCTGGCACGCACGGTGCGAGATAGTCGGCCTTTGCGACAGAGTGGTTTGTCGGATAGAATTCGAATAGAACGGTATCACCTGGGTTTGCTGTGATGTTTGAAGGGACGAACGCATGCGGGCTGATCTTTGCTCCCACGGTGACTGTATGTGTTACGGCCGCCGTGGAGGTTGCTCGAGGAAGTAACTTTGGACGTGCTGTAATGGCGGGATCTTGAGGTAAAGCGTTTACCATCGACAAAAGAGCAAGCGAGGCCGCCAGAAGGCTCAAAGCCGAACATGCAACCCGCATATTGCTGGGCGGTCCAGTGTCAGCTGCGGTATACAAGTTCTCCCAACCAGGTGAGAAGTCGAGACGAAAGTTCCAAACTTGAGAAAAGAAGTCTACAGGCGAGAGTCCATCGTGTGGCCCCCTTACGGGGGGCCTGTGGGCGCAGCTTTGGAAAAGTGGAAAGCCGAGCCTTGCTTTGCCATTTCCGCGTCTCTTTGCTCACGTCAGAACTGAGGCGCTCTAGAAGAGGCTTTGTCTTTCCCTGAATTGAGCTATTGCGGGCCTGACGAGCGCCGTAATTGGGCTGCTCTGTTAGCCGCAATTCGAGGGTCCACCCACGCCACGCTCTAATTGCCGGGTAGGGGGCTTAGGGCTCTAAGGATTCGGCCGCTAGTGCACGCCTCCGGCTCCACTGAAGTACCCCACCCGATTCGAGTTCTTTTGTCCTTCACCTCTTTTCTCGGGGTTGAACCGGCGCAGGCAATCAGGGTATGTTTGAAACTGATTCACATCAGTCTTTATTAAGTCTTGGGAGCGCCCTCATGAACCATGGGTTACTGGATCGTTTGCTCTTCCGGGTCGGATCCGTAAGTCGCAGCGATCCCTGTTGCTCGTATCCAATAAATCCTGTACACATGGCTCCCGTGAGCTAGAACCGCCTCCCCCTCTTTACGGTTGCGACCTCCGAAATAGCCAACTTTGGATCCTTGGAATTTCCTACTCAACCCCAAAGGATTTCATCCACAATAAGGGCCAGGCTTTCATATGTGGCCTCGAACATTTCCACGCCGAAAGTCCATTCAATGTCCAAATGAAGCAACTCATACTCATCATCCCTGTCTCACATGAAAGTCCAGAGCTGAGTATCTCTTCGCAGCCACTTCTGCACCTAGACATGCAAATTGTACATTTGAAAGAGATGCGGCCTTACAACCAATCGAGCGGCGTATTTCGATCGGGCCTTAGAAACCCCAGGGCCTGTGCCCCCCTAAACTCAGCAAGCGATCCTTCCCCCATTGAACCATTCCATTGAACCCTGATCTAGTAACTTCGCAGTAAAGCTTTAGAATCTTCCATGTATTTCATGCTGATCGTCGGGAATCCCGGGGCTCGGACCTAGCCCAGTCTGGGCTCAACGGGGCTTTGTAAGGCTCACTGGAGTTTCTGCTTTGGACTAGCTTAGCTGTCTTGGTGTCCAGCTAGCCCCTTCTGCGTAAAATATCGCGAGTTATACCCATCGGCATTGAGCCCACACCGAAAACTCTGCATTGCAGTCTTTCACCCAAAGAAGGGCTTATCGCTTCTGTGTAGAGTATACATCCATGGATCTGACATGTTGGCTATGGGCCCATACCCGTCTCGGATATCCGCCGTACTCGTGAGGTGGGAACCAAGCAGCTTACCAATATAGAAGAAAAGCCTAGATTTAGATGGTTGGTTGCTCAATGGGATTCAGGATCTTAACCACAAGGCTTAGCCCCTTGCCATCTCTAAAAGTAAGATTTAGACTCTTTCCCAATACGTAAAGGGTCGGGAGCCAGGCTTACTCTGACCCGTGAGGTTACTCCTAAGTCCCTCTCTGGATGTTTGATTCGGGAACCCCAGCGAAAATTCCTTTCATTCCTTCTGGCTTCTGGTTCCGCTGGAAAGTCCCACTCTCATGGCCAGGGACATCGTGTTCCGTGCAGATCGTGGAGAAGAATTGCCGCCCCCACAAAGCGAATCCAGCTCAGCCGCCCGCAGCCAATTTCCTCTTTGGTGGGGCAATCATTTTCTCTTCCCTCAGATCCGTCCTTGCAAACATGGTGAGAGCAAGTAACAATTAAGGCACCATGTACTGCTAGCAATACCGTCTGGTGGAGTCAACCCGTAATAACCTGGCAGCCGCATGTGAGGACTGCTATTCTGCAGTTGCCGCAACGCGATCCCACGAGAGCAAGGCTACAGCAGTCCCCTATTATTTGACAAAAGTTCCACTATCGGCCAATCATCCCTTCCGAGTCACAGACTCCGCCAGATAGGGCAAGGCAGAATTCAGAGAATGCCTTGTTCGAGCCCAAAGTCACTAGCTCCGACGGAGAGTTATTTTAATATGTCGCCCTTCACTCTGTCATACTGACATGGCATATCTGGCAGACAGAAAGAAAAACAACCAAAAGCTTCGAGCGGCGTCCAGTCCGAGGACGCGAAGTAGTTCAGTGCAGGCGAAGCCCTACCACTCACCTGAACGCAAGGGCGCCAGCCCTTTTTAGAGCTCAACAAAGAAAAGCATAAATGGTGCTTTGGCTACTGCGTCCTCGGATAAGATATCGTGCTCGAGTGGGACGTTCGAGGATTCGCGGCGCGCAGAACAAAGCACCTCAAGTTGGAAAGAACCAGCTAAGAACGCAATATAATTGGACTAGAACTAGTGTATTTACCTTCGGGCTTTATTAATCAAAGATTCAGGGATTGTTATTACCCCGCCAATACGTGCTGTCTTAAAATAGCACATTGGGTTTACTCCGTAGCAACATCCGCGAGGACAACATCATTCAGGGACCAAATATCAAGTTTTATGTTCATCTTCAACCAATTAAAGCAAAGACATTTATCTACTAGAGAGGTTATGCATCTCAAAATATCCAAGTTCAGCCTGACAGGCGTGTTATCTCGTTGCCTGGGGCCTGTGGCGGAGCAAAGCTATGCTAGGGCCCCCCGTACAACAGGCACCAGTCATAACATGATCGATAGAAATGCAGATAATCACATCCTGTATATTGTAACTTCATAAGGGAGGCCTTCGCATCTGTTTGGCAACTGCTGTTCTTGTCTTCGATATTCATCCGGTCTACATTCAGCCAGTCCCAAACTTAGAACCACCATGGGCAACTCACCCGCGCCGCCTGTTACTTCAACTGAAGAGGTCCCATCCTACCAAGAACTCTACGAAGAGCCTCCAACCCATCCAGCTACCGGGGTAATCTATTCCTCCCGCCCAGAAAACATTAGAACCTTTTTTCGCTCATTCTTCTCTTCTGCGACCCAGTACTCGCGCATTATTCCGGAGGACAACGCTGATGTCGAGTACAATGCACACTCCCACGTCTCCCACTCAACCCCGATTGCGCTAGTCGAGCGCAACCCTGGCAGAGACCATACACACTGCGAGGTTTGCGATAAGATCATGGAACGGACCCATGCGCGACAGAACCGGGCGGCCATATGCAAGACGGTCTCCAAGACGTTTATTATTCTGGGACTGTGGCTGACGCTGTTTGGGATCTTTGCCGTCATTTTCATCTAAGAGATCATATCTGTGTAGTCAAGGAGTTGATATTCAGTGGCGATTTCAAATTGACGGAATTACCTTGAGTTTCTGCCAGATTGGGTTAGCTGGAGCCATCCATATATTTCACTACTTCGTCGAAATTGAACGGTTTAAGGGTACAGTAGTACGACCGATGGTTCTGACTTTCTATTCCCTCGACAATACACTTTCTCTCTCCTACCGAAGGAATATGACTTTGAGGTCAAAATTTCAGGTTCGAACGACCACCCTCAACATGAAGCGGTCGCACGACCTCCAAAAGATCGTCCCATCTTTGGTAGCTCTAGACCTCACCGCCCCGTACATCAATCACTTCCATGTGCCGATTTTGTTTGCTACATTTGAAGATGGCCAACCTACAAGATCTTCTCCTCTCACCTTGGAGATCCACTTTCCACACCACTTTCAAGCTTTTACTCTTTTGACAACTTTAAAATGTCACGACCTTATCCTAACACTCCGAGTTTCCATGTCCTCATCACCTTGAAGCTCTTACTCTTCTGACAATTTCAGAATTTCACAACCTTATCCTACCGCTCTGAGTTTCCATATCCTCACAAACTTGAAGCTCTTACACTTTTGACTACTTCACAACGTCTTGGGTAACTTGAATACTCCTCTCCCAGAAACGACACATGGCTAACATTGTGTGGCCAGTTTGAGCCTTGTATCACACACGAGACAAATTCCCTATACCTCACGAGAATGACCAAATAGTTTCGTGTCCCACATTATCTCTCACTTTTATATTGCTTCCACTCATATCCCAACTATTCCCTCTTTACGATGGCTCGGAAACACAGAGTCCAGCCTCCTTCTTCTGGAGCCCCCCAAGGGAGAACACAGTCAACGCTGAATCCACTGATACGAAACACGGAGCAATACCATACTGTTATGTTTAGCAGGAACCTATCTCTATCCTATCTCTATCTACACCTCAAACAGATGATGGCGTTGCAAAATCCGAGATTAACCTCATCCGCACCGCAGGACCGACAGACAAGAAATTGCTATACAGGGTGTGGAACCTCATTCTCACCTGGCAGTTCAAGGCTGAAGATGGATACATAACCAGGCCCCAGGACCAACATGCCTGGCAATACGGCAGGCATGAATTATCCAACCTCCACACATACCGATATCGATCCCCGGATCCTACAAGAGCAAAGAAGCTGTTGATTGTCCAATGCAAGAGGCATGCTTGGGAATCAAGACCTGGAAGATTAAATCATGACTTCAGATGATAAAAAGCATGTCCTTTTGGATGATGGAGCGAAGCGTGCCAGGGCTGTCCTACCTTAGTAGAGGGCGTGGTACGGCTAAAGCTGTAGCCTGGGGAAACTATGGGGATTCAGCCTACCTGTGCACGCTCCGAAATATGTCACTTTATGCGTTGACTAATATGTGCGCTTTTACCAATCTGTTCGATGAGTGCGAGCCATCTAACCTATCAGTCGAAGAAGGGAGATTGCACGACACTACCCAGTTGGATCTATCATCCTCTCTGATGGCATGAGTAAGTGGCAGGACACACACCTGGGCATATGACAAGGCTTGAAAAAAATGACTTTGCGTGGAGAGAAAAAGTTGCCACATCCGCTCTTTTGCACGGGCTTGAAGCTAAACATGCTGAATAGCTTCCGGGCAGACGGTTCGAAACCTCTCGAAGACATCCTAGTCCTCATCACGTTTCCATTACGAATAAGGAAACACAATTCCCGAAAGTTTGGACGAAGGAACGTGATGACGGTCCCAATTCAGGGATCTCGGCGAGAAAAAAGGCACTGACGGAGAGGACCTCTTTGAGTTAACACTGAAAAACTCAAACGTCCAAAATTTTGCACTTAAGAAAGCCACGCGTGAACATGACACTCTTTTTACTGCTTTTGGCCACCTTCGGATCTCTGGGGAGTATTCGGAAGGGTTGCAAAACGAGGCAAGACGAACACAACACAATTAGAACACAGACACAACACAGACACAACCCAGACAGGATCCGTTGGATGCCATCAACCCGAGGAACTCATTTGAACTCATTTACTTCCATCACAGTATATACGAGTGCAGAGGTTGGGGGAGCGTCCAGAGGAAAAGAGGCTGACTATGCCTGCCCACCCAAAAATCGCTGCTTGTGGGATACCTCGTTTACCGTCCGTCACTCTTGAATTCGCGTACTTGGAATAACGCAAAGCTAAACTCTGATACGCGGTTCTGGCTGAGTCTCAATGATGGAAGGCAAGAAATGCATTACACGTCGGATTAGTCGGCGTCGATCAGGAATCCGGTTTGAAAAATGGGGTAATCAGACTATCGCACTCATTACTTCCTAGCCATCTAGATTACGAGGCATGGGAACGGGATAAACGTCCGTCATCATCTTCTAATCACCACGTTTGGAAGTCTGTTCTTGTGAAGGAACATCCCTGGGCTAATATTCAATCAACTAAGCCAAAAGACTACCATATCCGCGCTTCGTGTGCGGATATACCCAGGCACGCCTTATATAGTACACTCTCTAGCTGGAATCCGTGACAGTTCTGTCAGCCCGTTATCGCGGCTGAGAAAATCATTAGCATTCTCACAGGGACATGTGAGGAAGCTCGCGGCGATGTGGAGATTGTGCTTACCAGGGTGAGAAAGTCAAAGAGGGTAAAGAAAGCAAAGAGGAATTCCTGGTTGGAACAAGATGTTGAAGATGGAACAAGATGTTAAAGGCCATTGGCTCTTGTGACGACCAGAGCAAAGAGAGCACTTCTTGCGGGCAGAAAGTGTCACACACGGTCAGGCTCAGACAGGGCCGGAGGGTGGAAGGAGCACATTTATTTCCCATTATTATCCGGGGATCCCCCGGAGACTAGCTCTTAGAAAAGAAGACATTCGTTTCGAATATCCACTCTAGTTCTGTCTTGCTTAGTACGGCCCCCAGTCCACCCAGGCTTTTGGGCTGCGTACGCTACATTATCGAAGATTAAGCTTCGCGAGCTAGCCCAAGATAATCACTTCCGCCAAACCTTCCTTCATATCCATAAGTAGCAATATGCTTAATTTTGCCGTATCTTGAATACATGTCAAGGCGGCGTGTAATTATTGAGGATATTCAAAGTACACGTGCTAACCGCGCCGCATGAAAATCCGCAGGTCGGCAGTCTTTTTTAGAAGATTGGTGTAGACACAACAAGTATGGTCTCCTCTGGAAATTAACATGGAACGCTATCGATGAAATGGCAAGAGAAGTATGGAATCGAATTGGAAAGTGCAGTCTTTTCTAGATCTTGTAGGTCTACTCTAGTCTGCCTCGCGATAGAAGGAACAGAGGATATAGCACAGCTCCATTGGTCGCCATGAATTTTGGCATCTAATATGAACGCAAATGGAAGGTAAAGGGTATATCGAGGCCCAGCCATCGATTCGGTAGAGCATACCAGCCAGCCACCCGAGCTCGTGCTCAGTGGACGGTTCGCCTGATCGCAGCCTGAGATTTCGGTGGCATAATGTGTTTTCTGATCAAAGCCCCGTTTACTCCGCACGCATCTTGCGGAAGAAGTCCATCACACCAGTGAAGACCACGAGCAGGATACCACCACCAGGTCCAAGACGCAGCACCTTCGGAATGAATCCCTTGTACAAAGCGCCGAAACCCTCCTCGCGCATCACGATTCCGAGGAAGGCCAGGCCCAGTTGTACTTGCGCACCTGGCCGGCAACCTTGGTGGTGTTCTGGATACGCGACTTGACGACGTCCATGGGAGTGTTGAGGATAGTACCGGCGATACCACCAACGGTACCAGCAATCAAGTCGTTACGGGTCTGCTCGCTCTTGTTGCCGGGGGTAGGGGTGGGCAGCTGGGCGCGAACCTGGAAGATACAACCGAAGTAACCAGCGTTCCAGAGGATGTGACGCCACAGGGTGGACTCCAGACCGTTGTACATGGCCAGAGGCCCCTCGGTCTGCACAATCTTCTTAACCACATCCAGCATACCATTGTACTTGCCGGCAGAGGCCTTGTCCTGGAGACGAATCTTGACCAGTTCGAAGGGGACGACCACGAACGCTTCAGTGGCACCGGCAGTCGCACCGGTCAGGACGGCAAGGCCCTGAGTTTGCTTTCGGGCACCGAACAAGTTGCGGTAGAAGCTTCCCCAGCTGTCGTTGGCGGAGAACTTGGTGGCACGCTTAGGAGCCTCCATCAAAATGGGGGCGGAGATACCGCGGTACAGGCGCGAGAAGCTGTCGCAGTGCGGGTTAGATTGAGACCGTGCTTATTTCCCCACTGCGGAAGGCGAATTGTTGGATACATACCCCTCATGCTTGACAATCTTGCTCAGGCAATCGAACATGCCAGTGTAGTGCTCTGCACCTGCGGTGGCGACGCCACTCTGAAGTTGACTGTGGATTCGGGTAAGCTAGGAGCTCTTCCGAGATTCTGTCTGCATTCGGAGATTCTTCCGATGGGGGCCTTACACTCGAGTCTTGACAACGTCCAATGGGTACCTATAAGCGCACAAATTGTCAATTAGAATTCCCTCATATCCCTTGATCGGTTCGTATTTCGTAGGTCGGTCTGCTTCGACAGGAACGCTGGGGGGGCCATACATCACCAAAATCTGCTCGTGCGGGGAAATGCATTAGTTGCGCGTGATCGCAAAGACAATGCCGTTGAAAGCTTGTTGATACGTCAAAAGAATGGCAGGAACACATACCTCAGACACGCCAGCCACCGCACCGGCGGCGAACTGGTAAACGAAGGGGAGGGGCTTCTCTTGCTTGTCGGACATGATGGCGGTGGTCTATGAGGGAGGTCAGAAATGGGCGAGAGCAAGGGCGCAGAGTATATGGAATTGGATTTTATGAAACAACGGCTTTGGGAAAGGCTCCTGAAGCGCAAAATTGCAAAACGTACCCTGAGATGAAGAAGATGAAGAGAGAAGAGAGGAAGCTGTTCCGAGCGGAGCAGGAGAATGGAGTTTCCGGTGTCGGTAATCTTCGGCGGTCACCCGAGTCACTAACATTCTTGCGCTCACCGGTTAATCCTCCACCCCGTGGGGGGGAATTGATCTTCCCCCCCATTTCCATTATTGTACAGCTTGAGCCTCACAGCATCCATCCCATAACTAAAGCTACCAGCCCGAGTCTGCTACTCTTCAATTGCGTCGCAATACTTTTCCCGGTCTCCTGCTGCTTGGCCACTGTTGTCTTTGCTGCGGTCGCAGTACAGCTAGCTCCACAAACAAACCCCGAAGGGCAACAACCTCCGCCCGCTTCATCCGCACAGCTAAACCAGCCTCCAGCACATGCCCCCGTTCCCTTAGCCCCGGTCGCAACAGGCTCGACAACAGTCACCCCATCAGACACAAATGTGGTCGAAGCGGTCTTCGGACACGATGCTGTGTCACAATCTCGTCCTGTCTGACAACACCCTCCCTGATAAACCGCAGAGCAAGCATAAAACCCTGTAGGACAGACATCGACCCGGCTGGTGGTCGCATGGGTTGCTGTGGTAAGACTTGTTGGTCGCGCAGGCGGCACGAGGCTATCCGTGGTTTCGGTCTTCGTGGTATGGGCGCTGGTAGTCGAGGAAGGCGTCTGCGGAGTAGTCGAATAAGTCACGGTTGATACTGTGACGGACGAGTGGACGGTTATGGTGACCACGGCAACATATGCGCCTAAAACCGGGAGTCGATTAGTCTCGCTATCCAGGGCCGTATGACATGGGGTTGATATATGTGTACTCACAGCCACCAGGAACACACTCGTAGCCAGGAATACAACATCCGCCGCCCAAGTCTTGCGGGCATGTCTCGTAGTTGGCCGGGCATAGTCCCACCTCCCCGGAGCAGGTCAGTCCTTTCTGACAACATCCCACGTCCCCGGACCCCGTCTTGGACGAGCTGGCAGGTATCTTGTATACTGCAGCAGCGATCGGGGCGTCCAATGGACAAGCAAGCGTATGTGTCGGTCGGACACTTGAAGTCACGGCGCCCGAGCACGCCGTCCACACTCTGCTCTTGGGGAAGTGAGGTTTTGGCAGGGAAGTGTCTCGGCAGGATCATGTCGTACTCGCCAGAGTCCTCTGAAGCCATGTTCGTATTATTATAAAAGAGCTCCTCGTTGGGCGCGCCCTCTACATCTCGCTTGGCTTGCCGGCCCACAGAGTCGTCGACAAAGGTCCAGTAATCCAGGAAGAATTTCTCGCCCTCGTCGTGGGACATCTTTTTCACACCCTGCACAGGAGTTTGAGCTAGTCGAGCTTCAATATCTGCATTTCGTCGTAGGATCTCATTCTCTTGATTGTGGACATTGCCACGATTCCGCTGATCTGGCGCTGACGGGTCAACATGCTGCTCGGCCGAGCATATTGACCCGGAGAGCAGACCAACAGCTAATGTCAATAAAAGCCGCATGTGAATTGCGAAGCGCAGCCCTCGAGTCGTCGAGGTGGCGGATCTTAGCTCTTATCGAGGTAGATAAAAGTATCAAGATCTAACACCACGTGAAGAGAATTGGAAGATTGCGTCAGGATTGTGATCCGGGCCAAAGCAGGATATTTGTGTCGCTGAGGATATCTTTTGTTGTAGAATTGGCTTGTAAATTCGGATTCGGCGGGTAGCTAAAGTGGCGGTGATGCCGGTGCGCAGCGCGACTTAAGGCAGTTGACCAGCCATCGCAATTAATCTTGTCGGTAGCCCTGAAACCACAATCTGGATGTGGAGTTAAGCAAATAAGTCCTGACCAGTTAGGTGTTTAGCTAGACATGTATTCGTCACCGCTCCATATACTAACTTATTGCTAGTCCATACTAGTTAACCTAGCTCTTGATTAGTTAGCGTGGACCACAAGGATAAATAACAACGCTAGTGTGAACTTGAATTCCGCACCTGCATCATTTCCTCTCCTCGATCTTATTTACCTTTGGAGCGGCTCGACTTTTTTCCACACGTTTATCTAGTTTGTTTCTTCAAAAAATCCTGGTAGTAATAGTATAGAACTTCAATCAAAATAATGGTCAATAAGGGACATTCAGAAGCATAGGTAGGATGATATATATCTATTCTTGACACACGGAGTATCACAAGGCTTCCTCTTTGGTTTCTTACTGTCTAGAAACCGTCCGTGAGGTGCTGAAGCAAGATATTGTAACAGTTTCGAGCCCGACCCCGGTACATTGTCAAAGTGAAGGAGTACAGCCATTGGCATCCTCGAGATTGTAGTTTAACTCAGTTCAGCTGTTCAACCCATGGTCCTGTCATGTTCTATGGTGAACAGCCGTAAAGAGACGCAGAGAACCATTTCATCATGGTGCATCTCAAGAGCATTGACGTCGATCTGGGGGGTTGAACCAGTTCCTTGAGCGTCCGCATGCGGCCTCAAATTGCGCTGGCTAGAGGCAAGACTGCCTGCCAGACGCGACTCGAAGAGAGGGCATAAGCGATGACCTCACGGTCTTGAGTCTAATAAAATGCAATAATGGCGATCAAACATCGGGAATTAGATAGACAATGTATCGTAGGATTCGATAGACAAGACAATGAATTGTGGGACTCCATGCTACGCGAAACAAGAACTGGGAAACAAGCCACAATACGTGACTGGGTATCGTCAAAAAGTGACAGGCAATGCAAATGAACATGATATAACAAAGCGCCGCAGATAGACCTGAAATGCGAAAGTGGGGGTCGTGAACGCAGCGTATGATGGGAAAGGGCAGGGAGGGGAAAAAAAGAAAAGAAAAGGAAGATATGACATAAAATCCACGAGGCATCAACCACCAACTTTGTCTAGACGGGTTCAGCCTCGTGAGTCTGCTCGACGGGCTCCTCAGGTTTGGCCTCCTCCGCTGACGTATCGTTTGCAGGCTCGCTTGCCTCTGCTGGGGTACCCCCTTCTTCACCCTCGGGTTTCTCAGCCGCGGCAGCAGCAGCGGCCTCCGCCTCTTGTCGTTCCATCTCGGCGTTGCGGGCCTGCTGGCGATCCCAGACCTCTTTCCGAATACGATCGTCCTTGGCGTTACGAAGTCGTTCGGCCTCTTCCACGCCGCCACTCTTCTTCAGCTTGCCCTCTTGGACAAACTTGCCAAGCTCCTTCTGGAAAAGTCCGATGCGCCGAGTCTCTAGCTCTTTCTTGCGGTTCTTCTCGGCACGCTCAATAGCTTCCAAGCGGCTTTCGTGATTAGGCTGTAGCGCACGGACTTCTCCCAATACTCCATCCTTAGCCTTCATCGGGTCGATGGTTGGATCGATGCCAAGAGACCGAGATGGGGCACGCAGTGAAGGGCCGCCATTGGCTTTCTCCATGGCCTGCTCCTTGGTTGCTTGCTCGACCAGGGCAAAGGTCTGAGCTGCCTTCTCGAGATCGTCCTGGAGATCAGCAGCAAGATCTTCTTGCATGGTAAGCTGGTCTCGTTCTTCGCAGACTAACTGCAGTTCCTTCTCCCAGATCTTGGTCCAGATGGGCTTCTCGCGGCCAAGGAAGTCTTGCATCTTCTTGATCTCCTTCATGACGTTGCTGATATCCTTGTTGACAGCCTCAAGTTGGCGTGGCAGAGGTCGAACACCGCGAGTCACGACGTCCTTGCGGAGATCTTCGACAAGATCTTGCAGATCATCGACGCGTGCAACAAGACGCTCTGATTCTCCGGCAAGCTCTTTCTTGCCCGTGTTGACACGGGCGCGGCCCGCATCTCCTTCATATGTTGGAATAGCAACGACTTCGGCAGCGGATTTGACTTGGCTTGCTTTGGTACGCACCGCATTCATTGAGCTGGCAATATCCGCTGTAAAGTTGGAGTATGTCTGCCGCAGGACAGCGAGGTCGCGACGCAAATTCTGCAATTCGGCGACTTGAGTGCGGCTTCCGGCCATTGGCGCTAGCTGAGAACCGCTGGGGCTTGCTTCCACTCCGCTGGGTGGGGGAGGAGCAGCGGCCAGGCGTGCCAGTTCTTTGGCAGCCTCAAGTTGGCGATCAGAGACTCGCTGAATAGCAGAGCCTTGGCCTACCAATGTCTCTTTCATGCCTTCGACCAACGCTCGCACGCCTGTGAAGCTTTCATCAAAATGTCTTTTAACCTCATCCAGGGAATCGACATTGAGCACGAGGACACAACGGTCCCTAACATCATTGAGATCCTCTAGCTCGTGGCGAATTCCAGAGATCGGATCTTGGATGTAGATTTCAGGGAGATCAGCACCATTGTTGTGTGTATTCCATGCGAACTTCTCGATGAAAGCCAGCTGAAGACGCCCCATAGTCAACTCCGTGATTCCCTCCGGCAGAACATATTTCTTGATCTTTGTTCTATACTGAAGGAACAATGTCAGCTCCTTCCCAGGAGAAGGCTGGTCTCCGACATAACTAGGGACTGTTGGTGGAGTAGCAATCTCCGATGCATTGAAGGCAGATGTCTTGGGAGTTTCTGGGCGAGTAGAAGGTGCTGGGCGGGCAACCTTCTCGGGAGCAAAAGCATCACCCAGGGATGGACCAGAAGGAGGCTGGGGGAAATCTGGGGTGGTCTTGTCCGCTTCTGCGGGGAGGGAAAGATCTTTCTCTGCTGTTGGAGGCTGCTCCTCCTTCGCCCGAGGGGTTCTTTCTTCGCTACCCCCGGTGGGGGTACAGGAGACCGCTCACTATGCTCCTCTGCTACTGGCTGGGGGATGTTTGCCTGAGCCTGAGCCTGGGCACTCTTGACCGTCTCCTGTAGACGGTTGGATGAGCGTTGTCGGGAGTGAGAGTAGGAGCCTCGAAGCCGGACCGCATTAAGGGATTCTCGTACATCCTTTCCGCGATTGGGCATGGGTGCATTTTGCGAGGGCAGGACGGAAACGCCGTTTGTCGAAGTACCGAGGTGCTTTTGAATCTGATACTGCGAGAACCGACGAGATGCCCTACGTTCTAGCTCTCCGCTTCTTTGCAACGCGCCGATCGCATCGTCCTGTCTGGGGGCCGGAGGAGGAGCAGGGAAATCGGGAGGGGCGGACGGTGGGCCTGGCTGGGCTATCGGCTGAGACTGAACCAGTTCAGGTGACTGGCTGAGCAGGTTATGCGCCTCTCGGCGGGACATATCGCGATCGGTGTAACTTGGCCCAGGCATCTCAGCCATTGTCGGAGGTGAGATTCGATGTCCGGCAGGAGTTTCTTCTAACGATCCACTGCTACCAAAACGACGGGCCGATCGCCTTGGAGACGTTACGGTACCCGGCGCCATGGTAGAAGCGGCTGCTTCATCGTAAAGTTGTCCCATGTTTGACTGACTACTGGAGATACTTCCAGCACTCGCTTGGCGACCGGGCAGGCCTCGCGCCGCCTCCTCCTTCTGTTGCTTTGACCGTAGGCGGGCCTGCTTCTTCTTGAGGCCGTGGAGCAGATTGATGATGATGTCGCGAATTTGTGGCAGAAATTTGTCCAGACTTTGTGCGGAGGCATCTTGACTTAATGTATCCTCCAAGATCGTGCGCAATATATCCGGGACCGGCCCCAAATCCGAAGTTTCCACGCCGATGGCATTGAAGGCTCGACATGCCAGGTTGAATTCATATCCCAGACGCACATAAACATCAGAGACGTCAGTTTCGGAGGCTTGTTTACGAGACCACTGGGTCAAAGTCTCGAGCAGTTGTTTGGTCGCTACCAAGAGATGGGTCACGCTCTTTTCGATCTGAGAAATTTGTTTGTCGGGCTGTCGCAGTGCCAGAGAAGCCGTTAGCAAGGGATCTCCAGCGTTGGGTGACGTTGGCCCAATAGACCGAGGGAGTCAACTTACCACAGTTTTGGATGACTGGGCACGACCAGACGCAGAGGAGCTGCGGCCTGAAGTGGAAGCCATGGCGCGTTGCCCGTTGCAAAAGACCGCAAGATGAAAGAAAGATAAGGATTGGGGGGAAGGCGTCAGAAACGCCAAGAGCCCAGCCTCTCAGGTTTACCACCTCTGAACAGGGCGGCGTGTGGATCTCTGCATGGAACGTATGGAAGGACCCGCTTTTCTAATGTTGTTCGACCCTTTCTGCCGTTTTAGGCGGCCAGGGCAGTGTATTGTGGTATTGTGACGGTAATCAACACACGATCTTTGGACTGCAGCGATCTATACAGATCTATTGGATCTGTACCACTTGCGCTTCGGCAGTTCCCGCGCTTATCCACCTAGACACGGTGAGGAATCACATACGCATCCGTGGATATGGAGGAATGCTTCTCGGTCGGCTAGATCTTCTTCTTATTGTTCCATGTCCTCTGGAAATGGTCACTTGTTGGACGCCTCGGCTAGGCGCCCCTCGGGCAAAGAATACTGGTCGGGACGGTGTTGGACAGCCCTAAGTCAGACCATACAAGCACTATGAAATGATCTGGTGGGTCAATTTAGCAGACCGGATAACACTTTGAAGATCGCACAAATAACCCGCTCGGGTAGATACTCTAGGCTTTCGTCGTGGCGCCTGATTGGCCTTGTTGGAGTAGACCTGTTCCGGTGGGGATTCTTACTGTTCTATTTCTTTTGCGCCTTCGAGAGGTGCATGAGGTGTGTCCAACAGATCTCATCCCTATTCTATGGGCAATAAGGAATCAACATACGTCCTTTAAGGCCTGTATTTGTGCGGACCGGGTAATTTACCCGCAGCCGCATAGGCCCAACGTACTGTAGTTGGTGTATATACACATTGGGTGCACTATGGGGACTTACTGGAAATGGAAATACGAAAGCCGGGATAAAGTAAATAATAATTCGACGACACCTGCGATAAGAGTTTGCTCCTTCCTTAGCGAGAATGGTAAACTCAATACTACTGGCCGTAGAGTATCCCTTCGGGAAATATACATGCACACCCAGCTATCCTCTATGGTACTTACTCAGACCAGGACATAGTCCCCAATTCTGTCCCCAAATTCATCCGGCTCCATGACTGAGTGAACAGTATTTAGATGAAGTCCCTAGTCCTTGGTACCATCAGAATATACCCCGCAAAGAGCAGGATAGAGCCGGAGCAAGATAAAGTCGAGGCCAAACCCACTTGCACCCACACCCGCTGTCAATCAGGGTCGCACCGAATTACCGTACATTACCACTTCCTCCTTTCCACCTGACTTCCACTCCCAACCCAAACAAATCCCCAGTCTCGGAACATCCATTCGATTTCCTTATCACACCTCCTTTCCTTTTTCCATTGAGACATTTTTCTAACCCCTCGTTTTTGAGTGTGGTAGAGTTTATTCTTCTTCATCCTTTTGCCCCCCTCCTTCCCACTAGCCCTGTTTGTGCAGGCGGTGTACAGGCCCGTGCCTCATCTTCGCGGTCTTTCCGCCTGTGAAGTTCCACGACCGCAATCCTGCCTTGACTTGACACCCGAGTCAATCAATGGCTTCTACGATCAACTCCGCGCCCGCGGCCAATAATGCCTCGGGCAATGCGGTTCCCTCTAACCAAACCTCCGGCCGTCCTTCACTAAGACCCAGTGCCAGCACCAAGGGGGACGGTCGCCGCCAGTCAGCTAGCCCTGGAGAAGGTGGTCAACGGTATGTGCTTTCGAATGAGATGAGCTTTCCCCCTGATACCCCTGTCTGCGATTTCCTCTTCCATACGTTTGTCCATCCCCGGTCCGATCCCAGAGCAATCCTCCAAAGAGCTACCCGCAATGATCTCATCCCACCAACCCCATGCCCCGATAACACCTGTTGCACGTGCCCTCTCGTTCGCGAGATGGGTTGTGGGCTGAGCATTGTGCGCCTTCGCAAGCCAATTGTATTGCGGATATTGGAGGATGGCTTTCTTGATTACTCGTCATAATGTTTGAACCGTCAAGATTTGGTTGCACTTACTGACTGAGGCATGTTCTACCGCATAGGCGCACAAATTCCCACAAAGCCTGGTCCCAAGGAACCAACCCCATCACCCAACGCTCTTCACACTCGAATGGAAATTCCGCTCAGCGCCAGTCGGGATCTCCTCGTCCCTCGCAGAAAGAGTCGAACACCCCGGAGAATCATGCGCATGATCGTCTTGTCTTCCTCTTTGCCAGCTTCATTGTAAGACAGCTATGTTTAATCTATTCAAATCAACGGACCATCGCTGATAAAGCTATCCCAAGGGCTTAACCACTACGGTGACAACTTGCGCGGGTGACAAGTTTATTGGCATCTTTTCTGCTGCCAACCTGGAAGCTAACGACTCATCTGTCACCCTGAAGATGGTGCAGAATGCTAGCCAGGAGAGTGAGCCCAAGGCGAATGGAGTCAGCGAAATCAGAAGCCCCTATCTTGGGTCCGGCCTCGAGCATGTGATGACATTCAACATGAAGGACGTTGCGAATATCTCAGTGCCGAATGTTGTCCCAGCTGAGGTGTCTGCGAAAGAATCGAATGGTGCAGCCTCTGGATTCAGGACAGATACCGACATCTCGGGAAATCTTGCAATTCGCGAACGTACGTTGCAGCGATGGGAACCTGCCGAGACTGATGTCGACATGTCTCTGGAAAGCACCGCTGGTGATTCGACAGGCTGGGATCAATTCGAGGCAAATGACCGACTGTTTGGCCTCAAGACTAACTATGATGAGAACATATACACTACCACCATTGATCGTTCCGACCCCTCATTCCGCCAGAAGCAAGCCGATGCTGCCCGTATTGCTCGAGAGATTGAGAGCAGTGCTGTGGACAACGCTCACATGCGCGAAGAACGGGGATTGGTAGCTCCAGTCACTGGGGATGATGACGAGGAAGCTAAATACAGTGGTGTCCAGAGAGAGACCAAGGCCTCCCCAGCCCTTGCGTCTGGACAGCCTAATAAATATACCCCACCAGCTCGTCGCCAGCCCGGTGTGCCGCCAATCGCACCTGCTAAACAGCCCTCTCCCGCGCCCACTTCTACTCCAGCCGTCACCAAAGAAGCTGCCCCAGCCGAAAAGCAGCAGGCCTCCGTGCCATCTGTAAAAACTGGCACAGAAATCGATCCCAAGTCCGTACCAGGTAGTACGGCTCCTACTGCCGTGCCCAAGCGAGCTGCTCCTGAGAATGCTACTGCAAATGTTGAAACCGAAGTCCTCGATCACTTCCGACAATTTGCCAATAATGAAAAGTTGAAGATGCAGGAGCGTCGCCGCAACCAAGCGTCTTACGACCGCACCGTCAAGTTGAACGAGCTCATGAAGTTTTCAAAGAACTTCAAATTGTCGACTCCTGTGCCCAAGGACTTGGTCCCAATCTTGGCCAAGGACCCTCATAAGCAGGAAGCCATCATCTCCCGTACTCAGGAGACCAAGTCACTTAGCAAGTCAGGTGATTCTACGAATGAGCAAAAGACTCCTGCTCGTAGCACCCCGGCGCCTATGAATACTGTTCCTCCAGCGGCCCCAGCTGGGCAACAGAACTTCCCTCGAGGCCGACCTGGCTATCCCCCCACCGGGCCCTTGGGAGGCCCCAACGGCCGTTTCCCCCAACAACCCGTCCAGCCGCGTGTTCAGAACACTGGTATGCTAGGCCACCGACTCGCAGATAACCTTCAGCAACGAAAGACGGGAGCCGTGGGTCCTGTCCCAGCTCCGTTGCCCGTCCAAGACGCCCGCTTACCCCCCACCGGGCCTGCTAGTGAGCAATCTCGCATTACAAGCCCCGCAAAATCCCAGGCTAGCGCTTCATCTGCCACACCCAAGTTCAATGTGCGAGCTATGGAGTTTAAGCCAAACCCCGCTGCTAGCACCTTCACACCGGGTGGTTCCTCTGCTGCTGGTACTGCTGTCCCTGCTGGCCCCGCCGCCAGCCCACGGCCTTTCTCGCGGAATCGATCCATCTCTCGCGCTCTCACCCCGACCTCATTCTTTGGCGCCCGTAAGCCTCAACCCGCTTCTGAACGCCCGTCTATCAACGACCAATTCAATCCCATCAAACGTATGAAGAAGGAGATCACCGACGAGAAGCTTTTCGCCAGCAATGGAGGCATCCCGCCGCCGTACAAGACCGCGCCCACCTGGGATGCTGGAGAGGGCAATGAGGAGAAGACATATGACCAGATGTTCAAGCAACCCACTGGTCTCCCATCTGTCTCTCCACAGGGACGCTCTGCTTCAAACAACCCTCACATGCCACAGCAACACCAGCTTCATGGGTTTCAATTCCCCCAGGGTAATCCTGGCATGCCGCCCTCATCTGGGCCACCTACCGGACCTCATATTCATCACCCTCACGCGCCTCATGTTGATGACAATCACCGGATGCAGCTCTCTCAGTCGAACTCCGGTGTCTTCCCGTCTCCTCGCATGCAGCCGAGTCACATGGGATATCCGTCTCCAATGCCCGGCCATGCCCAACTTCCGTTCCAGCAGGGCATGCCTCAAGTCTACGGTGGCGGTCCCCAGCCCCCCTCATATGAGACCTTACCAAGGGGCCCATGGCCCTCAATTCATGAATCACCAGCCAGGCATGGGTGCGCCTATGATGATGCCAAACACATCTAATGGCCCTTACATGGGTGTTCCCCAGGCCATGACTCCCTACACTCCTCAGATGCAAATGTACTCTCCTTCTCCTGGTCACGCCTACCCGCATGCGCCTCCACCACAACCTCAGAGTGGTTATCCCAGCCCTAGCCGTGGAGCGCCTATGATGATGCACCAGAACTCGCAATCGGGCCAGCCGCCTCAGATGATGTTCATGGCTCCTGGACAGGGCGGGTATCAGCAGCCCGCCCATCTACCCCCCGCCGCGGTGGCTACCCCCAGCAGCAACCTCATTTTTCGTCAAGCCCACATCAAACCCACCATTTCCCTCACAACCAGCATCGCAACAACGGTAGCAATTTCAACCAAATGCCTCAGGTACCTCCTCCCGCGTCTTCAAACGCGCCGGCAACCCCTGGGTCTGGTTCGCATTCGGCTGAGGCAACCGAGGAAGCAAAATGAGCCACATCGCCCTTTGTGGCAGCTCAGATCGGCAAAGTCTTTCCTTAGATGCCTGCCATTCTACATCACCGGAGAAATTCATATTCACCCACAATGTTGGCGACCCCGTCATGATTCCTGCTTTCCCACTCTTGTGTCTGCCCGGTCAAGGCACCGTACGATAAGAACTGCTGGAGCTCGGAAAGTGAGTTTTGGCTGTTGGTCCTTTTTCCCGCTTCCACACTAATGTCATTGCAGGCTTATTAGGTGGATCTATTTTATCATGCCTCCTTATCCCACAAGGGTGACCGCCGCTGGTGAACCACTCTGTATCCCAAGATGCAGCCACTGCTGTCCTTCCACCCACCTACTCCGCAGTCATAAAATCGACTACTATCTCGTTTTTGCCTGACACCGCTGGGCTCTGGTCTGCCTTCTTCCGTCTTTGCTTTACCTTTTTTTTTCTTTACTATCTCTTTTCGGTGTCAATATTGAGTGGGGAGTGGTCGACTGGAATTCGTTAGCAGGTCTTTCCACAGAAGTGCCAAGGGATCGACCGGGGACGGGAAAACTTGGAGCAAGGAGTGAGCGCGTTCGACGAAGTGGGAGAGATCTGACACGACGGCAATAGTCTACGGTGATTGCTAGCCTCTAGGTGATGCCAATGAAACGAATCGTATCATGTGCCTGTAATTTTCTACCGTAAACCCTCCATTCCGTATTCCACATGGCCTTGAACTAGACCTCTCTCTTTCGCGCCAATCACCGAACACAGGATAGACATAACAGCCCTCTATACTCATGTAATCCTCTTTCTGCATGCACCCCAATTACAGAACCATACCCCAGTCCTCCAAAAAAAAAAAAAGAACAAAAAAATCCACACCCTATAGAAGGAGTCAGCACTAGCTTTTCCCAAATAACCAAAACGAAAATAGCAAGGTGGATCTCCTCAGGTCTTTTCAGTTTTTCAGATTCATCATTCACCCCAATCGCAACCACAACCGCGGTACAACCACACTCGCACAGCCCCCACCCCTTCCTCAGGACAAACTACTAGGAAGCCCCTCCAAACATGCACCAAGCTGCCCAAATCCAACGCAATGAAAGCCCTGGCAAAGGCTCAGCCCGCGCCCTCTCTCGGCCACCGCACTTTAGTTCCGTAGGCCCTCATAGAACAAAGCAGGCGCTGGAACCCCATAGGTGGCCGCGTACAGAGTACATCAATGTCCACAGCCTGACAACCCACCGCGCCCGCAGGCTGCGGTTAAAGACAGCAGTTGAGTCCGGGTTATGTCAATCATGGCTGTGTTTGCGTGGAGGGAGGGGCAGAGTTGGAGTCGGGGTTGCGCGGTGCTGTGTTCCTTCGGTGTGGTTTGCTTGGGCGCGTGTCTGCCCTTTTACCTTTGCTCATCTTTGGAGGGACGCGTGAGAACTGGGGACAAAACGTACTTTTTAACTTGAAGTGGTTTGGTGGTGGAGGGGAGAGAGGATTTGGAGCTTTGGGGGTTGATTTTAGAGATTGGGACGCGTCCTGGACTTGTTGGGAGTAGTCGTGGGATGAGAGCGCGAAGGTGTAACTGGGAACTGGAAAGTGACAGTCGAGATGGAAAATATAGTGGGGCGTAGGTTCACGGGCCACGCGCGTCGGGAGCTTGCCGGTATATCTTGCGGCTTCTCCCGCTGAATAGTAATTTTGAAGTCGATGAACGTAAAAGGAACAATCCTTGTGGTTTCAATATTAGGCTTATAGAGTGCACATTCAATTGTGTAACTAGTTCGTTCACTAAGTCGTAGTTCCCTTTTTGTTTGGTTGTACTATCGCCTTTTGTTGGAACGCCAGCCCGGGGCCTCCGTTTCCTAACACTCATCATAGCATACAGTCTCGCTTAGTTTACACATTAGGATACATTATATCCTGAACTTGAATCTGACGAAATTTCCGGTAAAGAAATTTGAGGAGCACCGTCCATAGAAAATGTATCCCGCAGCGGAAGAAAAAATTCTCGAACGAAAAGAATCCTTTAACACTCTCTGTGAGTAGAAAAGCGAAGAAGCCAATGACGGACGCCTCGGTGAAGTCTCTCCACGAGGAGGAGCGACCCGGGGATATAAAAGCTTGATTTGGAGGATCAGGAGTGCCTATCCCTGAGTCTTCGGGCTGGGTGTCTGTAGTAGACATGATAGATTGCTTGATACACTTGAGACGAGGGGACACATAAGTTGGGTATTTTGTAGAGAGATATCTTAGAGAGAAAAACCTGTATCGTACCTCTTCACAAACAGTGGCTCAAATGTATTCCAGATAGGAGGGCTTTAGCAGGATAGGTGTGATCTCGGTTGTGAATGAAAATTAGACAGTAAGCTTTTCAGGTCTGCCCGCGGGCCCGGGCACTGCGCTCTAGGGTCTGAATTATGTGTAGGAGTGGGCAAGGTCAAATGCTCGGGGGCCCACTCGCGACCATATGCGCGAGCTAAATCACGTTTGTCGCTAGGCACGGTCCGTTGGATCATTGATGTCTCAACCTGCCTTGTCACTGCAGGCCAGCCCGGGGCGAGGCCGGGGGCACTTATAGGATCCTCCATACTCCGTACAAACTCCAAGCTCTTGAATCTGAACCTTCAAGTTGGCAGTTGGAAGTACTCACATTGGCACGAATGACATAGAATGATATACCCAGCTGTCCCGGCGACTATCAGAAAGAAATGGTGGGCTCACACATAGTCCTAGCCTACTAGAGTAAAAAGCAAGGAACTGGCCCAGACTAACCATGGAGTGCTTTAGACTATTCAAAGATCATCATGGCTGAGATCTTGCCAAAACTAGTCCCTGTCAAGAAAACAAAGCAACGGGCTAAGAAAATGATGGATCTGTTAAGAAAGATAGTGAGACTATTGAACTCGAGTCAATCGTTGGACAACTGGAAGGGGCAGGAGGAAAGCAAAATGATCAAAATAGAGCGGGGGCATAGACTCGGACATTCTCTGGTGGCTCATCGCAAATCCCATGCTTCTCCAACTCTCGTGGTTCCCCGTATACGCAAATCCCCCTGTTTTTGCGGGTCCACTTTTTAGGCCGATAAGGCGGGGCGGAATCGCCAACTTGGAATCTCCAGGGTTGGTCAACTTCTAACAAAGTCCCTGCTTGTTTCCGATCAGAGTCCTTCGATTCCTGAAAAAGTCGCTCCGGGCTACTGGCAGCTCCTTCTCTCCCTCCCCGGGGCGCTCGAACCATCCAGGCCGCAACTCGCCACGTCGATGGAATTCCTGAAATCCGCTGTCGCGTCCGCGATCGCGAAGGGCAGCTCGCTCCCTTTCTCGCTGGGCGATCGAGTGGACATCGGGGATTCAATATGGACACTGCATAATGGCACGAAAAGAGTGGGTGACTTCCCCTGGTCCAGAAATCCGGCCACGGCTGGCTTGTGGCCAGCTTGCTGATGGGGGCTCGAAAACATAGGACGATAGCTCTGCTTGCAGCGTCTTCACCTTTGACATCGCAGCCAACAAATCGCGGCTACCATTAGCGAAGAATGCGGTTCGCAAATCAAGGACGCTGAGACATCCGGGTGTAATAAAGGTTCTGGACACAATTGAGGTATGGGGAGACGCGTGGCTCGATGGTTGGCATACACCTGTGCTGAGACTGATTGCTCGATAGACGGAAACGAATCTGTACATCGTCACCGAGAGGGTTGCGCCCCTGGCCTGGCAGACTAAGCGTCGCAGTCTGAGCGAGGAAACCGCGAAATGGGGCTTGTACACTATCTCTTCGACGTTAAAGTTCGTCAATGAGGACGCTTCCTCCGTGCATGGTGCCGTGCGCGCATCTTCGATATACACGAGCGAAAGCGGCGAGTGGAAATTGGGGGGTTTTGATATTTTGAGCTCTATGAAGGAGGACGACGCAATTATCTATGTCAGTCTTTTGGTTCCCAAGACCCTGGAGTTGGACGAGAATACTGATATTCGACAGACTTACGGGAGCTTAGTCCCTGACGGCGGTCGTTATACCCCTCCGGAAGTCGCCAAGGGAGGCTGGGATGTCATTAAGCGCCATCCTTTGGCGGCAGTCGATGCCTATGGACTGGGGGTCCTGATCTACGAAGTCTTTAACGGGAACTTCTCCGGCGGGGACCAAGTCGGCAAAACTACCAATATTCCACCAAGCATGCACCAGAGCTACAAGCGTCTGTGCACTGCGAACCCTAAGCTTCGCTTGAGCCCGGGGCATTTCTTGGAGCAGGGAAAGAAGCATGGTGGATTCTTCCAGACCCCGTTGATCCGAATGTCCGAGGATGTCGAAAGCTTGGGCTTGAAGAGTGATGCTGAGAGAGAACAATTCATAAAGTATGTATGTTGACTCCCCTCACCAGATCACTGGAATTAATGTATTTGTACAGCGAGCTGGATGAATTGGCGGATGACTTCCCAGAAGACTTCTTCAAGATGAAGGTCCTTCCTGAGTTGCTGAAATCCGTCGAGTTTGGAGGTGGAGGTCCTAAAGTGCTTGGAGCAACCTTGAAAATTGGATCCAAGCTCTCGGCTGATGAATTCAACGCGAAACTAACACCGGTCATTGTACGATTGTTTAGCAACCCCGATCGTGCTTTGCGTGTGTGCCTATTGGATAATCTGCCGTCGATGATTGACAATCTTCCCCAGAAGGTTGTGAACGACAAGATCTTCCCTCCAATGGTTAGTCAGTACGATACAAGATATCTGGCCGCCGCTAACATTTACTAGACTTCGGGATTTACTGATGTTGCGCCCGTTGTGCGAGAGCAGACAGTCAAGGCTGTCTTGACTGTCATCAATAAGTTGAGTGATCGCGTCATCAATGGAGAGCTGCTCAAGTTCTTAGCTCGTACTGCGAATGACGAACAGCCTGGAATTCGTACGAATACCACTATCTGTCTCGGAAAAATTGCCAAGAACATCGGTCAAAGTGTAAGTAAAACTGGATAGCCTTCCAAGACTGGAGCTAATGGATAGCCAGACCCGTTCAAAGGTCCTCATAGCTGCGTTCACAAGGGCAATCCGGGATCCCTTCGTCCATGCCAGAAATGCTGGCCTTCTTGCACTGGGCGCGACGGTCGAGTTCTTCACCGACGATGATTGTGCCAGCAAAGTCCTGCCAGCAATATGTCCGGCTTTGCTAGATAAGGAAAAGTAAAACCACCCCCCCTCCTTGCACGTCCAAATATCATACTGATATCCCACTTCCAGGCTTGTCCGAGACCAGGCGAATAAGACCCTTGATTTGTATCTCCAGCGAGTCCGTAAAACGGCGAGCACCATGGCAGACACCGTTCTCCCACCCCCGTCGACCGCACCCCAGCCTCAAAAGTCAGATGTTCAAATCGGCACATCAAACGACAAATCCTGGGCTGGATGGGCCATTTCCTCCTTTACCAACAAGATTGCTGCAGCGGATGGCGACATTGCGCCCACTGCCACCGCCACCAAACCTTCCGAGCCGGAAATCCCTCGTCCTACTTCTCTACCACGCCCAGAAAAGTCATCACCATCTGCTCAGCTAGGCCTGCCCAGGCAGCAGCCCCTTCGACCAGTGGCTCAGCCGCTGGGCCGTTCCTTGTCCGACCGTCCCGCGACAGCGGTCCCAGAGCCCGTTGAAGATGACGGCGAAGACGTCTTCGACGCATGGGGCGCCATGGATGACGACGAAGGAGAAGTCGACCCATTCACCGCCGCAGTAGCCACCCCCAAGTCAGAATCTCCCGCTCCTTCCGCATCAAGGTCGCCTGCGGTGCCGTACGATGACGGCGGCGAACCCGACTTTGCTGGCTGGCTGGCTGCTAAGAGCCAAGCCAAGACTAAGAACCCGCTTCCGAAGGGCTTGCACAAGGCTTCTTCGACGAACACCGTCCCTACCAGAGCTGCTCCTAAACCTCGAGCTGTGGCTCCTGCGAAGAAGATCGATATCAAACCCAAAGATGAGGTCCAGGATGATGATTGGGGTGATGCTTGGGATTAGGTGTTATTTTCTTGATATCCTCCCCTCTTTACTTTAATGCTACCATCAAAGGCTCTGTATATATGCATTGCGTGGATAATGATATCTAGGTAGTGGTGAATGATCAACTAGGTTCTTCAGAAGTGAGACACACCTTAGAGACTTTGACAGAATGTATCGAAGTCTACAGGGCCTCAAGGAATCGAAAATGACAGTACGGATGCATATGCCCATTTAGCAGCACTACCGCAAGGCGTTGATGGCCCACCAGGGTAACCATGTTCCATCCTATATTTGAGCCGATTTGGCCCGTGCCATGAGTGATTTATCAATCTGAAAAGCTTCAAATCATATCAGAAACAGATTTGCGGGGAATTTGTCGACTTATCAGTATCACCGTCTTATCGATAAGGGTTCGGCGGGACCCGATAAACGATAAAGTGCCCGCGGTTCCGTCAAAGCAGCTCCGCTTTCCTTGCTCTGCATCCCTCATCTGTCCGGGCTTGAGCAGCTGCACTCGATATCAGATCAAGCACGTACAGAGATACCGGTGGCTTGGTTTTATCCTCATCTCACCCCGGCTCATGACTTCTCCAGGCCCCTCGGAACGCCGCTTGCCAACTTGAGTAACTCTGCTGCCTTCGATCTGCGCTAGGCCCTATCTTATCACGGAATGGCTGGTCGGCGTTGAGGCAGACCATTACGACCAATTCCAGAGCTATCTAGGCATCGGTTTCCTGTTTTCCTATTTTAACGCATTCCAAGTCTCCTGCGCCATGGACCAGGATGAGGCTCCTCCGCCGCCTTACTCCGCAGTCGACCCGTTGCTTGCCCCGGGGGATCGGCACAGCTCTTCACAACAATCCTCAACTCCATCTCGAGAAAGCCCTGCTAGCTCCCAGCATACAAGACACTCCCATGTTGTGCCATTACCCACACCGGCACCGCCTACAGTAGTGCCTACTCATTTTACCTCTGCGGTATCCTATTTTGAGGAAAGACCGGCTTCTGCCCCAGAGGGCACTCGCGAAACTTTGCACCATCATATGACAATATACCCCCGAAGTCAATCGAAAGACTTTCCTCGCCGGCCTCGTTGCTGGGCTCCCCGTTTAAATGATGTGACGCAACAGGATTGGGACACCTTTCTGCGCTACCTTTTCCCTCCAGAATTGGGCCCTGCAGCGGCTTCGCAAGACCTTCCTCGCCAATTAAGGGCCGAAATTCAGCGGGATAGGAAAGACCGACCCCAGGAATCCGATGAGCAACGCTATGCTCGAATTGTCGCTGTCATTGATGAGTGGAATGAGAATTTTTTCGAGCCCCGGGCGACCCGCCTGGATTTTGTCTATATTGGAGAGCCGGATACGGCGCCTAAATCCGCTCTGTGCCCTTATTGTTACCCAGCTGCAACCAAAGCAACAAACTCATCTACAACATCAAGTCCAGTACCTGGCCGAACGTCATCCAACCCCAGCAATCCATCTCCTGTCCCTGGACAACCGCTACCACATCATTGGCAGATGGGATACGGACAGCCCTACGCTAACTCGCCTCCAATGCCGCCGGGGATGCCAGCCCCGGCTTCCCCTTTCCCTAGTCAAGCCTACCAGGCGCCTCAATATTATCCGGGAAGACCTCCACCACCAGGCTTTGCTCCTCCTGCCTGGCAGTGGAATAACCCGGCATGTGCACAAGCACAAACAAACTCAGGCTCCAAAGGAGGGCTCTCAGGCTGGATTTCCAACCTATCCGCACAAGCACAGAAGTATGGAGAGCGATTTGCGGAGCAAGCCCAGCAATATGGTGACCAAATTAGTGCCCAAGCTATGTACTATGGTCGGCAAGTAGAAGAACGGGCCTTGTTGCATGGAAGATGGATCGAAGAGCAGGCAGGTATCCACCCCCGCAAGCCGGGTACTTATCCTCCTCATCCTCCTCCTGCTGGGTATTACCCATATCAGTGGGGTCCTCCACCACCGGGAGCTGTGCCAGTGGCCCCACCCGTGGTACCCAGCCCATCTCCATTGCGACCAGCAGAAATACAACCTGTGACATCAACCCCGAACACACCTGTCAAACCTGAACAGCCAGATCAGCAAGGCAAGAAGAGCATCGAGCATTCTAGACGCGCATCAGTCAGCTCGGTTTCGTCCGAATCATCCTTCAGCTCACTCGAATCCCTCGAAACCACATCTGATCTCAGCGCATCCGATCTGGCCAACATCAGAACCCAACTCCAGTCATTAGAGGACCGTCACGGCCGTACTCTCTATGAAGCTGCTGCCGATCTTAGGCGCCAGTTAGATGTCCTCCAGGACTCGCGCCGAGAAGCCAAAACTTCCGGCCGCATAAACAGACAGCATGGCTGGAATAGACCCCAGGTTCAACCCGTTGACCGCAACGACTGGGGTCGGTGGGATTCACCAGCCCAGCAGCAGCGCCAATCTATGGAGCGCCGAGCCATGAAGGACGAAATGCGAGCTACCCGAAAAGCATTCCGTGAGGTAGTCCGTCGCGCCCGCGAAGAACAGCGCGATAAACGCCGCAACCACAAGCATCGGTACCGCCAATCCCAGGGGTTGCACTCCGCAGACGAAAACGAGACTGGTGAATCACTTGCCGGTAATCTGAATCAACTTTCTCTGAGTGGGCAACCAAATCTGCAGACGAGCGAATCACGACCTATCGCTCAATCTCAATTCCCTGCACCGTCGCAGATGCCGCATGGCCCACAGAACGCGGTCCCTGGCTCCAGCAATACGCCTTCAGTTTCGAGTCTCCAGTCTCATAATACCTCCGCCGTAGAGCTTCCTGATCGGAAGGCTAAGACGGGAGGAAAGACTCGATTGAGGGATAAATTGATGCCGCGCTCTTCGAAACAACATAATGCATCTGCTGAGTCCGAGGATGCCAAGGCTAAGGCGAAACGAGAAGCTGACGAGACCAAGGCACGGTTAAAAGAGGCTGATGACAAGGCTGCAAGAAAGAAAGATAAGGACCCGAGTGGCTCCTAGATTGAACTTTTGATAGGTCATAACCAGGCTGAAAGATGCTAATTCATTTTTGTACAAATCGTGACAACTAATCCGCACTTAGTATGCTGCATATATACCCATCTACAATCTCCATCTTGTTATAACATTATGTTCCTCCTAAAGTCTATCAACCTGTTAATCCCATCTCTGGTGGAGTAATGGGTCTTCTGAATCCGAGTTGGAGCTGGCTAACTTCGGCTCTGTTTCGCCTTGTCTGCAATATCACGCGCCTTTGGCAGAACTTGCCTCAAAATCAACAACTCTCCTTTGATGAATCGTAGCATCACTGCCTTTCTTTTGCAATTCTGACTTCACCCCTTTAATAACTCCATCCCATTTGATCTGGGTAACAAAAACCCCTTCCTCTTTTGCATTGTCGTTTTCGAAGTAAATAAACAGAACCTATTCAAGGGTCTCGGCGTCGCTAGATCCCACTTAGCACCATCTTCTTTCTTGCACAGTCCCGGCTGAACGTTTTGAATTTTCTCCAGCGAAGGAACCCGGCAATCATGTGTTTCTCGTGGCCGCATAGATTGCCCATGGTCAGTTCGGCATGGCAGGACTACGGGCGATAGTCACCCTAGATACGGTACGTGAGCACGACAAAGGCATGGTCGGGTAGTTCTTCTGCGAAGATCACGGTCAATCCGCTGATGTTTTATGTCTGGTGGGCTGAGCCCCTCGAAGCTTGACTCTTTATGCTTTTACTGCAACTACTAATCGACCGGAATGTCATGAGACTTGATAATTCAACCAAATCGTCGACTGAATTTGCGAGGCTTCAAGTTCTTATCTAGGTATCTATATAGCCTCTGTCCCTATCTCCAGTATAAAGCACACGATGGCTTTGTGATGGTCCATGCGAGATCGAGGGTCTCGAGTACTTCATCCGGCAAGGGCCCCTTCTCTAGGTGATCCAAGTTATCCTTCAGCTGGCTGAGAGAGCTGACACCTATCACCACGCCGTCATTGCCATCTTTGACCTTGAGTTGGCTGTGATGAACCAGCCACCTGAACGCAATCTCCAAAAGCGACAGGCCCAATTTGTCCGCCGTGGGCTTGATGACTTTCAAAGCCTCAAAGTTCGCGTCCTTGAAATATCGTTTCCGGTACATTTCTCCAATCAACGGATCAGTCGTCGAATAACGGCCGCCATCATCGGGCACCTCCTTGCTCTGGTACCTGCCACTGAGAACCCCTCCGGCCAGCGGATTATAAACCAACAGTTCGATGCCGTACTTTCGACAGCACGGCACCAATTCCTCCTCAATCGCGCGAGTCAGGCAGTTGTACATGGCCTGATAAACCGTCGGCTTGACCCAGCCTCGCTGGTCCGCGATATTCCAGATCTCAGCCACCTCCCAAGCAGCATAGTTGCTCAGCCCCAGTTGCTTGAACTTGCCTTCTCCGTACAGCTCGTTGCAAGCCTCGAGCGTTTCCTGGAACGGGACCGTCCGATCGGGCGCATGCAGATAGAAGATATCCACAGTGTCCGTGCCCAGCTCCTGTAGGCTTTTGGACAAGTTCTCCTTCACGATAGCTTTGGCATGGAAGCCAGGCGTGAGGGGGGTACCACTTGGTGGCCAGTTTGAGGCCGCGGTCACGCCAGTTGGCTTGTCTGGTCCAGCTTTCTTGCTTTCCGCCCACGTAGGTCCGAGCTGTGTCGACCTCGTTGTAGCCTCGCGACTGATAGTAGTCGAGGCACTCGTTGAAGCCATCTAGGGATGTGATTCTGCTGCTGTATTTCTGGGTCCCCTCGGGGCCGAATGTCATCAGACCCAGACTGACGCGGGGTTTAGGGGATTCGTTGCTTGTCATGTTTGTCGCGAGATGGGAGATTTTATTCTTGAAATCTCATCACGTCCCAATACAGCGGCTAGAGGACTTAAGACTTCTCTCCAGCTGAAATAGAGAGTTACGCAGCCTTATATTGCGGGGCGGGGTAGCTCGCGCCCGCTCCTCGGCTTGGAAATTCCGAGGTATTGACTACTGCAGTCTATGAGATCCCCAATTTCCGGCGGAAGTGTCTAGTGCTGGTCTTCACTTTGACACATTGTATACCCTTCAAGTTTTGGTGAACTTGCGGTTCAGTTATCAGTGGCAACGCTGGTTTGGGAACCGCAGATCTGAAGATCCAAAATACGAATGCCGATGTACGCCCTCTGTAGTTTGATTGACCTGGACGGAGCCAATTTCTAGCAGACAAAATCCATGCAGATAATCAAATGCGCAGAGGCCGTGACCCCAAGTCCAATGATGCAGAGTGTCCCGAACACAAAAGCAATAAGGCTCGAGTGCAGAAACATTAGCCAAAGTGGCATACGGTGGCATTGATTAACCACTAATGTAATATCGAGTCTAGAGACGGCCAGTGGGTGGTATACTTCAAGGTTTGAAATTCATAACGGGAGTCTTCCGCGAATAATCAAGAATGATCATTCCATAATAAGTGATCTTTTCTAGTCCTAGTTCACTCGAGTCTTTCTTCTATGCTCACTACCTTTCCATCTCATCTTGAAAATTAAATTCGGTACCTTGGGAGGCAATGATAAAGGGCTCAAGATCTATTACTTTATTACTCTGAGAGCTTCCACTTTAGCCAATTCTATGTTCTCGGCTAGCCCCAGGTCCAATACTTGTCTATGCCGTGTTCTTCATGTATCGCGGCAATAGCCCTAAAGAGTTGGTAGTCATGAGACTCATCATACCCTTTGCCGTAGGGTGATACTTCTTTGCATATGTATGTCATGCCTTGTCTTGTTTCTTATCTCCCTCATGTTAGCTAGAGGTCATTTTCATCTTACATCTCAATCTTCCGAGCTCGTCCTTCGTCTACTTTACCATGTTGCTTTATATATCGGAGCTGAGGAAAGAGATGTCTTTGCAGGAAGTTGATCTGACACTGTTCTGATTGGACAGTTCCGACAGTCGACATCGAAGCTTGTTCTCCATATCCAAAGTGGCCAAAGCATTCCGGATGGATGCTGAGGATGGCTTGTGACGGGGCGGAGCGTTTGCGGAAGCTCGAGCCGCCCCCGCAGGCAATCGAGACCTCCAGCGAATTTTGGTCCTGCAGCCCAGCGATCATGCCCAACTCGCGAAAGCGAATATCTCTCGCCTGCACTTACTGCCGCTACAGGTACGGTCGACATGCCCACGCAAGAATCGGGCTTCTGGGGCCAGTGATCCTGTGATTGGTAATCTGACATTCGCAGAAAACGAAAATGCGACGGCCAAACACCCCATTGTAGGACGTGCCGCACCAAGGGACTGCAGTGCAAATACCCAGATCCAGATGCGGAGAAGTAATTATCCCATGCAGCCCCTAGCCTTGACAACTGCTAACTGCGACCAGAGAAGATGATGTCCCGCCACACCAGACCCAGGCGCAACACTTGGATGCAATTGAGGCCCTGCTTCAGCAGCAAGCTGAGTCTCTCAAGGCTTTGGAAAATCACGTCCCGGCCCAAAACAGCTCAAATGCTTCACAGGCAGAAATTCCCGCCCCTGGTGGCCCGCTGTCTGGTATATCAAGTTTACCGACAGGGTCATCCAACTCCTCGACTCACCACTTTACGTCTAATTCGCCGCTTTCAGCTAGAGCAGCAGAAGGAAGATCTGCTTCGTCTCACAATGGAACCGATAAGTCCTCGGCACCGCATGATCATCTAAATGCACATCCTTCAAGCCTCGGAGACCTTCTCAAGCTGCCTCAAGTCTGCCAACTGATTGGCTCTTATGCGGAGGACTTTTTCTTGCGGATAGAAAATCACCGTGAGAGATTGCCTATTGCGAATGCTATAATGGATTCTACGGAAATTCGTGTTGACGAAGAAACCGCCCGTCGGTGTTTCGTTAACTTTAGCCGACTGGTCCACCCGTTCTACCCGTTCATGGAGTGCATGCAGTCGCTGGCCCGATATGAGAAGACCTTAGCGCGAGGCCTGGCATCAGACCGTGATTCTGCCTTCACGTTGGCCATTTTGGCTGTTGGTGCAACGGCTGCGGATCCTGTGGATATCGGTGAGTCACTCTTTTGCCCGATCTTCTGGCGACAGACATCCTAATATCAATTTCACATACAGGAAACCAGAAAAAAGAGGCATATTCAGGCGATTTATTTATCCAGAGGTGTCTCAGAATCCTACTCCCTCTATGGTCCGTGTCTTTTCATCCAGATATCATCATGTGTGAGACGTTGTTATTGTGCGCGATCTATTCCGCGTTCACGGTGGATCCGATGATGACTTGGCGCTTTGCCCACATGGCATCAACCAGCATCCAGCAGGTGTTAAAGAAGTGAGTTATAAAAGTAACATCTTTTCCTTAGGCACCCAAAATAACAGTCCCGAAGAGGAACAGGTCAAGAACATGAAAACACATCTGACCATGTTCTCGTACGGCTTTACTGGGTCAGCTTCCTTCTCGAGCAGTAAGTGAACTTCAGGACGGTCCGGTTAACCATATTCTTACAACGAACAGGGATCATTGCCCCGGCGTTGGTCTCCCAAAAAAGCCACATGGAGCAACTTACAAACGTGATTCCCCTCCCAGGCTACAGGGGTTCCGACAGATCTCGTGGTTTCTTCGCTCTCGCCGACATAACCGCAAGAAACATCCTAGACCGGCTCCTCGACACCTTGACTTCTTTCAACCAAAAGCGAATTGAAGCAGCATCATCTGCGGTTTTTCTATGTCCAGATCCATCTGGAAAACTCGCCATCGAACTTAATAGCCAGCTGGAAGCATGGTACTCGGCCCTGCCAGATCCTATCAAGCCCGACCTTACGGGAGAAGAGAAGGGGAATCAGCAGCAATGCCAGCTAAGACTACGCTTCTGGAATATTAAGCAGATCATATTTAGGACGCTTGTGATTTACTGGACTTCTCCCGATTACAGCGACTATGCTGATCCTGCACTCGAGGCGTGTCGTGTTTGCATCCATGCTTGTCGGGAGTTTATCAACAATGCGCATCATATTCTGTCGGTTAGGACGCCGTATACGTACAGTGTCATTCAAAGGTACGTCTTATTTCACAAGAAGGTTCGACTGACTCGTTTTGCTGAATCATTCCTCCTCGAACCAGCTGCTTCGCAAGCGCTATCACTCTCGCCATTGCATCTCAAGATAAAACATTGAACCAGCATGTAGGCGATGCCCAGGCCATCATTAAACAAGCACTTACTATCATCAGCCCCTGGGCTCAGGGCGACAGTAGTGTGAAGGCACTCCATGATATCATGTCTGTATTAGCTATAAAGATCCAATTCGGGGGCTAGACTACCCTTCAGTCCTGAATAAATTCCGCTCTAAGCGGTGTCCGCAATGTTATAGACCAGCTTCTCCCCAGAAACCTTCTTCTCCTCCATCTGCTTCAGCCCATCCAAGATGCCATTCAATCCACGCTCGCCAACACGAGGCTTAATGGGCTTGATCTTCCCCTGCGCCAAGAGCGACTCGAACAATGGCCCAAACGACTCCATATACGCCTTGTCCGCCGGCCGCGCCGGCCACTCCCCTCCAAACCTGTGCATGTCCTCCGCGATAATCGTATACGCCAGACTAAAGCTATACTGCACATCCTTGCGGCCAGGCGTAATACTCAAGATAGAGTGATACTTGCCGCCCTCCTCCGACAGGGCCGCCTCGCAAAACTTGACGCTCTGCTCCAGCGAAATCGTATCCAGAACCAGCTTCAGCTTCCCATCCGTAATCTTGCGAACCTCCCCCACAGCCCCCGGATCCTTATAATCAAGCACATAGTCCGCCCCCGCCGCACGCACATACTCAAAATTATGCGGCGAGCTCGTCGCAATCACAGTATACCCGGACAACTTCGCACACTGCACCGCCAAATACCCCGTCGCCGTCGAACCACCGTAGATCAAAATAACACCCTTGCTACCCTGGACCTCCTCCTCCTCCCCCCCGGCTTTCGGCCACTCGAGCCCGAGCCCTTGGTACAGCGACTGCACCACTGTCGCAATCCCGATCCCCAGCGTAGCCGCCTCCTCGAAGGACACGTTCTCCGGCTTCCGCCACTGCACGTCGCCCTTCGCAACCATGTACTCCGCGAACGCGCCGTCCTCTTTCTGCATGACGTTGCAACCCTGCGCGAAGCCGAAGACGTGGTCGCCTTTCGCGAAGCGCTTGACGACTTTGGGCCCGACGGCTTCGACAATGCCGGCGTAGTCGCAGCCGACTGTTGTGCCGGGGGCGAGCCCGTCACGGACGTGTTTCCAGTCGGTGGGGTTTAGGGCCACGCTGACGGTCTTGATGAGGAGGTAGTCGGCGCGGAGGGCGGGGAGGGGGCGGGTGGTTAGGTCTGCGCTGCGGGAGGCGTTGGCGATGAGGGCTTTATGGGGGCTAGTCATTTTGGTGGGTGGGAGCTTTGGTTGGGTGTCTCAGGGGGTTTGCTGGTAAATTGGACACTGTTGTACTGTGTTTGTGATCTGGTGTCTACCGGGCGGGTGGACTGTATTTATAGGGCTTGGGATGGTGAGGCCGTGCGATTGGTAATGCTGCGACTGATTCCGTTCTAAGAATTGATTCCTGATTTTTTCGTTTTAACGCCAATACGTTTCCTAATAGACAGGGTTCATCTGATGTTGCATGGTGTCGGGATCAAGCTGGCGGGGCGGTATACTAGTGAAGCCAGAGGACATCCGCCGGCGGGCCGCCGAGTGGTAGCCACGGAGCTTAGGAGCTTCAACGGCTGATAAAGCCGAGTATCAACATCTCTGGACTGGATATACAATCTTGGTGCTAAAAGGATCTATGAGTGATACGTAAAGATTGAGTTTTGATTGTATGATCTATGAAGCATATCCACATTGGTCCATCCTAGCACCTTGGGGTTGTTACAGTCCATCAGAACTTTCAATCCCTTGACAGGTAGAATTGAAACCTTTGGGCTTACTGGACCGGTGCATCCTGAGGACCAAGTGAGCCAGCTTGAAGTCCTTCGGATGCACCTCCGGTAAGGGGCTCCAATGAGGTAGCTATATTACAAGCGTTAAACCAAAGTGGCGAGGCACTTGGAGAGTGGGTATGGGCGATATATGACTTTCGAATAGGTCCGTATCATTGAGACCGCTCCAAAAGATGGTTTCTTCCTCCGTGACGACCGCGGAATCATGTATTCTGCGAGGCTGTGGATCGGAATCAGGACTTCGTGGCCGTTAGACGGAAAGTTGAATCGTAGGATTTTTTGCTGAAACATGGGCAACTTGGTTATCCGTTTCCCAAGTAATTCACCACCCAAATGGAAGACAGAAGAGCATGACCAGGAATATAATCTCAGCGGGTCCTGACCAGATGACGTGCCACGGCTTCGTATCTGCATCGGGCCGTCAATGGCATTGTTTCAGCCATTTTTTCCTCAAAAGTAAGAGTAAATGAGTTCAAATGAACATTTTCTCACTCAAAAAGCTCTGGCTGTTTTTGGATCGTTGAGGAGAGAGGACGTATAAGAATGAGAAGCAACGTAGCGTCTGTGTTGCCCGCGTCACCAAATTCGACTGACTCGATTGTCGAGGTATTGTCTTGAGAAGCTAGTTCCCCCGATTAGAAACTGTCTATTATAGTTGGGCACTAATTTTGAAACTTACTGTCAACAGATCAGACACAGTTGAACTTCGAATGAAGCCCGGAAGTTGGGGTGGGACTCTGATGGACAAGAGACTTGTTCCTCTTTTTGTTTTCCTTTCCCCTTTCACCTCACTCTCGTCTTAGTACCTCTAATTCAGGCAACATTAGGACTCCGTCCCTCGAAGGTATTGTATGCGTTTGGCCGAGATACTCTTGTCTTGGCCAACCAGCTGGCCTCACACAGAATTGGTAAATTCCACTAGTAGTACCGGCCCGACTTGAATCTCGTTTACATGGTTCTTGTGTTTATATATACTTGTAACCATGGTCACTGGCAGTCGGGCTTTAACTTCATGTTCAAGTTGACGTAGGATGTATGCCAGTGCAGATCAGACCTTGGCCACTTACTATCATGCTACAGCGAGGATAGATGCTCATTCTTCAAATTTCGTGCGTGTTAGGCTGCTTCATCTATCACTAGTAGTACTTACCTAGGCAGGTGTTCGGCCAGTGGCACATTTACCCAACTAGATACGGAAACACCGGTATGGCTTCCGGGCGAAACTGAGTGCTGATAGCCCAGAAAGGGGACCGGCTCCCCAGTAACTCTCAATGAAACAGCTCGAGCATTTTGTACAGATACCATTCACTAGTCATAACTTTTTAAGTCTAACCTCATCGCGATGCATCGCATGCAAAAACCTGATTTCCTCGTGTTAGAGCCGCAGCTCAAATGCCACATTCCGGCTGAAACTCTAACCCACGTTCTGCGTCAATCCTGCAGGGTAAGCCACCACAAGCACCACCTGCAGCAATATCTGCAGCATCGGCGCAGCAGCTGCTACTACTCCAGGCGCTTCAGCGCTTAAACCCTGTGACCAGTTGATTCCAGCCCAGCCCAGCCGCATTTTCTTCATGACTGCTGCGACTCATTCTTCTCCACAAGGTCGCCCACACCCAGCCCCCGCCCAACCTTCACCCGCACCATCTTATCGTCCTCCGCCGCGTCCTTCTTCCCCAGCTCGCCCACTGGCTCGCCCTCATCCGCGTCCTCGTCCTTCGCGTTCTCCCGGTCCCGCGCCTCAATCGCCTTCCAATCCATCCACATGCTCTCCAAGTTCAAGCGCATGGCATACGCATCCTCGCCGTCCGCATAGTACTTGCTCTCCACTTTCTCGACCTCGAAGCGGAGCGTGTCGCGGTACAAGTGGAGGGCGGCGACGTTGCTAACGCGCACGTGCAGGGAGACGTAATTTGCGCGGTGGGATTCGGCCATTGCGCGCTCTGGCCGGGGAAAAGGAAAGGGTTAGCGTGCCTCTGTTCCCATCATACGTCGTTTCAAAGAAGAAGGGGGGGGGGGGGGGATACTCACGACTCATCCGCATTAACCGTTCCGCGATGCCTAGCCGCCGGTGCGTCCGCATCACACTGAGACTGGTAATATGCCCATGCTGCATCCCGTCCGTAGGCTCCTCTTCCATCTTCGCGAGCACGTACCCCGCCACCTTAGGGTAGTGGCCTGAGACGTCGCCCGCCTTCGCGCCCTTGCTGCTGTACCCGCCTTTCGGCCGGACGACGGCGACGAAGCTTAGCTGGGGCCAGGTGAGGGCATGGTAGAGGTAGTATTTAAGGAAGTAGTTTTCGGGCAGGTTGGTGATGTTGCATGTTTGGATTGAGGGGAGGAGGTCGATGTACGAAGGGTAGGAGCTTAAAGGGACGATGTCGACCATTTTGGCGGTTGGTCGGCAGTTTGAGTGGGTTTGAGGGGGTCCGTGAAGGAGAATTGAGAGGTTGTTGCTTGGTTGGGGTTGTTCGGTGATGGAGTGGGATTTGCGATGCGGGGGTCATGTGATTGTGCGGCGGAGTCGGTGATAACGGTGGATTTGGGAGTGGGCTAGGTTTTTACATCACCTTTTCTCTCGAGCTTGGGAGGGGGTATCGTGGGGTTTGGAGTATACATATGCAAATTCTGTCTCAATCGGTGGGATTTGTTCCAGGGAATATCTAGCTATTTACACAATGCAAATCCGAGAATTACCGAGCGCCGGGCGGTGCTCATGCTAGATGATAAGTATAAATCAATTATAGTCTAAAAAGAAGAAAGAAAAAAAGAAAAAAAAATTCCACAAGAGACAAGTCGTGGCGTCGTTCAATTTAGAAGGACGAGAAGAGTGTGGTACCCAGGGCTATCAGCAGCAGGGAGGTGAGGCTGACTGCTGAGATACCGTGGCCAGCGGCGGACTCCTCGCCGCAGCACGTGCGGTTGTAAGTGACATTGTTCATTTGAGCGGCCACCTCGAATACAGAGCCGTTGAAGCTACCCTCGTTGTAGTAGTCGACGAGCAGAACGTTGGGAGGGCGGTGCCACATGGCTAGAATTTGTTAGACTCAAGTTCGTTTCTTTTCTTTTCTTTTTTTTATTATAATGCTTTGCTAAATGTGAAGTAACTTACCGGTACACTCGCGGGCCATCGCGCCCAGGCTGCCAGTGCCGTTTACTGCGTTGGTCTCGTTGATAACCGCCGTGTTAGGAATCAAGATATTGAACGATCCAAGTGACAGGTCAACGTTCAGATTGTGATTAGCCATGTACATGCGGTTGAGAGCGTCCTTGTGCGAAAGACCGGGGGGGACGCTGCTCCGTGCAGGGGAAGCTGCGGTTAGTGGGAGAGAAGGGAGTCTCCCACATTTGCGAGAATTCATCCATGAGCCATGGGTATTCCGTCTGATTTGCTTGATAGTCCATAAAAAAGAGCACGCGCGTCTGGTGCAGAATCAAATCGGCCAGCACGGGCCAGTCATGCAGAGCCATGGGAATCTTCGAAGGGGTATATCGATAATCATACAGACCGGAGTTCTTCACCGGCTCAACAAAGTGGCTGGGAGACACATAGTCGAAGTTGGTCATGAGGATGGTGACAACATCGTATGGGTGTGTCTTCACCCACGAGGCGACCTTGGTGAGATAGGCCTCGAGGGTACCGACATTGAGAATATCGCAGGAAGTATGGCAGAGGTACATGGTGCCATTCTGGTCGTGGGCTTGGAGTTCCACTGGTCCTGAGGTTAGCGTGACTATGCATTAGAGCGTTTTCAAGTAGCCAATCTTACGGAAGCGAATGCCATCATCCAGCTGGTAGGTGACATCGAGAACCTGGTTGGAAGCCGCATTGTTCTTCTGCACAAACGGGCTGTTGTGGGCACCAACCATGGTGATGTTCGAGTAGCTGCGCTGACAGAACTGCACATAGTCGTTACAAGGCCGGGTGTTGACGATTGGAGTATGGGTCGCAGTCGCAGTGGTAGTGGCGGTCGCATTCATGCTGGAATTGCCGAGGGTGGTGGTTCCAGCGCCGCCCACGAGCACTGTCACCGAGTCGTGGGTGGACGTGTACAAGGTCCCGTTGCCGGTGCGCGATGCCGAGGCATTCTGGGTGATGGTGGAGGTGAGCTGGTCCCCGTCGGACAGGTTGATGGTAGTCCCGTACACCAAATAGCTCCCGGTCGGAATTACAGAGCTGGGGTCAGTGATGATTGATGCATCACTCCAGGCGATGGTGGTGGTGGAGGAGTCATCGCTGGTCGGGTCGCTGGTCGTGTCGCTGGTGTGGTCGCGGGCTTCGCCTAGGGCCACTCGTGCGAGGAGGGCAAGCGCTAGTGACCAACGCATGGCTGAGAGGGCAAGGACAGATCCAGGAAGCCTTCTGGGGAGGAGGGAGGAGTGATAAACTCCCGATCGCCAGCCTTTTTCCGTTTCTTCCTTGGAACCCGGTTTGGCCGTCCTGATTTGCTAAAAAAAGCCACTAATGATCGGTGGATCTATGGCGCGGCACTCCGGTCGCTAGGTGACGACGTTTTGGCGCCACTCGCAGCTGCTGGATTGGCCAATAATATGGAGCAGGAAGAAACCCCCGCCTTGGTTTTCAAGTCAAATCGTCAGGGCGAGACTCGGTTGCAAGTCGACCTTGATTTGGTGCCCCTGCTGGCTGACGTATCCCCGGATACTCGGCGCGGGGTTTTCCCATCGTACGGAGTACATTCTTAGCGCCCCGCAGAAAAATGTTCCCGCCAGTATCCACGAAGTACGCACCGGGAATTCCTGCACACTAATGGCTAGTAACACTTGCCCGCACTACTTGCGCATTATTGTCAATCATGCATGGGGCCATGTTACGGGGGCGGAGCTCTGTTCGACTCCGGCACATAGGGGCCATGAGGATAACCCAAGGGTATGGAGCAGAGATGTACTGTACATTGATACGGTAACGATATCGTATTGCCAAGGGGGGCACAAGCGAGGTGATCGCAGCATCCATTGGGGGCTGGACACTGATCGGCTAGCGATCGCCCCGTCGAAGTTGTCGCAGTATTAGCAACGTAGCGTATTTGAAAGCCACGCATCTGGGCGACTCTGGCCCACTAGGGTTGAAAGCTTGGCAAAACCTGGCTGAACTGGTCTACCAAAACTCTGTTTTGCGGGTTGGGGATACGCGTTCATCCAGAGCCTGACGATAGCAGCCTGGCGCTGGGCGGGGAATATGGGCGGCTATTCTAGGGAGTTCACAGCCAGAGGACAGCCAGAGGACAGCGACGATCACTGGCAAAGACGATGTCTGCCAAGCTAGCGTCCCAGTACTTCTACGGAGTAGCAACCGTATTCCTCGTATCACGTCCCAAATATCTCTCCGTAAACGTATTTTCCCCCCTACTTCACCCCTGCCTTAGGTGCAAATTAGCCTTTGGACCCGGCATCTCGCATGATCGGCGTGGCTAGAAGACCAAGAAGCTCCCGGTGGGCCCTTAGCGCGGCCAAGCCACTGACGATCGAGGCGGTCGGGGCGGGCCTGGAAGATAATTACGACACGGAGATGCCCAAGGGCGGAAAGGGGGGTGGAAAAAGCTTAAGGAGCAAAAGCGCAGACTTGTCTAGACGTCATTTTTTTTTCCCTCCGCAAAGCTCGTGGGCGAGCGAGAGATCTTCCCCAGATCTCCTCAACTTCTCTCCCTCTCGACCACCATGAGTGACTTGGAGGCAGCTCCTAATCGTCGGCGCCTCCCTTTCTTTCGTGGCAGCCGGCCCGACCGGCCCATGGCGTGTCGTTCTCGGTCGACCGTCCATAGCCACCGAATCGTGCGCTCCCTCTTCTACTTGATCGCCTTTATCTTCTGCCTTCTGGTCGTCATTGGAAATGTCTCCAACAAGCCGGTGTTACGCGACACGTACTTTCTTTATCTCGATCTCTCCAACATCATCCCGCTCTCCGTCCCCAACGCCCAGTTCATTAATTCCATCGCCCAATCCATCGGTTTGCACGATTTCTACCAGGTCGGCCTGTGGAACTTCTGTGAAGGCTACAATGGCCAGGGCATCACCCACTGCTCGCCACCGAAGGACCTGTACCACTTCGATCCGGTCAAGATCATTCTGAGCGAATTGTTGTCAGGTGCCAGTAGTATGTCTTCCCATCCTTTTTTTATGTAGATATATAGCACATAACTCGCCACCTGGCCGAATTATGTGGGACCAACCTCACCCGTCCAGACTCATGTGCGACGGTGAACTGTTGAACGGCGCTAATTTCAAAATTTTACAGTTGCTTTGCCCGCTGAAATCACTAGCCCTCTACACCTAGCCAAGGTCGCGTCGCAGTGGATGTTCGGCCTGTTCATTACTGGCACCGTGCTCAATTTCGTCCTGATCTTCGTGAGCCCGTTTGCGGTGTCTTCACGCCCTCCCCAAACCATCAAGTATATGGTCGGTAACTCCGGAACTGAGCCACCCTTGGGCGGGCCGCCCCACCGCCGACGCACCTTCGTCTTGTTCCGGGCCTTCCCCTTCCTGATCATCAGCTTTCTGACAGCCCTAATCACGGTGGCTGCCACCATCGTTGCGACCGTCATGTTCATCATCTTCGCCAATGTGTTCTCTAACGCGGACCCGAATCTGAACATCCATGCCCACATCGGCTCGCAGATGTTTGCGTTTATGTGGGTGGCCTCGGCGTTCAGTATTTTCGCTTTCATCATCCAGTTCGGCTCCTGCTGCGCGGCTTGCTGTGGTGGTCGCAAGGCGCGCAAGCAGCTCAAGCAGGAGGGCGTGGATGTGTATGAGAAGCGTTCCTCCCATAGCAACTCGTCGCCGACGGCATCCACCGCGCATGAGCAGCAGCCGTATGAGCAGCAGCCGTATGAGCAGCAGCCTCATGCGCTTACTACTGCGTAAGCGGATTAATAACTTTGTTATTTCTTTGACCATAGTTTATGGGTCGGTATTTTGGGTGTGGTTTGTGGACGCCTCAGCCTTGATTTGATCTGTTATCCAGCCTCCTCCAGCTCTGTTTTCATATTTTACGATTTAGACTTGCAGATAGTCATGACTCACATAGACACTTTGCCAAATCCAAACAGCACTGCTGTGTTGTGCTGTTCATTTCTATTTTTTCTATGCTACTCAAGTCGTCAGCTTTGTATTGAATCCTCTCCGAGGCCGAGCCCAAGTCCCGTGGATTTACTGCGGTCGAATGGCCGATAAGCTCTTTGTGCTCAAAAGTAATAAATATATCCAATTCACGGGAGCTTTGTGCTGCAATCAATCCCATCAGAATGATAAGTTACAGGTTCCTGTCGAAAGAAATAGCAGCAGAAAGATAGAAGAATGATATAGAAGGTAGGCTCGTTGAGAACTTTCCATCGAGTAGACTGTAGAGTCCATTCAACGACTTGAAAGACAAAATATCTCACACTCGAATCACTCGAATCTATCAGCAAGGTTCATAACAGGGGGGGATACGCTCGTTGAGAAGCTCAAAAGTTGAAGAAGCCTATCCAGAGTAGGTGTTCTTAGACATATTATGGAAGAACGGACGGTATGTCTTTTAGCAGAGTATCGGTCTGAGGAAAGCCTAGTATAAGCGGCCCCAAAAGCCCCCGCCGCACGAATGAGGGGGGGGGCATCATCCCACTCTGGTTGCAACTTTGCCCTGAGCATGGAGTACAAAGCTGGTGTGCACAGCATGTTAGCGCCGCGCTGCTAACTTGCCACTTGAAGACTTTCGGCTTCGGCGTTTAAATGACAGAGCCTGAAACTAGACTTCATGATGTACAAGTTGAAGATCATAGATCTTACGCTACCCGCTCATCATTTTCTCAGCAGGAATCTCGGTCTACTTTGCTGCGAAATGCCTCCGACCAGCCCGTGGTCATGTACTGAGATCCAGGCCTGTATAGAGCTCTTGGCACTTTCTTTCTCTTGTTTTGCTCGTTGAAGACGAGTTACAAGTTGAACTTTCTATACCGTTAAAGTGAACTGAATCCTCTCGCTGCTAAAACATCCCTGATTTACGACTGGCCTTTCCTCCACCCTTCAAGTTCCGACTCTGGGAGACTGTGATTAACATTCTTGCTATCCCTTTACAACCCTATTGCTGTCTTTCTCTACTATAATGATCTTCATCAAGTTCTATTTCCTCGCGGCATTCCTCACTATGCTCTATGTCACTGTACTTAAAGAGTGAGACGGACAATGCGGAATTAACCAACAATATCGAGGAGAAGGCAGGCTCTCTTTAAGATCGTCTGTGTAGCCACGGCTAGGATTGAAGAGGATATATTGGAACTAGACTAATACTGGCTAATGGCGGCTCCTCATATGGCCTGCAGGAGCTTAGGGGGGTAACAGCATGGGGCTAGCAAGAAAAGCGTCCTCTTGATACGAATTGGAAAAAAGGCGGTTGTGAGGAATAGACCTCGTCAAAAACATTTCGAGGGCCAGTATCTCCCGCCCTCCGCCCGGCCCTCGCGGGCGGAGGGCGGGTTCTTGCCTGCCCTCGCCCGGCCCTCAGCCCTCAGAGGGCCGCTCGCGGGCGGCCCTTATCCGCCCTCATTTGCATAAAAAAAGTTGGCTATTCCTCATTTAGATGTATAATTCTGCTGATTCATTCTATTTAATTACTGTTTTTTAAGCCTGTTCCTGTTTATAGTTTATTCTCCATGGTATCACTATTTAAGTCTTATGAAATTATAAGAAATTTAGTTGTATTGTAATAAAGCATAGTAGGTAATGATTATATTACAGGTTTTGAATCTCCAAAAGTAAATGGTAGAGGGTGAATAGAAAGGAGATGATTTTTGAATATATTAGTTCAATATGGTTGGGTTAGATATATATATTTACAACGTCATGTTGGTAGGAATAACAAGAACATTAAACATATCTCATAAATTCTTGATTCTTCACCAAATATCATATAATTCTTCTTTATAAGGTGAGCCCCCCGATAAAGTCTAATCATACTATATTTACTAATAGAAGAGCCCCCATAATAATCTTTGAACTAAAAGCATCACTAGATTTGAGGGGATACACAAGTCAGCGAAAAACCGAGGGCGGATTGGTGATTCGAGGGCGGCCCGCATGTTTTCGAGGGCCGTTTGGGGGCCGCTCGAGGGCCGCTCGAGGGCGGCCCGCACATTTCGAGGGCTGGTTGAGGGCCGCCCGCATATTTTGAGGGCCGATTTGAGGGCCGCCCTCAATCAGCCCTCAATAAATAACCAATCATAGGGAGATTAATAAGTTAAAGTGGGTCAATAGTTGATGTGTTCGATAATAGTCAAGCTATATTGGAAAGCTACTCAAGCTAGTCAATAATTCTATTTACCAGAGCCTATGGGCTTTCTTAGTAGGTATCTTCTCCAGAAACCAGTCGCTTTTCCCTTTTCAAATCATGCTTTACTAGCGATCATCTGATTAACAATGTCCCAAATGTCCCAGTTCTCAGATATCTATTCTTCATCAGTATATGATGGTGATCCAGTTGATGCTCTTCTCTCTTTTTCGAATGATCAATTCCCAACGCCTGATATTTCTGGAAGTCAGCACACACTTGAATCTGCATCAAATCCCGATTTTCTCACTCCAATTACTCCACCCTTGATTCCTTCTTCACTTCAGCGTGTTGGTCCTGGTCGATCACCAGCATTCATCCTATACTCCGAAATGTCAAAGGATGACTTCGTCGCTTGGTGGTTGGAGACTGAGTTTGGGAAGAGGAAAAGACTTAATTGGGGTGGTAACCGTACAGCGGCATGCTGGGAACAATTTGATCAAGTTGCCAACGCAAAAACTGGTAAACCAGGGGTAAAGTGTCGCCAATGCCAGAAAGTCCTTGATCATCCAGCAAGTGGGCGGTATGGAACAACTGCCCTTAATCGGCACTTAGCTGGTCCAACCTGTCGCAAATCTACTAGCCAGAAGGCTAATATCAAGGGATTACTCGCAAATGCAGTATGTATCACTTAGGACATATAGTCTAATGTTTTACTAATCATTCTCTTTTATAATAGGCACAGAACACATCAAATATAACAAAAGTCTTTACGCAAGAAGCATGGGAGCAGAAGCTTCTACAATTGATCACCTTATCACGTCTTCCCTTCCAATTCATTGAACATCCAGAGTTCCGTGACGTTATTACCTTTGCCCGACTTGCCCCTACACAACCCCATATCCCTTCAGCAAAAACAATACGATCTCGGCTACAAGAGTACGTCCAAAAGCAGCAACAATCTATCCTTCAGAAGCTTCCTCCAAACGCAAAACTTTCACTAGCACTAGATTGCTGGACATCTCCCTTTCGACAGGCTTTTATGGCTGTTACTGGCTACTTCCTAGACCAACACTGGCAATATCAAGAGGTGCTTCTTGGATTTGAACCTTTATCTGGATCCCATTCTGGTGTGAATCTAAGTGATGTGGTTTTAAAGCTTCTCCGACAGCATAAAATCGCAGATCGAGTACTTGCCGTGACAACTGACAATGCATCAAACAATAACACGTTAATGTCAAGTATACAAGAGTCATTACAGTCACTTGAGCTGAATAATGGTTCTACAATCGTTCGAGTTCCTTGCATTGCCCATGTGATTCAGCTTAGCTTGAATGATCTTCTTGGGAAGTTAAAGGCAATTCCAAAGAATGAAAATGTGGAGATGGATTGGTCTGACGAACGATTCCGTTCTCTTCGTGTAAGGCAACAAAAAAGAGAAATTGTTGATACACTTAACAAGGTATGCCCCTACTTTCTTACCTTATTAACAATACTAACTCTTTTATGATTATATAGGTCCGAAACCTTGCTATCTACATCAACGCAAGCCCGCAACGGCGCGAGTCATTCTACAACCTTCAGAAGGAAGAACCAAGGCTTATTCCTATCCAGGATGTTCGAACTCGCTGGAATTCAACGTTTTTGATGCTCCGACGTGCTAAACGGCTTCAATCAACCTTTGATGACTTTTGTTCGCAGTATGATCAGGACCACTTTGCATTGAGTCAAGAGGAGTGGCGACAAATTGAGTATCTTCTCTGGATAACCCAGCCTTTCTTCAAATTCACCACTCTTCTTTCTAAGACTAAGGATGTTAGTATTCATCTAGTCTTTAGCATCTACAACAAGCTCTTCAATCATCTTGAAAGGTCAATGAGTGCGTTAAGACGGAAAAAGGTTGCTTGGAAGCAGCTTATGCTTTCTTCTCTCGAGGCCGCAAAGAGAAAGCTTTCAACTTATTATGGTATGACGGATACAATTGATGGCAATCTCTATGCCATTGGCACGATACTTTCACCGCAACAAAAGCTTCAATTCTTTGAAGGAAAGGACTGGGATGATCCAGATAACAACTGGCGTGCAATCTACCGAGCAAGTCTTGAGGATTACTTTCAATCCTATAAACGACACCATGCCGATACACAATCAATATCTAAAGCTCAATCACCTACAGTCGCTATCTCAGAGCTTGAGATGGAGTGTGGAGCGGAAGAGTCCCAGCCTTTAGCATCTACTGAATTTGATGAGCTTAAGGAGTATCTTGATAGCGGTAAGTTAATAATATCTCACTTATAAAGTCTTTACTAACGTATATTCTAGGCATTGTACGAACTCCTGTCTGTATGTTCTGGAAAGATCACCAGCATCAATTTCCAGCGCTTGCAAACCTTGCACGCGACGTGCTTTCGATTCCTGCAACAGGGGCAGGTGTAGAGCGCCTCTTTAACTCTGCCCGGGATGTCTGTCACTACCGGAGAGGCTCGCTAAAGCCATCAACAATTCAAGATCTGATGATGTTCATGTGTACATCAAAGTTTGAGATTGAAGAAGGTCAACGAGCTCTAATCAACGAATATCTCTTACATGAAGAGATACAGGCCAACCAGGAGGCGAAAGATCTAAATACTCCATACCTTGAGCCAATTAGCGATAACGAAGAGATTGATGATGCAGGATTAGTTATTGATACTACACAGATTGCAGTCATCACAGCTCAATCGCAACAACAACAACCCTCGTCAACAGGGCCAGAAAATGGAGAGCATGAAGAAGAGGGCGAGCCTGACTTACCAAACACACAACTTCGGCATTCAGGAAGGGTTCGAAAGCGCTCAAGGTTTTTAGAAGGGTATGAGAGTTGATTTATAGTATCTAGCCCTAGAAATAGTATGAAATAACATGAATTGAAGCAATTATTTGATATTTTCAACACGCTTTCCCTAATCATGATAATTTATTCTAAAGGACCTAGCTGTATATCAAATACCTAAAATTACAGTCAAAACTAGCATAATTTATGCAACCACAGAGCTTTCTATGTTTGTCATGTTTGTCGGCCCTCGAAATATTCCGAGGGCCGCCCTCTGAGGGCAGGGTAGAGACCTACCCGACCCGCGGGCAGGAAGAGCCTGCCCTCCGCCCGCAAAAGTGCGGGTCCGTGGGCGGCCCTCAGAGGGCGGCTCGCGGGCGGTTCCGAGGTCTAGTGAGGAACGTGTGCCTAGCTTAAAATGCGGTACAAATATTTAACCGCGTCTTTTACGAGTCTTGGTGATCTAGTTTGTGGTTATAGGTGGTGCCTTGAAGAGATGGACGAGCTTTTTAGGATGGTACATATAGTTTAGGGTGGCTTTTGCAGAGTTTGGGACTAAACTTCTAGTCCTGTCTTTCTCGTGGGCTAAGAGATTAGCGATGTGACTGTATTTGAGCTTGCTAAAGTAGTCGTGTTTACAAAGGTTGTTTTGACATCTGTTAGGGCTACTATAAGAAGCTTTAAGGTTAGCAAGTATGATAAGTTTGTTATAGATTAGCTTGATAATGATCGACAGTATGTTTATAACGTTTAGCCTAGGTCACGCCATACTAAATTTGGCTTTTATATCTTTCTATGCTTCTAGGGTATCGTTAGAGCTTTTGTCAGTAGTTTAGATATCCTTTCAGATACTAACGATAAGGTCCAGATTTCTAACGACGATTGAGAACTGTATTTATAGTGTAGCATATACCACTCCAGCCTGCTCGAATTGGCGCCGTACCAGAAGGAAACAGTGCTAATGCAAATTCATAGGAGAAGAGTGTTAATTCTTAAAACTAGGTCCCGGAGGGATTCCGGGATAATAATAAAGGATTATCTATGACCCTTCCGCCTTCAAGGCCTGGCTGGGGCTGACCCGTGCCAGAGTCTTGTCCCTGCTCCAAAAACTGTTTCGAGAGCCGTAAGTGAGGTATTTTCGGCCATTTTGACACCCAAAAATGAGTAAAAGGGGGCTCAAAATGGACTTTTTGAAAGATGAAAGACTCGAAGATGTTTTTGGGATGGCTAAGGAACGAGAACTCCAATGATTGGGAGCGACAGCGAGGTTACTAGCTGAGAATCTACAGAAGGCGCTACCAGCCTCTGCGCTGTGTTGTCATGGTAAACGCGTATGAGGGTTTAATAGGTCTTGATAAATTCCGTCGATGCGAGGATAGGGCCTAGTAAACGGTCCTTTTCAGCCTCCTTGATTGTGGCATTATTCTTGACATTTGCCAAGGTCCCGTAAGACTTTAGGGCTTAGAAGCCATCCAATCCAAGATAGGGTATCCGCAGCATAGCGCGATACATGGCACACCTAAGACGTAGAACAACGTAGAATAGCGGGCTTGGGTCGAGGGGATGCGTTCGGCTTTGATAACGCGGGCGGCGTTGAAATCTGTCCATTTCTGTGCGCAGCGAACCAGGCAATGCTACCAGTTCGTAGCCGTGCCTAGGATGAATGAAGAAGATGTATTCTTCTGTTTGATTATGCTTCTCTATCATCAAAAGAATAGCTGACCTAAGCCAGGTTATTGAAACTAAGGATGCTTTGATTCAGACTTAATGCTTAACAAAATTTTTCTCTCAGGCCCTATTCTATTCCTAACCTTACTTCCTGCTCCTTTTCACCTCACCTTTCCTCGAGTCTTATATCACTTCACTCATTCAATTCTCTTACCAATTACTCTTACTTCAACGTTTGCTTCTCTGTACTGTCTTACTTCTTCATTGATAATCTTTCAGCCTCATCTCATCCAAATAATGGTTTCTCCGTTCGACGAGGTTAATATCAGGGCAGGCTCGAGTTCGGATTGTCGCTTCAAACGATCAATCCCTGGTTTCCATGTCCTCTCTTCTATTTATCACCATGTCTTTAGAATAATGTTACCATAGAATGGATGATCGCCTGGCAGTTCATGCAGCGTAGTTTGTTCTAGATTATTCCCAAGCGATCTAAAGTCTGAAAGCCTCTGCTAACTACGAGGAAAGAAATGTAGCCAAGAATCTGTATGTTATAGCGTGCTAGCCGGGTCGGCCAAATCTTCCATAAGATTATAGGCGCATTTCAGAATACGGCTAGCCTCTAATTCCTTATTCCAAGTATTACAGTGAGAGTTAAGCAAAACGAATTCAATTTCAATTTAAATTATGTACATGGCCCCCCTCCCCCACCCCTCTCCCTCGACAACCCCCCAGTGCTCACGGAGCTCAATTCGCCCCCTCCAAGGCGGAATTGAGCTCCGCGAGCACCGGGTCCTCCTCCTCGACAGGACCTCCCCCAGCAGAGGCCCTGTCCCGCTTCTCCTTGCGCCTGCGCTTGGCGCGTCCCTCCTCCCCAAGCCTCTCCAAGTCGTACGCCCGCTTGGCTCTCACTTCCCACGGGAGCGGGGGATCAGGATCCCTGCCGGGCCCGAGATGCATACCCAGCGCCTTAGAGATGGTGGCCGTCTGGGATCTGCTTAGCGGATTGGGGTCCACGAGCCAGTCCAGCTTCTTCTTCTTGATCTGGCATATGGACCCCTCTCCCGGGCTTGGTCCCGGTTGGGATGCTGTGAGCACCCGCTCGTGGGGAGTGGACGAGCCACTGCTCTCCCCAGTCAGGTCACCGACTGAGGAGCCCTGCGAGCCCTGCGATCCTTGAACCCTTTGGCGTTTGGGCTCTCGGTCACTTTCGGGCTCGCGGGGGGCGCTTCCCCGCACGCTGGCTTTGTTTCTGGGGCTTAGTAGCCCCGTGGGCACTCGGCCCCTGAGTCTCGCTTGCCCGTTGTGATTGAGGAACCGGCGAAGCTGTGCCTGAGACTCAGGGGATGGAGCCCCAGCGGGGGAATTCCCAGAAACCGCAGCAGGGGGGGGGTCGCAGCAGGGGGGGGTCGCAGCAGGCGGAGCGGCGGTTGGAGAGGCCTGGATGGGAGGAGGCAGGCCAATCGACTGGCACAAGGATACGTGCGACGCGAGCAGTGAGTTGAACTGCGTCGCGAGGGAGGTGTGCGCTGTTCGCAGCTGCACCAGCTCGGTCATGAGCCGCTCATTCTGGTTCCTGTACCTGGTCGCCAAGCGACGAGCACTGGCGAGCTCTTGCTGTAAGCCCAAAGCCCGCACAGTGCCCGTCTTGGGGTCGACCTCGGCAAGTCTCCGCAGGAGATCTTGGCCCCTGTTGTGCACCTCCTGCTGCCAATTGTTGGCAGCATACTGCGCAGGGCTTCCCCCCCTGCGAGTATGGAGGTGCACTTTGTCGAGGGTACTGGCCCTCGTGGGGGGTGCTGCGGTTGCCGTTGCTGTTGTACATGGCTCACAGAATATTGAGCAGGGCTCACTCCCTGAGAGTATGTCGAATGGGAGATGTAGGATGGAGGAGCACTTTGTTGAGGATATTGGCCCTCGTTTGACTGTGGCCAATGCTGTTGTACATGGCTCACAGGATTTTGAACAGGGTTTACTCCCTGGGAGGATGGAGGACTTTGTAGATAATACTGGCCCTCCTGGGGCCGTTGCTGTTGTGCATACTCCACATAATACTGGGCAGCACTCTGTGTCTCGGAGGTGAGGTGATCGTATGGCGAGGTATAAGTCAGAGATGTTGAAGGGTAGCCCGTGACGGGGGCACCCAGATAGGTCACTCGGTCGAACGAAGCAGACACTGGGATACCAAGTCCATCGAACGACGTGTCAAATGAAGAAGCATGCCTTTGGGTAGCAGGGCTTGTAGTGGTGAGTGCTTCGGATGAAGCAGGGGTTGGATACGCTGGACTTTGCACAGCAGAAGTTGGAAGGGCATGTTCGCCGGGCCAAGCAGCGGCAGTGGTAGGAGTGTTTGTATCGTATGAAGCAGGAGTTGGAGGGGCAAGTGCCTCGAGAGAAGCAGCATCGGTTGGAGGAGCAAGTGCATTGGACGAAGCAGGAGTTAAGGCACCTGGGCTTTGAGAATGGGCCTGCTGAGAATGGGCCTGCTGAGAATGGGCCTGCTGAGAATGGGCCTGCTGAGAATGGGCCTGCTGAGAATGGGTCTGCTGAGAAGCGGCTTTTTGAGAAGCGGCTTTTTGAGAAGCAGCTTTCTGAAGATGAGCCTTTCGAGAAGCAGCCTTTTGATAAGCAGAGGCTCTTTTCATTCGCCTCGCGTGCAGCTCAATGAAATCCGTAATTGTGTCAAGAAACGATTCATCATCATCATCAATACCATCAATTATGTTCGCTGTCATGGAACCATCTTGTGCAAGCTGCTCAGGCGAGTTCAAATTGGACTCAGTTTCGTCAAACAGCGAATCCAACTCAGAGCCCGCGTCAGACACGAGGTTATTGTTTTCAACTTGGTCAGACATTGCTTCGCATGCTCAGCAGTACAATGCAGAATATGATGAAGGATGTTAGCTTATGAAAAAGATGGACAGCAAGATCGAAAGCTTTCAGAGCAAGATAGAGAAAGCTGGGGAAGAAGAAAAGCTGGGTGCAGGGTGGAGGTTGATATACTGCCAGGAACTCGAGCGATCTAGTGAATGTTGACATTTACTGCAAGATCCACCGCATTCACTGACAGTTCCACGTTGGGTTCGCAATGTTAATGCAGAGCCCCGCTCTTCAGGTCTTCTTAGCTTTTTCATGCTACATTAGTATGCATGCAATCACATCCCCCCCAAACAGGTCGTGTTGACAACTTTCCCGGGGGTCCTCAGAGCTACATCTAGGTCATCGAGGATTATTGAACAAGCATGTTGTTTCCCAATCTAATATTATCATCGGAGTATTCCTTATTGGTAACCTGGTGGGTTCATTGCGTTAAAGAGTACATCGAGATCACCGTGGGAGGCCCCTTTGCTTGGACATCATCCTGTTCAAATGCTGAGAGGTGCTCTTTTTTATTTCTATGGTCACATTAAGAGCCATGTTCCATGCACAAATATATGGATTCAAATCAACTCTGAGATACAGGGGGGAAGACCTAAGGCTCGGGTTGAACGCGAAGGAAACGAGGATAATCATCGTCCATAGTTATCAACATGGTAACCTACGACGCGTAAATTCACGACAATGGTGGTTCTAGAATTCAAGAGTGGGGCATCTCCTGCAGATTAATCTACAGCTTCTTCATGTTTACATCACACGACTTATGAAGCCCTCAGTTCGTAAAAAGATAAAAGAAGCTCCCACACCATAAGATCTGACGTTGTTGATATATTTTGTCCGGCATAAAATAAGCTATACTCCTACCGCTTTCCAGCAACCACACAAAACATCACACCGCCTTGGTCTAGCGCACCTACCGCCTGTCGGTAGTTCACGTGACTGACAGGCAGAATCGCCGCGAGACTCTGGAGCAACACCCTACTGGCAGCTCCAGCTGATTGCCCCTCCCGACAGCAGCTTCCACCTCGAACTCAACAGAAAAGCAGATCCAGCAGTGCGGCATGAGTGTCATTCTTTGTACCGGTGAGCTTCTTGTGCAAGACAATCCATAGCATTCCTTCGTTCCATGCTAATGCCCGAATTCCAGCGGGGTATGATCATACCATCCGGTGAGCTTCATACCTTTTTGTCTTTAATCCTGGCCTAGCTGTGGCCCTTCGGGTCCTCTGCATTACAGTAATGGTCCTCTAATCTATCATAATCTAGTTTTTGGGAAGCTCTGTCGGGCATCTGCTCCCGTACGATACAACATCCCGACTCACAGGTCAATCGTCTCTGCATTACCCCGGACAAGCGCTTCCTTGCCGCGGCCGGACATAACAATGTGAAGCTTTTCGACATCAAGTCAACCAATCCGAACCCGGTCATGACCTTCGAGGGCCATACCAGCAACATTACGGGCGTCGCGTTCCACTGCGAGGGCAAATGGATGGTGACGAGCTCTGAGGACGGGACTGTCAAAGTTTGGGATACACGAACTGGCAGTCTGCAACGCAATTATTTCCATCGCGTGGCGGTCAATGACGTCGTGATTCATCCAAACCAGGGCGAGCTAATTAGCGGTGACCGTGCCGGCATGGTTCGTGTTTGGGACCTGGGCGAGAACGTCTGTACGCATCAATTGATCCCCGAGGACGACACCGCTGTCCTGAGCGTCAGCGTTGCTAGTGACGGGTCTTTACTCTGTGCTGGTAATAAGAAGGTAGGCTTGTTGTCCCACATATCCGCTGAAGAATGCTTAATAATAATATAGGGCAATGTCTACATCTGGCGCATGATCCAAACGGAAGAATCGACGAAGATCGTTCCAATCTGCACCTTCCAAGCTCATAAAGACTACCTGACTCGCGTCCTGCTCTCACCGGACGTCAAGCACCTGGCCACATGCTCTGCCGACCACACGGCGAAAGTTTGGAACCTGGATCCTGACTATGCGCCAGCCCAAATTGCAATCAAAGACTGGAACGAGAAACAAGCTCTGAAAGCTTCCACCGAGGACCAGACCGAGACGCCAGCCGAAGTCGCCCAAGCCCAACAAGGCGAGCTGATGAATCAAGCCCGCGATCTGCTCCGCATTTTCGATACCCCAATCCGCGACCGCGAACTACTCCGTATCTCCGACAATCCTCCCCTTACTGAGACTCCTCAGCAAACATTTACGACTCAACCCGATGGGCCCCCAATGGACCCCGCCAATAACACTCTGTTCCTCGAGACTACCCTCGCTAATCACCAGCGCTGGGTGTGGGACTGTGCATTCTCTGCTGATTCGGCATACCTTGTTACTGTCTCCAGTGACCATTATGCACGCTTGTGGGAATTGAGCTCCGGCAATATCATCCGTCAGTACAGTGGTCATCACCGCGGTGCGGTCTGCGTTGCTCTAAATGACTACTCTGAACCCCGCTGAACGGGTCTAGCGAACTGTAATCCTTTTTACTTTCACATAGCATGGCGTAAGGATGGGATGGCTGGTTTGGCGGTCTAGTTTCTCTACTTTATTCCCCCAGGACTTTTGACAATGATACCATTTTCGGGACTTGGCTATTCATATAACAAGCTTGACGTGTTCCGATGCAAGTCGACGTGTAGTCACGACTCGGACTAATAGCACCGAATGCTCCTATCTAATACAAGCATACCTAAAACTCACTGCATGTTCCCAGGTCTCAAGCTTCTACAATAAGATCCTTACTCCTATCTCGAGTACAGCCTTGGAAGGCTCAGAATATGATAATTTGCCGCAAACAAAAGGCACAACCGAAGAAATTTTCCATTCAATTTAAACATAGAAGAACCGAAGTGCGTCCGAAACATCCTTAACGCTTAATCTCACCTCTCGCCCACACCCCCCCTCAAGGTAGCGCAAACCACGTCACACTAACCACAACATCCAGCCCCCGCTCCTCCGCACCGGGGTACTTGAACGTCCACATGCCGTCGCGGTTCACGTCCCAGAACGCGCCAGAGGCGGAGTGCATCCCGCGCTTTCCGGCATTACCCTGCGCACCGTCGGCAGCGGCCGTCTTGTCGATCACGCCCTGTTGCACGATGGTGCTGTTCACGGTGAAGCGGTAGGGAGCGGGCTTGGAGGAGTCGGACGGGGCAGTGGCAGCGATGAGGGCTTTCAGGACAGTGTTCTAGCTCCGTTAGTTGCTATCCGCAATATCGGAATAGGAGAAGGTGTGTCCGGCTTACGATAATTTGGGAGTTCCAGTCGCCGACCTTGGAGTGCTCGTATTCGGTGGCGCTTTGCAGGGCTTTGTCGCAGGCCTGCGGGGCGGAGGTTAGTCTTCCTTTCGCGGTAGAGAATCGGTTGGAGAGAGGCGTACATCGGAGGTGATCTTGGTCAGCTCGGGGATGGGAATTGGCTGAATTTTTTTTTTTCTTGGTATTAGCGGATTGTCGTGGGGGAGAGTGGCGGGCTCAGTGCTTCGCGATTGCGGCGCGGAGGGCACGTACAGAGACGGGGGTGGCGGTGTCGACGGCCATTCTGGGCAGATCGCGGAATACAGTAGAGGAGACTATGGCTCAGCGTTAGCTGGTTATCATCGAGGCGTGGGTTGTATGCAATACGCATTGGTTCGCGGTCCGGTCAGCTTGACATCATGTTCGAGCTGGGTAATGGTGGCGCCATGGGGCCAATGCGGCAGGGGATGAAGCGATACCGGCGAGTCGAGCCCGTGGATGTTTGGGGAGGAAGTGCAGAATCGAGAGGACTCACCAGGGATTCTTGCGGAGGGCTGTTTGGCACGCGGCGAGGACGAATTAGGCGGATTGTTTTGGGAGACTGGCATCATCGCGTTGGCGCTGTGGGTTCTGGTTGGTCGAGGTGCGCTGAGGTAATCAGTATCGGAGCCGCGTCGATCTAGAAAAGGCCATGATATACTGACATCAAGTACTGAGAATGGACTGGATGGAGGTTTGGATTTTGGATGTGAGGAGCTTGGTTGGGGAGGGTTCTGGATGAGAAGATGAGAATTTGGAAGCTCGAGTTGTGGATTTGGAGAAGTGGTTCGACTGTTTGTTCTGGCAATGTTTACCTCCGGCCGTGCAAGTTAGGAATGGCCTCCGGTATCAACCACACACTGCGAATGCTCCAAGTGGCACAGTAAATTGGGTGCTACTAGGCAGGTATTAAGAAATTCCTTGGTCGACAGGCTCAATGGTACCTGGCATCAATGGCGATCTGCCTCGGTATGCTAGTACAAGAGAAGTCTGACGGGGATCGAAAGTATATTTATGGATTGGAACACGCATCCAACGTGACAATCTCCCCAAAATTTCAACTTCGGCGCCACTTGAAATTTTTTTTGGTAGTAAAAGGTTACTACAACCATGAAAAGAGCCAGATTGAGATGAAGATCAAGTACTACTAGCACAAAAGAGAATACGCTATGATGATGCTTGGGACAATTCGGGGATTCAAAGTGTTCGAGTCATGAACTTGAACAGCCGTAGGCTGCGTTCAATGAAGAGTTATTTTCCGCTGTGTTTGTATGTTCCACATATATTTATTTACGTACTAGCAGCAGGCAGACTTTGATCATCCAACTTATACAGGTCTTCAGCGTCAGGAAGGTTCAGCCTGGAAATTACTAGTATTCCTACTGTTCCAAGGGAGGAAGATTTTTTGGGACCGGGAACTCTCAGCTTTACACCTTACTTCTGCAGCATGACTTCCGATCAACAGATGCATTAAGTTATCAGATATCGCTGTCGCTATATAAACCAAAGAAATCCTCTCGAATCCTCAACAGTAATGATTACATACAGGAGAGTCCAATGAAGTATATCCAATGAGCCATTTCAATGCATAGCCTGTGTCGTTAAAGGCCCCTCAAAAACATGCTTTTAAGCTGATCCATTTAGGGGAGAGCAGCAGGGGTGTAGCTCTGGTCAGGAGTGACCACCTTTCCGCCCGCCAGCTGGGCATCGGTATAGGCAGGGTAGATGATCTCCTTGAGCTTGTTGTCGACAACGGAGAGGGTGGTGAAGCCATTGCCGGGACCGAATTGACCACTCCAGCCGGAGGTGATGGTGAAGTCGCCGAAGGTGGAAGGCCCGCCGTTGGCGTCGTTGGCACCGGTATCGCCGGACTTGTGGACGACGTATTTGACCTTCTGGACGGCGGAGCCGGTGTCGATACCGAAGGTCCAGGTGCAGGTAGTGTTGCCCTTGTCGCAGACGCGCTTCAGGCCCTCAATGGTCCACTGGGAGTCGGCGGCCATCATGGACTTACGGGTCTCGGCAGGAGTGGGAGCGGCCACGACCGCAGAAGCGGCGAGGAGGGTGGAGAGGAAGAATTGAGTGATCTGCATTGTTGCGGAGTTGTGGATAATCTCGAAGAGTATTATAGAGATGTAATTTGTAGGAGGTGGTGGCGGTGGTGGTTGGTTTGAACGATTGTAGAGTGTGATGATGTATAGGTATTGACGGAGGGCAGGGGGGTATTTATAGCTTTTCCTCAATATCAACCAACTCTTGACGTTATTCAAGTCCAAGCGTTCAATCGGGAGATGATCGTCAGAAGCTCATCGAAATCTCTCATAGCTAAACCTCGAGTTGCCTCACAGCATGGTGAACTGGAGCTAGTGGATGTAACAGTACATGCAAGCAGGTCACGGAGACATTAGCCGGGGCTAATGTTGTCTTACTTCGGTTATTTTGGCAGACTGAGACATGGATGTGATGTACCCATTACCTCGATTGAGGTCATGACACTAGCTTTACTTCCATGCAAAGTCACCAGGTCTAACTGTGTGTTGTAAGACATGTTCGAGACCCAGCCAATCACGGTGTGTGGCTAAACTTAGGCCCCCCCGCATTTGCTGGACCCTGAGCCACATGCCCCCGAAACCCTAACCTGCCGGTCTTACCAAGAGCCTCGGGACCTTTCCAGGGTTAGGCGTTGGGGCGCAGTCGCCACGACCAGGAGATCCTTCGCAGCCATTGCATCAGCTGCCTCATAATATCGGCAACCATGGCCGCATTGGGTCGAGTCTTCAGACGGCAAAACTAGCGGCCTCGGATGATTCTCCCAGGATATTTTCCTCACCCAATCTTGGCGCTTTCCCCACTTCACGACTAGCTCATTTTCGGGTTTAGACTGGCTGCACCATGACGCCTTTCTCATGAAGATGGAGAGGCCTTAAGCGATCTAGTAAGGAAGACACAAGTCGTTGTCTTAGATGGGCTGACTTGCAGGCTCGGAGAGAGTGAGCAAATACGCGAAGTCCTGGTACACCCCCGGTCATTCTCCGCCACCGTGACCAATCTAACACCAGCAAGGCGGATGACCGGCAAGTGATCGATGACTACTCGATATGCTTATGCCCAGACTAACATGTCCGATCCGGATCCCCTAACTGATGCTCCCGCCCCCACACTGGCTGAAATCAAGATTGGGCCACATCCAGAAACCTTAACACAGCTATGTGTACAAATCGTCTGCAGGGGTCCCATTACTATGGCAGCCTTTGACTCCAGCGGAAGATCCTCGGTATGGACGGAAACATTTGTATGCCCTTGCCGGATTCCCCACCCGGCAAGCGTCAGGTTGGATTTGTATGGCATGATCTAATTTTAATGTCTTATGTTCAAATTTCCCGTCCCGCGAGGGGAAGGACAGGCGGCGCTTGAGCGAGATTTGCGTCGGTGTGAATTGAGAGCCTCTGCTAAGGCCTCGTGGGGAATTTGAGGCTGAGGAGAGGCTGCATGATGTGACCTGAAGTCAATACCCAACAGACGCAAGCCTGGAATACGACAAATGGGAAACGAAAGCGTCGCCTGTGATCATACCTGGGGGCCTGAAGTGGGCAAAGGGATGGTCAGCTCTTGCAACTATCTCATGTGTCTCAACATGCATATGGATTGAGTTGGAGATGACTTGCAAGGCATTTGAGAAAGTTTAAGTATCGAATACTAGTATTTTTTTTTTTTTTGCTATTCCTCCCAGCTTTTCGGCTATTTTGGTTAGCATTCAAGTTGCTTGGGGATCTTGGGCCGATTTGCAGAGACCCAATACTCTCTAGCCTCGGGGACCATTCCGACTGTCTGTCCCAAATGTCTGAAGCTGATCCACTCTGGGGCCTAGCTGGATTGGTCTAACCCGTACCAGCAGAGCCGGACGCCACAGGTGCTAATAATAACATTAGAGGCGGTCTATTTGGAGATCGTTGCCATCACTGCCATCATTCCTTAGCGCCATTAATGCTTACTTCCTTCATCAATTTTTTTGGTGACAATAGGAGCAACATAGCCCAGGCCATGTGACGCGACAGGCCCTTCCACACTTGCATGGCCGATTTTATTGCCCAGATCAAATATCTAGGGCGTCCGGTGCACAACCACCAGTTCACGAATTGTGTCGACGATGCACAGGGAACGTACCTGGAACGCACCTATTGAACGATTCCTACCTCATGACAGAAGATTTCCCTCGATGCTGCTATCCTCTCTGCATCCACCGACGACTAAAATTTGCTTAAGCCTTTAGAGCCTTTTTTTATGGGACTAATCGGAACGTAATTGGCACGATGGAAACATCATCAGCCGGCTCCTCTACCAGGAACGTCTCTCTGATTATTACCGTCTACCATATCGCGATCGGATTCACATCCTCGTGACCAGGTCGGAGCCGGCCCCGTAACGGGTTTCCCGCGGGGGGGCTCGAGGCTCCGTCGGCGTGTCGCAGCCGTTGATAAGCATTCAAATACCGCCCACCAGCCCGATACCCAAGTCTGGGTTATTGCATATTTATTGGCTGATACTTCATCGAGTATGGATTGAATCGCATGATTTACGACGAAGCGCTGCCTACCATAGCTGCCGACCGTTATCTCCAACATGCTGCGTATCACCCCTCACGGACAATACAGCTTTACGCCGCATTGAGCTTTCCCATTGGCTGCCCGTGGTAACCGGCCCGTTTACCGGACGCAGCTCGTAACGTGCAGCGCAACTAAGCTTGAACCAGCTAGAAAGTCCCTGCACGTGATCGGTTCTACACGGGATCCCCGCCCGTTTTGGCGAAATCGGAGTCGCGAACCGTCATTCACGATGCTTGGGAGCTTGGGGATCCATAGATAAGCCCTTAACACACCATGCTATTTAATTCAAAATCTCCCCATTTGCCAGGCTCCAAATCCCCGCGCCAGTCCCCGCATCTCGTAGAGTCCATTGTATAAAAGCAATTGGGCGTCCGAACTTCCCTGGAGAAAGCGCAGTACATCGCACAGCTTGCCAAGTATATACCGCTTGGAAATGGCCGCCAAAAACGCTTCCTACCTGATCATCGGCGCCGGGGTCTTCGGTGTGTCCACGGCTTACCACCTGATCCAGAAGTACCCCAATGCGTCAGTAACGCTTGTTGATCGCGACGCCTACGACGCCGAGTCGCGGGTTGCTGCGTCGTGGGATTGGAACAAGGTTGTTCGTGCGGACTACGACGATAAGGTCTATGTCCGTCTTGCGCTGGAAGCCCAGGATATCTTCAAGAATGATCCGCTCTGGCAGCCCCATTTCCACCAGACGGGCGTCTACTGGACGTGCCGCAGCGACTATGCGCAGAACGTCATCAATCACCACAAGGAGCTCGGCCGCAATGATGATATCGTGGCATTGCCCGTTGCGGAGGCCCGCAAGCTGTATGGTGGGCTGTTCGATAAGGCGGACTATACTGGTGTCAAAGAGGTTCTTATCAACAAGGCTAGTGGCTGGGCTGCGGCAGGCGACTCGCTGAGAGCTGTGACGAAGCGCTGCATTGAGTTGGGTGTGAAGTATGTGACTGCGGATGTCGCGACTCTGGAGTTCGATGGGAAGGGCACTTGCACTGGTCTGATGACCAAGTCTGGGGAGACTCTGTCTGCATCTCATGTTATTGTGGCGGCTGGAGCTTTCACCCCGACGCTGCTTGAGTGGAGTGCGGCCAAGAGCCGCAACTTCGGTCTTCGGGCAGGAGAGCGGATTACCGCGGCGGGTATCACGACCGGAATGGCGCAGCTCAAGGGCGACATGTATGAGAAGTTCAAGGATATGCCTGTTGGGTTCCAGGGGTACACCCCAGAAGAGGGTGAGTCTTCCACATTTGCCTATCTTCTGTGCAAGGTTATTGACCGTATCCAGGCAAGCCATTCATTGGCAGCATCCCTCCCACTAAAGACGGCGAGCTTAAATGGTGGGGCTCGAAGATCTTTACAAACACCCGCGAGGTCCTGCCAGGCCGACACATCTCCTCTCCTCCCCCGACGCACGACTACAACCAATGGAAGGTCCCCGGCCCCCTTAAGCAAGACATCATCGAATCCCGGAACCTGTGGTACGGGCCCGAGAGCGCAGATTGGGAGATGAAGAAGCACCGCATTTGCTGGTACGTACCAGACCCAAAATCACCGCTCATATTAATGCCATCTGACATGAACTCTAGGGATGCCTTCACCACAACTTCCGACTTCATCATCTCTCCCCATTCGGCTTCCAAGGGCCTCTACATCGCAACCTGCGGCTCGTTCCACGGCTACAAGTTCTTCCCGGTGCTGGGCAAGTATATCACCCAGATGCTGGAGGGCGAGCTGGAGCCCGAGTTAGTAGAGAAGTGGGCCTGGACCGCCAACGGCCCGACTCTTCGCAGAACGTCGAGTATCCCAACTCGGAGATGAAGCATCTTTTGGAGCCGGCTGCTAAGCTGTAGAGCTGGCATCGGAGTGCTCATGGTTGGCGCATTCGCGTAATGTAATTAGCGAGCTTCGCAATGTGCTTTGTGGCGTTATGTATCTGACTCATGGATTGACGACCTGAATTTGATTTTTGACCTGTCTGTATGAAAGCCTCTGGCTATAGATCTTTTCCTATCTCTCCCAAGCTAAGGTTCCGGAGACTCGTTAAACCTATGCATAGCTCACAAAGCCCACCGTCCCAAGCCAGCCTACCAATTGAATCTTATTGGCGCCCGTTTGTGGGCTTGGAGAGCTCTTGTCTTCATGGTGTGTCCCTCGCTGTCCCGGTACATCGCTCCAAGCGGCGACTATGTTAACATGGAGCCGAGCCACAGGATGTGGGGAAGGGGATATGATCCGGGGGCCATATTTACTAGTTCAATGCCATTGCAGATACGGCCCAAGGCTGATTCGGGAATCCAAACAAGCCAAACATCATATGCGGCTGATCAGCGTGTGGGGGCCAGCGCTTATGGGGTCAAGTCGATGACAGCGCTCCTAGCCGACCATTTGACATATATTCAGACTTGATCCTCATGGCCACTACCATCACGTTTGGTGCCAACAATCGTGGGTTGGAAGTGAATCAAAACAATGGCCAAATCACGATCGGTGGTGAGTGAACACCTCCGCCAGCGTTACCATAGGCGATGAACGGATTGCGGCTGACAACTTCAGGGACCTCCGATCATGAGATCGACCGAATGTGCATCGAAGCCTTACGGTGCCCCAATTCGCGGACTGTGAGGAACCGGCTGACCGAAGAGAAAGACAAGTTGAGTCCCAAGTTGGTCACATGGGTTCTCGAGAGCGAAGAGTTTAGAAATTGGCAAGATGGCGAAGTCTGTCTGCTTTGGATTAAAGGTGGTGCTGGCAAAGGGAAGACAATGATGGCGATAAGCCTCGTTGACCATCTCTGGTGGCTGCGCACGGAATGTTCTTTGCCAAATCGGCCTCTGGTATCGTACTTCTTCTGCAGAAATAGTGATACCGAGCTCAACAGCATCACAGCTATTCTGAAAGGTCTGATATTTCAGTTGGTGGTGCAAGATGATACTTTGATGAGAGTTCTGAGATCCAGATGGAATACTGCCGAGAGAGAATTCCAGTTTGATACGACTTCTTGGCGAAAGCTCTGGGATATCCTTTGGGACATGTTAGACCGGTGCACTAGCTCGAAGGTGTATCTCGTCGTGGACGCCCTCGATGAATGCGAGGACAATGCTATAGGTGCATTCTTGCAGTTGATTGTTCGAAACGGGCTTGATCAGCCCCGAAGAATCAAATGGCTGCTGACGAGTCGACCTTTGGACGCCGCTGAAAGAGAGTTGCTTCCCGGACATGACCAAGCTCAAGTTAGCCTGGAGCTAAACTATGACAATGTCGCTCAGTCCGTGCGGCAATATGTCGTGCAGAAAGTGCACGAGCTCGACCGGCGTCAGAGCTATGGAGAGTCCCTGCGACGGCAAATTGAGTATGAGTTGGTGAAAAACGCAGAAGGAACATTTCTGTGGGCCAGCCTAGTGTGCAAGGAGCTTGATGGCGTGAGAAAAAGAGGAAGCTCTCGCGACCATCCAAGGAATACCTCCTGGTTTATCTGCTCTTTATCTCCGGGCGTTTCAGCAGCTCGAGAAGGGCAACAAATCCGAAGTGAAAGACTGTGTTAGATTGCTACAAGTCCTCAGCCTAGTGCAAAGAGCATTGAAGTTTGAGGAAGTTAATAGTGTGTGTGATCTTTCTCTCAGCGACGAAAGGATAACTTTTCTCGTTGATCGATGCGCATCGTTTTTGAAAAGATCGCATGGCTCAAACAGACACATTGAGTTGAATCATCAGTCTGTCCGAGACTTCCTGACAGGGCGAGCTGGGAAGGCATTACTCCAGGCGCATGGGAAGTTCGGGGATTATGAAATTGCTCTTAGCTGTGTTGCATACTTATCTGCGCATCTAAAACCAAATATGGCATGTCTTCCCCACCGTGGTTCAGACCACCGGGTCGGCGGTAAATATGAAGGTGCTCCTGCCCGATCGAATTCTCCAAATCAGAACGGGTTCAATGAGAGGCGTTCCACCGACCGGAAAAATTCAAAGCCACACGGAGGGCTTTCTGAACCTCATCGTGTGCTGTCTTCGTTGGAGTACGCCTCCAAATTCTGGGTAAGGCACCTCTCTCGTGCCATGAGGAAAGTGAACCTCCAGAAAACGACACTTGATACGTCTTCATTCCAGACTTTCGTTCGTGAAAAACTACTGCAGTGGATTGAATGCGTATTTCTCTTCGACAAATGCGGATTTTCACTATTTCAAGACTTAAAGGTCTTGCTCAAGGTAGATAGGCTGCTTCCAAATATCATTCCAACGTCCACTGACTGACCTATCGAAGGGATCCGGCCAAGATTCGACTTTTTCAACCCTTTTGCACGAAGCCGTTCAGCTTTTTTACTCCGCAGTATTGTCAAGTGTTTATTTATACCCTTTACAGATCTATACTTGGGCCATATTTCTCTTGGATGCTCCGAGTCTCATCGGAGCACGTAACAAGGCGAAGTCCCCTGCATGGCTGAAAGAAGCCTCCCTGGTCAACAGGCCCCAACAAGCATCATACATGAAACCCACCTCTATCCCCTCCAGACGAAGCAGTGCATACTATACCGGCCACATTATCGGTTTTTTCAAGCACTCTAGCCAGATTTCGGCGTCTGCCACCCGTGAAGTACATATTTGGGAAAGAATCTGATTCTATAGCATTCTCCTCATATGGTGAGCTGATGGTATTTGGTGGCGATAATGGTGGGATAGTTGTCCAGGACACGACAACAGGAGGGCGCAGAACCATCCAAGAGGGCAATGCCAGGCTCGACCGCATAACTGTATTGGCCATTACTGCCGATGGCAAAACGGTTGCAAGTGTTTGTTCATCGGGGCCTGTGAGCCTTTGGGATACTGTGACGGGCAAGAGAAGACATATCTTGGGAAGGAAGGGGGACCGCATACAAGCATTGGCCTTCTCACCGAATGGCGGACAAATTGCATCCGGCGCTGCGGATGGAACTATTCAAATCTGGAATTCCACAAAGGGTGAAATGATCTCAACATCGAAAAGTCATACGTGTGCAATCAGCACGTTGGAGTTCTCTCCTGGCGGGAAACAGATCGCGTCCGGCTCCATGGACGGGGCTGTACAGATAGGGACTATTGTGAGGGGCAGGTTGGAAGTACTCAAAACAGTGAAGAGCCACAATACGCGCATAGAAACATTGACATTTTCGCCTGACAAGGTCCACATCGCGTCTGGTGCTGTCAACGGTACTATCATTATCCACAATGCCCAGACAGGTCGATACGAGACCAGACTGGATGGCCATCTAGCGTCGATTATTTCGTTGAGTTTCTCATCTGATAGCAAACTTCTCGCATCTTTGTGCAGGGGCTTGAACATCAGATTGTGGGACCTCGGCGGGTATCTCCAGAGCACGAAGTATAGTTCCTTTCCCCCAAAGCGCGTCCAACTTCGCCATCCGAGGAATAACCACATCATTTCTGCTTCTGCGTTCACAAGCATGATCAAGTTCGCTGAAGGGGACCAATATCTCATTACCAATCTTGGTCCCATATGGTACAAGGGTCATATGGTGAAAGGGCAAGGAGAAGGCTTCGAAATATATATCGATGGCGGCTGGATTTATTTCGGGGCTAAGAGATCATACCCTCGATTTGAGCAATCGGGTCCATCAGAAGCCTGTACAAGTCTAAGGCTCCTTCTATTGCCATCTGGGGTAAGGCCTGAATGCTGTGAAGTGGGAGGCGATCAAGTGAAGATTGGAATCTCGGATGATCAGATGTTGACCTTGACCGTTGATCGAAAAGCCCTGTTGGCCATGATGCGAGGCAAAACGCAGTCCCGGCCCGGGATGGAGTCGTGAATTTGAAAGATGGAACTTCGTTCCGAAATCTAGGGCTCTCTTAATACTCCACATCAAATTGGATTCATTCTGCAGTCAAAAGGTGTTAGTATCAGGACAGCCTCTCCTCCAAACCTGTAATTGTATTGAGCACGGAACCTTGTCGCTCGCAAATGTCGGGCCCTACGCGGCTGTGCAGATGCTCTGCGATTTCAGGCCACCAGTATTGGAGCGACCCGCCTCCCACGACCAATAAAATACGATTGCACCTTGAAAACACATCCATCACACTTTGAACTTTTTGAGCTATCCAAGGCAGCCTTGTTAGGCTGTGAGTTTCCCGCCAACCTCAGTTCAATCGTAGGCTAGTCGTGTCTACTAGTACGAGCATCTACGGCACCCTGGATTGTGGCTTGGGTATCTGGGATATACACCACACTTTGTTGCGCCTGGATCTGGAACAACAAACCAAGATTGGCATACTAACTATGTCCGTAAATCGCCAACAGGTGTGAATTCACTTTGAAGATAAATCTAGCTGACCGTGGATCATGAACCAAAGCGGCCAATCCACTAACTAAGATCAGAAGATACAAACCTTGAAAAGACCCCAGCGTATGGTTCAGGCCTCCCACCGGCTGAATCAAACGATGTTGAAAAACAAAAAATCCAATTTAAAATACCATTTTGGTCGAAGAGGGGGGAAACCGGTACATAAGAATCCCACGAGGCAGACATAAGCTCTCTTCCGCAGAATATCCCCTGAAGCCTCTCACTGTTTTGCACCCGCAGGTGCCGTGGGTAATATAACCAATGAAGCGCCCTCTTGAGATCCGGATGATCCCCCTATTCCTCGCGTTCCATGCATTGATCCCTCCAGCCCTGTCCGTGGTCTGCTACAACCCCGATGGCACGAGCAGTGCCCCTGGCGACACTGAATATGGCTACTGTCCCTACTCGAACGGCGGAGTCCAAATGTGCTGTGCTCTAAACCGTGCCAATCCCTCCGGAGGCAACTTCAGTGACGGTAATACCGCGGACAAATGTCTCCCAAATGGCCTCTGCATGAATATCGGCATCAACGGCGGCTCGGCAAACATCACGACGTACTTCCGCGATCTTTGCTCTCAGACGGACTGGGATAGTGGGTGCTTGGATGTTTGCACTGATACCAGTGTATGTATCTCGCCCATCGAACGCAATCTACACGCAACACGGGACTAACGACCTCAGAAACACGGAATATCTAACGGAACAATCCGGATGACCCCCTGCGACGGCACCAAAACCTCAACCTACTGGTGCTGCGGCGACAGCGACGACTGCTGTGGCACAGCTGACCAGGTCAAGATAGACCCCACGTTCGCGTCGTCGACGGCCGCGACTACAAGTCTTAGTGCAACCTCCACCTCAACGTCGACTTCGGATCAACCCATATTCATATCAAGCGGCCTATCCGTAGGCGCCAAGGCCGGAATCGGCGTCGGCGTTGGCGTGGGTGTTATCGTCGTTGCCATACTTGTCATCGCTCTGGTCATGAGACGCAGGAAACGTAATGCGCCCTTGCCGGCTCCGGAATATTCGAATTTGGGATTATCGCTTGCGCCGAAATCCCCGGGAAAGAATGGGCCGTCTATGGCCCAGACGTCTTCTGATCAGCCTTCGCATGAGGGTTATGATACTACGAGCTATTCCGGGACTGGCCGTGATGGTGTTGTAGTTGAGGCTGATGCCGTCTCGACTACACGGTTTGAGATGCCTGGTTAGGCCTAAGTTCTCTATATGAGAAGCTGTGTTTCTTCTCACATTTGTCTTTGTATCAAGAGTGTATAGAAGATGATTACTTGTATGACCATCTGTACAGACCATGTCTCATGTGACTGGATTTTCTACCATATGCTACTGTGCCCAGGCCACTCCTACGGGATGTGTACAGATCTAGTAGTGTGTGATTGCCAAGTTCGTTCGAAAACGTGTATCTATCCAATAATAAAGAACTAGGATCATCGATCCAGCAAGCGCTCATTGGATACGGAAAGTCTATTGCTAGATACATCCAGCGCAAGACCTTTAATCCAGGAGCAATGTCAAACTGCCAGGCTGCTCCAAGATAATCAGAGGTCCCGCAACAACACTGTCCTCAGTGGGAGCATCCTTCTCATCGGCAATATTCACCATGATGACGCCCACCTTGCTATCAAACTCTTTAGGAATGGTAGCAACGTTCTTCTTCGGGTCATAGGGAACGCTGACCTGGTTGAGGTCATGATAGAAGACAGCCCAGTAGTCCTTGTCCGCCGCAAACGTCGGCTTAGCTTGGAACACAAACTCCAGGGTAGAGCCCGGGCGAGCGGTAGTGGTTTTAGGGTTGAACGTGAAGCGGGGCAGGTTCTGGCGTGGAAAGGGATAGATGGGATTCTGCGAAGGGCAGCTCCCGTTCACAATGAACATGTTGGTCAGATCCAGGATCTGGTTTGCGTAGGGGTAGACGGTATCCGAGGGGCCGGAGAAAGGGGGAGACGTTGTACACGTCGATGAGAGACCAGGTGTTGTGGCGACTCTCGACCTGTCCGATGGCCATCAGGGCACTCTTGGAGATGTTCAGGTCGGCTTGGTTGGCGAGGCCGGTCAGGAACGCCATGCTGGAGACTTCGAGGAGGACCTGCAGCGCGAGGAACTCCTTGGTACTGTTGGGCTTGGCGAGTTGGTTGAAGCCGTAGGTGTACGTGCAAGGACCTGGGGTGATGGAGTTCTTGGAGATTTGATCTTGGAAGATACGAACGTGACCGGCTTCATTGTCTCGGATTTCGACGATTCTTTCATAGGTATTGTTGGGGAAACCGAGCTTGGTAAAGTCGGATGCAGAAAAGTACTCTACGGCCCGCTGGTAGAAGGAGTAGATGACCCATTCAGCGGAGAGGAGGTTCTGGAAAAGGAGGTCGTCTGCGCCAGCGGGGCCTGATCCGGTGGCGGGAGAGACCTTGGTATAGTTGGATGCAAGTGGAGTTTTCTTTCCTTGGTAGTTGACAAATAGAGATGATTCGCCTGGTACTGCATCGGCTGCAGACTTTAATTGGGATCCTGAAAATGCTGGTAGCGCAAAGGTTGGTGTGATGACTGCCAGGGAGGCAACAACAGCTATAGAAAGATGCATTTCGTCGGAGACTCGAGATGAATGAGGTGCTGATTTGGAAGGGCTGAAGACAGCCAGACCTCAGCGAGCTTTATACAGTGCATCGCAGTTGATGCAGTGCACCATCTTCAGTCAGGTGCTACTACTGCGTAAGAATAAGATCCACTACATAATCTCTTCTTCAACATCTCGGATACCGAAAAGGGTAAACCAGTGCGGCTCATCCTATACGGATTAGGTTGTATCTGCGAGCTTGCCCAGGCCCACCTGAGTTAAAGTGGCTGAAAAAGCTTAAAAAGACCATCGTGTGGGTCCTAGTCAGAGCAATTTCCATCCCAGGGCAAGTTATTCCGCATACTCGGCAAACTGACCGAGCAATAGCCCAAAGTGACCCAAAGTGATGATCCGTTTAAGCTTCTAGTGGTGGGGGCTGTGTCGTCTCGAACGGGAAAGGCACGCGAGACTGGATGTGCGCCAATCCCTTCTTCAATAGGGTCATGCTTGGTAATTTACAAGAATACAGAACGCAGATCAGGGGCTGAGACCTGGCGTATTTACGCGCTTGATACATAGATACCGGCGCAGTTTCTTTGTTGTTCGGGCCAGTGAGGAGCTCCTGCGCCATTTCGTATTCCAAGTATACGATGCCACCCCTGCAACCAAAGTGCCCGACCAGTCCAAACGACGCATAATTGGGGCCTCTCTGGCCCCCGGGCCACCGGGCTAAAACAGCGGTGGGGGCTGATTTACGGCGATCACATATAAAGGGGAATAAAGAAGCGCAGGAAGGATGAAATCATTTCAGATCAGCCACACTATTTAACCCCAAAGGCATCATGCTGAGAGCCAGAAGAGAAGCTCGCGCTGCGGGCCAAGACCCTCGAGCCGCACTAGGCCGATCGCGCCTGCGCGGCGGCTATCAGGAAGACCCCTATGCCCAACAGTATAACCAGGACCCGTACGCTCAACAACAATACGGTGGCCCCCAACAGGGCTATGGTGGTCCTCAACAGGGCTACGGCGCTCCTCAACAGTACCAGCAGCAGCAGCAATATCCCCCGCAGCAACAATATAATCAGCCTCCGCCGTACGGGGCCCCGCAACAGCAACAGCAGCAGCACTACCCTCCGCAGTACGGTGGGCAGCAGCAATCGCGCCAGTATGGTGCCCCGCCACAACAGTACGGAGCATCACCGCAACAGCAGCCGTATGGGGCACCGCCTCAGCAGTATGGCGGATCGCCGTACGGGGGCTCTCCAGCACCCTATGAAGCTCCGCAGCAAGGCTACAACATGCCGCCAACACCGCTGCCCCAGCTGCCACCAGAGCCGACCGGGCCACGGCCCTGCGTGATTCCTCGTAAGTAGCCAACTCCCCTCCAGAACCAAGGACCGTCTGCTGATCACTGTTTCCCCTCAAGAAATCACGCACAAGCGCTTCAGCGGCGAAAACATGAGCCCGTTCGTCCGCGTCCGCGTTCCCGAATTGGAGTCCAAGGTCTCGGCCCACGACCTGATTGTCTTCATCGACGGCTTGAACGAAGCCTTCATGGCAAACCCAGCCCTACAAACGGCCAACAACGTCGCCAACATCGGCGGCATGGCACCTTCCGCCATCGTGCAGCTAGTCAGTGTCGGCGTGAACGTAGTCGCGGGCGTCGGGTCTGCCGTGACGTCGAAGGTTCGCATGAAGAAGTTCCTCGAGCAAGCCAACAAAGACATCTTCGAGCCGCAAGGCTTGCATGTTCAGGTGTGCAAGACGGAGAAGATGCTGGGGTACATTGGGCTGGGCGGGCAGGACAATGTGTTTGCGCGCCAGCAGTACAAGAATGCGTTTGAGAGCGCGCAGCAGGTTGAGATGGGGGGCCAGATGCAGGATATGGAGCATCCGATTATGAAGCGGATGTCGGCGCTGGGGCATCGGGTGATGCCGCTGTCGTTCCAGGGGGTGGAACCGCAGGCGACACCGGACGGGTTCTGGAAGAAGTGGGGGTCTAAGGAAGCGGAGAAGGCGGAGAAGAAGCAGTATGAGCAGATGCAGAAGGATAAGGAGAAGGAGGCGCGGAGGGCTGGGCGCCGAAGTGGAGGGCGGGCTGCGTCTAGGAGACAGGAGAAGAATGACCAGAAGAAGGAGAAGGAGGCGAAGAAGGTTCTCTGGATTGTTATTGCGGAGAAGTCGCTAATTGCGGGCAAGGATGATGAGTGGGATTCAGACTCGGATGAGGGGAAGAAGAAATGAGGTGGACATTGCTTGTATTTGCATTGGTAGTTCAAAGCTCATTAATGTGATGAATCTGCTAACAGGGCTTTCACTTTGACAAGTAGTGGAGTCTGGTGCACTTTGGGGTTCACATCATCGCGTCCAACTTCGAATCCGTAGGAATCTGCCACCCGGGCCATCTTCTGGCGGAGCCATCGCTTGATCTCAGTCGCGTTTTCATCGAGATGCACGAGGGCCACGTTCAATGGGAAGAGGATGATAAAAGCCCCTAAGCTGCGACGGAAGCTGTGCAGGTGGTAGTCGGCCATCCTGCAGATTTCCACAGCGATGTCATGTCGGGTACCTTGCATCGGCAGCAGAGGATCATTCACCCCTATCGCGGAAGGTATCCCAGGCGTAAGGATACCCGTCAGTTCCAGGCAGATCATCAAGATTAGTCGAAGCGCATTGTAAGTGATTAGCTCTGTACCACGGTACGAATCATTGAACCAAAGAATCGATTCAAACGGAGAAGGGGGTATCGGCATTGCAGTCTCAGGGTCGAGGCCGGCTGTGGAGATGGTGAAAGTAGCAGATGGGAACTTCCGGATCCATTCCCAATGCCAAGCATAGAGTAAGTTCAGGAGTTCCAGCGCTCGCTGTGCGGCTTGGTCTTTGAACTCGCTACGGCCTGGGACTCCGGGGGGCCATGCTACCAAGGTGTCCATGTCCTCAAGGATACCCGGTACATCAACCATGTAGTCGTGAAGTTCTTGCAATGGAACCTTGGAATCTAGCCCTTGGATGGCCCATGGTATTGTTTTCCATTCTATGTTTTCCAAGAAAAGGTGTTTCCGCTCAATGATGTATCCAATCGCCTTCTCACGTTAGCAAGCTCTAATCCGCGGAGGTTTTTTCAAGCCTGGTCGCTCACCAAGCAAGATCTCAAAGTGGAAAACACATTGAAGCCGACGCCCGTCTGATGTGCCTCGGGCCCCCTCAAAAGAACCTCCACCATTGTTAGCTGATCCGCAAAAAGCGAAACGGGCATAATAACCACGTACCAGTCGCGCAAGTCCTTTATAGTGATTCAGCCACCCAGATGGGTGTTCAGAGGCAACCAGTTCATAGATTGCCATGATAAGGACCGCCATCAGAGTAGCATCGTCAGTGACACGATTTGGGTCTTGTAAGTCGACTTGCAATGCCCTTAATGCGCGGAAATAGTGAGCTGCACCTTGTTGCATGATCTGCCGGTCTCCATGGACCTTCCCAAAGAATGAAGTGGAGAGCGCTTGGATAGACGCATGCGACAGAACAGGCGATTCCTTCGAGTCGCGAAGGAGGACTTGGACCCACGCCGCCGAGAAAGGCGATGACGGGTTGTTGCTCCAGGAAAACATCCGCTGGATCAAATGCGATGTAAACATACTTTGCTGATCCCAGGCTGGGTTCACGTACAGCGGTTCTATCAAGCAGAAATTTTGTAGCGACAACTCCATGCAGTACTCCGAGTTCGAACTCGCAGCACTGGCTTCGCTGGCATCGCTCACGGACGAGGGCGCCTGGGCCGGCTTGGACGCCCTCCTCTTGACGAGTGGCTTGCCCGCATCGCGGTCATTAACGTGGATAAATTCCGCAAACTGCACGTATCCCTCGCACTTGATATTCGCCTTTCGGCATCGGCTACAGGTGGGTTTCTCCTCGTCTGCAGGTTATGTCAGTTGGAATCTCCGTCGTAGCGACGGGACCTCACCTTACCGCACTTCACCTTGCGCCGGCGGCAAGTCTTACATCCTTTGCTGCGACCGCCGACGCCAACCATTTCGTGAGCGGCTTATCAGAGGGGGTGTTAGGATCATTGGGCTTCACGACACTGAGGAAGACCACCTGTATTGTGGGGCTGAGGGGGCGGCCAACCAATGACCCCGGGGCTGAAGAGATGCATTGTGACTAAGTTTGGCCCCCACGAAATTTAAAACTAGTGATGGCTCTTATCATTTCAGCCTTATGCCCGGCAAGCCTGATTGTTCTCGTACACAGCCCCATGAGAACCTCCGCAGGACATCTTGGCACCGGTGCTTCTGCGTTATGCGACAATAAGCTTCCGCTAAAACATTCCCGCAGCGGATCGGCTAGTACACAGTAAATGCTCCGTGATGATCCTGTCGGTTCTGTGATAGCGCAGCGCTAGGTTAGTATTTCGATATCCGAAGGTGGTGCTTTCTCACACACGGCGACGTAACGAAGTCCATTTGCTGGTCGCCAGTCTTCCAATTTAGTTGATTCCGAAAAGAAAGGGGATGACGTCTAATATTTAGAAGCCCTATGCTACTGCTTGCTCCAGCAGATATTTGTAGGGTGGCCCCACTGTTTTAGCATTTCACCCTTCCAAGTGCTAGTGGTCTATTGACAGCTCTTAGAGCATACCTTCCATCGCTGTTTATCCTGCCTGGTATTCTATTTTCCGGAGCAACGCAGCCGGGGTCCGTGGAAGAGCGGGTGTGGCCGCGGGCCCGCGGATATCTCCGAAATCTATGCCTCTCGTCATCAATTCGAGGATTTGAAAGCGTCGGGGAATTGAAAGCGCGAGTTCGTAGCAGGGATGATATAGCGCTGTATTACTGTGCGGAGGAAACATCGAGAGGAAACGGTTTAAAAGGAGGGCGGGCGTCATTTCGGCATCGTGATTCATCCAAGTCGTTTACGGCCGACTATCTGAACCCTACAATCATGTCGCAATCTCCAGTCATCTTCATTCTGGGCGCGGGCCCCAATATTGGACAAAGCGTAGCAAATGAGTTTGCATCCAAGGGTTACAGAGTTGCGCTTGCGGCACGAAAGCTAAAGGAAGAAGACAGCACCGCCCAGGAGCTTCATCTCCCCATCGACTTGTCCAAACCAAGCGCTATTGCCGCCGCATTTGCCAAGGTCAAGGAGCAGCTCGGGGCTCCAAGTGTTGTCGTTTATAATGGTAAGCCGCGAAGGCACATTGAAAATCAAATATTGGGCTGACCCGGAAAAAGCATCCGCTGCTGGTCGAGATGATCCCCAAAATCCCTTGTCTCTGTCTCTCGAGGACTTTTCGCGGGACTTGAGCATCAATACCATTAGCGTATACGCTGCCGCACAGGAAGCTGTGGCGTGTTTCGAAACCCTTCCTTCTTCAGCTTCCAAGACTTTCATTTACACCGGAAACATTTTGAACACGCGAACTATTAAGCCAATGATGAGCCTCGGCACTGGCAAGTCGGCAACAGCCCATTTTCTCGAGTATGCTGCAAGCTCCTACGCAGAGCGGCGGATGAAGTAGGTGGCTTGTTGAAGGGGATGGGGGATGCACTAGATAAGCACGAGACTGATGAGCTGCCACAGATTTTATTACGCCGATGAACGGAGAGCCGACGGGTCGCCTGCATATTTCGATATTGACGGCGACTCCCACGCAAAATTTTATTTCCAGCTCAGTCAGTCAAAGTCGCAGGGGCAATGGCACCAGACATTTGTGAAAGAACAGGGGTACCATCGGTTCTGAGGTTGTGCAATGGCTCATGTTGGGGGCGCGATTTTGGTTTCGGTCTCTCGGGATGCCACTCCGCACGTGCCCGGACTATTGCCCTCGGCGCTATTTTACGGTCTACCCCGACTAAAAGGTGAGTCGACCAAGAGTGGATACCAGAAAAATTTGAGAATTTTTCCCATCTTGTACGGTGGAGAGTGCAACAGGTTCGCTTCAATTTTGTAGAAGTCTCTTTCTACCCACCTCGTGAGGTGCCTTTTTGGCTGGAATGCCCTAGCTTGTATTTTCCCGCACCTGCCTCAATTTGCCGCTTATAGTCTCCAATGGCGGGAAGAAAGCCGTTTACCTCCCAAGGTAGATTGGACTCCGAAATCCCCGCCCCATGTATGATGATGTAGCGGCAAAGACCTATGCTATGAGACATGTGTAGGGATGACAGGCGGAAAGGAAAGTCCAGGCCCTTCCGTCTTTCGATCGCGACAATCTCCACATTCCCGAGTGGGATTGGACCGAAGATTCTTTTGCCATCGGTGGAGCCGGCTCAGGCACTCGACTCTACTGATGTGCTCATCCATTCATTTGGCTCAATAAGAGGCCTCGGATAACGCAGTTGTCGTCACGATGTACGGTGATCTCGAATAGAGGCACTGATCAGGATGGACTGGCCTTGGCCGAGGTGACATCACCACGATTCACAGGGGATCCACGAAACATTTGCTGGGGGAAAGAAAGGCTCAATAGAGTGTACAGCAGGTAGCTGCACCCTGTCGCTTCGAGAACGCTCCCCACGGCAAAGCAAAGAAGGGAGGCCTGGAACAAGATGGAGCTCGGAAATCGGCAGATCTTACCAGAGCGTGGGCGAGTGGGAAAAGGTGCCGCCAATCAGAGCGCAGCCGGGTAGATACGCTCAAAAGCAGGTTTTATACTAAGAGTCCACCTTCTCCGGACTTTTTGATTTCCCGCTAACACCTCTACTGTCAACAGAATTGGCACCAAAAAAAAAAATTCGTTCAAGACGAGCAGGAAATGCGTGGATCTCTTGGTCATGGAAAATCCAGGCTACCAGGCCTCTGCAGCGTGTGAATCTGAACGCGAGCGACTGCGGGAGCTTTCTCGGTGGGACTCACTTGAACCTTCCCCCAGCAGGTTGAGACCGAGACTAACGGTGCCCCTCATACAGATACTATTGCACCCTACACAATCCGCAGTCGGCAGAAGCGTCTTCCGAGACCCAAGACCACGAACAGGACAATGCCCCCACGGAGGATGCACCTTCGATCCTCTCCAAAGACATTACTCTTACGGCACTCGCCCAGCTGGGTGCTCATCAACTGGACTGCAGGCGGTCTTTTGTGTCCATTATTGACGGCGCCAACCAACACATTATTGCAGAAGCGACCAAGTCAATTTCACTGCGTGACAGAGATAGACATGCACCCAACGATGCAATTTACCTTGGGGCGCGAAGCATAGACTTGGTATGGGGAGTATGCGCGTTTCTCATGCCGCTCTTCACAGGTCAAGATTTGTCATATTGCCAGGACACGCCCAACTTAACGGCAAACCAAACCCGATACATCGTCCGCGATTTCACCAAAGAGGAATGCTATAAAGATCGACCGTATGTTCGAGACTGGCCGTACTTTCGCTTCTACGCCGAGGTCCCTTTGTTCAGCCCTTCGGGACAAGTTCTTGGATCGTATTGTGTCGTCGACGATAAACCACGAGAAAACTTCAGCGAGGAAAATTACGTAGTATTGAGAGAAATTACCGATGCGATCGCAAACCATCTCGAGAATGTCCGAATTGCCTACTTCCACCAACGTGCTGAGCGATGGGTGAAAGGGCTGACCACTTTCGTGAAAGATGGGAAGGATTTCAACCCACATGAAGTGACCAGTTATAGCCGTCTGAGATCTGCATCGAAATTGGGCATTTCACGCCAATCAACAGCGACGCCGCCGAGGCTTCTACAGCTAACTTCCGAGAAGCACGAAAGAAAGCATAGCGCAGATGTGACTCGCTCGTCATCAACCAGTTGGCATGACGGTTCCACCCCGTTTTTTTTCAGTGAAACCTCTTCAGTGCCTACCCAGCCAACTTCGATCGAGTCTTCCTCGGATACTCATTCCGTCACCCCTGGAATAGAAAAAACCTTGGAAGAAGCATCCAGGCTTGGAAATGCCACGGACGCGGCAACAACAAATGCCTTTCAAGATGCCTGGGCCGAGACTATGCCCATGTCCGAACGAATGAACATGATCTTCACACGTGCGAGTGTTCTATTACAGGAGTCTTTGGACCTCGACGGTGTTACGTTTCTTGATGCTTCCCAAAACCCGATGCCAGTATCGTAAGTAATGATCCCAAACGGGAGAACCTTCAGTTCCGACTTCTTACAGCTTCACATCTAGTAATTTCGATGGATCGAATCCGAATCCAGCAACGGTGACCCCGGAATTCCCCACTGCTCCATGTCCGAGTCCATTGGTCCTATCAAATGCTGTCCCGAATCCATTGGACTCGCCATGTCAGGTTCTCGGTTCTGCATCGAGACCCTCCGAACCACAAGCCAATGCCCCCCATGGCGATCTAACTGTACCTCGAGGCCTTTTAGACCTACTCGTCACACTCTTCCCGCAAGGCCATGTATTCAATCTATCAGGGCTGTTCGATCCTGTAGATTATGTATCTGAAGGGAACGGCAATGTGAAATCCTCATCAGACCCCAAGAGCATGCAGAGAGCCATTCGAGAAATATCTCGGCTCATTCCAGAGGCGAAATCAGTGCTGTTCTTCCCGCTGTGGGACTACACAAAATCACGATGGATGGCAGGAACTTTGTCATGGACCAAGAACAGTCGAAGGATCATGGGAGTCGAAGAACTCCATTACTTCAAAGTTTTTGGAAACTCTGTTGTTTCTGAAATATCCCGCGCTCATTGGGCTTCGGTTGAAAAGTCTAAATTCGACTTCATCTCGTCGGTCAGCCACGAGCTTCGGTCACCCTTACACGGGATTCTGGCGAGCGCCGAGCTTCTCACTGGAACTCCTCTGCAGCCCGCCCAGAAAGAAATGGTCAGGATGATTGAATCGTCTGGGTTGACCTTGCTTGACACAACGGATCATTTGTAAGTCAATTGACTCAACCCTGTTAAGTAAATTTTATCTCACAACAAGCAGGTTGGACTTTTGCAAAATCAACAGCCTAGCAAAGGCTAAGACATCCAAACAAAATTTCACTCGATACGACACCCCCACAATTGTCTCAGGGTTCGACCTGGGTCTATTGGTTGAAGAAGTCACAAACATCCTGTACACCGGTCAAAGGGCCCCAGTGACCTCAGCACGGATGGTGAACAGGATCCCGACAAACACTCCCCCGTCCATTGCTCCCACCAGCGAGTCCGAGGAGTTCTCGGTCATTGTACGCATCGAACAGAATCACCCATGGGAAATTCAATCCCAACCTGGGGCATGGCGACGTATCGTCATGAATCTCCTGGGCAACGCAATCAAGTGGACCACGGCCGGCTTTGTCGAAGTATCACTCTCACATTCCCGAAACCAAGCCGATCCCCAGAAGCTTCTGGCACATTTGACAGTCACCGACACGGGATGTGGCATTGCGCCGGAGTTCCTTCGACACAAGCTCTTTACCCCCTTCACGCAGGAAGACTCGCTGGACGAGGGTGTCGGCCTCGGACTGAGCATCGTGAATCAGCTTGTTGGGTCACTCGGTGGTCACATCAACGTACAAAGTGAATTGGATGTCGGAACCCAGGTCGATGTCCACATCCCTGTGCAGTATCTGCATCGCAGCACAAGTCAGAGCACACGCCGCTCCAGCCTCCGACCCTTAGTCGTCGCACCGCCGCCGTTCCATGCCTGCTTAGTCGCATTCAATGGCTATCCTGATCTGAAAGAGCCGCCGACAGGAATGCTTACCGTTGAGGAAAGGCGGAAGCTCTCTATTCAGAGCACTCTGGCGGATGTGCTTTTGGCTCAGGCTGGCTGGAGCGTTTCCCTGGTGGACTCACTTGATAAGGCGAATGGTGACGTCGTTGTGATCGAGGAAGGGGCTCTGAAAGAGTTCATCGACGCTACCGGTTCCGTTGAGCAGGTCATCCCAAAGCTCCCTGTCAAGGCTTTCATTGTGCTGGGAAGCAAGGTGTCTTCGCTTGAAGGCCCGGATAAGTCCAAGTTCTTTTGGGTGACTCAACCGTAAGTGCTGAATCCGAGCAACGGGGGAATATTACATACTCACAGAATCATAGATTTGGCCCTCGGAAGATCCTGAACAAAGTTCATGAAATTATCAAGATCTCGCACGAAAACCCCAACAGTAAACCCGAGCCCGCTCCCGAGCTCCGCGAGGCGGAGGCTGCCCATGATACCGAGTTCTCACCCGAGCCGGTTCCCGATGTGGAGAAGGAAGAGATTGAAGAAGAACCTAAAGTTCTTGAACCTCCATCGGAGCTCCAAGTCCCTGCAACAATCCCTTCCCCGACCTCACCATCCAAACCAGAAGCCTGGCATGTGCTTGTTGTCGATGACAACAACATTAATCTAAAGGTACGCAAATTCTACGAGTACGCAAGTGGCAAAACTAACAGCCGCAAAGATCATGGCAACATTCATGCGCAAGATGGGGTGCACCTACGATACCGCGAGCAATGGACTCATCGCACTGGAGAAGTACATTGGAACTAGCAAAGCATACAATCTGGTCCTTATGGGTATGTGATCCATTGTTATTATCCCCCCTCCCCTTTCCCTGGCTTTCTTAGTATAAACTGACTTTTCCAGATATCTCAATGCCTGTCATGGACGGACTTGAGTCTACAAGTAAAATTCGACAGCACGAAAAGGAAACAGGCATGGTTCCCGCCTGCATCATGGCTGTCACCGGAGTCGCCTCCGATAGCATGCAGCAACAGGCTCAAGCAGCGGGAATTAATGACTACCTGATCAAACCACTCTCGCTCCAAGAACTGAAGAAGATGATGAATATTGCATAATTTTGGGAAGGTGGCGTTTTTCGATTCCAGGGCTTTTTTTTCTGCCTATTAGCCGGCGTTTGGGCTTTCATGTACATCAAGAGTAGCATCAAAACAAGCATGCATGCGTGGAAGTCGAGTTCCAACCTACCGAGTCATGCAAATAGTATCTTCCCCACCGTTCGGTCCGTCTCTTTCGAGTCGGAGCTGCAATTCTTTCCCCGAGTCTGCGTCGGGTGGCTTAGAATTGTACTATTTGTCTCAACATAAAGCTCCCTGGAGGGAATATTAGCAACTTGAATTTGCTCTTGCAGTTCAGAGTCATGAAGACCATCCCTGCTGGGGTATTTGGCACTGTGGTTAGCACACTACCTCCCCATCGGATATACACGGAGTACTAAGGATAGTCATATATAACAACGGAGACCCAGACTGGCTATGCAACCTAAGGTTGTATGTCAAAATAGTGCTATATCCCAAGTTTGACCGGTCAATAGGGATATCAGAATAAAATTAGCCCACCCCTTTATAGATGACCCAAGCCTCTGTACGGTTTGCGTTTTCGATCAGGCCTCCAGTTATCCCAGTCTTCCCCGCTTCCCAAGTCCGAGCAGCCACCTCCGTGCCATTGCTGATCATCAACCCCACTAAATCCATACTCCACCAAAAAGGTAAAGGGACTAGCTATGAATACCGGCGAAACACAGGATGTCACCCTCGAGCTCGCCAGCCGCGGGTGTAACACGACTGCGCTCGCCAATTCGCCCAGTCCCGACGACACGCCGCCGTCACACGCCGTCAATATAGCACCACGGTGGAACCAATCAAGGCGAACGATCTGGCAAGTCACCGCAGCATGCTTGTGCGCCCTCGTTATGGGCGCCAACGATGCTGCATACGGTGCCATCATCCCTTATGTACGTCAAGCCCTTTCCGCCCCAGCGAAACCAAGACGAGCAACTAATGCCGTTCCAACTGCTCAGCTAGAGCTGTACTACCACCAAAGCTACACAATAATCTCTCTGGTCTTCCTCTCCCCCTTTGTGGGGTACACCATCGCCGCATTCGGTCTCAGCCATGCAATCCACCAGCACTTTGGGCGGCGCGGGATCGCCGTCGTTGGACCTGCCTGCCATCTCATGACATTCATCGTGCTCTCCGTCCATCCCCCTTCCCTGTCCTGGTGGTGATGTATATCTTCGTGGGCCTAGGCAGCGGCCTGCAGAACGCAGCCTGGAACGTGTGGATCGGCAACATGGCGAACTCCAACGAAGTCCTCGGCTTCTTCCACGGCTTCTTTGGCGTCGGCGCGACCATCAGCCCTCTGGCTGCAACGAGTCTGATCACGAAAGCCGGGTGGGAGTGGTTTGATTTCTACCATCTGATGGTACGAGCCGGTTCTCTCTTTCTATTATCTTCCATTGATCACTGCTCGACGGCATGCTTCACCCCCTCCCCCCCCAAAAAGAGGACTAAAAAACTAAATATCTCGAAAACAGACCGGAGCCGCTTTTCTAGAGCTCCCTCTATGCTACAGCCGCCTTCTGGCCCGAAACAGGCGTTAAGTTCCGCGACGAGAACCCTAGCTCGTCCCGAGGCGGCGCCCTCCCCCAGACCCGCCTTTCGCTCACCTACAAAGCGACCTGGATCTGCGCCACCTTCCTGTTCCTATATGGCGGCGTCGAGGTCGGCATCGGCGGCTGGATCGTCGTCTTCATGACCGATGTACGACACGGGGGCACTTTTGCCTCCGGCATGACAGAAACAGGCTTCTGGCTGGGTGTCACGGTAGGTCGATTTGTGCTGGGCTTCGTCTCGCCGCGGGTGGGCGAGAAGCTGTCCATTGCGCTGTACATAGTGCTTGCGATTGTGATGGAGCTGCTTTTTTGGCTGGTGCCGCAGTTTATCGTCTCCGCTGTTGCGGTCTCGCTGGTGGGGTTCTTCTTGGGGACGATCTTCCCGTGTGTGGTGGTTGTCGCGACCCGGATCCTGCCCAAGGATATCCATGTTGCGGCTATTGGGTTTGCGGCGGCTTTTTCGATGGGGGGTGCTGCGGTCTTTCCTTTTTTGATTGGTGCTATTGCGCAGGCCGAGGGGGGTGAGTATTTTGCAGCCCATTCTGCTGGCGATGCTTGCGGTGGCGCTGGTGATTTGGGGGACTTTGATGAGGGCTCCGACGGTCGAGCCAGCGCATCAGGTTTGAGGTGTCTGTAAGTATGGCGGTGACGACTAGACTATGAGCACTATTAGGACAAGGTTTGTTTCGAAGAAGCTATTCTAGATACTTTTTACCTCTATAAATAGCTGGAAGTAGTTAACGTACTGTAGTTGGTCTATGATAAAGAAGATTCAAGCAACGATAGCCTTCGCAGAATAAGAACTCTTTCTTGGAACATAATTCTGGACATGCGGTATCAACAACCCTGAGAGACCACAACATCGTAGCCATCCATGTGCTGATAAATACCGTCGGAAAAGGCCTGGCACAGCGTCCCGTCCGCTTAGGCGTTGGCTTTGAGTATCCCACGATCCCGAGAATTATCCAGGGTTAAAGAATCCTGCATGTTGTCCCGCCAGTGTATGATAATCAAACTAAACTTGGGTATTGAAGCTATACTGCTCATATAAGCTATCCAGAATCATGCCTCGGACAGTTGCGACATCACCATGCCCTGAGTCCAAACCCCCCGAATCCGAAACACCCAACTCACTCCAAATTGAATCCAGTTATACATGCAGCAGCTGGCCGTGCTGACAAAGGAACCATCTCAGGGGTCAACAGGCCCCGGGCAAGAGATGCACAGTGGCAGAAGTACACGCTAGCTGGACCGGTATATTCCCGGCTGGAAGCGCCCCCCCCCCTCCCCAAAAAAAGCCAATGACGACGTGGCGGGGGAGGGAGCGGCCCTCTGGCGACAAATGAGGGGCTAAAGTCTTCCCTGGACGGCCCTTTGGCAGGTATTTCGCGCGCCAGGCCCAGGCACGTTCAGGCTGCAGGAATAGCGGAGGGAGGGCAATTCGCTAAGGGTTACAGTGTACTTAGTGCGCCGCTTTCTCCGGCTACGGTTTAAGTTGAGATGTGCATTTGATGCCTACTCGTCCGAAATCGCCGGGGGAGCAAGCTTACGCTCCAAATAGAAAATTGAATTCATTCCGCAACAGTTTTGTGGTTGTATATAAAACAGCAAAACACCAGACCCCCGCTTTTACCAGGGATAGATTCAACTCAATGGCCATGATACACAGGAACCTATGTACAAGCTAGACAGTGCCACCAAGCGGGAAAACAGAACGCGAGAGTACGACCGAGGCGGAAAAAAAAAGGACGGAAGCATGCGTATGTTACTTGGACCTGTGCCAAATAAGACATCAGGAGACGGCGTCAATTGGCCTTTTCCTGGCTATGAACCTTCGAATGTGGACAAGCAACGACTGAATAGAACATAAGAGTTTCCTGCTCCGTATGGAAAGCACCACTGCTACAAGACAGAAACGAAGGAGATGAGACAGGAGGTCAGAAGAGAACGTAAGAGGCGGCAAAAGAAGTTCGCACGGCGAGACATGAGGACATGTATTCGGGAAGAGGTGGAAGGGTTTACAGAGGGTGGAGGATAAATAGAACCGAATTTGGATTGTGCTGCGGTTGAGAATGAGGATATGCAGAGCCTCTACTCCTGTCCGAATCCGAGCGTCTCCTCCACAGCAATGGACAGCTTGTGCTCAAGGGCCTCGTGGGTCTTGTAAGGCGGAAGATCGAGACGGTTGAAACTTTGGGATGGTTAGTTGGATTCGAATAAGCACGAGGGTATGGGATGACATACCAAGTGTGAGACTTGGGAAGGGCAATAGGATCTCCGGACTTTTCAATGGTGAACCTTCTAGGTCCATCGGAACCTTGGAGATCCTTGAAACCGTTAACGGGGATACGGGAGGTACCCGTAGTGAACTGCAAGAGACGGGACTTTTGCTCCGCGTCCCAGGTGCGGACGATCTTCCAGAAGTTCTGGATAACCTCGTCTTGTTCCTGGTACCCACGGTAATCGGTGTGCTTCTTCCAGTCGTCCACGTCGATATCGGCGATACCACCGATCAGAAGCTCCAGCTCTCGCTCATCGAAGACATTGACCAGGTCTGGGGGAATCAGCTCGTTAAAGCCAGACATGAAAGCGTTAAATTGCTCTTCGACCCGCTTCACAATCTTCCACTCGGTGACCAGCCTTGATACTATTAGAATTGCTATTCGCATGCCTGTCGGACGGGGAACGACTCACTCAATGTACTTCGGTTTGTTTTCATCAGTGACAGGGATGTCCCGACCACCAGGAATCAAATCGATGGTAGTACGCTCGCCAAACTTCTCATCATCGACAGAGAATGTAAGCTCCACAATTCCCTCGATGTCGTTTTCCCTGTAAAAAACATTAGCCTTGTTCAACGCAGGCGGTCCGAGGGGAAGCGTACAAAGTCCATGCCAGGTTACGATGTAGATCCTCATCGACACCCTCCATGTCTTGTAAAGTGACCTTCTTCCGCAGCATCATCTTATAGAATGCACCGATAAAGAATGAATCAAGGAAGCGGCGGTGGAAAATTGCCAGACCAACGACGCGTCCAATGAACTTGAAGTAGTTGAGATGTTCTGGATTGACACCAGAATGGGGATTAATCTGTAGGGTATAATTATCGTGGGCGGAATATTCGAAGAGACAGTAGAACGGGTTGAACATTTCGTGCGAGAGAAGGAAGAAGAATTCACTGGTGGGGAGGTTAGCGAGACGGGGAAAAAATGACATATGCATTGATATCGGTAGATCACATACCGGGAAAGACCACCGTAGTCCAGACCATCTTCACCATCGAACTTGATCATCAGACGCTTCTTGAGGTCGGAAGCGCTCTGCCTCATGATCTCGGCATAGGAATCCTCGAATATATTATTACGCCGAACCTTGACATGGCACTGACCGGACATGATTCGCAGAGCTGGCTGGGAGCGGAAGTATATCAACTTGCGACGGAAGTCACGCTTGTATTGCGGCACACCCTGGTCCAGGGAAGAAGGCAAACGAGGATCGTCCCAAGTCGTAGTCTTCGTGTTGTGGTCCACAAAATAAACCCGGGCAGTGTTGGTAAGACGCATTTCCCATCCGCTGGGCAGTGGCCCCAATTGGGAGACGGGCTGTTGCTGGATGGTGGTGTTGTTGCCGCCCGTATTTTGACTTTGACCGTTGTACATCCGAATGTATTGTTGGCGACGAGGGTCCACCCAGGTCGTTGTACGGGTGTTGTGGTCGACGAAGTATGACCGTCCTTCGGGAGTATGTCGCTGTTCCCAGCCGGGTGGGAGCTCTCCAGTGCCTGCAGTGGTAGCTCCAGTGGCCATCATCGACATCGCATTCGCCGAGGAGCCCGCGCCCGCACTTGCGGCTCCAGGAGAGGGAGCCGCCGCAGGTTGTGGAGCGGTTACTCCGCCAGATGGTGGGGTTGCTGGTTGCTGTGAGTCGGGCAAGTTGGGCGAGTTAGCACCTGTGCGGTCCTCTGGCAGCATTCGACTTTGATGGGCACGACGCTCAAGCTGCATGTTTGCCTCGCGCTGACTGCGCTGGGCGCTTTCATTGTAGTTGGCCGATGGGCGCGACCAGGTCGTCGTACGGGTGTTGTGGTCAACATAATAAGTGCGTCCCAGATTATCCTCTCGGCGTTCCCATCCTGCAGGCAAACGGCCCTGGCTATCTTCAAACGAGCTGAGATTAGCGCGGGACGGGGCAGCTGGAGGCGCCGCCCCAGTAGCGCCGTTCGTGACCGAATTGGGGTGAGGATTTGGAACAGGTCGGTGAGCGAGAGACGTTGTTGATCCAGGAGCAGCTGACAGATCTGATTGGCTAGGACCGGCAGATGGCGTAGCGGATGCGATTTGTGGTACAAGGCCGCTGGATGTAGAGGACTGAGCCTGGACGGCAGGTCGCTGGGCACCATTGGGTTGATTCGGTTGAGTGGTGGTGAGATTAGTGGAGAGATTGATGATCAGTTTGCCGTGAACGACTAGGTTATCGTTCGACTTCTTGAGGTCTCTGGTGAGCATCTCTGTGGAAGGTCCCTTGGTAAGCGCACACAATCACAAGTCATTTGAAGGATGCCGAGCCGGAATCACATACCGTCACCTCCCATCTGAAGATCAATGACATCCCCAACACGAACATTAATAACACCGAGAAAACCTTGATCCTTTTTCTTGAACTTCTTCTGGTCGAAGATCTGAATCGCGAGAATGCTGTCCTCGTTGACTCTCCTGCGACACCCAGTTGCATTAACGACTGCCAACAAGCCATGGAATGGAATTTTTGGCTCGGGGACCAAGCACATACAAGTCAAACTGTTCATTCCAGTATGGGTTCAGCGTCTTTTTGATCACCGAGGTCGTGTGGGTTTGCTCGCCCCCGACAGTAGCTACCGCGAAAGGATCGGGGAAACCTAGAAAGAAGGAAGCAAAGTGGTCAGCGAACTCCGATCAGAGATTCGAGTCAGGCGATATCGAGAACATACGGAACACATCACGTTTGTAGAGACCGTCGGCCGCGATAACTAAAAGGTGATAAAAGAGATAGTCGTTAGTTTCATGCCCCGGTTCGGACCCCGCAACGTCCCGCGTCACAGCATAGCATCATGGCAATCTTACTCGTGACTCGAAGATTTGGTTGACTGGACACGAAGCAGTTAGCATTGAACGATCAAAGGGGTCCAGATCCGCAGCCAATCTGGCGGAGCCGGCAAGGCGAGTGGAAGCACGTACGATGGCAGATTGGAAGCCATGGTGGCCCTGATTACTGGTTCCAGCACACTGCGAAAGGCCGATCAATCAAGCCTGCGGTGAGCACGGCGCGCACATCCAGGAGGGGCGAATTCGCAACGAGTCACCAGTCCGAGGAGTGGGCGAACACAAAAGAAAGGCGTGGAGTCGGGGGAGGGGTTGGGTTGATAGGAATGAGGAGGTTTGAGGAGGGAAGAGAAGGGAAGGGTTGGCAATTCTCTCTGCGGGCTGGTAGGGTGCAGGTACTCCCGCTATGGCCTAACTACGCCCGCACTACCTCAGGAGTACTTAACTGGGGCTGAGCACGAGAGACCGCCTCTGGTGTTATTTCTCTCTATTTACTTTTGTCCTTTGGGATTTAACCGCTCTGTGATCCTGTACGAGTATCTCTGAGCCACACCATGAACTTCATGGCGTACGTAATCCACTGGCGGGTCCAGACGGGTGGCAATAAGGCAGGTAGTGAGTACTCTGCGTAGCCTTGTTAGCGCGCTCTGAAATCATCTTTCTTGGATTTCCAAGGCAGCTACTTTTTCTTTCTTGTCTCAATCCGGTTAGATTGTAGCTCAGAAGTCCGCGCTACTATATGCATGTCAAAATACATTAGAGCAATAGGGGTAACTACAAAGGAGGCTGTGCAAGAGAAGTCTATGCAATTTGAAATCGCCGAACTTGCCGTCGGCAGCCTTGTACGGTGAAAGCGCTACAAGGAAACCCAAAGTCGGACTGGAGTGAGCCAGCCATGGGTCAATTGAAGTAAAAAAGAGGAAAGTGATCATGACACAGCCCGCCTAGAGCTCTTCCAGCTTTTTAAGGTCATGCTCAGTTTGGTGGTTATTATACAATTCAATGAAGGAAAACCCAACTCCGAAAACCGCTCCGGCTCAAGAGAGCCTATGTCTTTTGATTCGGCCGGTACAAGCCCATAGGGATGAGAATCTTCTTTGGTCCTTGCAAGCAAATAACGAAAAACGATTATAATGTTATCTCATTCTAGTTTGACCCTCTTAGTACGGCGTGAAGCCACGGCCACGACCCCGGAAACCACCGCGATAACCTCCACGGTATCCTCGACCACCGCGACCGCCACGCCCACGGCCACGGCCGCGGTTCATGCCAGGGAGGTTGGTGCGCTTGGGAGTGACCTAGAGCGGAATTGCATTAGCGAGGAACACAACCATGGCCACATCATGGCCAGACAGCCCGGAGTATGACGGCATGACAGGATGGGGGAAAAAAATTCCAAGACTCACCTTCAGATTACGACCACGGAAAACACTCTCGTTCAACACCAAGGCTTGGGCCACAAGGCTGGGCTCAGCAAACTCGACGTATGCGTATCTATAGGTTTGTTGTTCAGCTCGGTGCATTGGATGCGATTTTCACGTATCACATACCCCTTTGGGCCCCCAGTGAACTTGTCCAGGAGGATGGTCACTCGGTTGATTGAGCCGCAGCTCTGAAAGTGTGCCTGGATCTCTTCTGGTGACGCGCCATAGTCGACATTCCCGACGAAGATGCTTCGAGCATCAACCTCCTCCTTGTTCTCTGCCAGGCTCTCTGATTGCTGGTCCAGTGTCTCCTGCATCTCACGTAGCTTGGCGGCTTCGCTTTCCATTTCAGCAACACGCTTTTTCATCGCGGCGATCTCCTCCTGTTGTTGAAGAGATAAGTAAGCCACAGGGTGTCGCAAGAGGGAGTTGTATTTTGGGGTCCCAAAGGCCCAAAGTCAAAGAGCCAGTGCTTGGTCAAGCCTGTCGCTAGGACATACCTCATCATCGCCACCTCCTTCATGGGCAGTTGGAAGCTGCTCATCCTTGATCTCAGCCCCTTCGGTGGCCATTGTGCTCGAATCGAAATTTCAAGGCGGGAGCTGGGTCGCTGTGGCGAGGGAGCGTTGGTCGGCTGAAACTTGGAGCTTCAGAATCTGGATGCTGCCTTGAAGGCACTGAACACGATCGCAGAAACCGAGTACGAGCGGCAGACCCCCACAAAGTATATGTGGAAGTGAAGAAAGTGAGCTCTGATCTATTCGGGGGATCTTTGCGGGGCGGAACGCAGCGCGCGATGAGATTGGGAATCGGATGCTGCCGTTTTAGGACTAGTGCATTTCACGCGAACACAAGCTTGCAACCATGCGTGCCATATCATGTACACCCTGATCTGAAGTATACTAGATCAATACTGATTCTGACAAAAGATCCGTGTCTGCTTGGCCTAAGGAAAGATCTTTTGTACTTAAATTTCTTCTGTAAATAAAGCAGTTTCCGTGTCTTAAGACGACGAATAGCTTGTAATATTGAACGTAGCCTCTGTCCCATTACTGGCCCTCATCAGCCGTATTCAAGCTTAATCGTCCATTGAGTAGGGAAGCTTTCAAAATTATAGAGATCCAGCCTTGATATTCGTAGAATAGACGGTTAGGTCTAAACAAGACTGAATCCAAGGTATCACGTTTGTATTGAGCAGTGGGACAGCAAGCGCTAAAGGGACTATGTACACAGGAGAGTATCTTAGGTAAAAAGGGCATCGCTCAACCCGAGGGGCAGAAGCAGGAGGACATTATGCGGTTTGGGGTTGGCTCTTGCGGTAGGAGACCTTCTCAACAGACACATTCTCGACTCCACTGGCGTCTGTCTTGAGTTGGTACACGTACAGTGTAAGGACATCTCCCTGGATCTATTGTAAAAGTATGTCAGCCGGTGTACTCCACGTAAACTCGTAACAGGCCTCCAGGGTCACTCACGTCCATCAGGCAGAAGCTCGGCGTAGGCTCCTCGCCCTCCGGCCAGTAACCGGAACTCATAGCACCAGTAGCACTGCCTGGATTGACAAAGAATCGACCTTCCATCTCGAATGCTTCAAAGCGGTGGGTTCCACCCCAGAGCAGAACGTCCACGTCCATCTGCCGGGCAGCGATCAACAAGGCATCAGCATCACCCGGCGGGATGACGGTATGGCCATGTGTGAAACCAATGCGCAGGCTACCATGAGTTACAATCTTTGAGAGGGGCAGGCTTGGTGAGTCGACGTCGTAATCGCCCTTGACCATTTGCAGGTCGGGGGCTACCTGGCGGAGAAACTCATAGGTCTCGCGATCGGTGAGGTTCCCGAGACACAGGATTTGACCAATCTTTCCGGGGGTAAGGAGCTTCCGGAACTGGAGAATGAAAGGTTAGGTGTTTAGTGTTCAATTGGTAGATTGCGACGCGAGGGATGTGTACCTTGGGTGGGAGATCCTGGGGGAGGGTCTGCGTTAGCTCTGAACGGCTGCGGAGAAGTAGCTTCACTTACAGGAGCTCGATCGGGAATGAACAAGTCACCGATGACCAGGACTAGACGGGCAGTCATCCTGGATGGTGGGGCAAGGAAAGCTCCAAATGTCCAGCTCAAAAAGATGCGCGTGTAAAGCGGAAGCTTCGCGGGGGAGCCACGTCAGGCGCTTTGCCCTGCGGATTGGCCGGGAAGGGGTTAGCGGCTGGTTGGCCCCCTTCTGATCTTCAACTCCAGCATTCGACAAGATTGGTTGATGAGGCCGATGTTTCGTCCGACTGACTTCTCGGTTCGATCCATCCAATCTAAAGTATATTTCTGTCTCTCGAAGGTTTCCATTGCGGAGGTCGCCGTCCGACGAGGCGGTTAGAACGATCAGATATACGGCGCATTCACCATACTGCGACACAGCGCAGACCGGGTGGGTTTGAGACGCTCCAGGGCTGACCGGATATCAATTAGTCACTAACTGTTAACTATAACGTGAGGGAACTAGATACTGGTCAGATAAGAAGACGCTTGCTAGACTGATTTGATAGAATGCGTCCTCAGGCCTTACAGCACTATACCTTGAATTGCCCTACCAGATCTACCCAAGACATATGAGAACATAGAAAACTCCCAGATCTATAGAATGTACTCCAGCGCACTGTTCCCTGGCTCAAACCTCTTCAATTGGGTACAGAACACAGACTACAGCGTAGACGAATCGATCGGGAGGCTCCGCCCGTCTAACTCCGATCGCATAACCACACCAGAACCGAATTAGGGCGAGCAAACTGTTGGGATCGCGAGAAAATAGCCATTGCCCTTTAAATAGTGCTTCGCCAGACCCGATAGTTACAGGTTTCAAGCAATTGAAGGTATACCAAAGAACCAGATTATTAGGGTCTCCAGCAGCCAATCCCGGCCCTTTGCGACGATCCCCGAGAACCAACCTTTTTTTTGCCTTCCTGGTACCCGCGGGAATCACAAGCGTTTTCACTGCAGCACTGAGTTTACCCCGCGGCTGCCCCGCCGCAATCGGAAAACTGGCGACCAAGGCGACTGTACAGCGTTTAAGCCTGATCTCCAGACATCTGGATCAGCGCTTGCCGTTGCCGAACTTGAACACGCCTTTCTCGACCGAAAGAAACTCTCAGCCTCCGGACGACCTCGAATATAAACCCATCGATTGCACCCTCCCCTCCCCAACGTCAATTCCCCAATCCAAAATGTCTGCTCAGGCTCCTCACAACACCCTGCTCATCCCGGGCCCCATCGAGTTTGACGATGCCGTGCTGCAGTCGATGGCTCACTATGCGTAAGTTTGCAACCCTTTTTTTTTTCCATCCCAACGCATGGGCCATTCAGCTTTTTAGAGTATCGAAGCTAAATAACTCTCTTCTTCTCCCCCATAGTGAGAGCCATGTCGCTCCCGGTTTCGTCAAGGTCTTTGGCGAAACATTGACCCTGCTTCGCAAGCTCTTCCAGTCCAGCAACCCCTCTGCACAGCCCTTCATTATCTCCGGTAGCGGCACCCTCGGATGGGACCTTGTGTCAGCGAACCTGATCGAGCGCGGCGAGAACGCCCTCGTGCTGAACACCGGCTACTTCGGTGACTCCTTCGGCAAATGTCTTGAGACCTACGGCGCCCAGGTCACCCAACTGCGGGTCCCCATCGGCGAGCGCCACAGCCTGGACCAGGTGGCCGCCGCGCTGAAGGAGAAGGACTACAAGCTCATCACCATCACCCACGTCGATACCTCCACCGGTGTCCTCCATGATGTCAAGGGCATCGCCCAGCTCGTCCGCCAAGTCAGCCCCGAGACCCTGGTGATCGTGGACGGCGTGTGCAGCGTGGGCTCGGAGGAGATCGCCTTCGACGAGTGGGATCTCGATGCCGTCCTCACAGCCAGTCAGAAGGCCATCGGCTGCCCTCCCGGTCTGAGCATCGTGTACACCTCCGGCCGCGCGATCCAGCGTGCCCAGTCCCGGAAGACCCCTCCGGGCTCCTACTACGCCTCCATCGCCAACTGGCTGCCCATCATGCAGAACTACGAGAACAACAAGCCCTCGTACTTCGCTACCCCGCCCACCCAGCTCATTCACGCCCTCCACACCACCCTCAGCCAGATCACCGCCCGCCCTATGGCCGAGCGCTTCGCCGTCCACGCCCAGGTCTCCAACGCTGTGAAGAAGGCTGTGGCTCAGCTCGGCCTGAAGCAGCTGGCCTCCAGCCCAGAGGCTCAGGCCCATGGCATGACCGCTATGTACCTGCCTGAGGGCCTGACCCCACCCGATGTGCTGCCGGGTCTGCTGAAGCGTGGAGTTATTTTCGCAGCTGGCCTGCACAAGGAGATCGCCACCCGGTACATCCGTTTCGGCCACATGGGTGTTAGTGTGACTGACGCCAACCGCAAAGACATCGATAAGGCTCTGGGCGCCCTGAAGGAGGCTCTGGCTGAGGCGAAGCAGGCGAAGGGCCTCTAAGTCTGTAAATAAGTACATATTTATAAGTCATTCCTAGGATTGCTCATAGGAGAGCCTTTGGCCTGACATTTGGTTATAGAAGAAGTTCCAAAAATGCATATTTTCTGAATAAACGTATTACTGGCATCGTCCAGATAAGACACATCACCTCGTAAGTTCTCATTATAGTTTCTTTGTAGCGTGACGTAGCCCTCTCAGGATCTTTATCCTCGTCATGATGTTCTCGGCGTTTTGGTCGGAGCGTGGGACAGGCGACTCGGCCGTATGCAAGTTCTACTAGCTAATTTACGCTCGAATGCCAGTGCCAATGGCTACTAGCTGTTGAACCTGGTGCCATGACAACTTGCCAAAGCGAAGACAAGCATTCGCAATAGGCTTTCGACCCTCCTACTAGCACTGGCCATCCAATTCAGGAATAGTCATCTCCACCCACAGAAAGAATGCTCCTTCACGGAACCTCAATGTTTCACAGTCACGCCCTCGGATCTATTATTATCAACTAGGCCTCGGCGCAAACGTGGAAAGATCAAGCAATACCTTCAACGTAATGGTTCCATGCTCTACTAGGTAGTATCATTCAGATATCCCGTGCGTTCCAGCCACCCCATTATCCATATTAATGAGCAACGATACCTTGCGCTGTGAGACTCGGTATATAGAATTATATTAACCACATGCAATGCAAACGCCTACATCTACAAGAATATCCATATACGCCACTTGCAGCCCTCACTCAGTTCTTCTTCTTCTTATTCCTCCCCCCCGACTTCTCTCCCTTCTCCTTCTCCTCCCTCTTCCGCTTTTTGCTCATCATCTTCTCCATCATCGCATTTTCCGCGTCTCTCTCCGCCTGTACCGCCTTATCTGCCAACTCCTGCTTCGACGCATGCGCCTGCAGAATCTCCGTAGGATCAACACCCGGATAGAAGCCTGAAACCGCAATATTTCGTAGCACATACGCGACTTTCTCGATATCGTTGTGCGAGACGGACTCGTCGCCAGCTTCGCGGTTCAGGCGCTGGCGCAGGTCCCACGAGGCGTTCCAGAGCTGCTTGTACTCAGCTATATTGTACTTCACGTTCAGCTCGCCGTTAGGGCGCTTGTATTTGGCCAGTTTCTTGCTGTGCTCGGTGGATACGGCGGTGGCGGTTGTGCTGATGGAATTTTGGGTGCCGTCGGGGATGTGCTGGGATAATCGTGGAGGCAGAGCCAGAGATAGATGTCGTCGCTGTAGAATGGGATCTGATGAGACGGGGGCCCGGCGCTGGTAGCGATTGAGAGAATGAGGGAGGCGGTTGCGACGCCGACGCCGCGGAGGGGTTGGAGAGCGTCCATGCTGGGTTTTGGGAAGGCGGAGGAGTCTTCGGGCCCAACTGTTGGCAGGCCATTGATGGCGTCTTTGGCGCATTTTATGATAGTTTTGGGTTGGTTGGATTTGACCATGCCCATGAGGGTGGGACGGGGGAGGCCGTGGCGGCTGTGAGAGATGTTAGCGTCGCTCCGAGGAGCAGAACCGGTATGGCTTGAGTGAAGAGGGAAAGGGTACTGGGTAGGAACTACTCACGTCTTCCAATCCATGACTTTAATAAGATCGTCCTTGTCCATTATCACAGCATCTTGCTTACTCCTGCGCTCGTCCATAATCTTGGGCATCTCCTCATACCGCCAAGTATCAAGCTTCTGCATCTTCTCAACCTCAGACTTGATATGCGCCGTCTCGGAGGCATTGAACTCGGTTTTCTGGATAAGGAGAGCGCCGCGCAGATTCGCAGATGCAGAGCCCGCTCGCTTGATCGCTCGGCTCTTCGATCCCTTCTCTGGCTTCGGCTGCAGCTTGAGCATGGCTTTGCGCCGATGGACCTGCTCCAGAGTTGTCGCATAGCACGACAAGAGCTTCAGGAATACTTCCAGGGTAATGTGTTGCGGGTGGAAGCTGCCCTCAAGAGAGGCATCTTCGTCGGCTTCATCGTCGGACGCTTCTTCAAAATCGTCGAGGCCTCCCTCTAGCACGACGAAGTCTTCCTCGACGGAGGGTTGAGCTGTGGCTCCGTTGGTCTCTGTATCGTCGCTCATGGTTTTATGAAGAGTGGATCAAGTCTCGGGGCTAATGAAGAAGTCCTGTGTCAATAATTGACTGCAGAAGCTGAGTTTTCGTAGCGAGAAGCACCCGGTCTACCAAGCCGCAGCGGCTTGAGCTGTCGGGGAAAGATGAAAAAAGACGGTGGGTCTTATCAGCTTATCGATAACGGCGCTAGCGCGACGATCAAGACAACAATAGCATGAGACTTCAGCAGAAAATGTAGATCGAACCAGACACTTCGGAAAAACTCCACATAGAGAGCCGTTCACAGAATTTCTTCCAACGCGGTTCTCAGAGTGGGGTGGAAACCTTCGTCGGTCCTTGAGATATTTCCAATTCTCTTACTTTCCCCACGACTGCGGGGCTATTGACGTAAATTGATACAATCAGAATTGAGACTCAGGACACCAAGCACTATTAGTGTGCATATGCTATTGAGCGAATGCATTAATGCCATTGGCTTAGCTAATACTAGTATTAATATGTAATTTTAGTGTACGGTAGATAGATAGTTAAAACGACATGCCTCATTCCTGTCGATGCCGCTTTTGCCCTGGTTCTACCTCTGGGTTTGAAGATGAGAATGGCCTTTTGTTGTCTGCGCTGTTACACTGTTTGGGTGATTGCGATCGGATGTTCTTGATAGTTCCATCTTCGTTTCGGAATGGGGCTTTAAGCTCCGCGACAAGCCGCTCTCCAAAGGTCTCATAAGGCCGGAATTTGATTTTCTTTCGACGAATGGCCGGCCATTTCACGGGAGTTACTGAAGTCTCCGGAGCCTTCAACCCAGTAAGGAGCTCGGCCGAAATTTCAGCCTCGCAAAACAACAAGCATTCCTTATCTGCCAGGCTTGTAACTATAATACGTGACTATAGAATCGTTAGCGCGAGATTAAGAAAACATGGACTTTCGAGACTGACAGTGTACGAAGGCAGCTCTAAATGCCCGAAGTGACGCTCTTGGAGCTGTGCAAGAGCTAACAAATAACACATGAAGTATGGATCTGCAGTCCAATCTTTCGGGGTGATCTGGTCAAGTCTCTTGAACATAATATCAAAACCGGGATGATTTATCATCCCTCTAGGCCCCGGACAAGGTTCGAATAGTCTTCTCCGATCTCCACAGATGTTCTGGTAATGCACATGGCCAACTATCAGAGGGGAGTTGCCATAGGCCAAGTTGTCAGATTCTTCATGGCGAGTGAACGTAATAAATCTCGGTCGATGGACCGGACGTCCCTGGAAATAGAATGGGGGACCTTTCCTACCCGTCAAATCTATCAGTGACTGGCAACTAGGAAAGTCAAGGTGATCTTACCGAGGGGATGCAAAAGCTCGCTCTTTATGAACCAGAATTTTGATGAGAGGTTTGCGTTTGATGTAATCAAACGAGCCGGTCGCTATGAGTTCGACATCGGCATGTGACTCAGGACACGCGTTTTTGGGGCTGTCTTCATCTTCAAGCGATGCGCTCTCCGCAGGGGCTGGATCAAGATCCTCAAATCGAGACCCTACTACGTCAAGATGCTGTAAGGTCCAGCGGAGGGGATTCTTTAGAAATCCCCGTTTTTTGTAGACAAGGTCGCGAATCGATACTAATCTTGGTTCGGCCGCCATAATTGGGATGACGACAAAGACAAACAATGTTATAGGGAACAAGAGAAGATTATTGCCGTACAATTATATCACCGCCCGGTACACAGAGTTACCGCTTTTTGATAGTTAGGCAGCCACGGGCCCGCCCGCCTTATCGATTAAATGAAACCTTTCCCATGTCCCGAGGTCCACGAATTATGGCTTATTCTCCTTACTTCGCTAGCATTACTTCAGAATCCGCCTTTAAGACTCGCTTTAAAGCTGAAAATCGACAAGTCTTCGAAAACCTTCGCAATGCCGCCGCTAGTCACTGGGACCGGGGTCATCTGTTTGCATGTCGGGTCGTCAGGCGTGAACCCCAGCGCAACATCCTTCCTGTCCTATCCCAATATACAACCCCCACCGATATAGATTCTGCATCAGATGAGATCAAACTGTTTCTAAAAGGGCCTGACATGGGGTCGATGGCTCAGAGCGAACATTCCTTAATACGGGGGTCTAATTACAGTATATCTCTGGCTCAAATTTGGGCAGCAATGGCCATGTTTAAAGGCAGCCCTGACCGTCGTACGCAAAACATTACTAAGGATGACGATATAGTTGAAGAGGATTCGATTATACCTGCTGATGAGCTCGAAACGAGGCACCCTAAGCGTGCTAGACGATTTACGAATCAACCAGGCTTCGTCGAATCTGGCAGTATTCAAGTTGACTCTAGCAGCCCTCTTGCTGAAGGCTCCTCTCATAGTAGTAGTCCTCAGGAGTCCTCATTAGGATACGTTGACTCTGACCTACATATTTTGGCCGTGTCGCCAGAAGACGACACTATGCGACTTGCTTCCTGCGTTATTCGGCATATTCTCTACTTTGGCGCACCCCAACACTCGAATTGGAACCCAAAGGTGGTTGAGTTTCGAGATGCTAAAATAAGGCTAGACGCTATCACAACAAGACGGGAGCGACACATAATTGCCATTGATGACGGTGGCCTGTGTCTGCGAAAACATGAGCCTACCAAGGGATTTGTTTTGGTCAACAATCACATAGCTGTATTGGAGGCAAAGACTCGGTTTCAGTGTCTCCAAAATGGCAGACCCATCATATCGGACGAGTGTTTTGCGCAGATGACTTGTGAAGCCCTAGCAACAAAGTTATCTAGCCCTTCTTTTCCACAGAGGTAGAACGTTCTCGTCTTTCCCTTTTCTCTTATTTTCTCTTCTCTTTTCTCTTCTTCTTTTATCTCCCTTCCTTTCCCCCCCCCTCCTTGAACACGCCTGTTGATATGGAATTGGTAGATTTTCCTCCGGAGAGACTTCCCATAAAACCCGCTCATTTGCTAACATATTCAATAGCATCATCCTAATTCACGCTACACAACACTACATGTGTTTTCTTCAATTTGACTTTGGTGGGGATTATATCGATGAATTCGAGAGAATTGACTTCGACGGATTCTTGAATGTGAACTCTACACCCTGGTTTGACCTTAGCCAGAGAAGTGGAAGAGAGAACATATTGGCAAACATCTGTGGGATTATGCGAAAGGCCGTATCTGAGCAGTGACAGTTAGATCTACGAGCATTCACCTTGCGAAAACTTGACGATACAGGGTTCTTGTTCTACCTTGTTCAAAGCTACCGCACACAAATTCATCTCATCAACGACAGGGCTTTAAAAAAAAAAAAGCAATAGTACCAGAATGCAGCTTTACATAGATGATAGTTTAGGGCTTGAACTTGCAAGATTGTAGGGAATTCAGTGTATGTACAAGAGTGTTCTAATATAAGCTGCTCTACAGTTTACTTCGGCCCGTCCAAAAACGGTCTTCACATTCTCCGGTACATCGCACTTACCTACAGCAACATTGGCCAATGTCAGTCCTTTTCACTCTTAAACTCCTCTGAATCAAAAAGGCGTTCGAGGTGTTCCTATGTTTTGACATGAAAGGTTGTCACGGGGTAATCTGGCGAGGGCTTTCAGCGTGGAGCCACCAGGGACGCCATCGATATGGTATACATGGAGCTGCTTGAGGCGCGTGGAGAGATAGACGAGGCATTGTGCTTGTCCTCAGGTGCGAATTCATCAAGTTGATCCCATTCTACAGAGGTGAAGGTGATCGAGGCGGGGACGCTGATCCTGCTCCATATCCCGTGGGATCCGCTATGCGAGCTAAAAGGGAAGATCGGCGATAGGACCCATCTTCTGAGCCTGGGTGAGAAACGGTGCAGAGAAGCTTGAGAAGTGAATCGCTTGCTTTCTCGGCCAGTTGCTGAATACTTGGATTTCCACTGATGCGGGACGACGGTGGAAGCCGACTCGGGTCCCTGACCAGCCAAACTAAGAGATCTAGTGAGTAGCCACAAAAGAGACTAACAGGATTCTGGGACTTCTAGAATAAATCACATCCATAGCATCAGCACCACGGGCTTCGTTTGACTGCTCAAATTCTCAGAAGAAGGGGGTATGATTGCCGCAATGTCAGTACCCCCCTTAGGAGCGATCTTCAAGACTCCCCAACTTTGGAAAATAACGAAGCAAGTATGTATACCCATAAAACGTATGTACCCAATTGGAAGATATAGACACTGATCTTATCTCAACTTCTTCGAAACCCCGGGAGTTCGGCGTTGGAACTTATATCTCCGCGTTGGAACGGACAGCACAGACTTGGCACCGGCTCGAGCTCGGAGCTAATGACAAAAGGAGACAATGCTAGATAGTGCTGGAGAGAAGACGTAGACATGAAAGTGGGGAACAGAGCCAAGCATCGAAAGCAGCCTTTCACAAACTCATCAAAGCGTCCGAGTCCTTCGACGCTCGAATTAGCAACTGGCTAGCGCTACCTACTACTGGAGGTCTTTTAGATAAGTCGGACTAAGCCAGCCGATTTCAATTTCACATATGTACAGAGGCTGAGGCCGTGGGAAGTTTTCATTAAACAGAATATCGAAATACAGCATCATGAAGAAAGAGTCATCATCCGTCAGTGGCCATCGTCAAGACGACTCGTGGAGCGGAACCAGAGCAGATGCCCAAGGGGCACTATCAAGTTGGGGGGGTGGGGGGGGAGGAGCTGACCCCGTTACATATTGCAGATACATTTCAAAAAGCCAGAAGAGGTGAATATAGCCGTCCCAAAATGGGGAGGATATTAATACACCAGGCACAAGAGGGGGGGAGATGAGGAACGCGCGAGAGAACGTTATCAACAGTGGTAATGTCCCCGGGGTCAATGACAGAGATGGCACTAGCGGTTTGAGGGAGCGGGCTTCCGTCCGTTGGGTGTCCCTTTCGGGTTGGACGGGTCCTCGGGACGCACAAAACTCCTGGGGTCGTCGTCACGGCTGTCAAAAGGCATCAGAGGGATATTTTGCTGCCGGGACTGCTTGAGCTGCTGCAAGGTTGAAGCAGGCTGGGGAGTGGGATTTGCTAATGAAGGGCCGGGCTTGGCCTCAGGAGCGGGAGCAGCAGGAGCCTGGCGCTCGTCATCTTGGACTTCGATGTGGCGGAATTCCTCTTCATGGTCACCTGCTTCCGAGGAGTCAGGGCCATCGGAGTCCGAAGCGGCTTCATAGTCATCTTCATCATCGCTGACCAGGCTAGGCGCTTGGTTGGACTCGATTGTATGAGGACTGAGGTTGGCCGAGTGATCGAGACTATCGTGGGAAGGTTGGCTTTTCGCGGCTAGAGCAGAGAGGTCACGCAAGAATGATTGCGGCCTAGATGGAGTCGCGTTCTCTGATTGAAGATGAGCGAACGCCCTCTCGGGACCCTTGCGGCTCTCCGTTCGTTCGGATGCAGCCTGGGCGGTAGGAATCCGCATAGGCTGAGAGGCGGCACCCGGCTTTGATACAGGAAGCTGTGGCTCCTCTGAATCAGATTCACCATCTGAAAGACCGTTAAGGTCTACTGGAGTTTTCGCCTCTTCCACGAGCTTGTCCATGTTGAGTCCCAGTCCGCGTTCCCGCATCAGGGCCGACAGATGAGGAGTCGCAGGTGAGGCCGTGAATGAAGGGTTGGCAGTGACAGGGGCCGACTGACGGCGCGGCTCTGGTATCCGCTGCACGGTTGCCGGTGGAGTGGCCACGGGTCCGGCCGGAGGGTTCATCTTGAAATCTTTCTTGGGAGTAACCGACGCAGGAGAAGACACAGGAGGTACCGCGCGAATCAAAGGATGCACATAGCCGGGGACGGTAGGAGTGGAGACAGTGGGAGTAGCTGTAGGAGTGACAGCAGGCGCAGCCTCAGTTCGACCGCCAACAAGGGCACCAGACTCATCAGTCTCAGCCGGTACACCACAAGCCTGAGCCGCCGCATCGTGACTAGCAAAGTTACGGTTGTGGGCAATACGGCAATGGTTGATGAAGCCCTGGGTGCTGGAGAAGTTGTCACGATGACAGTCTAGGCAAACAAGCTTCACCCAAACATTGTCCGCTTTCCGTCGAATGATCATCGGCCCAGCCTTTTCCTTGACCGGAGGATATCCGCTAGGCAGCGCTTGGAACTTGCCACTAACAGAGCCACGGCCAGTCCGCGTTTTCCCGGCCAGAGCACTGAAGTCCATCGGATTCCCACGGGTTGAGCGACCCTCTGTCTGCATGCCAGCGGCAGCGGCAGCAAGGCCTGGCTCAATCTCACCGCCGTCGAAACGGGGATCAGGAAGCAACCAGCGTGCGTAGTGACGCGAGTACGGACCCTCCGTGACACCCCAGGGCGCAGGCGATACCGGTGGCGGGCCATTTCCAGGCTTCAGCACCGATGCGCCCGTCCCAGCACTCACATCGGCGGAGATGCCCGCGACATGAGAGCCCGGGTAGGGGATTTCCGCGCATCGTCGAAGTTGTTCCAGGGCGACTTGGCATTTGGCGATCTCCTGGTCGATCAGACGTAGCTCGTTATGCTTGAGGAGCACTTCCAGGCTCAGCTGGGCGGTGATGGTGTCACGCAGTTGATTCACATCTACGGTAGGACCGGCGGCCTGCGCGGGCGGGTTCGTAGATGCGACCGGGTCCGACAGGTCAGACGCGATGGGGAGATGCAAAGGAGCGGTAGGACTTGAAGGCGAAGGCAGCGCGGTGTCTTCAGTGCGCGGCTTGACTGCGGGAGGCGCGTCAGACTCTTCATCTGAGCGCTTGCGCTTCAGGTTGGGCAGCGACAGGCTGTTGACGCCAGCGAGCATTTTGACCTCCTTCGTCATTACCTTGTCCCCTCCTATCGCAGAGGGCCAGGGTAGCAAGCGAAACATGCCATGCGAAGAGAGAGAAGATAAACAAAGAGCAATCAATTCACGAGGCCCATTCAAGTAACTTTTTTTTTTGTCTTTTTAACGATACTGGAGTGGGCAAACAAGGCGGTCAGAAGGAGTGGACGTCAACGACGGGGAAAGGGGTGGTCGCGCGACCGTGTCAAGTTGGGTAAAGTTGGGCGGGAGAACCCAAAGTACAGCAAGTGTTTCTATTATTAAAGGGGGTGGGGATGGGGTGGGAAAAGAGAAAAAAAGATCCCAGAAGGAACCAAGAAAAGAAAAAGGAAAACACGTTCGGGGAAGGGAGAAGGAAGAAAAGGAAGACTCTCGGGGAGGAAGAAAGGGGTGGATGGGGGAATGGGAAAGAAGTTTAGGGGGCAAGATTGGGAAGATGGGAATGGCAGTGAATGGGGGGGGGGCAACAGGGGATGAGCGTGGAAGACTCCACTAGATCAGCCAGAAGGACCAAGTCCAAGCAGCAAGTGCAATACCTCTTTCTGACGTGGAAATTCAGCGACACGTCATGCATTGACACATCTGCTGTATCAACTACAGTTGCCAGACCAGGGGGAAACGGGGGGGTTCCGTCTTCGGAGCACAGTATATTAGAAATGCAATACCCCCCCAGCTCCAGGGCTACCTCTACGGAGTTCTACCAGCTCCCAGCACACCGACTTCTGGAATCCTCTATTTGTTGATCTATTGCCCCAACCCCTTAGTATTAATAGTTCAGGGTCATCGGAACCGTGCGGCTCCTGCAGCTACAGGCCATCAAACTCTCCCAGAACCCGCCACGGATAAGGTGTGGTCTGGGCCTCCGCGATCGCGATCCTTGGGAGGTATTCCACCATGCCTGTTTGGGACAGGTGTTTCGCTACCGCGAGGGACTTTTGGGGGTGACGGGGCAGCAAATGACTGCTGTGATAAGTATCGGGTGTCGACGCCTCGTCTTAGCCTGCACCAGGACCCTGTCAGCACACAGCCTCGTTTGCGCCCGGGGGCAAAGTGCTGAGAATCACATGGAACTCCGTCGAAACGTTCCAGACAATAAGATCGAGCTAGTCTGAAAGGAGAGGTCCCTTTCATGGGAAACAAAGCTGAACAAACCAGGACACATCAGAAAAGCTGTCTTGGCTGGCTCCATTTTGCCGCTCGGAAACATGCTGAAGTATCTGCAACCACCCTTTTTCCCTCGGCCAACCTTGGAAAGGGGGCTAAATTATCCGACATATGCCTGGTGCCACACTGGTCCAAATATATCCAGGTATACCGTATACCCGGAGTACGAGGCTCGTAATCTACCCTTGCTTTATACGAGCACCGTTGCGCCTATCAAAAAATCAACGAAAGTGCGCAAGTCTATGACAACACTCATTTTTAGCCCGACGTCTGGTGGGTCCTATCCGGGGCACACATTGGACACACTGTGTTTGAATTCCAGCGATCGGGATAATGTGACGAATCATACCCAGAGTGGAGCAGCGTCGACTGTGCCAGGCGCCCCCGGCGTACTTTTGTCTCAGGATCAACATGGCAAACGAGCCGTTGTTTTGACCAATTTTAAGATCTGCCCTCAACTCCAGCTTCTGGACTAATCAATCTCCTTGGCAAGGTTTTAGACTTCGTAAAGTTGAGTCCTTATCTATGGGATGTTGGTTCGGGCTAATGTCTCACATATTAATGGTTAAAATAAATGCGATAAGCAACACGAGGCGTGACGCCCTCCGAGGTCCTTCCATTTCAGATCCCTACGCTGCTCTTTGGCTTGATCTCCGCAGCGGTTCTTAACGTGCTGGGACAAACTAGCATATTATGTAATCAAATTGGCAGTTCTCCCGATATCTTCCAGGTACGTCCGTGTCGTCCTTGATCGCAGTGCGGAAGGAATCAAGGATACAGGTTATGCCATTTATTAGTAGTTCCCCAGGACCTTGAGTCATATATATGTAGTTATATGGCTCAGCTTTTATTGTGTCCCTTTGAAGCGGGAACTTCAAGTCTAGGGATATAGTAATTCCTTTCCTAACCGCCCTCCCCAAGCGCATGTCTTGTTGTCTTGCCTATTCTCAGATAGCCACCCTATACCTCTATCGTTATCTCTTACCTCGGTCCCCAGACCCCGACATACATTGTATAATCATGAAATGGATCCCACGTGGGTGTATCTCCTCGCTGATGAATGATCCCCGAGCGACCACGCCCAGGCATTGGGCAATTCCTGACCGACGAGCAAGATCTATCTTCAACAAGCCAAGCAATCGGTCGGGAGCAAATGCCAAGCTTGTGTGGGTCGTTCATGCTGATAGTATCAACCTAAAACCTCAAGTCAAATACGATAAACAGGGAAAGAGGAAATGGAATGTCCTCCACCTCAAAAATTTGACCAGAGTTCAGGGGGCCAGAACTCAGTAAAAATAACATGTCGGCCATGTAGGCAGCGTCTACGGAGTATATTTGGGCTGCGCTTTCCAAGATTCGACCAGCCGCTTCTTGATGAAAAATTGCTTGAGCTTGGCCCCAGCCGAGCCGCGGCTGGCCTCGCTTTGGCTGTCCACCCAGAGGAAGTCCCTGGTATCATTTCGAAGATGGAGGCATCTAGCTAATCCAACTCCGAGCTTTCTTAACTTGCGGGCTCGGCGAACAAGGTTTCTGCTAGCGTGCAGGCGCGTCGTAGGCTGAGGGTGGTCCTTTTGGCTCATCCTTACCCCGTAGCGCTGTTCTGGCTCCACCAATAGATGGGTCCTCCATCCTTTCTCCACGCATTTTAAATGCTTAGCCCGGTTTTGAAGCCCATTTCAAGCTCCAGTCAAGGTGGAATGTCGCATCGTGGGGCCGTTTGATGCGAGCAAGCTGGCTAGGATTCTATGGGGGAAGCGGCTGGTGCAGGGAATTGGGTGCAGATCTCCTCTCAGCCTCTTTTTTGAGACATATGCATATCCTGCAGGAACGTGCCCCATGGCCCAGGCACAGGTTACTTACCCTAGAAGCCTCATGCACAGTACTGAATTTCTGTAACGGCCTGGACCATGGAGAATGATGACTTTAGCGGACTTTCCGACTGCTCCAGGGACCCCGATCCCGCATTCTCGTGGTCAGATTCCCACCCTAACGATGTGGAAAGTCCGAGGAGATCAGCGGAGACGAAGAGAAAGACCACGACCGGTTGCTCGTTCACACAGCCTTGTCCAACTCCGCTGGGTCTTCTCTACTCCATTCTGTTCAAAACATCAGGCATCATTTTGACCGAATGTAGTGCACCAGGGGTATCCAAGACATGCTTTCCACAGTGGGGACTACGATGCCAAACTTTGGAGACCTTCCCTGCCAAAAGTCCTTAGCCACATGGTAGAAAGAAGGATCAGGCTTCGCCCAGCCTGAATAGTTTTCCATAGCCGACCATGCGTCTGTCTACTCTCTTAACAGCCTTAGCCCTAGGCGTCGAAGGACTGGCAGCAGCCGTCTCCTCCTTGGCCACATACATAAACTGGCGGACGTTTCGAGGCCACGGCGTCAACCTCGGTGGCTGGCTGGAGCAAGAATCCTCCATCGACACAACATGGTTCGCCAGATACGCCGACAACGCGACCGACGAATGGGGCCTCTGCGAAAACCTCGGCCCCGAATGGCCTGCCGTCATGGAGGACCGATACTCGACCTTTATCCGTGAGGCAGACATCGACGAACTGGCGGCAGCAAAGGTGTCTATTCCGCGAATCCCGACGACCTACGCCGCCTGGATCGACCTCCCGGGCTCGCGGCTATACTCCGGGCATCAACAAGCGCACCTGCGCCGCATTGCGAACTACGCGATCGAGAAATATAATATGCACATCATCGTCGATATTCATTCGCTGCCCGGCGGCATAAACGGTCTCGGGATAGGCCAAGCGGTCGGGCATTGGGGCTGGTGGTATAACCAGCCGGCGCTGGAATGGTCGCTGCAGGTCGTAGACGCGGTGATCGAGTTTGTGTAGAGCTCTGGCCACCCGCAAGCATACACTATCGAGCCCGTCAATGAGGCGGGTCAGAATATTGTTTTTGACCTGCATTATTATTACTATCCGTATACGAATTCGACATCGGTCAATTTGCTGAGAATTATTTGTGCTGATGCGAGGGAGAGCGCGGGCGATGGCAAGTTTCCTACTTTTGTGGACGAGTGGGCGATTGAAGCGATTGAAGCCGGAGGAGGCAATTCGCTTGCCCTGAGAAAGAAGAATGTTCAGGCTGGGATCTCAGCTTTTGCGCAGTTTACACGGGGGAAGCTCGTATTGGACGGCTAAGTATCGAAATAATGCTTCTGTTGCTGGACAAGGGCTTAAGCAGGATTACTGGAATTACTTAGGGTTTGTTGAGAATGGGTACTTTGATGGATTCACAGAGGAAAAGGATTATTGCTCTTGAAGGCAGCCTCGATGTCAAGGCATTCGTGATAAATACTTAAAGCCGCAAGCCGAAAAGCATATTTCTAGGCTGTTGTTATCTTGTAACGTGTCTAAGAAGTTATTAAAAGCGTCGTAGGCAGCTTTCGCCACTGACTAACCATGGAATTACCGCCGAATGTGCAATCGACCTTTCCATATGCATCTCGAAAATTGGTTAGCGGAGGGCTATTGGATGCATGTATGGGGGTTTGGCAGTAGCCACGAACAAGCCCTTGAATCGACATTACGATTTTCGTGAATCTTAAAAACAACAATAGAATCCACCATAACCACATGGCTTTTCTTTTCATTTTACTCTTTCAAATTCCATGCATGAGCATACAACGTGAAACTAGCGAATACGAAGAGACATGAACGATTCCCCTGCTTTGATTCCGCTGTACCAGGATCTTCGTATAGTTGATAGCACGAAGATATTGAGCGTTTCACTACCATGCAGTCGACTCAGCCAGATGCGCACTTTCCGTTTACACAGACCAAATCATCCGAGCAATCATTCTCGGTCGTACAGGTCGCCCCTAGCATACTGTGTTAACAAGCAGCTTAAAACCTTGGAAGGTTGAATCGGAAGCTTACCAGCACAGTGTCCAGCCCAAGAACAGGATCCCCCTCCACTCCCGCCGCCAGATAGACCCAGGTTTTTGACAAGAGAGTTAACGAGTGAATCGCCCTTGGAACGTAGAGTGGTGAAGTCGGTGATGTAGTTCGTACTCACGGCGCTGCTCGGTAAAACAGCGGAGCTTCCAGTGAACACAATATCTAATGGGTTCAGTACACGTGTGGATAGGAACAGAGTAAATCGGAGCGCTTAGGCAAACTTACAAGTGACATCAACAGCACCATGACCGGCATTTCCATTTAGATTATCGCCCGGGAAGCAAGTGCGAGCCATCAGCCAGGATGCCTCGCCTATGACCTCTGGCGTATCACCGTTGGAGTCACCGTAGATCCCATAAAACATCTTGCCGTTGCTATATTTGTTCTTAGTAAAGGCCTTTCTGGCATGGAATTGTAAAGAGCCTACCAAATGACTGCCGCAATATTATTGCCTGGGATCACGCTCGAGTACGCCGATGCGAATTGATCAGGAAGCACGATCCAGGGGACTTCATAAGCTGCGAGAGCGCCGAAGTTGGTCTGGGATTGACCGTCTTGGTTTCCCTATATTTTAGTTTCATATTTAGAGGATATACGGGCTCATGGATTCTCTTTTGGGTTGGAAGACTTGCCTGGCACTTATAGTCAATGCCATCACAATCTACATCCATATCGGCGACGAAAACAAAAGCCGCGCCCTCGACTCTTATCAGCCATCCAAGATCATGGAAATCAAGCTAGTTTCCTTACAGAGCTAAAGCCGGACCAGTCACTATGAATGGTCACTTTAGCAGCGCCGCCATCGTTATTGATCGCATATGTTGCGGATTTGGCGGCCTTCGTCGCTTTAGCCGCAGCCGTCTGCAGTGCAGCGACAGGGATCGTCGATGTCGCTGCAAAGAAGCTAGCCGGGGGTCCAGCGGTTGGGTTGTTATACTTGGAGCCAACGACTGTCTGGGCGGCAGTCTGGCTTACGAAGAGCGCGAGAAATGCTGGGATGAAGTATTTGAAAGCCATTGCCGCTTGGTTGCGATAAGAAGCTTGAGAAACAAATGACAGGTATCGTGCTGAAGAATCCAGAGAGCCTATTAAATACTCAAAATCCTCAGCTCACCCTAGAAGCATCTTGAAGAGACCAATAGAAACAGAGCGTGCGTCGGAACTGCGCACCCAACTGAGTTTATTTGCGACGCCCTAGCTTGGAGACCCTGCAGATCGAGGCCGGAGTGGCCAATAAAAAACAAGGGCTTACTCAATGCGATGTAACTGTCAGAGACTACGTGTGTTTGAGAACGTCTCCCAGTTTCCTCATTTGTCGTCGGAGGGTATGGGGCGCTGCGGTTGGAGCTAGTTGGCAAGCGGGGGCCGAATCATGCAGAGCGACTGCGGGGAATCTCCATCCCCGAAGTCTGAGACTTATTGGTTCGACTGGAGGAAAATAAGCTGCTCGCATACCTGATGGGTGGCGATGATCGACATGCCGGGGTATTTTGCAAATTGTCAAACCTGCCTAGATATACTGCTGGTCGTAACGAACCGGACGATAGCAGCCTGCTGAAACATGAAGCTCAAGCTAGCCGCATCCGATATGAGATACCTATTTGGGATATTGGTTTAACCAACTTTACTTGGGATTGTGGGTCTACATGATGTTTCATATTTGTCAGTAAACACGCTATTATTCCTAAACTCGAACTGTTTGATATCAAGCTCTCTTCGGAGTTATACCTCGTTTTAAGGGCTTCAAAGTACATCAGGACCCTTGGATTCAGTTCCTAGTATCAAAGCTGTGAAAATCGAATTTGAATCCCTTGATGTCCAGCACAGAGGATCAAGGGATCTTAGGAACTGTGCTATTCTGTTAATAATTCACGTCTCTTTGACGTACAGTATGTTATAAAAGACATACGTTCACCGAGAAATAGCATCGGTGATCTTGAAACCCACTAACTACTAGTACTAGTAAGTTTAAGTTACTTGTAATTGCGTTACAGGGACTCTGGCAGCTCGAGTTCCAGTTTAGTTCGGACTCGCAGCCGGCGGAAATAGTCTTCTAAAGGAAGCCGAGGAGGGAGTGGTGGTATGAAACTATTAGAAGATGCACGAATATTCTTTGTATTAATTGTTGACTTCAATAGAAGCTAATACCCCATGTATCTCTACGCTGTTCTTGCCAAGAGGTTCAATCACCGCAATATTCATCAAGTATCTGGAGAAAAAGAGAAAAAAGTCCGCATGTCCTGTAGTCTCGCACGGGATAAAACAAACAAACAGCCAGGCAAACTCAGTATTTAGATGCCTATTGCCTATTGGCCCGTTAATTATCCTACCTCACGGACACCAAGGTCCTGCTCGTCCTCTCCATCTATGGTCTGTCCTGATGCTTGGAGATTAGTACTGGGTCCCGGAATCCCAACCTCAACATCAGCTGGAACCAGCACACTAGGTCCAATCTCGGTATTGATTGAACTGCCACAAAAGTCATAATAACGAAATAGTGCAACGACAGCCTGCTCCAACAGATACAAGGATTTTGGAACAACACTCGCCTCCATTACCCCAACAACCACGGGCTCTACGATCCCCACGAGAGCAAACAAAGCAGTAAAACCGCCAAACAAGATCTTCTCGTCATGAGAGGGAACCATTGGGCCCTGAAGGAAGAGTGTAATGACCTCCGGCACATTAACGAATCTAATGTTAAACAAGTCTAAGACGGAGCTGGATGTCCGCTCGGAGATTGTAACTTCAAGACGGCCGCCGGTCGCAAACTCATCTTGTGGCGGGCTGCGGAACATTGAGTACATCGGAGCGCTGGGGAGATGGTATGGTATAATGTAGGAGATCAAAGGGCTCCATAGGAGCTCGACTAGGCGATGGAATATTATGGTGGGATAGTCCCAGCGGTAGAGACCTGTGCGGACTAATCTAGCGAACGCATCCTGTCTCGCCTGGTCCCATTTCCAGGCTTGGAACTGATTTGAGCGGAATGTTGGCGGTGAAGCCCAGGTGCAGACGCCCTTGTAATGGCACGAGTATGTGAAAATGCTTGAAGCCTGGAAAATTGTGAGTAAAAAGCGTCCAAGGCCCGCAAAAATAAGAACGAGGTGAATTTTCCAAATGTCGACGTAAAAGCGGAGAATAATGATATGTATGACAAACACGATCGAGCTCCATGTTGTGACGGTCAAAAACCGGGCGAATGATCGAGCTGCTGCTTCGCCTGCGATAGCCCTACTCATCACGACCTCATGCTGTAGCAGGTTCGCAGTAAAGGCTTGTGGGGAAACCCAAGCCCTCATGTACGGAACGATAAATAGGCTCGTATTAGGGATAACGCCATAGTCGGTGGGATCCTAAGCCTCTCAAAATCAGCAGGGACCTCGTTTACTCCGAAGCCGTCTTACAAACCTCGTTATGAGTCCTCCGCCACCTTATCTGCGCTATTCTCGTTGGCTTCTCAATCTGCCTCCAGTCTGAGCGGATAGGGAACTCGAGACTTGGAACCGCTTGCATGGTTTCTGGAGTATGAAGCAGGGTCCAGCGCGGGAGATAGAAGAAGAAGCCACTGTGTATAAACTCAAAATAGTGAAGGAGTGCTAAGACCAAAAGCAATCCGGCCGCGGAGTCGAGCGGTGCGAGGATTGCTCGCACAACAGAGTCCTGACCTGACAGGCCGCAGAAGCTGTCGGTAGCGGCGACGAAGATCTGGAAGGCGAGAGTTGCCCCTGTTATGAGGGTCGATATGTAGAATGCCATATTCAAGCAGTAGTCTAGGCCTAGTGATTCAGTGAGGTTCAGAATGTGTTATTCAAATAGATGGGGAAGCCTGGCTATAAATTCTCCAAATGAGCACGAAACCTGGCTTTAATCAAAGAGAAAAACTCGGAGGCTTAGATTCCAATACTTGATTATTATCAGCAAGGCAGTGAGTGTATTTGCGGCAACCGGCGATAGTTAAGGCTGCCCCAAGCCATATTATATAAGGGACCCCTTGGCTGCCCCGGTGCCCCGGTGCCCAAGCGCCCGACTGTTCAGGCAAACAAATGATCAGTAAGTGTATTGCCTTAGAAGCTTTGTTTTCCTGGTTTGAAAGACGGGGATTCCGACATCAGATATGGCTTGACAGCACGAAGATATCCGCCCAGATATCCAAGACAGCAATCGAATTGTATTGCATGCTGGGTGGCTGATTGGACGTCGAATCAAACATAAGGAAACAGAGTGGCCATGTAGTCCTAAAAAAGGTTGTTATTGGGGTGGAGTAGGAAGAACAATAATATAGCATACTTCAGTCGAACTCATAGGCCTATGATATTTACGTTCTATACCTTTCGTTGGTGGGTTGCCAACTCGGCCTTGCTAGCAAAGCGGAATCTGTGAACACGTGCGGGGTTAAGCTGAAGTATTTTGCAGATCGTGTTGTATACCAAGGATGGCTTGCTACCAAAAAAATTCAATTTCCACTTCACTCAAGAACTTATGACATCTTCCTGGATTCCTCCCTATCCTTTGCCCTGAAATTTCATGCATTAACTTGAACTAAACGAAAACATTAAGCGATAGAGAAGATGATCTTGATAGCAGGAAATTCGACTTTTCGCACTAGGAATTCCAGGTCCTTGGCTTCGACGGGCGATACGGAGCATGTCATTTTATTCATTTATCACAAATGTTATGCTGATTCGCATGACCTATTGAATCATCCTGATCCAGCAAGACGGCTGATACCCTTTCTCTACGGCAACTTCCGATGTACAGAGATGTCTGAATGTCTCCACCCTTGTCTTCTATCATTGCGATCTTGACCCTACAAATCTTCTTGTCGAGACCTCGACAGGCTCGCTGGGCATCATTGATTGGGAGCTTGCTGGCTATATTGCGTGTCGAACGGTTAGAACAAAATTTCAACTCTCAGCAGGTATGGATTTCAACTATGGAAATGGAATTCAAAAACGACCAGCGCCGCAGAGTTGCCCAGTACCTTGAAAGTATGGCCTACGACGATGTCGTGGATGCGTGATAGAAGTTTCAGGACAGCTAGTAGGCAAAATGATATTGAATTGAGAATGTTAGCGTGAGCCCTCTGTGGCCCCATAAATGATCTAAAGGGCTCAATAACGATTGACTTATCAGATTTCCAGTTTTGCTGGTCCATCTTCAATGCAATATAAAGCTTTATATTAGCGGGGAATATGGGAAAGAACCTCCATAGGTCTATGTCACTACTTGTTACTTTGGGGCTTTAACTTATTGGTGTAGCGCTAGATTAGAACAATCAAATTGCTGCCGCCAAATATTCCTGCCGTAATTCTTCTCTACATGGCCATTTGGCGCAATATGTAAAGTGGCCCTACATCGAATACTATATTCGAAATTATCGACGAAACTGATAACCTTGAGATGTCGCTTCTATTTTCTGAAACCAACCGAAGAACGATCCACTGTTCTCGAAGAGATGCTAATTTTCTTTGACCAAACTGGTGGTGATGATTGATCCGCATATAGATCGGACTTGATTACTGCCACCTCGGCTAGTAGGCGCCTTACTGCCGTGAAACTCGATGTTTGCGGAGCCGCTAAACTCTTTACATACTAGTCTTGGTCCACTTAATGCCCGGAGATGTGAATCATATATGAACGTTCAATAATTCGAGGGCAATCACACCAAAGACCTCGGTCTTCGCTACTACAACTCGCCATGTTTATCACGCTTGAAGAACATTATATGTCCCCCGCAGTGCGGGCGGCTAAGGCGGGGAGCGAGATGTTCGACTTCCCACAGGACCTCGTAAGAAAGCTCGATACCCTCGGAGCGGAGCGGATACAGGATATGGATAATGGCAGGGTATCGGTCCAGGTCATTTCCCATGGCCCCGGGGACCGATCGCCAGAACTCTGCGTCGCAGCAAACAATGGCCTCGCGACCGCCATTGCAAAATATCCATCTCGACTCGCAGGCTTTGCCATGATCCCCATGCGCGATCCCACTGCTGCAGCGCATGAGCTCGAGCGATGCGTCCGAAGCCTGGGATTTGTCGGCGCGCTGATTGACAATCATCAGAACGGTCAATTCTATGACAACGAGATGTTCTGGCCCGTGTTCGGGAAAGCCGAAGAGCTGGATGTCCCTCTTTATATCCATCCTGCTTGGGCCAGCGAGACCCAATTAGAGCATTACCGCGGCAATTTCGACGACTCCATTGCTGTCACTCTGAGCGCGTTTGGATGGGGATGGCACTCTGACACCGCGTTATGCTTCTTGAAGCTCTATGCAAGTGGTCTTTTCGACCGTTTTCCGAGGCTGAAGATTGTCATCGGCCACATGGGTGAGATGCTTCCGTTCCAGCTTGATCGAGTGATCAAAATGTCTCGGAGATGGGGAAGAAAGCGAGGCTTGCAGGACATTTGGCGAGAGAATGTTTGGGTTACCACAAGCGGAATGTTCTCCTTGCCTCCGCTGGCTTGTCTTCTGCAGACCACGTCTATCGATCACGTACTGTACAGTGTGGACTATCCATTCTCGTCTAATGAGACCGGACTGGAGTTCGTTGGCAAAATCAAAGAGAGCGGCTTGCTTAGTGAGGAGGACTTGGAGAAATTTGCATTCCGCAATGCGGAACGATTACTTCGTATTACAGCATGAGTCGGGGAGAACGCATGCACGATGCAGGGCTCGAGGGTAGTATATTTCGTTACGAATTGTAGATTCAGATATATGGAATTGTCCTATTTTTTTTTAAGAGAATCTAGCTATCTATTATTGTCTACTAAACATGAGACCAGGGATCGAACAGCTTGTCTAGCGCGTATAAGGATCGCTCGAGATGGATCTTTTACAGGTATCAGAAAGTCCTAACTTGGTTCCTTCAGCGGTGATCCAGTTGAGCAATGAAGTTTTCTTTTCAGCTTGGATGTGATGTTATTATTGGCTGAATCAAATATTAGAATGGAGAAAATGGGAAACATGGGATGCATTTCGAAAGTGCAAGAGTGCTTCATTGGGTAAGTACACGGCCAACTTCGGGGTTCGCCAATTCTGTGCTGGAGTGAATCGATGGACAGCCATGATACTATCAAGTCATGAATAAGTAGTAAAATTTGTACTTGGAAGTATATACAATAGAATGCCAATCCATACAAGCGCTATGCTCCAATGAACATGAAAGCCGCCAAACCGAGCCAGCCACCGATAAAAGCCACTGTCAAGATCGCTGCTCCAGCCTTATCGCCCGTGGTAATAGGGGACAAGGCAGCAGCGGCGGCATCATCGTTATCCTTCAAATTGCCAGCATTCGGGTCCGACTTGGAATTACCTCCCTTGTGAATATTCAAAGGTTTCTTCTTGTCGCGGTCCACGAACGGCAGCATATTCACGCTCAACACACAGCTCGAGCTGATTTCCGCCTCCATCGAGTGGTGCCCGTCAAACTTCGACTGGTACCAGCGCACTCCGCAGCTGTTGTTCCCCAAGCCGCTGCAGGAAGCGGCGGCGCCGACGGCGGAGTTCTTCAGTTTCGGCATGATTTCGTCGTAGAGATCCGGGATCATAAGAGCCGTTAAGGCCATCCAGGTGACGACTTCGCCTTTGAAAAGGACTTCGTTGTTGTTGCAGTTTTGGGCGATTTCGCAGTCAGGATCGTACATGATGCCTTTTGGGAAGAAGATCTTGAATATCGAGCCGAGGATGCCGTGGACTACTTCCAGCCAGTACGAATCGTTTGTCTTTTTTGGGTAAGTATACTATTTGGGGTCACAGGTCGTGATCGGAGGCTTGCTGGCACTTACAAAAGTATACATGTACGCAGCACCCGCGAGGAAAACGCCGTAATTATACGACCACTGCATATGGTCTGTATCGGCACAATTGTTAGATCCCTGTGTCGAGTCGTTGATCGTCCATGTTTTATTGTTGATCATCGGCGTGGTTAGACACCACTCCCACGTCTTCCTCGCCCAATCCGCATACTCGCTCTTCTGCGTGTACATCGCGAGCCGCGCCGCAAGCTGGAAGAACCCGCCGTTCGAGATCGCATTCTTCAATGTATACCCTGAGCCCTGGTACACGAACAACTGCCAGCGCATACCACCACCACACGACTCGTTGTCCCATCTAGCCTTCATAGTATTGAAGGTTCCCTGCGCAAGTGAAAGCCACGAGAACCCCTCCTTTCGATCCGGGAAACCGTACTCGGCGGCCGTCAGCGCGGACAGGCCCCAGAACATCTGGTCGTCATTTCCAAGGTAACTGCTGTAGTTCGAAGGCATGTAGTCTCCGTGGTCACCGCCTTGCCATTGTAGTCCCACGCTTACATCTTCGTTGTATGTGTCGTCGCCGGTGAAGTGCCAGTAGTTCAAGGCTGCGAGGAGGAGGGCTGAGCCCTCCCACCATTTTTCAGGGAGGGCGCCCGGGATTTGGCCGGATTCGTTGCCATGATAAAATGTCATGGCGCCCCAGATGGCTTCGGAAGAGGCATCTTTTACCGATTCTTTGGAAATGATCGTGTTAGCTTAGCGTTATATGGCCCCGTTATATTGCGCAAGCAGCAGATCGGCAGTTCTTACGTTCATCGTCAATAGTGAGATCAATTCCCAGGGCTGGATGCACAAAGGAAAGACTGGAGAATAGAATAGCGCATAATGAATGCACCCTATCAGCCCGCATGTCTAATATCAGGGAAAGGAGGAATCGAGGGGCTGAAGGCTTGCTCGCCGCTTTGACTGCAAGTACAAACGCGGGAAATAGAGTAGAATAAGGTTGGTGGGGGCCGTCTCACGCAACCAGCTGAAGAAACCAATGTCGACAGCAGGGCTATAGCATGGTAGAAGAGGAGAATGAGAAGAACGAAATGTTCAAGATTGAAGGTTACAGCCTGGTGCCACGGGTCTCCCCTATGTGCAGGCCAAGCCCTTTGAAGGCCTTTCACGGCCAAGGACAGCCAAGGACAGCCAAGAAGCTCCCAAGGAGCTCCCAAGCGCTGGAAATTAGGATGGACCATCATTGGACCGCAATAGACACTGCGCTGTGGGGAGTGGCGTTTCCGGTCTGTCACGGGCTCCACTGTTAGCAGTGTTGCCCCACTGCAATAGTTCGATTTCCTCAATCCGCTGTGTCCTCCTGTGGCTGGGCAGTAGGCGGCAACGAACGGAGAAGGGTTGTCTCACGATATTCAAGCACTATTGGCCGTATAGTGTTCCAGAATAGCGTTCACGGATCTATACACAAGTCCACGATCTCCACTCGTCTACTGTTTCAAAGTTCTACCCCTGCCCTCTTATGCAAATGTTATAGCGTGACATCTCACAAAGTTCCGGCCTATATATGGTCCATTTATATACATAAAACCAATTTAGTCAGATACCAGCATATTTTAAGTAACCGGACCTACTTCTTTTTTTCCCCAGGTCGTCATGCCATGATCGAGCGGTGCTTTTACATAATTCATCAACATTTCCCCCGGGCCCTTCGGATACGATCTTGGATTGAGTTGTTGTATTTCGAGATCGAGAATTATGAAGTAAATAGTGATATTTTGCGAGAACAGTATCGCACCATGGCACAGAGCTCAGAGAATACGGCCCACGTAACGATGGACCTGAAGATGTGATCTTCAAGAAGTCCCCGAGGCTGGATCTTTAAAGTATGACGATCCCCCAGCATTCTGTTCCGCATTCCACAGATCGAAGATCTGCAACGTCTACAAAAATCCATGTCGAACTTCTTCCACCGTTCAAATTCGAGATTTTGCCAGTCTCCACGGGTACTGGAGTTCCGATCTCGTAATCAATTCCCCTTGATCCCACTCGGCACCTCCAAAAAGCAGCCAGTGGCTTGGCAGGGGCTTGGGCGCGTAGGCGGAGCCAAACTTGAAATTTCTGGGCGAAAAAAGGGGGGCATGTGATTTCCACCGCTTCCCGCCCTTGGTTTTGCCAGTGTCACGAGCCCTAACTACATATCGATCAGACAAAGAAAATCGAACCAATATAAACAATTACACGGTTGATCAGAGACTGCAAAGCTAGCAAGGATCCTCCTGCCAATGCTAGTGATCTGTAAACTTATAGCGTAGGTTGGAGAAGGGGTGTGGTATTCACAGAGCTATCCTAGTTCTCTCTGCTTTTGGGGTTGTCTATTGTCGCTCCTTGGTACAGTAATTAGCAGGCGGATACTGTCAAAGCACCCGAAAAAACACTCTTCGCATCTCGCCTCCAGATATGCAATTGCCGCTAGTATTTGATTTGGAGCAAGGCGTTCTGTCATCTATAGGACGAAGTATCCCAAGACCCAAAAATCCTAGTCAAACCGTCGCTATTCTCTATCAAGGCTGGATTCAACTGTCCCAAATATCCGTGAATGACCCGCGTTCCTGCTACACAAATACAGGGAAAGCGAGAAACCCCCTGCAGCAGGTGACCTAAATTGAACCCATCGGGAAGCATCGTCCTCTCAAGCTCATCTGAATCGGTTCTGGTACCTTCGCTGCAGAGAATTCTAGCATAGTAACGGAGAGGTATTGATTTGCTCCCATGGTCCATCTACCGTAAAATTATCCCTTTTACCAATATTTAAGAACAAATTCATACATCAAGATTTTGGCGATGACATACCTCATCACGCCATTGGCCGTCGTCTTATTACTATATGTATCGTTTGAGTCGTTTGAGTCGTTGAGGACAATTTTTAGTACGATACGACGGAATAACATCAGTGCCGTGAACGTACGAGATTCTACCATGCTAGTTCGAGAAATTCGGAAGCTTACTGCTAGCCCTCGGGCTTAGCTACTATCTAATCATGCCTGACACTGGCCACCCCGAGCAAAAGCACAAAATGGCAATCAAAACCAATAAAAATCAGTTCATTCTCAAATGTATCCATGGGTATTTTTGAAGTATGGAATCCCGAACTCCACGATGCAGAACGCACGCATGAAAGCGGCTAAAAATAGAACCTCTCAACGCCGCAAAGCCTCATAAACAAACACAGCCCATGATCCAGGTAACGAGCCTGCTCACTGCGTCTTCCTTTTCTTCGAGACAGACCCCTCTGTAGCATCAGACCCTCTTCGCGCCGCAGCAGCCCTCTTCCCCTTCCCTTTACTCTTCTTCCCCGTCGCCGAAGTTGCCGCATCCAGCACCCCATCCCCGTCTTCCTTCCCTTCAGCAGCCTTTTTGGACGCCGCATCCTTCGCAATCTTATCATCGTTGGAGTCAAACGCCCTCCGCGCCTCCTTCAGTTCCCGCTCCATCCGCAACAGCTCCTGCACTCGCCCCAGTTTACTTGAGTCCCGCCGCAGCGCAAACCGGAAGTCATCCACCTTGATCTTCTGCCGGCGCGCATGGTGTGCGACCTGTGCGGCACCGTGGCACAGCTCCAGGATGAAGTCTGTGACGATTTCGTCCAGGACCCGGACGGTTTCGGGGAGCGGTTCGAGCGGGTATGGTGCTGCGGGGCTGGGGTCACCGTAGGCTGACAGAAGCAGACGGACTAGATGTCGTTATGTTAGTATCGCGATGTCCGGGATTACGTGCAGGTGTACCGGGGGAAAAGGCTGCGTACGCTCGGAAGAAAAGTTCATTTGGCCCTTCTGCCGGGCGGCGCGAGCTCGGGGTTCGGCCATGCCGAATAAGCGCTGCTGGCTGGGGATTCGCGGGCTGGATTCTGGGGTCGTCGCTCTTGCGGTCGTTCGGGGGTCCCAGGCCGGTTGGTAGCCCAGGTTCAGAAGGGAAAGGTCCGGGGAGGCGGAGGGGCGCTTGGACTTCACTCCCGCTCTGCCTGGGGCTGTAGTTGGAGAATATTGACTTGTTGCTGGACCCCGAGCTGGCGATGGTTGTCTCTCGGGCGTCGCTGATGGGGATTTAGAAGTGGCCCACGGACGAGCAGCCGGAGTAGACCAGTGGACGCGCCGCTGGTCCGTGCTGTTGGCGGACATGGCAGGCAGAATGCGGCTGGAGGGACAAGCGGTGACGCTGGCAAGTTCATGACGGATCAACTTGTTTTTCTGGATTCAGGGAGGGGGTTGTCGACTGACCAGCAATAATGGTGAGTTTGATGAGAGGTGGAAGAATAGATGGTCTGGAGGTTGAGCTCGGCTTGTTGAAGCTTTTGTTGACTTCCTGGCCACTCCCCGCAAACTAGCCCGCTAACGATGGTTATCGCGCAGACGGCCCTTTTCAATTTTCAATCGCTTCTTCTGGTGATTCTCTTAATCATCTGCACCAGCACTTACGCGCACTCGCACTTTCCTGGGATTATGGACCGGAACCGGAGCGGGTAAGGGACCTCGGCTGAGTTCGATGGCGTGGATGAAGTGAACTAATCTTGATATTCGCAGGGTCTTCGGGATTTTCTGGAAATGTGCCCGGATAGGAGAACGACTCAGTCCATATGTAAGCATATGCTGTATCGTGATGGCTGTACGTACCCTCTGAGAGTTATCGATGGAAATCGGTGCTAATACGTGTCCGACATGTAGGTCCAGCTCTTCATCGGTGGCTAAGTCTTGGGCCTATGGAATAATGCCGTGTTTTTTTGCATGCGAGACAGGGCAAATAAGCAAACAGAAGAGAAAATCAAATGGGGGCAATCAAAGTAATGCCGGCGGTGTTTCAGGTCGGAGTCTCCCGTTATGCAAGTTCAGAGCGATAAATTATTTTTCAGCGCGTAGCCATTCCATTATGATTGTATGTATAAGTACATAGCCAAATGCAAGCTTTGGCAATATCGATGCTTTCATCACTCCTATTTATGCATATGCTGGATGGTACATGGTTTGATGGAAAGGGGGACAACAGGATGTCAAGTCTCAAGCCCCTTCCTTTGACTTTGTTCTTGACTTCGACTTCGCCTTCGCGGCAAGTTTACTTAAAGCACGGTCAACCAGGGACTCACGAATTTCCTTTTCCTCCTCGGGGGTGAGCTCCGGTTCGGGAGCAAGGTTCGCCGTACTGTACTGGCGATCCAATGCATCGATAGCAGCCCACAACGCTTCGGGGTCGCGCAAATAGCGCAACGGCTTCATGGTATAAGAATCGATGGCGAATCCAGCTTGCTCCATATCCTTGATAGCGGCTGCAGTTTGAGGCATGTCCTGTGCATTCGCGTAACCGTTGACAATAGTGTTCCAGGTCACTTGGCTGAATTCAACATCATGCTTCAACATCATGTCTCGAATCTTCTCCGCGCCAGCTATTTGGCGGTTGTAGATGAAAGCACTGAGCAAAAGAGTCCAGGTGCGTGTACTTGGCTTCACGTGGTCGATGGTTCTGCCATTGCGATCTTTTTCTACCACGGGATGGAGCATATCCTCGACGATCTGCACGCATGTTCGTAATGCGCGGCGATTGTGGCGCATCGCGCTCAGGAATGCGTTATATGCATGGTCGGTTTCGGCCATAGAGCAAATGATTGGATCTCCTTGGTTGATAAGTTCTTGGTATCTGGCGTAGATTTGTTGCATCTTGGAGACATCAGGGTTGCAACGTAGATAAGTAGCCAAAGCGATGAAGAGGACAACTGTTGATGGCTTCTCTCTACCTTGAAAGGAAGGCTGGTAGGACGGAGGGACGATGAGTAGATCCCGGAGGGGTGTGAGATCGTAAAGGCGGCTATACATGTCAAGGGTCGAGTGTAGAATGCTTGATCTATCAGCCTCCACGTCCATATCTTTGACGGTGAAGAGGTAATGCGAATGGAAGATCTTGCTGGCGAGATAGGGATTGGTGTCCAAATGGTCCACTGTCCCAATTTCACGCACTAAGATGTCAACACCGCCTCGGTCTTCTCGGGCGATGGCATCTTGAAGAAGAACCAGGTATGTGTGTGAGTCGAGTCTGTGGTCGTGATCAATCATGAACTTCAAAATATCATTCAATAACTGAGAGTCACTGATTTTAGCCGCATTCGCAAGCACAATATTCATCATGTCTCGGTTTGGTTTCACGCCGATCTCCAATAATCGTGGCAGGAGCTTGAAGTTTCGTCCCTCGGGGCCATCTTCGATAGTGTCATGGGTCAAAATTTTGCAGCAATGTCGCAAGACGCCGTCGGCGTCCATAGCAAACCTAGGGTTATCGAGTCTACGAAGACATGCGATGGCTTCGATCGCCATGTCCGTATCCCCAAGTTCTTGGAGCCGCCATGCGAAGGACAAGGCGGTTGGTCCAGACAACTCGATCCCCTTGGCTTGCGAAGTCTGAAAGGCCGACTTGACGGAATCCGGCCTGGCTTTCCGCACATATAGCGACAAAGGCCTATGTGGCGGACATATTACAGGCCATGTATCTGGATCCAGGCAAGTTTCGACGACTTCCTGATAGGTCTCGAGATCGACCTCATCATACTTCATCCAAGGTGAATAGAAGAATCTGTCCACATAGAGCATACAGTCACCCACAAGCTGAAAGTCTGGCCGATCGGCCCCGTGCGCAGTCATGAGCAAGAATGACAAGAGCAATACTGGGTCATTCTCTAATAGCCACAATGCTAGCCTTTGCCAAACAGAGGCTCTGGCATGTCGGTTCATCTGGAGCCAAGCATCCTCAAACGACTCAACATCATCCGACTGGAGCTTAGCAAGCAATCTTTTGCTCTCCCCATTCAATGCCGGGATTAAGGCCCTTTGGGGTTCTCGCCGATAGTGCTTCGCTTTGTAGAGTTCCTTGTATGCAATCTTCCACTGCCTCATGCCGAGTTGTCGCGGATAAAGCGACCGGGCACGTCGCAAAGCTTCTGCTTGGATAAGTTTGGATTTGCGAGCATCTTCTCCCAGATCAGAGACAAGGACCGGGTGTATCTTATGAGCGAGCTTAGGATTAGCACCATTATGGTACAACGCATTCCGAAGCGAATTCTTGGATACCGCTTGACTGGGATCCTTCACAGAGGAGACCTTGCTGCTAACCGTCTTTCTTCGCAGATTATTTCGACGAGGAGCCGGCCAGTACTGAGACGGCTGAAGAAGCGCTGCATTCTTTCGTTGTCGCCTTCCCACAACCCCGTATAGCGCTGAATCAGGTGGCACTGTAACTTCGAGGAGAGTTCTCATCGCCGCTTCCAGGTCGTTTTCTTCTGCCTCATTAGCTCGCGGGAGCTGCGTCGAAAAGCATTGTGCTCTGTGTGCGCCCGAGTTCCGTACCCAGCGGCCGGGGCTGTGAGAAGTCAACGACAGGCCCCTGAGCCGGGCCTGGACAAAGTTGTGCAGACACTGCGACATTCAAGGCTTCGCGGCCGTGCTCATCGGAAACAGAGTGAGGGAGCTGAAAAGCTAGGAGAGAATCTCAGGGTTGGCCAACGCGCGCGGTATTGCGGACTTCAAAGGACTTGAAATCGCGTCCGCCCGATTTTGCCGTGGCTGGTGTTGTGGCGCACCGCATTAGCGGTTCAACATCATCACTTCCAGTTTTTGTTCGACGGCAGCGCGGGGACTTTTGAAGCTTGCAAGGCTTCTCGTCCTCACTCTACTTTACTTCTACTACCTGGGCGAGGTCCTCATATTCTTCCTCCATCAACCCCCCCCAAAATGTCGTCGAACAATGCCTCGCTGGATGCGGCATCCGCAGACCGCAAAGCCCGCCTCGCCAAACTCGCCGCGCTGAAGCGCAAGCAACCAGAATCGGACAACCAAGATGCCGGCACCGACGACAAAGGGTCTACTGAGCCCTCCGAGGAAACTGCGAAATTTCTTTCCGGCCGAAACTACGACGTCGAGACCCGTGGGCCTGAATTGGGATTCGAGCAAGGCCCACATGAAGGAAAAGTGACCGTGGAGGCGCAGGCAGCTGAGATTGCGCAGGCTCTCAAGGAACAAGCAAAAAAGGACGCAGATGCAGACCAACCAGTCGATCTATTCAAACTCCAACCTAAGAAGCCCAACTGGGACTTGCGACGGGATCTGGACGAAAAGCTAAAGATACTCAACGTGAGGACTGAGAACGCTATTGCCCGGCTTGTCCGCCAGCGGATAGAGGGTGCTCAACGTGCGGCGAAGGAACGGGGGGGCTAGCTCAAATGGTGAGCAAGGCGAGGAAGTGGGTATTGAAGGCCAGGCGCTTGTGGAGGGCATCCATGCCCGGGAGAAAGAAGAGCAAGATCGGGACGAGGATGAAATTTGAAATGATACCCTTCTGGAAGCATGACAGGATTGACTATATGTGCCGTGGCTTTTTTTACTTTTCCTTTTGTGCTGAATTTCCTGGTCTTTTTGGGTCTCTTAGTTCCCGGGGCGGTTTCGTCCTTTCTCCTTAAGTGCCAATGGATGTAAAAGTATGGCGTTCGAGGCTGTCACACATTGGGATATACGGAAAGCACTATTTTATGTGAACAATCAGATTTCAAAATAGCACCTTCTTCAACTGGAAGTATTTGATACATGGTCCTCTTGGCAATCTTTTCACTGAGCCACTGCTAGTTTGGAAGCTCGACAGACTAGTAAAGATGGGACATTGCAGTAACACAACAACTACTAGCTAAGGCAAAATTCGCTTAGCTAGATAATTCTTGTAGGCAAGCATTTCCGCCTCGCCACTTCGTTGGTTCTCTAACAACATCCCTTCAGTCGTGCCACGCTCAATGTAGCTCAAGGAGCGATCATGGGTTCGCAAATTGCTTGCACTTTAGAGCTGAATATCTCGGATATTGATATTAAACGTGAGCTCAGTCGCTCAAAAGCTTCAACAGTTTATGAAATCCGACTTCGTGGGGAGCCATGTGTCATGAAGCTTGTGAGTATAAGTATTGTGATCGAGGATGTCGCTGACCTGCTAGTTTCACGACAACGGCGACCCTGGTTACACCAAAAAAGGCCGAGATTTGAATCGTTTTCGCTGCGAGCTGAACGCCTACCACAATCTCCTTGAATCTGGCGTATGCGACCGAGGCTTTGTACCCGCCTTTTACGGCCACGTCGATCGAGTTGATCCGTCTGCTTTCCACCCACTGCTTCAGGAATTCGCCGACGATAAATACCAACCTAGAGCCATCCTGCTCGAATATTTGCCATGTGCTGAAAGACTCAACTGCGAAGATTATTCCGAAGACCTCTTTCCCTATGCAAATGAGGGCATAAAACAGGTCCATGGCGCCTTCGTTCATCACCATGATATTTACTCGAAGAATATGCTTGTTGTATCTGGTACAAGGATTGTGTGGGTTGATTTTGATATTGCGACAACTTTCAGCAGCATGGGCCCTTGCGAGAAGGCATATTGTGATTATGAAACCGAACTCGTCATGAGTTTGGAAAGCTTCTGGTTGGTCTAGTTTCACTTGAACATCATAACAGTAACTAACAGAAAACGACCATCAGAACGACGACAAGAGACAGGGTCTTCCACCCAATACAAAGTATTACTAAATGGACAGCTACAACACGAAAAACCCGAGCTGGTGTTACGCCTAGGTACGAAGAGAAAGGTAGTCAACCAACGTAATAGCATTCGATGAAGCGACTGGGCATGAGGAAAAGAAAGGAAAGAACCCACCTCTACGGAGACCTGCTGGAATTTTGTCTGAGAGGCAGCGAATGCCGTTCCCTTATCGTCACCTGCCCATGGCCCTCGCATGCCACGCCGTCATAAAGTCTACCGCAATCTTAACAACTGGTGAAATATGTATATTTAGTGCGAAAGCCCATCGTATCTTCTCTACTGGTATACCTGAAACTCGGGAATGGCCTTCGGCACTATCCTGTACTATCCTGTTTTGCACCAACAACATATTTGCACTGCCGAAGGAAGGTATGAAACTCTTGGTCGAGATTCTCTTCATATGCTGCCCAAGGTCTCTTATGTATGCCTTTAGTTCGGCAAAGAATTCCTCGGTAGAGTTGAAACCCGGCGAATAAGTTGGTAAGTATAGTAATTTGACTCGTGCTGTCAGCACATAAGGCCTTGCTGTGAATCATTCAAGCAACTATCTGACGCTGCCAGGAGTACATGTTTCTTACCATCTTTGAAGACGACTAGCCGTTTATTACTGCTAGGTTGGGAGGAGTATGAGCGGAGGATGTCATAGTGGGTAGGGTGGCTATTTTTGGGCCACCTTAGTCGCGGCTACTTTTGGGCATGTCTCGGTCGGTACATGAGTATACTGCTATCGTTATTGCCATGCAAACTGAACCATTTCTTTTTTCATTACGAAATATCCATATCTTTGGGATTAGCATACCATGTGACTAGGATTTGAAACAGTATATCCGTTTCACTATATGGGATGCAATAGCGGTCGGCAATGTAGCAGTATAAAGCTGCATGTACAGACACTAACAATATCGCGAAGGATGAATTCAATTGAGGAATTTCATGGTATCAAGATACAGGGCTCTAAAGATATGGTAGTAATACATAAAGATCCATTAAACTCATGGAACAAAATATGGCGAGAATAGTGCCACCAGGAATAATAAGACAAACGAACCCATTCCATACGCTCGACACTCTCCTAGCGACCGACCGATTGTGTCAATGCGAGGCGCTTGCTGTATGGACTCATGCTCCGTTCTCGTGGCTCAGGGCGGCCTCTTGGTGCCGGTTTGCTTCGTGCTTGTTGCGTGCGTGACGGGCTGTCTCGGGCTCTGTAGGCGCGTCGCTCTGAATCATGATACTTGGCATCAGGGGTCAGGGACCGCCTTCCTTTGGCAATACGGCTCTGATCTATGCTATGACTGCGCCGACTCCGAGTGCCATGTCTTTCCGAAGTCATGTGCCTCCCTCGCTCATCGGGACTATTCTCTCGACGGCGACGTCGGATGTTTCTTTCGTCTGTCCTTGATCTCGAGCGTTGTCTGTCCTCTGAGGCATATGATGAGCCTGAGTAGCTGTCGGCTGAGTCGCTGTATCTGCGCTTCCGGGACTTCGATGCACGTGGTGATACAGAACGGCTGCCGTGACGTCTTCCACGCCTATCTGGGGATGCTGATGGAGAACGGTTTGTGGATATCGTTGAGACCGAATTATCTGAATGCGATGAGATGGACCTTCCCCGCTTGAATGACCCATCCAGATCAGTTTTGCGGCCACGCTCTTCGTCGCGCTTGGCTAAGATTGAATCTGCAATACCAGCGCTAGTTTCCTTGGTGAGCTTGCGAACGGCCAAGACCAAATCTAGAACTGGCGCTCTGTGAAAAGACGCGGAGCACTTACGATTCAAGTAGAGGGTTTGGGGTCTCTTCTGAAAGCTTGGGTACAAGTCGTGGATTCTGTAGCTGCTGGGTGCGTGAGGGTCGGGACATGTATGGCCGCTCTTGAGCAGACGCCTTACATTCATAGCTGTAGTGTCGTGCATGCAAGTTAGCTCCAAGCCCAGAAACTACTCAGGGAAGCCTGGCATCAAGGACGACATATCTCGTTTTAAGCATTTTTGGCATTGGGTGGTCGCGGAGGCCTTGGTCGGGCCCCGAAGGGTCGGCGCGTTGCGATAGCGATTCATAAGTAGCGTGGAAAGCAGGGGATATCTGAGGAACAGGTACTAGTAGGGTCAAACTGATTCAAAGTAGAGTGTTCTGCACAAGTCGCGTATACACGCCGTGCCGATATTCGATCTCAAAAACCGCGGAGGAGGCGGTGGGACACGGCAATTCAACTGCCCACCAGAGAATCGTCAGGCGTGAAGATTCGAAAGATCTGACCCTAGTGCTCCCTGTGCTCTGCTCCTCCTCTTTCGGGTTGTACGCCTGGGATCCGAATCTGTCTGCCAAATCCTTTGAATACCCTCTGGTAATTCTTCGACAGTCCACTCTGTCTCAATATTCACACTTGCGAAGGTTCTGATCGTTTTGACCATGAACCAGCTCTGACATTGTGTAAGACCCACCATGCCACTATGCCACTTTCCCGCTACGTGGTCTTGTCCGATCGTGAAGATACGCCTGCGTTTACAAATGGTTGTCGCTAATGCTTATTATCTCCAGCACTCCCTGATGGCAGCGGCCTTTTACCTGAGAAATGTCTTTCATTTTGAGCTTGCGTGAACCGGGATTCTCCAGTCATATTTTGCCTATTCAATCAAAGGTTTCGAGTTGTCTCAAGCCTTCTGCTCATTGAGACCAGCTCGGCCTACGTTTTTTGTTTGCTTCGTGGACGTCTTCCACCAAATTTCGACATCGATCCCGCCGGGTATACTGCACCATGGCTTCGGCCGGTACGTCACAAGGAGATAGCCAGATTTCGTTTGCAAAAGTAAGTTATCCCTGCATTTAATTTGTGGGAAGCCAATGGTGTTAAATTCATCGTTCAGATTGCTGCCATGCCCTCGTCTTCAAAACCTGAACTGTCTTCAATCCCCGATACAAGTGGCAACAGTGACAATGCTCCCGTACCTGCCGTACCTAAACCGTTTGATAGTAGTGTTCCTGCGTCTGGCTCGCAGCCCGTCCAAAATACGGCCACCAGAGAGGGTTCCACTGACGATTCTCTGGTGGAAGGCCTACAAGCAAGAGTGCAAGAGCTTGAGCTTACCCCGCAAAAGGACCATGAAGGCTCGGGATCTTCCCTGGACGGCCAGGACGGCAACATGCTCAAACGAGATCACTTCTTCGACGATGATCACACCCATCTTTCCAACTCTTCCACGAAAATGACTAATTTTGACTCTAAGAGCTTAGCCTCTGTGACAACTTTCGCAATGGATGAAAACAATTCCGTTCGACCGGATGACAGTGCTAGTGTCCAAGCTATTGATGAAGAAGAGTCTTTGTCTGGCCCGGCATCTGGCGCACCTAACTCGGTGACAGGCTCCGAGGCCGGTGGCCGAGGATTCCGAGACCCTCGTGATGGTAATGCCCAGCGATCCCGTGGCGTGCTCCCAGTTTCTGGGCCATTTTTTAGCAGTTCCAACCAACGCGGAACTGTCAATATTCCCCCTGATTCGGTTTCTAACAATTTTGTGATCCCAGCCATCCCGGATGGGTTGCCAGATGGCACAACCCCGCATGGATTTCCTCTTGACCCCGACGAGAAGCTCGTAGAAGCGATGAAATCCCCCAAAGACAGGCTTCTGATTCTCCAGCTGGAGGAAAAGATCCGCTATTTCATCAGCGATTCCAGGTATGTGGAATAGCCTCCTTTCTTTCACCCGTATAGTATGGTTGACCAGATCCCAGTGAACAATCCTTGGAATTACCTCCATCAAATGCGTTTGGGCGCCTTCTCGCACATAAGTTGGGAGACTACTACCATTTGACGCACTTTGTGGACAACAATGTAACGTCGGTGAGGCTTCACCGTACGCCTTTCTGTCGACTGTAAGTTCTCTATTCTTTTGGTCCCTGGGGGCCCTGCGGGTTGCTGATCAGAGTAGACCTACCGCTTTGTCCGCGGTACATGCCGTGGTCAATACAACTCCGCCGCCGGTTACCCTCCCGAAGAAGATTATGCGCAGAACGGATGGAGACCGGCCTTCCATGGATGGAAGTGTAGGGGCCAGTTCATCTGCTGCTTCTAAGGCCCCCTCGGAAAATGGCGAAGCCGGTACAGATGGAGATCAACCAGGGTCCTCCATAGGAACACCTGCTAAAGATAGATCTCTTTTGAGCAGAGAAGCTCGAGAGGCTAAGTATAACGAAGTTCGCGAACGAATTTTCCGCGATTTCCCCGACAATCCAAAGCCAGACTCAGCTAGTGGCGAGTCAGTTCATAATATGTCACGTTCCAGCTCTACTAGCGGGCGCAAGAAGAACAACAACAGCAGCAACCGCCAAAGGGTCCAGGACGATGGTTTTGAAGGGCGATCTCAATTCAACGCTTACTATCTTCCAGGAGCGAGTGGTTACAATGGTCCCATGCCATACAATGGAAACGTAGGCGATGGGACATACGCTGGCCAAGTTCCATATCTGGTTGGTCCTGGTGTCTCGCCGCCTACAAACAGCTTTATCCCCCAGGTACAAACCGGCGGCATGTATCAGGGGAACATGGGTGTTAGCAATGTGCAGCCCTACCCATTGAATATGTCTACCCAGATGACCTCCAATCCGTCTTGGCAGACTGGTTCCATGCCGCAGCAATCCCCATACTCCGGCTATGCTTCGATGAATCAGCCTGGTATGAGCCAGCAGTCCTCTACCAAATCATCGCCAGCCATGACCAACTATGCTATCCCACAGCAAGGGCCGTATCAGCAGGCTGCTAGCTGGAATCAGCAGTCTTACGCCAGCAATTACCCACAGCCTATGCCTCAGCGTAATCAGCCGCCCGTGCATTGGCCCAGTTATCCGCCTCAGTCCATGACACCGAACATGACGGGTTACTCATACGCACAATACCCTGGCCAACATATGAACCCAGGTTACCAAGCTCATTCTCATCAGATGATGTCAGGGGGACCGAGGTCCCATTTCAATCCCCAAACACGTTCCTTTGTCCCGGGTGCGCCTCCGCCTCCTCGCCATCCGAATAAGGGTCCCCAGCTTCCCATGTCAACATACGGAGGCATGCCGCCCCACCAGGCTCAATGGTCTGCCGGATATCCAGACCAAAGTCACAACAGGAGCATGGATCCTCTGTCGGCCGGTAGTCAAGGCCGTCCCCCGACCAACACCAACACAAACACAAACTCCCTTGCAAAATGGGGCACACCATCCCACCTTCCTCCTAAACCTCCTCCATCTGAAGTTCCATCCGACTACGACCTCAAACACCGAGCCGGCACTCTTCCAATGCCAACAACTGCGCAATTCAGTGGGAGTCCCATCGCCACTTCCAACAATGGCCCGCTTGTGGTATCAGGGGAGTGAATGCGCACAAGCCGAATTAAAAGCCAACATGGAGTGGAACAAGGTTCACTGGGATTTTGCACTTGTCTGCTTCAATTCATCAAGGAGGCTTTCTGGGGTTGGGTTGTGAGAGGTCTTGACGATACCATGTTGGCAACACCGGCTTATACAGATAGTGAAGTGCATCGTGCGCTAGGCGCATGGGAGTAGTTGAATCTACGTATTCCCGACGAGAGAAACGTTTCATAGTGTAGGCTATGCAGCCCTGTAGGCGAATCTAATAATAAGGTGACGACCTAGAAATGAATCCAAAACACTGTAAGCTTGAATGTATTCCTCCAGTAGAACTTAGAAGCACAAGATGGCAGCACCAACAGTGGCTCCAACCGCAACTACGGAGACTACTCCGGCCTGACGCTCTCCTCGCCAAGGGCATACCATACGAGGCTTTTCAGCAAATCACACACAACTTGGCGAACCATGTGAAGTTTGTCAACGTCGCCCGGCTGTACAGGGGTTCTATCATTGAAGAGGACCACGGGCTGTGGCTCACAAGCGATTCTATTTCACCGTGTCAGCTATTTTTTGTCAACCCTGATGTTCATTTGGGATTTGGCCATATCATTACTGATGGCCATGGTGCTACCTCCATCATGGTCAGCCTGCTCGAGGCGCTTAACGAGCCGCGTGAACTTGGGCAGGAAAAGACCGAATCAGTTGTTCAAATGGCCGTTGATCAGCCAGGGTTCCCTGTAGATCCTCTCAACTGATCTACCCGCAACGCCCCCCAACCTCCCTCTGCGTTCTATGAAAAATGAGGAATCTGTGGAGGTACTTCTGGAGCGTGTTCGGTGGCGTCGAGAAACCAGCAAATAGACCGTTGATCGCCTCTATATATTTCATATTTTTGGCCAGACGGGTATACCGCTCGAGCTAGGAAATAATCCAGAACCTCTCATTGGAAGATGGAATAAGGCCGGCAATAACACAAGGTCATCAGGACCGACCTGACTGGTGTATACCGACCGCGCGTAGAGCCAAATCGAGTTTGGGCGAGAATGCAACACAGTGTTAGTAATGTATCGAGTTCAATTGGATGTTTGTTATGCAGGGTTCTTTGGCACCAAATGGGAGCTTCTACGACATAACCACTGACACAAAGTAGATGATCCACTGACAACTGAGATCTGCAAAGGCCCGCCTTGTAATTTTGTTTAGTCAGGATCTGCAGGGGGTAACGTGGTCCACCACCGAGCTACGCACACCGCCGAGCTACGCACCCCCCACCCGAACCTCCGACGCGTCGCGTTTTTTCTACCTTCAACCATCCATCATGCCTCCAAAACACGCTCAAATTCAACCAAATTTAGAGGGTAAACTCGCTCTCGCTGTTGAAGCTATTCGGAACAAAAATATTGCCTCTATACGCGAAGCTGCTCGTGTTTATGAGGTCTCGGAGGCTACGATCCGGAGTCGACTCCGTGGAATCAAACCTCGCAGTGAAACACGTCCAAATTGTTCTAAATTAACCTCTCTAGAAGAGGAGTCATTAAAACAATGGATTTTCGACCTAGATCTCCGTGGAGCCTCTCCTCGACAGTCTCAAATTCGCGAGATGGTAAATTTATTGCTTGCAAATCGTGGAACCACTACTATTCCAATAGTTGGGATAAATTGGGTTTCAAAATTTATTAAACGACATCCTGAACTCCGAGTTGCTATATCTCGACGATATGATTATCAAAGGGCTTAAAACAAGGATCCTAAGATTATCAAAGAGTGGTTTGACTTGGTTAATCGTGTGATTCATGATTATGGTATTACCAACCAAGATATCTACAACTTTAATGAAACAGGTTTTGCGATCGGGATTGCAGCAACTAGTAAGGTTGTTACTTGAGCTGGATATTATGGAAAAAAGAAAGTTTTACAGCCTGGAAATCGTGAATGGGTTACTGCAATTGAGACAATATCCGCCGCTGGATAGGCACTTCTATCTTGCATTATTATGAAAGGGAAAGTTTTCATTCAAGGTTGGTTTGATTATCTCAAACCTGACTGGCTTCTTGAAATAAGTGCTAATGGTTGGACTACTGATGAAATTGGAGTTCGTTGGCTCCAAAAAATCTTTATTCCAGCTACGACAAGTCGAACTATCGGAAAATATCGACTTTTGATACTCGACGGTCACAGCAGCCATTTATCTCCTCAATTCGACAAGATCTGCAAGGAAAATAATATTATTCCACTTTACATGCCTCTACATTCATCACATTTATTACAGCCTCTTGATGTAGGCTGTTTTAGTGTGCTAAAAAAGACATATGGAACACTTATCCAAGATCTTACTCGACGTCGAGTTAGCCATGTCGATAAACTCGATTTTCTCCAAATCTATCCAGAAGCATATTCAAAAACCTTCAAATACGAGACAATCGTGAATTCGTTTACTGCTACTGGTTTAATTCCCTTTGATCTAGATCGAGTTATATCAAAACTCGATATCCGACTTCGCACACCATCTCCTCCAAACTCAAGTTCATTAAGTGAATTTTCGCCTAAAATACCTGTAAATAAATGTCAATTAAAACGTCAAGTTGCCTCTATTAAACGGTTAATAAGACAACATTTCCGATCGCGATCTCCGGAGGAATTAATACGTCAAGTTGATCAAATAGCTAAAAGCGGAGAGATTCACATGGATCAAGTTACTATTATTCAACATAATTATAAGATCTATATCACTGAGAACCAGCGCCAAACTTTGAAACGTGGTAAATCAAAGGTCCAAATACCATGGAATGAAGGGATAACTGGTGCAGAGGCCTTGACGTTGCTAGAAGCGAGATTAAAGGCAGCGGAAGAGGCTGGAGAGGCCTCGAATTCGGAGCAAAATTTGCCTCCACAGCCTACTAAACGGAGGCCTCCGACCTGTTCAATATGTGGAGTAGTTGGGCATATGTGTAATAGATGCCCTAATGGGCAATAGAATAAATTTTTGCGTGGTTAATAATATTAAATTTGAGGGTTTTCTCTTAATTCGGGTGGGGGGTGCGTAGCTCGGCGGTGTGCGTAGCTCGGTGGTGGACCACGTTATTTATATCTTTCACTGTCCTCGCTCTCCAGATTCCCAGCCCGAATACTTGCTTTGCCGAACATGGGCGTTGTCGAAGGTGATCCTTTCTACATCCTCGTCAAAGGGGCACCGATCACCAAGCCCATCCTTGAGGACAATAACCCTGTCCAGGCGTCCCTTATTGCCAGCCCTGAAAGGGCTATCTTCACCTACAACGCTTCCAGCAACCATCTTGAATGTGAAGGGCTCTATTTAGGCCGGAATCTTGTTGAAGACCGGAGCTTGTTGCCTAAGAAGGTTGTGTGGTCTAGAGATCCTGAACGTCTTCTGCCTGTGAAGACTGACGAAAACGACCCTGGCAAGTTGAGGTTTTCCGGTAGGTGGTGATGTTATGCAACTCCTGGTTCCAAGAGATTGAGGAAGATGCTAACGTTTATTTCCGTCTTCAGGTGGCCTTCTGACTGTTATGAATGGTCAGCTTTTTGCGAGCCTGATGGGTAAGGATACATTTTCATTCAATTTAACCCTAAGCAGGCATATACTGGAAAGGTATCGAAGGTTCCGCTAACACTATAAAAGGAGAGGAAGAGCCTACGGTGGAATTAGTGTTGGTTTGATTGGAGGGTCATTTAGCTTCAGTGAAGATACCATAAATTACAAGACTGAATTCTAACAAATAGAAAACGTCACACTATATGTAGAAAGCTTGAGTGGTACTACTACTCGTAGTAGAATCAAAGACCTTATTGGCTTCGAGGCCGCGAATCCTCATGAAAGCTGCCTGTATGTCTGTGGCTCTTTTACCGTGACACTTACAGTCATAGCTCACGATGATATACCAGGAGCAGATCTCCTGTGGCCAGATGCTAGTAGCATGTAAGTATGAGCTCGGTGGTTCTTTGACCTGACAAAGAAACCCCTCCGCCTCTAGTGCATCAAAGTTCCATATCTCGGTGCTATCATCAGGGGATCTATACAGTGGCATTGCCTCCAGAACATTTGACATCGAACTTGAATGTGAGACTCTGTACACTTTATTCTAATGGCCTTGAATGATGGGTTCCTATACAAGTCCAACGCCGAGCCATCAGTCTGCTCTTAAAGACGCCCATCCAAATTCCGTCCAAGCGGAGGCTCGCACGATCTGGGCCAGTTAACAAGCTCTTGTAAATAGAATACCTAGAAAGCATGAATATGACATCAGTCAATTCCCTCCTTGCCATGTGAATTCTCGCTAGTCGTTCTGAAGTATCATTCTGATGGTGAAGACAGGCTGGGCCCAGCCGTCGACACTCTTACCTAGGGGCGAGTGCTAGGATATACATTCGCAAGAAGCATCTATGTTGTAATCAAGTATCCGAAGCTGATATCCAGTTAATCTTGACCCCGACATAGAGGGTGTCGTTTTTATAATGAACTGAGACACTGAGCAGATTTAAAAAGGTATTGCGGGATAGGAGAAGCTCGTACCTCTCGGGATCATAAGTTGAAGTGTTTCGGATAGACAGGCTAACGATTTTCATAGAGCGCCAAGTGGTACCGAATGAGAGTCCACAATTTGCACTTACAGCCACGGGGATTTTTGCTAAGACCATGAAGCTCCAAGGTAGAGCACTTGGAAAATACCAACTTACACCGGATCGAGCATACCATGGACCTTCAGAGAAATTCGGGTTGGAGGAATGAGGCAGTGTGCACTACTAGCAGATGTGCACAATATGTTAAGGAAACCTGGACTTCAAATCACTACCTTATATGGTTTGTGGTAGTGGCATTTACCTATACCCTGGCAGATACTACAATTGGTAGGGCCTCGTATTGTGTTAGGTTAAGCCAGAACGCAGATCGGACAAATAAATCAAGATGTTTGATACTATACAGGCTATGTCACAGATGAAGAGGATATGCTAGAAGCAGCAGATAACTCCTATAAAACAAGCAAGAAAAGAATTGTGTGTTCCAAGGCCAAAAACCATGGGCTTTCCACAGCTTCATAAGTTCCACCAGCAGGGCCTACAGTAAAGCCCAACGTGATTGTGCCTCATCCTATAGCTTCTTCGTGTTCTCAACCGTTGAAGGGATCTTGGCCTCGCCCTTCTCTGTATTCGCGGGCTTACCCTTTCGAAGCTGCAACTGCGAAATCGCCTGCTCTAAAGCATCAATGCCATCCTTTTCGGAAAGCGGTCACTTTGCGCACGTTCAATGCAGTCAAGCTGTTCAATTCCGGCTTTCCTAGCTCCCGCTGGCGTGCAACAGTCCGCGCCACCATGGCGAACCGCGTGTCCTTGGGTCCGTCGACGAGTTCCAGGATTGCGCTCGGAGCTTGGTCATCCGGCTTGCGTTCTCGCTTGGCATTCTTTTCGCCCTTGGCTACTGTGTAGTATTCGTATTTTTGCTTCGGCTCCACGCGGAGCACGCGAGTATAGCCTCCTTGTCGCTCAGCGTAGCGCTCGCGGAGGGGTCCGAATAGCTTGGGAGCATTTCATGGGGTTTCTGTAGAAGTGTGCATCAGTAATAGCACAAAACTTTTCCGTGTAGATTATCGGGCCAAACGCGAACTACGGTAGCTCTGCTTCGCATGTCCTGAATTTCCAGGGTAACGTACGTAGAAGATCGACAGTGCTTTCCGTCGGCTGGCCTCTGTATTCTTCTTGCCCAGGGTAATCAGGGTATCTGCCAGCCGTTGTGCCTCCTTCGCCTTCGCCCAGGTTGTTGTGATCGATTCATTCTCAATCAGCGACGTGACTAAGTTGCGTAGCAGGGCCTTGCGATGCGAGGATTTGCGGCCCAGGTGCCGGTAGATTTTGCCGCCAGCCATGTTAGCGACAGTGATGAGGGCGTGTCAGGGAAGAAGCAGGGAAGAAGCAGAATCAGATTGCCCGGTAAGCCTCAATTGGTCGTAGCTTATCGAGGGAGGGCGTTGTGTTGGGTTAGAGGATTCGCCCGTGGCTTTGAAAGGGACTGAGTTCGCAAAAGATTCGAGTTGCAGCCGCGGCCAATCGGAGCACTGCCACCGCCTTCGCCGACTTCAACTCTTGCGCGTCCAGATCAGCACGCCCTCAACATCCTTAGCATTTTAAAGATAAATAAAAAGAACCCTCCTTCCTTTTTACTACCGGCTGTTTCATCAGCTGCACTTTGTGCAAATTGCCATGGGCTTCTTCCCTGGGTTTGTAAGTTGACTGCGCCGGGCCGAGGAAAATAAGACAATAACGTCGAATTTAGTTCAGCGGCTTCGCCCTTACAACTTCGGTTCTTTACATTACAATCCAAGTCCACCGCACCACTCGGCTTGAACAGCGCCGTGCGATCCGTGAACAAGTCGACCAGATCAATTGGCTTGCATCCTCCGCCGGGGCATACGACCGTCGCAATGAACCGCAGGACTTGACCCGCCGTCTCGAGGAACAAACTGCAAACAAAAGGCGAGCCCCTGAAATGAAAGAAATTTTGAAACACAGATGGAACCAGGAGGTCGAAAAGCTGGTTCGCAAGGCCTACAATAGCCGATGGGAAGATTTCCGAGACAGTGCTGCGGGCTCTTGGGGTGCGGTAAAAAGTTATGTTAAGAAGGACTAAGCATCTAGGTGATGCATCCATAGACGCGTGTTACCTATTGTCTTTTCTCCTGTACCATTACGTTCGGTTTTGCATTGACAGCAGCGGAGTTAGGGATACCCTCGGTTATTTATTGAATCGCGGTGCTTTCTTTCCAATATTATATTGATTAACATTATGAAAAAGGTCATTTATGATTGGGGTCGAGAGCGACCAGCGCTTCATCCCGAGCATGTGGTATATCATGCTCCGTAATAGCCCAATGCAGCCTGGATATGGATAAGACCAAGTTATAGTTCAGCAGCCGAGGAAGGAGCCTCCGTTGTCACACTTTCCGAGTCACTCCAGATATCCTTACTTTCTCGCTCCACAGTCCGCATAGCTTGTGATACTTCCTGCAGCTTCTCAACCACATCCAACACGCCCTGGTTGACTCGTTCGAAATAACGGTCATTCGCCAGGCGCCGTTTCCGCGCTAGCTCGATATCCTTCGCAGTTTCCTCATCCAGTTTACCGGGCGAGATCCGATCCCGGAGGGGATTTTTGTCAGTTGAGGTATTGTCGGGGATAGTTTCAGCGTCTGCCCGCCGTAGAGTCCCATCGTCATCTGCGGTGTTTCGGCTGGAATCAACTACTTCGTCTTCAGCCTCACTGCGCGCCCAGGCTTGGGCTAGCTTCAACTGCTTCATGCGTAGATCTTCCAAGGCCTGTGAATGTTTCTCGCCGAAGACATGCTCGATCGTCATGGCGCTCAGCTCCACCTCAGACAATGCGCTCTGCATCTCTTGCCATATGGCGTCTGATCCGTCGACATCATTCTTGGATGCGCGGCGTGTGGCAAATGGAGAATAGCTGCGGGTGCTTTCATTACTATTGGTGGTTGAGTCGCGCTGCAGTGATGGCTGTTGGCTGTTTGGCGTAGCAAGTGTTGAGGCTGGAGGAACTGCGAGAGATAGATTGGAAGCATTACGAGACGGAGGCCTTTGGAATAGGGATGGTGGTGGCTGCCGCTGTGTGCCTGCATGCTTTCGTGAGGAATCCATTGACGTGCGATAACTTGAACCAGACCAACTTGGGTTGATCCGAGCTATGATGATATGCAGCTGCCGTGGCAGTGGCACGATAACGGTTCCTTATCAGCGAAGGTGGAGATCTTATCTCTGATGACATAATACAGAGGGGGCTTATGCGATCCCGTGACTCGCTTAGGGCAAGCGCACAAAGTCACGGGAAGCGGACCCAAGCAAGCGAAAGGCCGGTCGAGCAACAAATCCAAACCCTTCGACTTTCGACCTCCCCCACGACCAAGCCCTTTGGCGACAACACCCAGTTTCAACCGGTACGTGCACCGCTGTGAATTCAATCTGCTCGATCGCGACTCGGAAGGATACGTGCTTGGGATTCATCACGAGTGGTTTTCCGACTCACCACCTCGTCGGCTTCGCACAAAAAGTTTCCATATCGACATCCACCCATCACCAACATTTTTCAACAACTAGATCTACCGCGCCCACGACCACGCCCCGTGAATCTCCCTCGCATGCATCCTTCCGAACTAGCACTCGGCAGAAATTTCTCGCTGGAATCTCGAAAACTAACGCCGGTTTTTCCCGTTTAGTTGACCGTCAAAAATAATCCGCCAACATGGGTAAAGGAAAGCCCCGTGGTCTCAACGCCGCCCGCAAGCTCGAGGCTCACCGCAAGGATCAGCGCTGGGCTGATCTGCACTTCAAGAAGCGCTTGCTCGGTACCGCCTACAAGTCTTCTCCCTTCGGTGGTGCTTCCCACGCCAAGGGTATCGTCCTTGAGAAGGTCGGTGTTGAGGCCAAGCAGCCCAACTCCGCCATTCGCAAGTGTGTCAAGGTCCAGCTGATCAAGAACGGCAAGAAGGTCGCTGCTTTCGGTGCGTCTATCTCCTGATAACGTCGTGGGTGGATCTGCGATTTTGGGTCTCCCAAGTCGCACCCAGCTTCACGATATTCTCAATCTGAATGATGAGCTTGCGCTAATCCATCTTGTTCTTTAGTTCCCAATGACGGTTGCTTGAACTTCATCGACGAGAACGACGAGGTTCTCCTGGCCGGTTTCGGTCGTAAGGGCAAGGCCAAGGGTGATATTCCCGGTGTCCGTTTCAAGGTCGTCAAGGTGTCTGGTGTCGGTCTCCTCGCTCTGTGGAAGGAGAAGAAGGAGAAGCCCCGCTCTTAAACGCAAAGTCGGAGTTTGGAATGCAAAATGTGGCCGGAGCAGCGAGGAGCACCGGTGTCGGATGGGAAGCCCGTCTCATCAGCGCCTGGATTTCATGAGAATTTTCATTGGGGAATATACCACCCGGGGCGGGCTTTCTTCCGGATTGATGCTCGAATTACCATGAGTTGATACAATTTCAAAAAACAATGGCGCTATGATCTTCATTTTTTGGGCGTCTTTGACGTTATATGATGTTCCTGTAGGATGTAAATGGCCTCTCTGCGTGTATACTCTTCACGACTCGATCGAGAACTTGCACTAGCAGGCTTCGAGCCTCGGATGCAAGTACTAGCAGCGCTTGTGAGGCGAGACTTCATCCATGCGTGTATTACAATGTGTACTATGCCGCAGCAACAGCACTTGAGCGCATGTTTCCAATAGTGGGAATCGCCCCTGGTGTTATCAATCAATTGATTAATTCCCCGCAAGTTGAATGTCTCAATCTAATAGTCTTCCGGAACCGAGTTCAAGTTTGTCTTACTTCTATCTCGCTATTTTCGAGGTCATTTGGCTCCGCTGGCTCTTGGCCTCGAGGCCGCGAACAATTGCTCCTCGAAAGATACGATGTTCCGGATATTCATAATTGAGATTACATCCAGTCAATTTTCCGTGGCTTTTCTAAGGAAAGGCGAGAAAGTTCATAGTAGGTGTTGTTTCACTAGGTCAGCTCAACTAAGGTAAGTGATTTGGCTATGACAACTATATATTCCCCAACCCATCGTGCACGAACGACCTCAAAATACTCAACTCGGGGATCATCAAATTGAACTCGGATTATTCACCAGCAATACTTTGCAGATTTCCAGAGGCAGATGAGTGTTGCATTTTCTTTGCCCTGGTCTGATCTTGGAATACTACAAGGTTGAAGACTAGACGGGTTTGATAATTGCCCGCGGAAAGGCTTCTTTCAAAAGTGGTCTCATCAAATACACTAACTTGAGTTGATGGATCCTGAAAGTTTTATGAACTCTAATTTTGATTTACTCCATTGGGAAACTTGCATCTCTTTTAACCCCTGGCGCTGAATTGATAGGACTGAAGGACTGCAGCCCTGGATCCGAGTTGGAATTAATGCTTCATGTGTTGTATACTATTATATTGGTATACCGGAATTTACTGACGTAGCCGTAACAGGCCACAAATGATCGTCAAACTTTGATTCGTGCAATTACATATTGCATCCAGTAGCGATCAATTCAAATGTGAAACAACCTTATTCCATAAATTCAACAAGGTCAACATGGTGATCGTCACATCATATTCGAATACCGCCCAATGGACGTCTAGAAGTCAATTTCTCTCCAATCGCATTTTCTGACACAGGTACTTTACCAGCACTCTAAAATCAGAAGCTGATATCTTCCTTTCGGTAGTGATCGGACACGATACGGTAAAGATATGATGGGGCATGGCCGCCACTAGAAGGTAATTAACAGAAGGTTCAAGGGGAAGAAAGGGATGAGACTTACAGGTTGGTGATGTAGAGGTCCACCAGCTCGGCGGGGACATAGTCGTAAATAGGGTTCTGGACGTCAATCTTCTCGACGAGGTCACCATCCTCATATGGTAAGACCTTGCTTGCATCTCCGTACTCAATCAGCGACTCGAAGTCAAATGGATAGACTGGACTCAATTTGTAGACACCGCTCACGACGACAACGGGGGTCTGGTGGACCTTCGCAGCACGCGCGATGACACGAGTACCAGCCGCAGCGACGAGCCCGCCGTTTGCGAGCACCGAATGTGTGCCTAGAATGACCTTGTTGACTCGGGACATTAAGGCAAACACAGCGGAATCCGGGATCAAAATGACGGTGATACCAAGCTGGATCAGTGGCTTCTGGAAAGCATCTGTGCTCAGTTGGTCGTCATCGCCTAGGCTCTTGCCGCTGACAGTAGCATGTGTGGAGTCATGATTATTAGGGAATGATTCGGCATGGATAACAGTGAACTTGCGCTTGGCAGCGGCCTTGAGCAAGAATTTCTGAACCGTAGATGAGGACGTGTGCGTCAGGATGATTTCGTTGGAGTGGATATGATCCAAAGCATATGCGGCAATTTGTTCGTCGACTTGCCCAAGTTCATCGATAATCTCATTGATACCTTCGAGAACCTCAGCGCGCACGTCTTTGCTGGGACCATGACTGGGGAACCTTCCGCTCGGGGACTGGGAACCTGGAGTGCTCGGCTGCGAATTTTCGGGCTCGGGGTGCGAGAGGAGGCTGAACATGGAGGTAAGAGGAGGTCGCACCGCATTCCGGTCTTGTCCATCTTGCCGCAGGCCTAGCGCATCTCTGTCTAAAGGCAATGAAGCATCTGTAAAGTTATATGAGTCATTGGCCTCGATGCCACAAGATATGCAACTGACCGTCAAAAGCACGGGGGGGTATGGGGTTGGCTCTCTGATCCGGCCTCACTGAGAGAGAACTCCGCTTCATGGTCGTCCTCCGCCTCGTCGCGAATCAGACCCAGGACTCGTCGCACAATGTTCCCCCCACCATCTCCCGCGGCTGAGCAGCTATGAGGCGCCGGCCAACGCTCTGTACGCGGTCAATGAGCTTGGATGACTCTGAGGTCCGACATGCGGATACTACTCGCAAGAGCAGGTACGCCGTTGCGGTAGCGCATGACCGGGAATGGCGGATTTGGCGGCGTTTGAGCAATCTATACGCAAGTGGTTGTGGTTAGATGGGAAGGTCTGCCCTGGGCAGGTAGCCCAAAGTAGGAAGGGAGTCAAGGCGCACGAGATAAGGTTTTCGATCGAGGTATCGATCGGGTTCGTCTTCAGTGACTTGAGAAAGGACGCGAGACCCGGCGTCAGGGCCAAGCCTGTGGACGGCATTTGGAAGTGGGATGTTGTGTGGCTGCCGCTTCTCAGACGAAACAGAGGATATGTCGGAGGGTAAAGAGAAAACAAAGAATAGTTCGTCGAACAACCTGGATCTTCTACGAGCCTCGGATGAATCCCTTCCGCACTCGCAAGTGTCGTCGCAAGCGTAGCTGTAAGTAGAAGTCGCGGCGAATATAAAAATGTGGGCAGCAGAAACCGATTTTCTGCCGTTGGGAACCTTTGTCCGCTTCCCCACACTTGAGACTTGGACTCGTTCCTTTTCCCCTCTCCTGATTCTAGAGGGTCTGTTGCGGTTCTTTTCTCTTCTGCTCGCCTCCCGTGTCCTTTCGATCCGGGCCTGTTTTCATTCCTTGATATTGGGGCCCTTTTCGCGGTTAGATACCGGAGTGGAATTGCGAAACGACTTCCGAGGCAACGGGGAGACCTGGCGCATTCGAGGTCCGTCCAACCAATCTACCAGCTCCCAGCTTACTCCCTGCGATGCCCCTCCCTTTCCCCTTGAGACTACTCGAAGCTGGCGATTCCTCCCATTAGATGGGCTTTGGCAAGTGGTTCTGACGACTGACGAACTTCTCGTCCCTTAGATCCCTCGCGCCCCTGTTTCTCGTGGGCCTTGTTGGAAGATGAACTCGTTGAACATCCTGTCCTCGCGAGTCATTGGCCAGTCTTCCAACTCGACGCGCCCACGATCGCGATCCCAGAGTGAAAACCGACCTGCTACTCCGCAGGGCGAGTTCGCAAAGCTTAGGTCCTATAGTGAAGACAACTTTCGGACCAGTTTCACTCTCAACCCGAACTACGATGGCTCCGTATCATCCGCGAATGAAGACAACGACGAAGCGCTCGACTCGGTCAACGAGAAGACATCTCTCCTCCACGGGACTCACAAGGATGGGACGATAGTAACGAAGAGCACCTGGCGTCTCTTTACCAAGCGGATCTTCGACACGATCACGGAGACGATTCGATTTATTCTCTCAACGGTTGCTGCTCCTGGGGTCTACCCAGCCCAATGCTTCCAAGATGATGACGGGCGGTACTCGCTCCTTGTCCCAATTCGGAGAATCTGGAGGCCGTCTGCTGAAGCTAGGATTCGCTCGGAGAAAGGGGTTTCTGGGGCAGCAGGCCGGAGGCGAAGTCGCTCGATACGCAAGGTGAAGCCACAGACCTCGCGAGACTCGATAACCTCTACGGCGTCTGAATCCGACACAGATCGACGCGACTCAAAAGCGTCTTCCAGTAAACACAGACTCAGCCATTCGCAAGATTATGATACAAACCCAGCCTCCGACGACACGCCACGGCGGTCTATCCGGATCAAGCTCCATAACGAAGAGGTGTCAAAACGACAAAGACAACGGCGGTCAAATAGCGGCGATCTGAGCCCGCCAATGCCCGAAGGCGTTGCGCGGATCCAGGGCGCCGTCAATTTGGATAGCTTGAAGTCTCCCACCTCACCATCGGTTCACCGTCTCGATAAATACCCACACTCCCCAACACCCCCCCGGCCCTTACTTCCTCAACGAGTACCTTCATATACTGCTTCATCACGGAATACCCGCCTACCGCAGAAGACCCTTGTCCTGGATCTTGACGAGACCCTTATCCATTCGCTTGCGAAAGGCGGTCGTATGTCCAGTGGCCATATGGTCGAGGTTAAACTTTCGATGCCCATGACTACTGCCTTAACTCCTGGTGGACCGCAGACAACGTTGGGACCTCAACATCCCATCTTGTACTACGTGCATAAGCGACCGCACTGCGACGACTTTTTGCGCAAGATATGCAAATGGTATAAACTGGTCATCTTCACCGCAAGTGTGCAAGAATATGCCGACCCCGTTATTGACTGGCTCGAGCAAGAGCGCAAGTACTTCCAAGCTCGCTATTACCGGCAACACTGCACCCTGCGCAATGGTGCATACATCAAAGACCTGAGCTCCGTGGAGCCAGATTTGAGTAAAGTGATGATCCTCGACAACAGTCCTATGAGTTATATCTTCCACGAGGGCGAGTTCAACCAGTTGAAATCATGCTCTTTACCGGCTTTACTAATATTCATCTAGACAACGCCATTCCCATTGAAGGCTGGATCAACGACCCCACTGATAACGGTCTGCTGCATCTGGTTCCTATGCTAGAGGCACTACAGTATGCCACTGATGTTCGGGCACTGCTTGCCCTCCGACGGGGCGAAGTCGAGTCATAGCTACTTTGGCGTTTCGTATCTGCGGTCTGCGCATTTAGGTGTAAAGGGAGTTTTGTGTTGATTAGAGCGAAGTCCATCCAACCGGAAACCACAAATGCAAAAGAAAAGGGGAAAAAAAGAAAAAAAAAGCGAAACGGCTCCACGAAGGACATAGGATGATGGATGACTCGGATTACCCACCAGTGCAAGTCTATTCATAATGGCACTCAGGATATTGTTAAATGGCGAATGGATTGACCGTACATACCCACTCCAGCATCTGTAGATGAATTTCCTGTGTATGCAGGAGCTCATTGTTTTGCTTCGAGGTCAGCAACAAATTTATGCACCCGTGTTGCAACGCCCCAACTGATCTTGAACCCGCTTGCACCTGCACCGTAGCAATGAATGATGGGGGGTTTCCCTGGACCAGTCTCACTTTCCAGTCGCAGGCCACCATTCCGCATCGGACGTCGGGCTACGTATTCTTGTAGTATCTTGAATCCACTTGTACTCGTTGCTGCGACATCATGCTGGATAAGCCCAGGCTCGAGTTCCACAGCCCGCTTGAGGACCACATCGGTCACAGTCGCTGATACCTCTGCTGACCTGAACGCTATTAGTGAATACCAGGCTGAGATTGCGTGGACAGAAAATACCAGTCGTTAGGCTCCTTCGTGCCGCCAATAATAGTTCCTCCTCCCAATGGCCTTGGAATGATCACGGTTGAAGACCCGTCAGCCCAGTGATGGCTTATAGTTTCTCGGCACTCGTTGGCAACATGAACGAATTGACCGCGGGAAGGGAATGAAGCTGGATCGTCCAGTCCACGCCCAGTAGCGTTAATGACAATAGTGCTACTGCCTCCATCTAACCCCCGACTCGGAAGAAGTATTGCGGCGGCGTCTTCCAGTCTGCTGACTTGGCCTTTCACGAAGTGAACTCCCAGTCCCTCGGCCCTCGACTTCAGCCATAGCAGATAGACAGGAGAATTTAGGACCCAGCATCGGTAGGATACCCCCAATCGAATGTTCTCGTGGCCTTTAGGGTACTCCTCTTGTGGAAGGACCCGGAAGTCAGGCCAGCCGACATATCCATTCTCAGGGTCTCAGATAGAGACCGGGTCGCCAGAATCGAAGTACTCTACACCCGGCACGAACGCGATACCAGACTCTGGGTATTTAGCGGCTATGTCTTCGAACTCAGTGTACGTTTCTCGCATCATTTGCTGCTCGAGCTTATCTGCAGCGGTCTTCGCGGGGAGGGGCGGAAATGCGCTCCAGCCCATGGGGATGCATAGTCGATGGAGAGGTCGCCTGGTAGGTCTTTTGCAATCGTTGTTACTCGGTATCCGCATTTGGAGAGCTGGACTGCGCAGCTGAGACCTAGAACTCCGGCCCTGGGGGTTTATGTTTAGCTTGTTCTTGTCATTTGAGGAAGCGCGCTTTACCCAACGATCACAATATTAGTCTGGCTCATGGTTGCAGGCCCGTACAGGAAGGCAGTTTGAAGCCAGCTGGGGTTTAGGGGTAGATATCCAGAAATTACACACATAAATGGAAATTAGAGTCGGATCTGATATCGAGTGGTATTGATGAAACTTCCTAGAGCTGCAGGTGACTCATCTCCGCCGGCTATGCTGCAAGCCTCGGTGAGCTGATTCAGGAAATTTTTGCAGATGGATCGGAATCAGAAGCAGACTCTTCTTTTTATTGGGAATCGCCATATTAATTGCCACAGAGCACATGTCTGTTGGTATTGTAATTAATGTGCCGATAGTCGCAAGTTTCATCGCCGCCGATATCACCCGATTTCGGAGTTGCGTACGCTCCCCATAAGCCTCAAGAAGCCAGAAGCGCCGGCCCGAAGACGAGGGAGCTTATTCACAGAAGGAATCCAACTCGAGACTAGGCCTGCATGCTCGAGAGTAGTAGTTCATGATCACTTGCGAGCAGATGGAGCACTTTAAGCCCCCATACATCATTTGAAGGCATGTAGATAATAACGCCGGCCATACGAACAAGTTTATGAGCCAATTCCCGCTACAAAGGCAGCTCAGCTGAAACTCCCGATTTGCCGCGTCTGATGAAAGCAACCGTGTCAAAAGCGCTTCAAACTTTAGGTCGTAGGGCGTATGACTTGACAGGAAGAAGGTCGAAAGACTTTGGGAAGCCAGTCTGTATTTCAGACTTCAGAATTTGCATCCCGGCGGCAGCGAACAGCTGCTTGAACTTGGCATCCGCTCTCGTCACGCTGCTGTCCTCGTCGTCATACATATCTTTGTTCTGAGGATCAGTGGACAAATTCTCCTTGAAAACCAGAAGGCCGTTTTCCGCCAACGAAGACCGGCACCGAACTATGTAGTCAACCACCTGGGCATCTGTTAAATGGCCCACGCACCACTGCGTCCAGATCAAGTCGTATTTCTTCTCCGGATGCCAGCCCTCCAAGCCGACGGTGTAGATGTCACCAATAATACCCTCTTGCTTAAGCTTACTATCTTTCAAGACCTGGGTAAACTTTTCGACTGGCTCAACGGCGTCCACCACTTCGCAGACATGGCTTAGAAACCCTTCTGTCACGCGGCCCACGCCGGCGCCACAGTCTGCGCCCAACTTGAATTTCTCCTTTCCAGAAAGGGATGGGACCAGGCGACGAACCTTCGTCAAGAAGTTCTTCGACCCTTGGAGATCAATTCGTGTGTACCAAGGGTATTCGCCGAGCTCGCCGAGCATTGTGCTGTGGGTGCTTGGCTTACTGCTCCAGTACTCAATAGACGCAGCATGATTGATGTTCGAGTCCGCAGGAGCAGGATCTTGCGACGAGCTTGCTTTCTCAGTCTCAGATTTGATTGTACTCGAAGACATGTTCGGGCTGTTCGATAGTGTTAAAATGTCCAAATTGGGCAAGCTTGACGCGGTTTCAAATAAGCTGTGGTTACGGATCCCGGCGAATCCTTCCACCGAGTGTTTTAGCCTGCCCCACCTTCGACAATCACCGAAAGTATTTACATGAGTAATGCATGAACTCAGTGCCAATTGTTAGCCTATCTCCAATAAGCGTGTTTCACTGTATGTGTAAACTTTGCTAGATTCACACGGAAGAAAGCAGCCATACTACACACTGGGAGAGCATACAAGACTCGATCTTGAATGAATGAGGAGAAGCAAGTTTATTAGGTCAATTATAAGGGGGAATTCACCCATTCCTCGATACGTTGTGCCACACAGTGCCTCGACCTTTTGCCAATGCGAACTGATACTTGATTGTATCCCGCTTTTGATCGGGTAACTAGGGTCATGCAATGCTACTAAGAGTAACGAACAAGAAGATTAGCCCAAAAAGCGAAAGCTTGCGGCTGCAAATCTTATTTTCAGTCATTCGGACTGATTCCGTTTGCATGGTGCTCCTTCTTGTGAAGATATTCCAAGAATATCAGACTTTAAGTTCCTCCCCAAGAGCAACTATTGCGAGGTCTTTCATGCCCTTTAAATGCACGGAATGTGCGCCAAGCTTTCTATTATTACCACTCCACGTGACAAGCCTCCCCCGGTGCTAGCTGCTTTGACCTCGAATGATACTTCTACCATTATTGTTATATACACCTTTCCTTTTGTACCTTCTCTCGCCATACGTATTTTCGGACTCTTAGGGATTCCAGGGTATACAGAGGGAGAAAAAATGGGGCTCAGTTGCTGTTGGCCTACCGGAAAGTCAAGGCGTTCATCAACCCAACCGAACATCGTAAGGACCCTACATGCAATTCCTCGGTCAATTTTTGAAAATGTTAAAATACAAAGCATCGAGCATCCACTGGCAGCAGGTTGAAATGTCTATACTCTGCACCGCTCCCAAAGGCTGAGTATGAGGGTCCAATCGAGCTACCCCGCTAATTTACGGACTCGACGGGCTTCAAGCATTGTCGCGATTCATGGTCTTGGGGGGCACAGGGAAAAATCGTGGACGGCAAGCAACGGAGTGAACTGGCTTCAGAGCTTGATCCCGACCGACTTCCCCGACATAAGAGTTTACGTTTGGGGCTACGATGCGTCTCCCAAAGAGGATAATCAAGAATCTATGCAAGAAGTATCGGAAACATTGATAAACGACTTACACGAAAGCAGGAAGGAAGAGAACGTCAGTATAAAGCGAACTACTTGAATACTAGGCTGTGAATTGATATTGATAGCCAGATGCCCGACCTTCCCATCATATTCATCGGCCATAGTTTAGGAGGGAATGTGGTCAAAAGTGTACGATAACGCCTACCGAAGTAATGGGTGCCTTTGCTGACAATAACCGAGGCTTTGGTTTATTCGGCACAAAGAACTGACCCTAGAGAACGCATATTCAAATCAACTCGCGCTGTCTTTTCGTTGGATGCCACAGAGCTCGGCCCTGTCACTATTGGCTTGAAAAACTACCTGGTTAGCGCCGAGGGCTCGGCGCTCGCGGATAGCGACACATACAAAGAGGCCCAGTGGACTTTAGAAACCCTCGAAAAGTATCACTCGCTTGCGAAGCATATACACACAGTTTACCTTTCCGGCCCACGAAAAATAAAAGACCTGCAAGCCTATATTCAGGGCACAGACTCGGAGGTGAGCGTAAAGACTACAACAGAGAACTCACCATCTGACCCAAATAGGCACCATGTTCCTTCATATCTGTCAACGCTAGCCACGGTGATATGTGCAAGTTTGAATCAGCGTCAAGCCCCGGATATTCGCAGCTGCAGGATACTATCAATCAGATCTTGACGGGACACAGTTGAGTCAAGTAGCGAATTATACACAGCTTGAAGTATAAAGCCACGGCCGTCTAAGCAGCTTGCACATGAAAAAAAAAGGAAAAGACGAAGAAATCTGTAATAATTAAGATACCGCCGATTATTTTGATTAGACCCCCAACCTCTAGAAGACTCCCGAGGGTAATTGTCAAGGCCCCAGCCCCTTGGGAGATCAGCTCTGCTTCTACTTCGCCCTTCAGTTTGGCAGATTAAGACATGTCCCGGATGTAGCAGGGCTGGGTCGACTTCCGGTGCCTCCGTAGGGTATCCCCAATCCAGCTTCTGAGGGGGTATCCGCCACTTGTCCTCGTGACTGGATAGAGGTACGATTGCATGGAGATTTCCAAGGAGATGGATCTCGCTACAGCTCGGGCAGCGATGTTGGACTTCGTCTTTGCCCGCTACTCAGATTTGCACCGGCACCGGATCTGTGATCACAGATGGTTTATCCAGGAACGAAGGGTTGAGATCGTAATCTTCGATCGTAATGTGCTCGTCTATTCTTGAGATCTTATGCAATGCGGGTGAATCGCTCACATTCAGTGCGAACAGCTCTGGCCTTGTCTGGTTGTCTGTGACGCAAATCTCCTCGAACGCCTTCGGGGCGACGAGCGCAGATCCATGCCTTTGCCCCCGAGCAAGTCGCCTATGTGACGGTTGTACCTGTGCAACGCGAGGCTACAACGGGATCCATCCAGAAACTCTCCGATTGGTATTTGTCACTCTTCGACAATTTGCAGGGGTCTTCGACTTGCCTCTGTTGGAACGTCTCGATCGTTCGTTGGACCTTCCGAACGGGAACTTGAATGCGAGATAGTCACGCCTGGGTACTGAGCTTGTACATCGCAGAAGTACTGCCACAATCTATATACAAAGTCAAAGGATGCTAATCAGGAGGTTGGAAGTTGAGGTCACCTACCAATAGAGATGTTGATGTCTAGGGCCGAGGCTGTGGCGACAGATCGGGGGACCTGTTGAGCAATGGCTCATGCACGTCGGCCACCTCTGCAGAGCCACCTCTTCGGCCGGCGAAGTGTTATCTCTTAGAATGAAGCCGGTGGAGCCTGCATCACCCCTGGTTCTCTCGGAGCCATGCCGAGCAGCCCCGCTCCGGTGGGGGAAATGAGCCAACGTGCAATCTCAGAAAGTACGGCTTTGCGAATACGAATATACGCTGCGTAATCATATTTTATTGTTAGTGGTATTCCAAAGCTCCGTAAGCTGTCTATCCTTCTTCCGCCCGTCCTCAGGCTCTCCGTATCTTTTAGACATGACGTCTAGTACTTAATCCTAAGGCTCGGTGCCCAGGGGGCCGCACCGCGCCAAAGCACAAGCTGATCCTTTGTGGGAGTCCTTGATTCAGATGGCCGCCAGGGAGTGGGAGACCTTTATTCGTAACACAGAAGTGGTCAAGTGATAGTACTAGGTACATAGTAGTGAAAGTCACGCTGAGAAATGCTAGCAATATCTCCGAGTCTACATGACTTTGCAAAGGTACAGAAATACTAATCATGCGCAGCAAGTCCTCTCGCCTATTTTCCATGCGGGCCTCTCGGGTTTTTTCCGGCTGTTTCCCGGCTAATTTGTGGGGGTTTCAGGCTACAGTAAGGTTGGCCCCAGCCCGCGCCATGCGGGTCCATCCGCCAAGCTTAACCCAAAAGACGCCCTGGAAAATCATGGGGTTTTGTTCGCCAAGCGTTGCTCCTATTGTCTTTGATTTTTAAGTTGAGGGATTTAGTGCTCAGGCCTCTCCAATCTTCAGGCGTCCGTGAAATATGCGCCATCGCTGAACCCTTGCAGGATCTGATCGATCGTGGGTCTGGGATTGGTACTACCATCCTTCCCAATGCCGGCATGACATATCTCATACGCGGGTAGTACTGAAGGAACCCACGTTCTACCGCGATATTAATAGCTGAATTTTCTCCCAATCTGATTCGTTCCCATACAGCCTGGCACCCTTCGCTAAAGCAAGTGCTGAATCAGTGCCCCCCCAAACAACCCTTCATCAAGGAGTCGTATAGGGGGAATGTCTCCCTTTCCACTAGGCGCTGAATCGTCACTTGCCGCGGGGTGGAGATCTTATGGCCATGGGTAATATAGAACAAAATCCTCAAGCCGTGCAGATCATACAAGCCTCTGATAAACATAATGCATCTCTAATGCGACGTCCATTTGGGGCGTTGTTGAGGCTGCCAGCGATTCCCCGCTGCGAAACCGTTTCCTTCATTTGAACCCCGAACACCGGTAGTGGCGAGAATCGTTGCAAAAGTACGATTCTTTGCATAAAACACTCGGAGCCTTTGTGCTATGCAGATTTCGCGGGCATTACTACCTTGGACGTTGAACCGTCCGTGCACACTGTACGACAGGCCCTTTCCGATTAGGTTAAGGGCAAGTTCCACGAAGTAACTAGGCCAGCGGTGCCTTTTCTCTGATTGGCTTCGCACCAGCCAGACCGACCACGGACTGGTCGATCACATCAATCTAAATCCGCCTCTTGTAACGGGACAAGAGTGGAAGAACGGCACGCCTGTCCCGAGAAGTTGACCGGGCAAGAGGCCTTCAGAGCACCCTGACTTTAATATTTATATACTGTAACATTTCTCAGCTGTTGGGTCGGCGTGTTGGGGAGCTCGGTTAGTGTTACATTGATATATCAAGCCAACAAGCCAACATTCGAATATTGCGAAAATGGTGCCTCAACCCTCCAAAGCCGGTGCCCTTGACGACACCGCTCTGCTCCTAGGAGTCGGGGCTGTCGCTGTAAGTAGATCGCCATTGGTATGGACCGGAACGCAGCTAATGGAGCACAGCTTCTGGCATATCCTTTTTGGATGATCATATACAACCTTTACCTCAGTCCTCTTTCAAAATACCCCGGGCCAAAGCTAGCGGCAATCTCCGATATGCCGTATGTATCCTGGACAGTGAGGGGAGTCTTGGCTCTCAAACTGAAAGATCTCCATGAGCAATACGGGGATGTGGTTCGAGCGGGACCACGACGACTGGTCTATCGAAATGCCCAGGCATGGCGGGATATCTACGGCCACCGCAAGTCAGGCGCAGGGTCGTTCATGAAGGACCCCGAGTTTTATACCGTCGGGCCCTATGGGCCAAACATCATCAACTCCAACGATGCAGATCATTCGAGACAACGGAGGCTTTTCTCCCATGCGTTCTCCGAAAAAGCGCTGAGAGACCAGGAAGGCTTGATCCAGTCATACGTGGATTTGTTAATCCGCTGTCTAGACGACGAAATATCCGAATCACGAGCAACCACCGAGATGACCAAGTGGCTCAACTTCACCACCTTTGATATCATCGGTGACTTGGTCTTCGGTGACCCTTTTGACTGCTTGAAAAACAAGACCTACCATTTTTGGGTCACTTTGGCCTTCACTAGTGTGAAAGCCGGCTCTTTTCGAGTGGTAGCTGCGATCTACCCCTTCTTGCTACCTTTCATGAAGCTGCTCACCCAAGGGGACCTCCTGAAGAGACGAGACGAGTTTTTCGGATTGTCCAAGGAGAAAATGCAACGCCGACTCAACACTAAGACTCCTAGGCCTGATTTCATGGCTCATGTCCTTCGCCACACCGGTGATAAGGCCATGACCGAACGGGAAATGGACGCCAACGCATCGGTCCTGATTATTGCGGGCAGTGAAACGACCGCCACTCTGCTTTCTGGCTTCGTATACTATGTCACGACGCATCCTGACGTATACCAGAAAGTCGTCAGCGAAGTGCGAGGGTCACTCAAGTCCTATGAGGATATTAGTTTCCAAAACATCAACAGCCTGACCTACCTGCTTGCAACCTTGGAGGAATCGCTGCGGATGTACCCTCCTGTCCCTGGATTGTTACCGCGAGTTGTGCCCAAGGGTGGCGCCCTCATTAATGGGCAGTTTGTCCCGGAGGGGGTCTCGGTCGCGGGGGCCCATTTTTCGACTTACCGTTCCGCGTCTCACTTTGCTGATGCGGAGTCTTTTATCCCCGAGCGATGGCTTCCTGACCGCGAGCAGAAATTCGAATCTGATCAACGAGATGTCCTTCATCCGTTCTCGCTGGGTCCCCGGAATTGCCTCGGCAAGAAGTAAGTCTTTCGATTTGTTCACCATGGACGGTCTCTTTAACTGATGGTCTCTTTATAGCCTTGCGTACGCCGAAATGAAGCTCATCGCTGCTAAGCTTCTATGGAGCTTCGACCTCACGTTAGATAAAAGCTCCATTGGATGGGATGGTCAGCAGTCTTGGAACATCTGGGAAAAGAAGCCTCTGATGGTGAAGCTGGAGCGGGTCCAGCGCTAGGAGCTAGGCAGGCTTGGGTCTATAGGAACCATTTGTATTTCAGAATGAGATGAGATTGCATGAAATTGCCCTTCTGAGCTTTCTATCAGCCGTGACATGGTTCTCCAGTCCTGTGATGCAGATTTCAATCCACCAAGATACTCCGTGATCATTGATAATGAGCTCGTTCTGCTCGGAGTGAACGAAGTGATCTGCACCGTGGATGTTTTTCAATTGGCCTCGGGTACACGAGAAGCAATACACCGCAAATACTCCGGAAAACCCAGTCTTATACTTCCACAATCACCAACATCTGTACCTTAATGAGATGTAGCTTGCCTCTGTAATAGAGGAATCTCTTCTCGGAGGAAAGACCCAGTGACAGGAACGGGCCCGCTGCTAGTAGTCACATCATGCCAGTACTCCTTGTACTACTCAGCCATTTGTTCTGAACCATTTCCATCGTGTTGGGATGTTTTCTCTCGACATCTTCATGGAATATACGGATGATTTCGAGGGTTGCTTGCGACTCCGATAAGCCATTGATAAGACCGCGTTATCCGTGATTCACGTTGACTCACGAGCCATTGGCGAGGAAACGCATAAAGAATCGACGCATCGTAACCCTCGTAAATCCAGAATATAAAGATCCAGATACTCATATCCGGAATTCGTAGCCTACCTCACCCAAGTATAACCCACATATACGCCCACCATGTCTCCCTCCGATCCAACCTTCTCGAAATACACCACTGGCCAAGCCCAAAAGTATGCCAAGGAACGAACCTCGTATGCGGATGAACTATACCGTCTTGTGATCGAGCGTCATGTCAGAACTGGAGGCGCACTGAATGTGCTCGCCGATATAGGCTGTGGCCCAGGGAACGCCACCCGTGACCTGGCACACTCGTTCGACACTGCAATCGGTCTTGATCCGGGGACGGAAATGATCAATACAGCTCGCCGGCTCGGTGGATCGACCTCATCTGGGAAGCCTATTCAGTACATTGTATGTGGTGCAGAACACATCTCGCGGGTATTGGAAGAGAGTTGCCCAGGTGTTAAAGGGCACGGGGTAGATCTATTGACGGCTGCCATGGCGGTATGTTTCCTGGTCTTTTGCATATGGCCTGATAGGTCTGGACTGTTAGACTAATCGTATTCAGGCTCATTGGTTTGATATGCCCAAGTTCTGGGTAGAGGCAGCACGGGTCCTTCGACCTGGCGGCACAGTGGCGTTGTGGACTTGCGCCTCTCTGTATTGCCGTGCGTGGAGAGAATGAATTGAGAGGAGCCAGAGCTAACAAACCTCCAGATCCATCCACCCCTAACGCGGCAGAAGTTCAAAAAGCATTCTTCCGTCTCAGAAAGAGAGACTCTCGCCCCGTATGAACTGCCGCCTAATCGACTCTCTCGTGATTTGTATGAAAACCTGGGTCTTCCTTGGCACACAGGCGACGGTGCTCCAGTTTCGCACTGCTTCCCCCAGGGCGAGTTTGAACGGCACGAATGGGACCGGGATGGCGTTCTCAGCAACGGCCGTTCGTTCTTCATGGGCTCGGAGCGAACAACTGTCGACGAGCTTGCTTCGGGATTGGAAACGGCCAGCATGGTGACTCGCTGGCGGGAGGCTCATCCAGATTCCACGGCCAATGACTGCGTGCGGCAATTCGCTTTGGATGTGAAAGAGGCACTGGGTGTGACGGAGGGTGAGAATCCGTCGCTTACGGTGGGCAATGCAACAGTTCTACTCATTTTCAAACGAAGATAACATGGAGATTGTTCTTCAATGATTTTTAGGTAGTAGTATTTTTCTACTTGTCCTCGTAACTCTAGTAATCATTGCAAAACACTGCAAGGGAGATTCCTACCAGGAGCCTTCATAATTGACGCGCATAAGACTAAATACAACCTTACAGCCAAAACAGACCCGAAACAGCCTAGCCACGAAGTCAGTCATCACATGCTGGCTCTGTCCAGAAACGAGTATACCCGCCATGTCTGACATGGAGCATCCGATATTCACACCAGTCGAATGGTCGCGGCAAGCGAAGCTGCTTTCCCTTAATTCAATAAGTTACCAAATGAGGATGCCGTCCTAATTTCTCCATCCTATAGGCTTCCATGACGGCAGTGACATTCGCGAGGCTGTGGCGGCCTCGTCTTGCCGTCTGGAATTAGAAGCAAAGAGTAGTCCATGGTGAGCTCCTTCTTCACTTCTTTGTATGTCTTGAATTGCGTGTCCATCTGTTTCTCGCCAAGGCTCAGACCTGATGTTATCTCCACTAACGTGTCTTCTGGGCATATTGGAAGGGCCATGCCATCCTTTTGGTGGTTTGCTAGGCATATTTGGTTTTTGGACGGGTTAAGACAAGTCGTATCGTGCAGGTCTTTTTAGGGCTTGCGAAGCCGATGTCCATCAGATTGGTAATTTCAAGTTGTCTTGGACGCTCAGATCAAACCCGCCGGGAAGGCGCGGCTAGGAGCTCTGCTGGGTGGAGGGATAATGTCTTCTGTTGTCCTCGTTACTCTCCTTTCTTTACGTGGAGCTCAGCCAACCGGGAGAAAATATCTAAATAGAAATTGAGCAGTCGCTTGAGGTCGAAAGACTGTTGACAAGATGTGCGGCATAGAGAGCGCGGGCAAAGAGAAAACAAAGCTCTTTCTAATAGGCATCTTTTTGCTGCCTTTGAGGCACAAGCCTAAGCAAACCACGTTTGGTTGATGCCACAGAACAGCTCGCTCTTAAAATTATTCCTAGTAGTACGATTGAGGCAGAGTAGTACGATTGTAATAAATGGGATATCATGAGGTAGGTCTCGAGGCTCCAGCTCCCATTAGCCATGATTTATATTGCTTTGACTATAATGAGAATTGAGCAATTTGTGCTTTGATTAGATGCTAGGTATTCAAAGTGAAAACACATGGATAGCACAATTCGGAGCCCATTATTGCTCCAAGCGAAGGTAAGCAAAGCGAGAACCTTTCGCGTACTGACCGCCAAAAATCAGAGGATCTTGACCACGTCATCAGAAATCTGAACCGAGGCAGTATACATCGCTCGTCCAGAACCAACACCATCACTGCTAATCCAAGCAGCAAACACGATCTTTGTGCCGTCGGCGCTAAAGTCAAGTCCCCCAGGAGCAGTCAGGGTTCCCACATTGCTCGGGTCCCCAGTAACGAGCAACGGCGCATTGGGGGTATGGGCCTTGGCATATGGGCCCGTGATAGAAGTTGCAGTTGCATAGCTGGAGTCGTATGTGGTCTGGTCAAAGATGCTGGAGGAAAACGATAGGTAGTAAATCCCGTCGACATTAACAAGGCTGGGAGCTTCGATATTGCCACCATCGCCGTCGTCATGGTCGAGGATCTGTACAGGGTCACCGCTGGGAGTCACGGCATCGGACTCCATGGCTTGCAGCATGATTGGAGTGGGACTGTTGTTTCCAAGATTGCTGCCGTCGACCTTGTAGACGACATAGTACTGGTCACCATCGATGAAGCCAGCTGCATCAATTGCTCCTCCTTGGGAGAGTGGGCAGGCGAGGACGTTCTCTTCCGGGGTATAGGGGCCGGTGATTGTCGTCGAAGTGGCGGCACCAACGCAGTGTTTCCCAGTATCGCTGCTGGAGACCGCAGCGAAATACATGACGTATGTTCCGTCAGCCTGGATCATGGCAAAAGAAATGGTCAGCATGGAGGATTAGATACCGGTTGGGGGCTTATGGCAAAGAGTCCTACCCTTTGGATCACATCAGGAGCCCATATTTGGGGTCGGCCACCTTGCGACCCAACCCACGATGGAAACGGCCCAGGCAGGGCGTCAGTTCCCTCCAGAAGAGTCCAAGAAGAGAAGTCCGGCGAGCTAGCTACCTGGGCATTTACATCTCCACTAGCTGTAGAAAAAGCATAGTATCCATTGTCGGTCTGGATCACACAAGGGTCTGGGAAGTCCACGTTGAGAGCAAGCACGGCTTCTGCAGCAGCAAGCCGGCCCAGGAATAGTAGAGGAGCTAAGGCGAGTGGAATATACGATAGCATTTTGACGGCGTTAGCTCTAAACTAGGATTGAATGTGAAGATGTTTTGGTGAGGTTCATGTGGGACTTGTTGGGCGCCTCGATTCATTATATACTACTAGTACACCAAAGTCCCATTAGTAGATAGCCCGAGTCCATAGCAGCACGGCCAATACTACGAGACGCGGAGAACACATTCGATCTAGGCCGTGACTCCGACAAGATCTACGGATCTCAGATGACTTTCTGGTTGTGCTAGATTCCGGATGGGTCCAACGCGGTGCTGCTAAGTTTCGCCCCCATGCTGAAATTAGGTCAGGCAACCCACGATCAAGCTGGAAGGAACCACTCAAGGTCGTTCTATTTGAGGACAATGCCTAGCTCTAGAAGGAATCGACAAGCGTTTGCAAGCTTTCCGAAATTTGGGCGGCCTAAGTGAGCATCCAAAAATAAAGCACACGAGGTCGTTGCGGAAGGATCCGACGGACGTGCTCGTATACCTCGTATGAGGTAGATTCTTTTCTGGTTTTAGCCTGAATACAACCTACAGGCCTCCGAGTTGTCATTATGATCAACGCAACATAGCCGAGGCTTGAATAGGCCAGGAAAAGAATCGGAGGGGTGCATTTTGCTGATTTCCTGTCAAGGCTGAACCTCGGCCTTGAACGAACACTTGCCAGTGATGGAGATTTGGAATGCTTTGAGTATGTGAAGCTAATTAGAAAAAGCAGCGGTGTAGACTCGGAGTATGAATATTAGTAGCAAGTTCTAACAGCAAGTGAATTGAAGTCTTTGATTCCTCTCCCAAGAACGCTAACCCTGGTGGTGGTATGCTGCTGGATCAATCGCCTGGCTACAGCATACATCGTGAGGCTGGCCTACTCGAGGGGATTTTTTTATATGCCCGGGAGCCTACGTATGGATGAGAGGTAACTTTTTTATGTCCATTTCATCATAACTAGGCACCGCATCTGAAGATACGGCTTCATAAACCCAGGCGAGTATGACCCGGGGGGTTCTTCTTGACATGTATTTTCTTGTTCCGACTCTCTTCCAAGTCTCCATTCCAGTCTGCTTTCATGCAGCTCCTGCAATGCTCTTCCTCCACCACCTGCTCTATCTGAACGCGGATAGATCGACTTCAATCTTTGCTTTTGGGGGCCCCTAATAGGTGACTGTGCGGGCGTTGCGAGCAGCCACCATGGAATCAGAATGCAAAGAAAACGCTGTCTCCACGCTTCTCGCGAGGGAAAATGGAGTGCGAATGGGAGGAAATAAAACGATATAAGGGGAGAACCAAAAGATAAGAGTCCGTAAAATCGGACAAAGAATTGGGACATAAGAAACATAACGGCGGAAATTTTGCGGGAATAGTTCACTTCATGCATCGTTTCTCAATCGGTAACCCTTATGCGCGGGTCTCCTCGGCAGCACTACCCCGGTCCTGGCGTTGACGGCCACCCTTGCCACCGCGCTGGTTGCGCTGGTTGCCCTCGCCCGCGCCAGCAGCGTCACCGCCGCCAAGAGTAAGCTGTGCGGTTGCCAATCGGTTAGACAGCTCCATCTGTGTGCGGATGGTGTTGGCAAGGTAGGAGACCACGAGGACGTCCTGGATGTGGTTGTGGCTGTGATAGAGATTAGTATCTTCGAATCATGCGAAAGATGGGGGGAATTGAAGAAACATACAAGTCCTTCTCGATTTCGACGGGATCCACCTTGGGAGCTAGAGCAAGCGCGTTCAGCAAGAACTGACCCATGGCGGTCGAAGCGGGAGCCTCCTCATCGATAACAGACTCCACATAGCGTGATACCCGGTCGATCATGGACAGAACCTCCTCAATGGCACGCTCCAGAGCCTCGATGTCGGTGGCGATGTTAGTGCTGCGATCTTCCGCATCCTTGGCGTTCGCGATGGCCTCGAGACCGCTCTTGTCGGCCTCGCCGTATCGGAGCTCATAAGGGACGGGGATAAAGGCAGCGCTGTCGGCAGCCCGCTCAGCGGTGACACCAACAGGGGCGGAGATATAGGCACGGGTCTCGAGGTCCTTGCCGGCTTCGGTAGAGACGGTCAAGTGGACGGCGGGGTGAGGCCAGGTCCCGTCACCCTGGCCGCTGTAGAAGTTCTGGATCAAGGCGGAGAAAGTGTTGAGCTCGGAGGCGGTGGCGTACCAGCCGACCAGTACTTCGCGGGGGTTGGCCTTCAAGTGTAGCGCCAACATTTGCTTGTGATATTCCATGTCCACCTCGACCTGGTCCTCGGCCTCGGAGTGGCCCACGGCGAACGCGCATCGCACCTCCACCTCGCCTCCATCTTCCGATCGGGTTCCTAGCAGAGTTCCAATGACACGTTCCTGGTCAGCATTACGGCGGAGAGAGTGGTCGAGGATCGAGAAAATGGCCTGAATTTTTCCGGATGTCAGGTGCTGCCTCGCAGTTTTACCCAGGGTTAGTAGCGTACCTGCGGCTGAATTACGACGTTAAGAGGGGCGGTGGTGGGAGCGGTTCCCATGGACACTGGGCCCAGGGGGCGGGCAAGGTGAAGGAAGGAGTCTTCAGCCATGGTGGAGAGGATGAGTTTGGGGGGGGAAGGTTGAAGATGCTTCTCACCAAAGGCCTTCGAGGAGTCTTCGGAGGGACAATTTTTCCTTTCGCGGTGGAGTGCGCCGTAGGTTGCTCCGGGATTCTTTGTGTGTGGGAATTTTCGCGCTAAGATAAGATAAGCAAATGGTGCTCTTCCCGAAGAGAAAAAAAAAAGAGCACGACCACCTCCAAAACTCCGCATTTTCCGTCTACAGATGGCTCCACCAAGAGGACGAGGAGGACAACCAGGCCGGGGCCGTGGTCGAGGCTCTGGTCGTGGTCGCGGAGGCCGTAATGGCTTCAGTTCCTCACGGTTGCAGGAAATTGAGTAAGTACGAACTGTTGAATCTATGCCATTTGGCTAGAGCTGACTCGGAGATAGATCTGAAGGGTCTTCGGAGAACGAATCAGGTGATGAGCAAATGGACGAGGGTATGGATGAACCGATGATGGATGAAGGTTCGTCTAGCAGTGAGGACGAGGAGGAAGAGAATACTGCGCGCCCATACAATGAGCTGCTTCAATTGCTCCATGCAAACGATGAACCCAAAGGACCTGCTCGTAAAAGGAGGAAGGTCGAACCTGAAGAGAAGGAGACAAAAGGTGCTCAGGCAGCTACAGTTGAGGAGCCCGAGGACGACGAAGATATACTGGGAGACTCGGGCTCGGAAAATGAAGCGTCTAGTACACCATCCGACGACGAAGAAGAGGACGTCGAGGAGGGGAATGACGAGGAGGATGCTGTAGGCGCCTTCGATAAGCACTTCGACCTCGGCGAAGGAATCGAACTCACGAAGCAAATCAACGAAATCGATGCGAACAATTGGGCGTCTACAAAGAAGGAACTGGATGGGCTCCGGCTAGTGCACTCCCGCCCGGCGACGGGCGAAAGCAACGCATCGATCTTACCAGCAATGAAGACAACGGCCAATTTGAAGGTACCACAAATTTCCTCCTACGAGGATTTGAATAGGTTGCTAATCTCGAAAAACTTCAGATCAAAAACAAACTCAAGCCCCGCGCTGAACAGTACCTTCCAACTATCAATGGGCCTGCCCAACATGTTGCACCTTACGTATTCGATTACCAGGATGTGCTTTACACTGCCAGAACAACACCGACAGCAAAAGCCATGCACGATGTCATGGCTCTCCATATAGTGAACCATCTCCTCAAGACCCGCGATCAAGTTCTAAAAAAACAATGCCCGCCTGGCCAAAGACCCAGACGCAGACATTGAGTGCCGGGACCAGGGATTCACTCGCCCCAAGGTACTATATATTCTTCCAACTCGCCAGGCTTGCGTGAGAGCGGTCAATTCAATCACCCGCTTCTACCAGGTGGAGCAACAAGAGAACAAGAAGCGATTCCTTGACACTTTCTCTTCCCCCCGAGGACGATACCTGGGCCGGCAAGGCAGAGGACGCGCGCGAACTCTTCGGAGGGAATAATGACGACATGTTCCGCCTGGGCCTTAAATTTACTCGCAAAACCGTGAAGTATTTCTCCCAGTTTTACAGCTCGGACATTATCCTAGCGAGTCCTCTTGGACTGAGGACCATCATGGATCAAGCTGAGTAAGTGCATACATATCAGACGTCTACCCCACTGGTACTAACTATCAAAAAGTGCCAAGAAAAGAGACCAGGACTTCTTGTCATCTATTGAAGTCGTGATTGTCGATCATGCAGACGCTCTCATAATGCAAAATTGGGACCATGTCTCGTACATTTTCCAGCACCTCAACATGCAGCCCAAACAGGCCCACGGCTGCGACTTCAGCCGAGTCCGCAACTGGTACTTGGACAATCAGGCTCGACATGTCCGCCAGACCATTGTGCTCGCCTCCTTCCTTACTCCGGAGATTAACTCGCTATTCTCTACCCACATGCAAAACGCCGCAGGCCGCGTCAAAATTACTCCGACATATGCGGGGGCCATCACCGAGCTCCCTTTACCGGTATCTGTTAAGCAGACGTTCTCCCGTATCGACAGCGTCTCTCCCGCCAAAGACCCAGACGCAAGGTTCAAGCACTTCACCAGCACCGTGCTGTCGTCTCTCGTCAAGAACATCGAGAGTCGCGGAAAGGGAAGTACCGGTACCCTTGTTTTCATCCCCTCGTACCTCGATTTTGTCCGTGTCCGAAACCACTTTGCCACCTCGAATCAGACCTCGAACATCTCGTTCGGCGCGATTTCCGAATACACGGAGACCCGTGAGATGTCACGCGCGCGCAGTCATTTCATGACTGGCCGACACTCCGTGTTGCTATACACTGAGCGAGCCCACCATTTCCGTCGCTACCAGATCCGCGGTGTGAAGCGAGTTATTATGTACGGTCTGCCGGAGAACCCGACCTTCTACGGGGATATTGTCGGATTCCTCGGTCTGGACCCGGCCGCAGTGGTGGAAGCTGCCGAGGGTGGTGTTCGTGCACTCTTCTCGAAATGGGATGCGCTGAAGCTGGAACGTGTTGTCGGCACTCAGCGGATTGGCAATATGTTAAGAGACAAAGGGGGTGACACCTTTACTTTCACCTAGCTGTATCACTGCCATGGCCGGGGACGGGCAAAAAAAACCCAATCCTTCGCCCGTTCCTCCGATGAGTTTTAAAGCAATTTTTTTTGCCTCTTATACCCTAGTTTTGACATGAAAGCGAAAAAGTTCATTTTTCCGTCAGCGATTCTCGAGTGACCAAGAACGCAGGCCTGGTTTCAAATTATACAAGTGCATCTCCAGTAGCGCTTTTCTGCACTCTGAGAAAATTTCTGCTCCGTTCAGTTATAGACCAAGAGGCAGCCGTTTTATGTAGACCATTACGGTTATGATCGTCAAAGTTACGATCTCACCGGGCTAGTGCACAGAAACTAAGAAATCTTGACGGGCCACGCTGACAGCGTTCGGTATTTCCACCTAGAAGGCCAGATGAAGCGGCAATCCCCGAGTTTCAGCGGATATGGGCGGTTCTGCTGGCTGAAGCTTAGGGTTCGAGTTCTGGCTTGGACATCGAAACGTGGGCAGAAGAGAATGCGGGGATCGATTGCCGGATCTGATAAGATGCGAATGCACAACTCCCGGGAACGGTTCGGGTCCCCGGGCGAAAAGAATTTTGTAGAACATGTCAATAGGATACTGTAGGAGCACATATTAGGAGCAGTGGATCTTCTCCACTACATGAAGCCCAGAGCCCTACCAAGGAGCAGGCATAGAATGGCGATCTTCGAGTTCCTGGCTGTGCGGCCTATCAGTGGGGGGTGATAAGCGCTTTGTCTCCCAATACTTTCTCGATCTAATAGTTCTTTGCGCATGATTCGGACTTCTTTGCGAGTGCAGCCTGGCATGCTGACCAAGACCCTAGTGTCGCGCACAAGTGTGCGTATGTTCTCGACTATCGGAAGGTCACCGGATGACCTGCCTGAATCGATTAGCGTTTCCAGTGCATCGATGCTGTAGAATCTGTTCATAGGCGGGGTATCGTCGGCAAATCCACCCTCACGCACGAGTTCAGCGTGTGGTTCGTTTGCTTTTTCTTTGTTTCCTCATGTTCGGTTCCCCTCTTTCCTTGATTCCTCGATTATCTTCTTCTTCTTCTTCTTCTTCTTCTTCTTCTTCTTCTTCTTCTTCTTCTTCTTCTTCTCTCGAATACCAGTTGTCTTGAAGGGGTCTTTCTTTTCTTTCTTTTTCTTCATCCCGCGCATTCCGGGGAGGAGGCGTGTTATAAGGAAGCCTAAGATCCGGGATGTCGTCCCGGCCAACTTCCCCACCTGCTCCCTCAAGATCCCTGCCATCGCCCTCTGAGGAAGAAGCAGATGCACCTTTGTCGGCCAGCTCACACTATCACGATCCTGCCCAGTCGCTTGTTGAATACGACCCGCTGATAGATGAAGGTGAAGCCAGCGAGGCAGATCGAACATGGCAGACCAAGCTTTGGACCCTTTGGCTGGTCAACAAGGGCATGTTCTATGTGATCGCATCGCAGGCGTTTGGAGCGTCGATGAACGTCGTGGCACAGATTCTAGAGAACAAATCTGGTATGGATCCATTCCAGGTTAGTCCCGTAACCCTACACTTCCTGCTACGATTGTAGCTTGCTTTTGATCTTTTTTACCCCCCGGAAACTCAGAGACTAACATAGCCCATTAAGATCCTCTTCGCCCGCATGTCTATCACGGCGCTGGCTAGCTATCTATATATGCTGTACGCAAAAGTCCCTGCGCCCTTAGGCACCCGCCCCGTCATCCCTCTGCTTCTCGGTCGCGCCGTGTTCGGATTCTTCGGTGTCTACGGGATGTTCCTACTCGGTGCAGTATCTCCAACTCAGCGAAGCGACAGTCATTACTTTCCTCTCGCCTATCATGGCCTGCTACGCATGCTCATTCTTGATTCCCGGCGATACGTTCTCCTGGCGCCAGCAAGTCGCGGCCGTCGTGTCGCTCGTGGGCGTTGTGCTTATTGCGCGGCCTTTTGGGAGTAGTAGTTCTCCCAGTTCTGACGGCGACGGGCATGGAAACCCGAGCTCGGCAGATTCGTACCATCATATCCTCGCTACCATCGTGGCGTTTGTCGGTGCTTTCGGTGCTGCCGGGGCATTTACGACCATCCGTATGATTGGCACTCGTGCGCATGCTCTGGTGTCTGTCACTTATTTTTCCTTGGGGACGTGTGTAATTTCTCTTGTCGCGATGCTGCTCCCCTGGGTCCCATTCCGCTTACCTAGCACCGTTCTGGAGTGGACACTTCTGTTGATACTGGGCATCTGTGGGTTCCTGCTGCAGTATCTTTTGACGGCTGGTTTATCCTACGCGCCCCCGCCGGGGATCTCGAAGAACGGCCAAGGGTCTCGTGCGACGCAGGGTATCTATTCACAGTTGCTCTTCGCGTTACTATATGACAAGGCTATATGGGGTGCGACGCTCTCCCCTCTGAGCTGGATAGGTAGTGCGCTGATTCTGGGATGTGCTATTTATGTGGCGATGGCTCAAGAAGAGCCGGCCAAGCCAAAAGCGGAGGAGATGGATCACGCTGGGTTTAAAGATTGCTAAGAAAAGATTGTTCTGGGTGTGCTCCTCGATTATTGGATTCAGATTGGATGTTTGGGGTTCTTTAGACAAGATAATGGCTTTCAGGCTCGATCGTCCTCGGATCGATAGATTTCGAGCGGCCGGAAACTGGAAACACTTGGAATCTCCTTTTCGTGCCTCGGCGATCTCACATGCAGCCAATACAATTGAAGTTTCTTATAATGTGTCACTTCTCTGCCATCGCTTCGTCTTAATACATCCGTCATCAGAATCATCGCCAGACCCGTAAACTTGGACACGATATACGGTAGCTTCCTCCCTCAATGCACCGACAGAACCATCAGCGGCCTCGAGCACTCTGGTTACTATTCATTGTCAAGTCTTTCAATTATTTCAAATATAACGTGTGTTGCTAAAAATGCTGCATTATACGGCAACGAACAAAGGGTATATTATGTTACAGCTTGAGTCCAATGCCCCTGCCCGCTTCTTTCATCCCCGAGTCTATATAACTTGCGCTATTAGGATCTGTGCTAAGAACTTCGCCTCCCCATGGACTTGAAGTGAATACTCGAGCCATCTGAGTATTGTAATGGAGCCATCACTCGGATCTCTCAATCAAAGCGTCATTCCCAGGAAGCAAAATGCCCAAATTAGCAGCAAGTAGAACAAACCACCCAGAAAGAACAGAGGGCGCTTCCACTCCAATCCCACCTTCAAACAACATGCACAAACTACCTTCAACTAGCATTCTAGAAAGCGTACCAACGACCGAAGACGACCATATCCAGGGAACCAAGGACGTCGCTGCTCTCGCACTCCCACCGTACAGCCCCATCCGTCCCGGCCACGCCGATGACCGGCCCCCCTCCTACGAAGCAACCTGTGCTCTCTACCACGCCTGCCTGGCCGACCGACTCCCCACCGCGCGAGACGTGAATGTGGACTTTGGATTCAGCCAGCTGAGCTCGAAGGCGGATAAGCGGTGTCTGCTCGGGCTGTACCAATGCCTGATTGACCGGTATCAGCTGAGTCGAGAGAAGATACACGAGATGCTAGCTAACAGGTCTTTGGCCTCGCGGATATTGACGGTCTTCTATGAACTGCCCGATGAATCTAAAGAGGTGGATTGGCCGCGGGGGCTGAATCAGCAGTATCTGATTGAAAGGCTTGAATCGGAGGGGCAGCGAATGGATGAGCCGGGGGAGACTGTGGACGAGGAGGCTGAGCAGAATGTCTCGACTGGGAGGCGGATCTGGGTGGTTCTATGTGCTGGCAAAGATCGGCTGTATTCGCTGTACCGGTTTCTTATTCTATGCTATACTGTGTACTATGATATGCGGAGGGCTCTGGATTTTGTAATATTGTTTCTTCCCAAGTAAGGAATTCCATGTCGAGTTTGGCGTTCGGGTGGAATTCTGGGGATTTGCTACTTGTTGACTCATTGGCCAAGAAGATTCCTTTGAGTAGTTCTGTCATTGGTCACGAAAGAGTACCTCGAGAGCGCAACATGTATGGAGCCTGTGGAGAATTATATGCAAGGTCGGAAGATAACCCGGAAGTAGATACAAAGAATTGACCAGGGAACCCTGAGTTTCCAACGGGCACATAATTCTCTCCTAGAACGATCAGATGCAGGCAACTGCAGGAACACACTAAGCAAAGGCAAGGGTTCAATTTGCGGAATATTAGGGACGACAATTTAGCAAGAGGTTTCAGAATAATAAGAAAGAAATTACACAAATTCGAAAAGAAAAAAAAAAACTGGATAAGAACGCCTATAGACCAATGAAAATTCGCCTGCAAGTGGGACTCATGAGCAAAGACGGAAGATGGGAACCCTAAAGATCATATCCATAAATTTATAAGACACGAACCGAATGCAAATGTAAATGTAGTGGATGCAAGGCCCATTTGGAGTCAGGTACCTCGGTCTGCTGTACCCTGCTGTTCATGTACCGGTTTCCTTCCTTTCTTCCTTTCTTCCATTTTTTTTTTGGTCACACCCAAGCGAGATAAACTACTGTGCTGAGACGTGCTGACCGGTGCGGCCACGAGCTTCCTCCTCAACGCCGTTGGGGGTCTCTGACTCGGGCTCCTCGTCCTCGGCGGGCGAGAGAGGGTGACTGGGGGTCTCTTGAAGGGATTGTCGGCTGCGTGCCATCTGGGAGGATTGTTAATAAAGTGCATCCCGTTGCATCGACGCTTTTTGGTCGACTGGGGCAGGATTTCATACCCATGCTCGCACACCACCGATCAATCCGAGACTGTATCCGGTGGCAAAGTCCTCGTTGCGACCAGAGCCCAACGTAGGGCTCTCCGGGCGGCTGAGTGTATCCACCCGCGAGAGAAGCGACTTGCTCCCGCCAGTGGGGCTGGCCAAAGGCCCGCGAGCATTGGTGTAGTCGACGCTGTTACGAGCAGTGGGAGCTGGACTGTTAGGCCGGCTGTTCTGCCAGATCTGTCGCAGCTCACGACCCAGCTCCTGACCAGTCATGGTCCAGTTGGTGCGGATGTTGTCGCGCAGCTCCGCCACGTGGCGCTTGATCTCAAGCTCGTTTTTCTTCAGCCAGGAGACGTTAAGTTCTTGTCGGGAGGCGCCACGCTTGAATTGCCGGGAGATGTACTGGTCGTAATCTCGCACGATACTAGAATAAGTTTCTATGATTAGTCCTGAGCAGGCCATTTGGAAGATGGCGACGAGCGACAAACCGAGTGATAATGCCTGTGGTGCTAACACCTTCTGTTCGCTGGGTGACAAGGAATTTGCCCTGTGCCTTGATGGGGCCGTAGATGTCGTCGCCCTCGGCAGCCTCGTAGGTAGATCGTCGTGCGCGACGTAGTCAATCTTGTGCTCCTCCAGGAACTCAGCCGTAACAATCCAAGGGCAGTTTGGGATGACTTCATCAACCCATTTACAGTGACGAAGGGTCTCGGCGCGCTCGGCTCCACTGAGAACTGTCAGACCCTTACGCTTATGGGTCTCCTCGTTGCCTGTGACACCGACAATCAGGTAGGTGTTTGGGAAAGTATTCTTCGCTTGCTCAAGCTGTCTCATATGGCTGTAGAAAGGTACAATTAGCCTGGACTCCCTTTCAATTGTAAATTCCACCTCCCGGGATGGTGGGAACGAGGAACCACGTCTCCCCTTCCCCTCATTTACTGAAAAGACTTACCCAAGGTGAAATAGATCAAACACGCCGTCCGCATACACCCGTACAGGCCGGCCCACGGGCGGGGGATTAGTCTTATATCCCACGGGGTCCCGGATAACGCCGCGCTGGGGCGGAGGCATCGAGTCCTGGTCGTTGTTGGGAACCTCGATATGGAGGTTACGGGCTCCATCTTGTTCGATGTCGCTGCTGGCCGCGGTCTCAGACGGTTCTCCTGGGTTCTCCTGGCCCTCCTGAGCCTCGCCGCTTTTGCGCACCCGTTTAGAAGGCGGGTTGGGCTCGTTTTGCTTGTGCCGTGCCAACGCCGCTTGTGCTGGACCGGTTGAGTCCTCGGCGTCTTCGCCGGACGCGTCGCGCGAGGAGGGCTGGGGGTCGTTTGAGGGAGCGGGAAGATGGGAGGCGCTGCGCTTACGCTTTCCGCCGGGTGAATTTGAGGGCGCCATGGTGTTGATGTATAGGGGGGGATGAAGGGAGAGGTCGAAGCTCGGAAACTTGGAATTGGCGGATCCGGTGCGGGTTGCCCGGTTTAGGGGTCCGCGTGTATTTTTTCTTTTAACGCGCGAAGTGGGGGCTGCCGCTCCCGTCATTTAGGGGTCACGGATACGGAGAGCATTACGGGGTAAGAAAGCATGCTGGGGCTCGGAGGAGCTTTTCGTTTATCTGGGCTCGTATAGCGAACTTTCCGATTCGCGATATTTGAGTCTACTCTATTCCTCTTCTCCTTTCTCGTGATGGCTTCGGATTATCTTGTCAATGTAAAGGGCCCACAGCCCCTGGAAACTCCACTGCTGACAAAAAGAAAAGCCAACCATCAACCATCAACCCACGTAGACTATCCCCCAGGCGTACTGCCGAGCTCCAGGACTTTGCGACGGATGCTGATGTCTTTTTCCGAGCACAGCTCGATCGGAGCCGCAAGAAAACCCCAGTCCATCGTGCGCTACTGTCGTGGACCAGAACTTCCGTGGGATAGGGGCCACAGAAAAGAAAAGGAAAAAAAGAAAAGAAAAGAAAAGAACAGGTAGCGTGGAATGTGTAAATCGTTCGTCTCAATAGCGGAGCGTTTTCTGCGGTATCTCGTGTGGGGTGAAAAGCATAAAAAAAAGACATGTATTCATGAAGGCCCCTGCGCCGGGCAAAAGAGGCCACCCTCGTACGCCTGTGGCCACTTCATTCCTGCTCCATTTCTACCTCTCTGTACTTCTGGTCCTCCGCATGAAACAAGAATCCGAGAGGATTCAGTGGAGCCCGATCATGAATTTAACAGGAATTTGCGGGACATGAAGGAAAAGGATGGGGGGGGCCCGCGAAGTCAGAAATAAGGGAAAGGAAGAAAAAGCCGGAAAGAGTAGTAGCAGGAAGAGGGCGTTGAAAATGGCAGTCGTTCACAAGTCAAACAAAAATGGAGAAGAGGAGAGGAAGGGAGGACGGAGGAGGGACGATAGCAAGTCAAACAGGGCAAAGGAAATCAGAAATAAGGCAAGACGAAATGGGAGCAACCTGGCCCGGTCCCATTGAGATCTACGAGTTCTTCGACTTGTCCTCCGTGGAGGCCGGGGACTCGGATATTTGCGATTCCTTGCCCTGGGGGCCGGGGGTGTCCTCACGAGCGGAGGCTGGCGGCTGGTTCTGGTCGTGATCATCCGTCTGGTCGAACAATTCTTCGTCGTGCTGGTCGGGAATGACCTCGGTGCCATCGCCTAACAAGATGATCCGGCCGCCCTGGTGGACACTGAAAGCGCGCGAGCGCTCCATCTCCAGGTCATATTCGTCCGGCTGTTCTTCGAATTGATTCCGGATCCCTGGGCCACGGAACTCGGCTGTGCGTATAGAGCGTCAGCACGAAGAGGGACTTGCTTCGGATTCCTCGTGAGACTTGCCGTACTCGGGCGGAGCACAGGGCCCGTCTCCGTTCGCAACCCGCTCCGCAATCATGTTATACCATTCCTCCTTAGTCTTGCCGTTGAGCAGACCAACGATGGTCATGGTCATGTTATCGCATCCTACTCCCCCGGTCTCGCTGTTGGAAGCTAAGCAGTTATCCATCATGTTCTCGCAGATGCGGTAGAGGTCTTGCTTGGCGGCGATGCCCCTCCGTACGAATTCAACCACGGCTTGGGACGACTGGCAGTCCCAGATACCTGAGATGTGTTAGCCAATTTAGCCAATTGATCCCAAGGTGAGAGGAGGAGGGGTGGCGGCGGCGTCAGTTTTGGGCTCAACATACCGTCACAGGCGATGACAAGGAACTCATCATCATCAGTCAGGTCGTGCACGGTCACATCAGGGTATGCGGTCACGATCTGTTGCTCGGGGAGAGCTCGGCGCTTTTCTTGAACTCGAAATCACCAATGGCACGAGAAAGAGCCAGGTTACCGTTGACACGTCCGAAGTCGACGAAGCCACCAGCGGCACTAATACGGGCCTTTTCGCCTGTAAATGGGTTAATATGAGGCCTCGCCCGACACTTCAAAAGATCTCCCTGCAGGCTGTCCGAGCACTTACCTTCATTCTGGGGCTTATGGTCAAAAGAGAGGGGCTTTGCGCGGCCCTTGACGCCGAGAACCGATCGGGAGTCACCTGCGTTGGCCTGTTTTCGTCAGCATTGCCATACTAACTACTCCAGCCGCCATATCAATCGAGAAAACTTACAACCCAGATCTTGTGCTTGGAGATAATACTGGTGGACGCAGTGCAACCGGACACCTCTTCTTCATATTTTGGGTCTGCAAATGGTTGGAAAAAAGGAATACGTCAGCAAAAGAATACTTCCCTCCGCCACATCGTAGAGCAACGTACCTTCCAAAATAGCCCGATCAGTAGCAAGGAAGCCGTCCTTCATAGCCTGTTCAATATCGCCCTGGGCGAAAGACTCTTGCTGGGCAACAATCTTGTGGAGATTCTCCCCCGCAAATAGCGCAACCTTGTCTCCTCCGTGGCCGTCGTAGACACCAAAGAAAGCAAGGCGCTTGTCCGCCTCGGTCGGTTTCTGCTCGCCCGAGCCCGTGTACTTGGCTTGTAGGTCTAGGACTGCGGCGTGGGCGTCCTCCATGCTGATTCGCCAGCCTTGCATGGCTGACACTCCGTATACGCAGCATTCATCTTCGCCCTCGGACGATACCTAGTCGAAGAGCAATGAGTCAGCGTTGATGAGAACACCCTCCAGTCTGACCCCCTTAACAGAGTCCGTGTGCTTTGTCGGGCCCCCTGCCCCGGGCTTGTTCGAGTTCAACTCATCGTAGCCCCTCCGAGTCATCAGGACCCCGCATCGTCCATCTCTGCGTTGAGAGCCCCGGGTTGTCGGCAAGAGGGCTCGTGGGGTTCACACTAGGTTAAGGGGGGGTGGAAAAAAGCATTTTCACAGCCGGTTTGCAGCCCGGCTGTTCCGCGAAGAGTTGGATACTCGGGTGCGACGAGCCCCGCGATGGAGCGAGAAAAAAAAGGCCGTGCAGAGGAGGGGCAGAAATGCAATGGGAATAAGACTCACTTTCTCGACCACCGGCTCGGACAAGGTCTGACCCATGGTGGCACAGATTGAATAGAGGAAATTGAGGAGAGAAGGGTGGGTGGGGAAAGAATATCGGAGGGTAGCTCCAGATGAATGTGGAAGAAGGAGAAGAGGGAGGTCAGGTGAGGAGTCTTTTTTACAGGCGCGTTTCCTCGGGTCCGATCCAGGTGGGGAAGCACGACACGATCTGAAGAAGCTCGTGAGGACTGAGGATTTGCAGATATGCCGATCAGTAGGTGTCAGAGATTTTGCTTTCTGGGATTGCTCTCGTGTTCGGTCTTAAAAAGTTGGGGTGAGATCGGAAGCAGAGATTTCCCCCCGTACGCGAAGGGTAAACGAAAGGGTAATATTACCGCGCTCGTGTGCTCTGGTAGTCCACGCAGCTCTATTGAAATTTGCAGGCTCTGAATTGTAAAATTAGTCTTGTATGTTCTAGGGGGGTTCTTGAATCTAAATAGTTTCCTATTCAATGAGGCCTCGGATGGCGGGGCATTGACGAAATGTCCGTATCAATTACGCCACATCGTGTGCACAAAGGTACCCCCCATGTACGGTGAAGGATTCCTTGCCACCAAGGCAGCCTAGACAGCCCTGACTTGACAGCCTAATTGTCGTCGACCTACAAGCCATGGCGATCGGCTACTGGCCCACTGCTGAAGATCACATCCTACCTCCTACCTGCACGTGCCACGCTCTGCCCTGAGCTGTAAGCAATCAATTGTTCCTATTCGCTATCGCTATCACTGGCACCGTCACCATCACTATCAGCATTGGATATCTTGTTCGCAATACACCCCAAATAAACTCCAGATCCAAAGATATTCCATGAAACAAACTACGGAAAGGTGAAAAGAAAATGAAAGGGAATCAAGGGAATCACGATGATCAAACAAAGGCTATCTCCCCGCTACTAGCCACAGGAAGCCCACGGTGGGGGTCTTGAATGGGAGGGGGCGGCTCCAGCTGCCCATTCGGCGAATGGTTACGGGTCTTCAGGGGACTCGCCTTGCGAGAAAGATGTTCGTCTAGGTCAGACAGGACTGAGGAGCTGGGTGGTACTGCTGCTGGAGCCGCAGTCTTGGCATAGTTGCCTGAGTCCATGCGCCTGTTACTGCTGAGGCTTGTTTCGCTCCAGAACCGAGGCAGCGGTGAGATCACTCCCCGGTAGTCTTGTGCGATACTCAGCTGGCTCATGCTGCGGCCACCTCCCTCGGCTAGAGGGAAGAGGCCGGGTGGTGGTTGCAGACCTTGGTATGATGACAGGCGGTTCTCGTCTCCGTATTCAGATACAGACAGATTGGTCGAGTATGGTCGGTCTTGAATCGACTGGCGGAATTCGTCCGTGAAGGTGGATACGGAGACGGTGTCAGCGCGACTGCGCACACTCCGTGCTCTTTCGAGAGCTCGCAGTCCCGACGAGCGGCGACCGTTACTGACTTGTCCAGAAAAGAGCGGGTTGGTAGAATTGCGATGCTTTGCCCGGGAGTGAACGAACGCCTCGAGAGAATCGGCTTCAGAGATGACAGATTCGTCGGGATCCACGGTTCGGAGCGTCACTCGTTTGGGGTTTTCGGGGATGCTAGATGCTAAGCTATGTCGCATTCGTGCAGCTGCCGGAGGTCGAGGGAAGAGCGGCGCAATGTTGTTAAAGCTATTCTCGTCACTCATGAAAGAGCTTCGATTATTCTGCCAAGAGTTATGCACCACTCCATGCCCAGGGGGCCCAAACCCTCCAGCTCCGTGTCCGGCGCCACTCAGCCGTACCGGTAAGCCAGAGGCGACCGAGGAAATACCACTGGATCGTTTAGAGTACCGCTTGGATCTAGATGACTGGATCGACTCGCGCTTCATGGCTCGTGGCTGGATTGGTTTCAATGGCTCCCGCCGTGAACGAGTGCTGGTTCGACGGCGCACAGGAGGACTGCTCGTGAACGAGAGACGCTGTTTCTTGGCAGGGGATATGCGAATGGGTTTATCTTCTTCGATTATCGAGTCTCTCAGGGGGACGAAAGTACCACGTTTGGGAGAGCGAGGCGGAGGGTTGGGGGACGGATCCGAGGACTCTTTTGGTTTCTCAAAGGACGCCACGTTCCATGCAGGTCCCAGCTCGAGCTTAGGGAGGTCAGAGGCAGGCAAGAAAGGATTTACCCAGCTATCCGATTTATCATCTTGCGACATCCTCTCAGCAGCTTCTTCAGGGTCCGGAAAGTCCGGTCGTGAAGGTCGAGGAGGAGGCGATTGCTTTGGAGACTGGCCCTCTTCAACTGCATTCGATCTCCTGCGACGACGCCAGCAACAGAATAGAATGATCAAACTCATAATGACCACAACTGGAATGACAACTGAAATCGCGATGATGCCGGCCTTTTTCCGAGAAGGATTGGATGAGTCGGTGAAGGGGTCACCCGAGGTGGAATTGGTGTCTGACGGTTCCAAGATATCCAGCTGGAAGTCTTGGGTATCCTCTATCCCTCCTTGGTACGCCTTCAGAGGGATATTGATCTTTTGGGGGTCTGTGTCCGAGGGGACGTGACCGTATAAAGTTTTGTTGTCGGAAAAGTAAGTAAGCCACGACAACAGATCTCCGTCCAAGTCAACGTCTAGCTCGACGGAGTTATCTGTCAAAACCGACTGGTTGAAAATGAACATAAAATCATCTCCAATGGTTGCTTCGCAACCTTCAACCGTTTCTAAGAACAGCTTCAAAAAGTTCAACCGTACCATGAGCTGAGCTTGGTCCGAGTAGCTGTCGGTCACCGTGATAGTGATATTTTGGTTGGTCGCATTTTTGGGAGGGGTGCCACTGAGCGACATCGATTGGTGGTCCATGGACAACCAGTCGGGGAGATCGGTGTCAATGTTGGTCAGGTCCTTGGTTGGGATCGGCGAATCGTCCAAGGTAAGTAGCTGCTGGAAACTGGGGCTTTGGAATTTGTCGCCTCGGGTTAGGTTGAAGACTTGCATCGTTTCATTGAATGCAAGTATGTGCGGCCCAATCACAAGCTGGAAAGTCACATTGGCCGCGCTATATCCAGCGACATCAGAAGCCACAAGTTGAAAAGTAAAGGCCTGTGGTCCTGCGCCGGGAAATGCTGGACTGTTGCCAGCGAACTTGAGGGCCACAGGGTCGAAGTTGATCCAAGAAGGCAAGGGAGCGTTATTAGGGGAGGTGCCGTAGTAAATCGTAGAGGGATGCGTATTCTCGAAGGTATCTGAATCAAATTCGATGGCAAATGCTCGACCAGGGTGTATATATAGAGTCGTCGGGTAGGACACTGGGCCAAGCTTCTCTAACTGCTCAATCAGAGGTTTGCCCACTGTTGGCCCTTTGTCCGCTGTGACTATGAGAGTGACATCCATGCTATCAGAAGACGATCCATCTGACGCTATTAATTTGAATTTCTTCGCGCCTGTGTCGCTGGCTTGAGGTGTCCCGTGGAGAGCTCTGCTGCTGCTGTCTACCGAGAGCCATGACGGGGCGTCTGATAGTGAGTATTTGGTGTTCGAGTCCGAGTGGGCAAATGTGCCGTCTGCAAACACGAAATGGAACGGTTGTTCCACTCGCGCAACCGGAGGCAGTTGCGAATTAATTGGGTAGTTGGCTGTTAGAGCCACCGCATTCACCAAAGCTACGATGGTCAGAATAGCCAGAAGTAACGCCATGTCTGGTCGAGCACGCCCGAGCACGCTCGGAAGACTGTAGTTGAAGGCAGCCTAATTAGCACGACCAGACGCGTGGATCACGTTCTCGGATGGTGAATAGTATCGCAACCAGGTTGTGCAGTGAATGGGTGAGATGGGAAGAGGTGGGCGTTAGATGAGAGGATACGCCTCCATGATCGGGTGGAAGGAGAACGGCTCCCTCTCGTGCCAAAGGGACTCATAGAACCCCATTCAGGGCGGGTCTTGCGATAGAAAGCCATGCCTGGATATGCGCGACGTCACCAAAGTATGCAGTAGAGGACAAAATGACAGTCGGGAATGGAGAGCGCGTCGGGACTCGGGCTCACGTTTCGGACTGCAAGGGATAAGCACCCCCTCCAGCAGTCGAGGAGCGCAGGAGCCAATCATTCCTGGAGACCTTTGCCCCTAACCATATTCCAAGGAGGCTCTAAAAGCAAGAATCACGCTCCCTCTCCTCCCGATTGCCTCGTCAATGCGGTAGGACATCCATCCCCCTCCCTCCATAGGGGCAGGATAATGCAGGAGGGCTCATACACCACGATCCAAGTCAAGGGTCATTCGAATGCCTGCTCGTCCAGGGGAGTAGTAGTCAGGGATTTGTTCTTTCTCCTCGAATCCACATCGTTGATATAGTTTCCGTGCTGGCTCCCTGGCTTTGTCTACCCATAGCTGGATGTATTGGCAGCCTTCCCTTCGCAGGCGCTCCTGAATGTAGGACATAAGGAGGCCCCCAATGCCCTGTCGTCGACAGGACTCGATCACACAGACTTTGTGCAAGAGCGCTACACCTTTCTGGCGCACATACACGGCGTACGCGATAAGCTCTGGGGCGTTCCCCTCCCTAGATTGAGTCGCGTACAGAACTCGCGTGTTGGGCTTCTTTCTCCACAGCTCTTCGCCGAATGGGAATGCCTCATTGGTAGGGAATGTTTTCTTCTCAACGCGTGAGATCTGGGTGAGGATCTCTAGTGCCTCGTTCCTCTTCAAGGAATGAATGTCGGAGATTGTGGGGGGCATTCTTGAGCGCGCTGTTAAGATGCCGCTTCATTCCGCCTTCCTGGCGAGAGACTTGGTTCTACACGAGGATGTGCTTGCCACGTTCGGCAATTTTATCCTCTGCGTGGCATATACGTCAATAAAGAACTATTGGATCAATGTGGACGAGGCGGGTCATTTTGAGTGGATCATGGCCTGAGGCAACAAAACACTACGCGAAGGCTATTGAGAGGGACAAAACAGTTGCAGGGTCACGGTATGTCATCGAATAATTTGTTCTTTTGGAAGAAAAGGCGGACTACTAGAGTCTCTCTTTGTTTGAAGCTTGGTCTTAAGGAAAGACTTATGTCAATTCCTATTTATGAGGGTTTTCAGCGGCTTCAAGTTTCAAGGGATCCTCCCTGCCCCAAGTTTATGTACTGTAAATTCATGTCGGGAAAGCAACAAGACTGAAAGGACGACCCTTGTGATGGTTTTGCACTGCCAGGAACTTAAAGTCTTTTTTAAACTAGCCGATATTATATAATTACAGTTAAAGGTTATCACGATCGTCTAACCCTATAGACGCCGGCCGATATACTGGTTCCTCCGACATGCAACTGAGGTCATTACTAGTAGAGACGGCTGTTCCCGTAAGAAGCAGATCGTCTGACCAGGGCTCTCCAGGATATGTCCTTGATAAGCGACTTCCATTACTTGACAGAGAATAAACGAACCACCCCGAGTAACTTCGTTAATCGAGGATGCCCAACTGCTGCTGGTATGGCCCGTGCACCCGGGCTTAACGGGGCTTCCAAACGCCGGTCCACTCGTAAGCAGAGGATGAGGTGCCCAGGTATGTTTCTAACCTTGGAAAGTTCGTATTCTCATGTCATCGGTTCAAACGTCTGTTCCTCGCACGCATAATGATGAGGCGAAAACAATACACAAGATGTGGGCCTTGCGCCAAAGCCCGCATAGGCTGTGACGCTCGTCAAAAGAACGGACAATCTTGTTCCAATTGCATTCGCCGTGGGAAGGATTGCATCGCCAAAGTTGGATACCCGCTGAATACCCTATCTGCACTCAACTGACTACCGTTGTAGTGGAAAAGACCTCCAGCGGAAGTGCCTGATCGCACGCGCTCCTTGGTAGCAACACGGGATATTAACCAGAAGCAGAACAGCACCGTGCTGGATGACGTACTGCTAAAGATCTCCTCAGATGTGCTGGAATCATGCTGGCTCAATTTAATAAACTTCCACAGCTCCCCAATGGTCTCTATTCATTCCGTTCGTGTACCTGACTGAGCCTCTTGAGTTCTCCATATTAACATCCGACAGCCACCAACGGACTCCATTGTCAACTTTCTGGCTGATCTAGATATGTTGCCTTCGCGAAGAGATGGGCAAACTGTCCATCGCTTCTATCGCGATCCAAACCAGAACCCGTTCGCGCTTGCCGTCCGCTTGTACTCTTTGAAGGTCCTCTTGTCAAGTGGTAGCTCACGGAGTGAATCAAAGGACATCGAGACAATCCAAAAAGATGGCTGCATGATATCGACTTGGAAGCAAGCACTGAATGAAGCATCACGTTGTATGGCAACCACAAGCTATCATTCTGCCTTTGCCTTATATTTCCTGGGAATGATAGGATTATCGATGCGAGGAACCCCTTCCAATTTCACCGAAATATGTTTTGCCAAGGCCTCTACACAAATAAAAGTATTGCATGGAAGGGAGACAGTCATCGACGGCGAATCATGTCAAGGATCCAGGCAAGATATGGCCCTTTGGCTAGGATTTCAGTGCGAGACTCTCTTCCGCTTCATCGAGCCCACATTTCATGGCAAGTTATCGTACTTGTCGCCTGACGACCAAATTTGGAATATAGTCCGAGACCGCACACATGTGTTTCATCGATCTTTCAAGAGTCTCCATACGACAATCGAGCCACTTTCGGAAGATGTGCTATCTGTCTTACTCAAGCATGCCAATTTACATAAGACCATGATTGTTTGCAATTTCAACAATCTTCGGCAAGAAAACTCGAATAGCAGTTTCCACAAATACCTTAATTCAATTCTTGCAGATATACGAACCTATGAGGAGGTACTCCTGCCGCTGCTTGACATCCTCCGAAGGGATATTTGGCTTATTGACTCGAGAGATAGATTGAGTTACTGTAAGCCTTTTGCTAACGACCTGTGGTGCTTTCCTGACAATTAGACAGTCATTACCATTATACACTACCAAACGTTGCTGCTTCTCCTTATCGGCGAGATCGATGCCCGGTCTCTTGAGGTACCTGGTCGCGATAGGTTATCCGAGCTTAGCTGTGTTCGAGCTATCATCAACGTCCTAGATCAAGCTCGGCGAGTGTCTCAAATCGGAGACGGGAGAGAGCCAGATCTCCTCATCTCGGATCCAAATTCAGAGGTCATGGCCGAAGCCCTTCTGGCAACCGGTATCTCTTTGTTCAAGATATATGACAGAGGAGAAATTTCTCTATCAGCTGGTAAGGCTATGCTTTCTGTCCTCACCTCAAGCCTAGAGACCCTGTGTCGGGTTTCATTCAAAGCGAAAAGTGTACTTGGGGAATTAAATCGGCGAGCGTCTCAGAGATGGTTTTTGGGGTCCATGAACATCATATCTCGTAATGAATAGCAATGCAACTATCTCCAGCTTGTGTGACGGTAAGGGGCTCAGGCAGAAATAGACTTGAAATTCTGCAGAAGTGCACACCCCGCATTCTTGCTCCCAACTTCTAGAGACGAGTTCATGCACAATGATGCCCGAACCACATGGCTAAACCAACCCCCCCCCACCCAAGCCACGTTCTGACAGCGTCTGTAGCCTTGCACACTCAGGACTCTCTGTTATCTACATACTTGCCGTTATTGATTCAGATAGCCCTGCAACTCTTTGCTTGGTTCAGTCCCGCAGTCTCCTAAGCTTGACCGGGCCTATTCAGCGTCTTTGGCCCAGGAGCAAAGTATTGACGCCTCAGGTGTCAATCCCGGGCATCATCTCGATCCAAACATCTCCTCCTTCTCCACCCCAACGCCAACATGCCCTCGGAAGCAGAGAATAAGCGTCAAGCTGCGCGTGATGTCATTGATATCCTGGAAGACATTTCAAAGATCTTGGTGAGTGGCCCGGTTCCATGGCACTTGTGCCGGGTGTTGCGGTAGCGTCGCTGCAGCCGAAGCACGAATACAATGCTTTTCGCCGGTTTGTTTTCATAATGTGCTGAACCGCCGCAGAATACCAATCTTAATCGTACGGAGCTGTCTCTGTGCGTCTCGTTGATTGAGAATGGGGTCAACCCAGATGCTCTCGCAGTAAGTCTCCTGGCCAGGATAGCTGGTGTTTCATTTTTGCTGTTCCAGAATATTTGTTGCGAGATCGCTGTACCTGACCGTCGCTATAGACTGTGATCAAGGACCTGCGCAGGGAGGCGGGTACCTCTAGGCACGGCCCAGTAGACCCGCAAGGTGCGGAATAATTTGGGCACTTGTGTCCCAACGGTGCCGTTTATGTTTAGGAATGGTGGTTTGCTCAAGGTACCTAGGTCGAATACATGGAATGAGAGGTTATGGCGTTGAAGGTACTTTTGCGGCTCCGTTACACGATACCACTTCTTCATATTTACATTATCGCATTATAACCTTGGGAGTTCAAATCATTATGGTAAATTGCTTGTGCGACCGATTCTGGGGTACAGTAGCATGGACTAGAAAAAATGGCGAATTCTCACGTCGCCGCTTAAGGCGATTTAAAGCGTCATTTATTCATGTGCAAGTTAGGGGTAGGATTGCCGGGAGAGAGCTGGGAATCAAAGCGCTTGAAAACATAAGGGTTGGTCTCGTGCACATCTCAGAGCTAAAACTACCGGGGCTATTTCGAGGCTTGCTCGTCCTTCTTCTCTGTTGCTGGTTTCGACTGCTCGCCCTCAGTGGTCTGTTCCTTGGGCTTGGTCTCTTTCTCATCATCGCTATCGCCAAGGCTGAACGGGTCGTTGTCGGCCACAGGAGATGGATCAACGGTGGCCAGTGGCTGCCACTTGCTAGACTTGCCGCCGTTTGGTGGAGGGCTTTTCTTGGTCTCCACACCCGCATTATCGATTTCTGTTGGTGGGCCTTCTTGGAAAGACACCTTCCGTCGGTCTGGCGAGGGAGAGGTGGCCTTCTTGAGGCTGGACTGGCCAGGGCGGGGAGGACGGGGTGGAGGCGCTGTGGTTCTTGCATTAGCTTAGACAAACGCGAGGGAGTTCAGATAAGTCGTACCTTCGGAGTCTCGAAGCTCGAGCGCTGAAAAGTCATCTCCAAGAACTTGCGGGTCTGCATCATATCGCTCACGGTCTCCGCTGCGACGACCGAGGTCACCACTTCGTCGGGGCTGTCCGTAGGCGGGAGGCCGTTGGTACTGCTGACTAGGTTCTTCCTCCTCCTCTTCGCCATCGAACTTCTTCTTAAAGTTTGTCATCCATGAGTTGACCTTGGACTGTGTCTCCAGGAAGCCCTTGCGCAGGTTCTCTTGGATCTTAGGTAGATCATCTGCATGCGCCGTCAGCACCAGCCACCCCCCGCGATCAAGCTCCATGAAATCTCACCATCGAAAAAGTTATATTCCTTCTCCTCTTCCTCGCCGCCTCGGGGACGGTGGTATCTTGGATCATTCTCCCATCCAGGTGCCGGCGCACGGCGGCGTCCGTCTGAGTTGTAGCGCTCCGCTAGCTGGCGGGCATACAGTTCATCGGCTTCCAATTGGCTTCGAGTGGTAGATGTGGCAGGCTGGGAGGGGCGAGGGGGTTTTGGGGGAGGAACCATATCTTCTTGGGCAGTGGGATCCGTCATGCCTGTGTTAGTATAATCATGTCAACAAAGTCTTCGAAGTTTTATCCAGCAGATCTCGAACGCACCCAGGAGCGCATTGAATGCTCGCTCAACGTTCCAGTTGCTTGCGACTAGAACAGCCTTGACGACCGACGCATCCACGGAGGGGAAAGCTTCCTTGAGAGTGTTCTCCGCATGCTCCCTGGGGCCAAGAGGCCGAGGTGGTTTTGGAGGGGCAGTTGCGGGAGTCTCGGTCGCGGTCTGCTGAGGCTCACTGGGGCTCGCAGTGGTGACACCGCTCTCCTGGGGTTCGTCCTCGTCATTGAAATCCAGTGGTCGCGCAGTGGTTGGCGATTCGGCCCCCGCGCGGGGGCTGTTTGGAACCAGAGGGGGTTTGATGGGGGTGGTCTGCATGTTGAAGTGAGCCTTGAGTCAAATTTGAGGAATTATTGAAGCTGACCTGCTTCTCTTCGTCCGCCATCTTGAAGTATTCGGCACGGAAACAGTCAGAAAAGAAGAGGAAAAGAGTTGCCTAGGAATACAAATCCAAACGTGGCGCAGGCAGATCATCGGGGAAGCTCCAGCGGCGTGGGATGCACGTGATGCGGGTAGCTTATAGTCACGACTTTTTGGTCTACAACACGTTCGTAGAGTAATGCAAGGTATAGATGAGTAGGCGGTTGGGTAGAAAGTGACACCCCAGAATGTTGCCGCTCGCGTTACTTTTGTGCTCCTTCTGTTGCCTTTAGAGCCGAATTCGCTCTCGTCATCTCCAGTTTTCCATTCCTTCGTGTCGCAATGTCTTCGGAGCAGGAGCTCTCAACTTCATTCATCCCGGCGTTATACAAGCCAGCATCCCTTCTCCCCATAGCAAAACACAAGCAGAGTCTTCTCTATGTTGTGGAGACATACCCGGTGACAATCGTGGTGGGTCAGACGGGAAGTGGTAAAACAACGCAACTTCCGCAATATCTGGAACAAGCTGGATGGTGCAATGATGGAAAAGTTATTGCGGTGACTCAGGTAAGTCGTACCAGAGCTACAAGCGGCGAGTCGTGCTAACTTGATATTAGCCAAGGCGTGTCGCGGCTACGACGGTAGCAACCCGAGTGGCCGAGGAGATGCGTTGCCAACTTGGAGAACAGGTTGGCTACTCTATCCGGTTTGAGGATGTGACCTCGGCTTCTACAAAGATTAAATTCCTCACCGATGGAATGCTTCTCAGAGAAGCATTGGTCGATCCGCTGCTCTCTCGATACTCGGTCATCATGGTTGATGAAGCTCATGAGAGATCTCTCAGTACCGATGTGCTTCTTGGGATCCTGAAGAAGATCCGGGTCAAGAGACCCGAATTGCGCATTATCATCAGTAGTGCGACGCTTCAAGCAGAGGAATTTCTCAGGTTCTTTGCTGGAGAAGACTACAAGCCTGATGCCGACCCGAGCGAACTTGGGGGCAGCACTGGACGTATTATTAGTCTAGAGGGCAGAATGTTCGCGGTGGACACATTCTATCTTGAGAAACCCACCGAGGATTACGTAGAAAGAGCTGTGAAGACAGTTTTTGATATCCATACAAAGGAGGGAGAAGGAGATATTCTTGTGTTTATGACTGGCCGCGAAGAGATTGACAGGGCCATACAACTCATCTCAGAGCGAGCCGCGTCTCTTCACCCAAAGTCTGCCTCTCTATCACCATTGCCTCTCTACGCCGGTCTTACCACTGAACAGCAGATGTACGTCTTTGAACCGGCTGGCGAGGGTGTCCGAAAAGTCATTGTGTCAACCAACATCGCTGAGGCTTCCGTTACTATCGATGGGATCGTGTTCGTGGTAGATTGTGGCTATGCCAAGCTTCGAGCATACAACCCCAGCACTGGCATTGAAACTCTTACTGCGGTCCCGATATCAAAAGCCTCTGCTACCCAGCGAGCCGGAAGAGCGGGAAGAACTAAACCTGGAAAATGCTTTCGTCTTTATACCCAGTCATCCTTCGAGCAGCTTCTAGAGGTGACTGTGCCTGAAATTCAAAGATCGAACCTTGCACCCATCGTCATGCAGCTCAAGGCTCTAGGCATTGACAACATTGTACGATTTGACTTCTTGACACCGCCCCCGGCTGAGCTCGTCATCAGGGCCTTTGAGCTCTTGTTCTCGCTTGGTGCAGTCGACGATCATGCCAAACTCACGAAACCTCTTGGCATGCGCATGGCAGAGCTTGCAGTCGATCCCATGATGGCCAAGGTCCTGCTCGTGGCTCCTAAGTTTAACTGTCTTAGTGAAATCCTCTCAATCGCCGCGATGGTCAGCCTGCAGGGTACTGTATGGGTGAATCATGATGGTGACAAGAAGAATGCTGAAAGCCACCGCCGCAAGTTCGCCGTTGAAGAAGGTGATCATCTTACCTATCTGAATGTGTACCAAGCGTTCGTCACCAAAGGCAAGAAAGATTCGAAATGGTGTCGTGATAACCTGTTAAACTTCAAGGCCCTGCAACGTGCAGTTAGCATTCGTGGTCAGCTGAAGCGGTATCTTGAGCGGTTTGGCATCGAGGTTGACGAGACCTTGTCATCTCGCCAATCTGTAGATTTGAGTCAAAAGCCAGAGCAGATTCGACGATGCCTCACAACTGGCTACTTTGCCCATGCGGCCAAGATGCAACCCGACGGGACTTTCAAGACAGTCAGCGGAGCATTAACCCTTCACCCACACCCATCATCTCTGATGTTTGTATGTTATTCTCTGGTCCATCTGCTTCCAGATTTTTACTAATTCAATGCAGAATCGAAAGGCTGACTGGGTGATCTTCCACGAAATCATGGAAACCGGCAATAAAACCTACATTCGCGACATCACCAAGATTGAGAGGAGCTATCTTGTTGAATATGCGCCTGAATATTACAAAGTAACCTGATCGTTTATGAGAAGCGAAAGGGCATGGTGACTCGGGTGCCCATTGGGGTATGCCGTATCACTACCAAATAAAGTAATCTATCTACATTCAATGGAAGAATCAATTTTATCTAAGTTAAAGAAGGAAAATATAGTCCAGCGATCTAAATTAGTCACCATAGCCAGGCTCGGTCCAAGGACTTGGCTGGGGCAAATTGATATAAAGCGACAATGTTCATCCACGGTAAGCGGTAGTCAGAGCCGCGCACCTTGGTAATGTCCCCTCAACAATGGCTCCATCTTCGACTCTCAACAAATTTGTACTCCATTTTCAATAACAAGACCCTGTCCAAGGCTCACCGTATACAAGACCATGTCAGACCATCATCACCACCATCATGGGGATGGCGGCTGCCATGGAGAAGATGGGCACGATCACTCGAAATGATATTACCCCGGCCATCCAGTCCCTCCTTTACTCACAGATCGACTTCGACTCCATCACTACACTGAATGGTAAGTGGATAACCCCGTTGGCGCTTGACTTTCTCTGTTAAGGCTAACCAGCCCGCCTCCGCAGAAGCTACGCCAAAGGCTGGAGCTGGAATTGTCCAGAAGACATGGGCGGAGCGACTCGACGACAAGCCAGAGCTCGAGAGCGACGCCGATGAGCAACTGCTCATGTACATCCCGTATGTTTCTCCCTTCTTTACCTCGATCGGGGCGAGAGCTGTCTATGTCATGGTCTTTCAAGCGACCGCAAACCTGCTACCCCGCCAACGTGCCCCTCACTGCGAAAATCGCGATGCGGATGACGAAAATACTAATGTGATATCAGATTTACAGGACAGGTGAAGCTCCATGCACTCTTGTTGTACACTGCGCCGACGCCCGCAGCCCCCAAGACGTTGAAGCTGTTCAAGAATCGTGATGATCTTGATTTCTCAACCGCTTCGGAGCTCTCGCCAACACAAACCATTGAGATCCCGCAGCCAGTAGTCGGGGCCGATGTTTTCGAGCTCCCCCTCAACCGGGCCCACTGGAACACAACAACATCCATCACGCTCTTCTTTGAAGATAACTGGAGCGACGGTGAGGATGATGTTACGAAGGTCGGCTATGTTGGCTTCAAGGGCCAATTCATGGCGTTGAACCGGGAACCCGTCAGCTTCTTGTATGAAGCTGCCGCCAATCCTAACGACCATGTCGCAATCCCAGGAGTGAGTGGTGTTGGAGGGCGAATCATGCCCGGTCAATGATCATGACTACGCATACTGGGACGAACCGGGAACAGCTACTGAGAAAACCAAACAGAGTCATCGGGCTCATGAGAGAAATTCCAATCCAATGTATTATGAGGTCTAGCCTGCAAGCAATAATGACTGATGGACAAATAATGTATCAACGCAAACACCAGGCGCCATGCAATACTCTGATCGGGTCTATATCATGATCATCAAGATGTAGATAACGTTGTCATGCCGCCAGCGGCATTCGAGTATTTTCTTTGGCCTTGCTGGGCTCAGTGGGTGTCTCTTGGACCTCTTGCTCAGGCAAATCGGTGACAGGAGCTGAAGGCAGCCTGGGAGGTGGAGCAAGTTCGCGCTGCAGAGCTTCCAATTCGTCCTCGACATCCTCTTCGTCTTGCGTGGACAGATTGCCCGCAATCATCTGAGATATTTCCTAAAGGCGAACCATGTTAGTCAGACTAGATTCATAGAGACCGGACAAATATGTCCCCAGTGGAGATAGGCATAATCCATACCTCTTGGTAAGCGCGTGCTTCCTCGTTCTCTCCCAAAAGCTTCTCAACACCCTCAATCCCGCCCATCTCCTTATTGATCGCCTGGAGGACCTGCGTACCCTGCTGCAGACCGTACATCACGTCCTTCTGCACCAGTGCAAACTCCACCTGGCCTGCTAGCTGCTCGAGCTGCGCAAGCTGCCCATCTGTCTTCTCCAGCAGGGACTCCTGGTATTTCTTCCGCCGTAAGGCAAGCAGTGCCCGCCGCCGATCATTCTGCGCCAGGCATTCCTTGGCAATCTGGGTCTCTCGGTCGGTCAGAACGGTGATACGTTTCTGGTACTGTTTTAATTTATCGCGCTGGTTCTTGAGATCGAGAATCGCTCTGTAGATTAAGGTTGTTTATGTTAGCATGTCTGTATCGCATCCCGCTCGGCTTCGGAGGTCTCGTGAGCATGATGCACGTAGTGCGCTCCACTTCAGCGATGACGGTAAGGCAGAGTGCCGTCAAATCAGACAACCAGTGACTCACCGATCCTGCGACGAGATCTTCTGTGAACTCCCTGTGTTCCCCATGGCGCATTTGTTGTTGGAACTATCGAACCGGGATGACGTTGGTGACTAAACGACCACTGCGGGTCCTTTTATCTCTTCCGCTTTCCCCAATTTTTTTTTCCCTCGTTATCGCACATCGTTCAACATGCCTAGAAATCGCGGGGGCAGGCCCACCCTCAGCCAGGGGCTCGATCGGGAGGTATGGCATTCAATTGGCAATGGGATTGACAGGCTTTGGAACTTATATCTGCCCTAGGTCTACCAAGTCGTGCGCAAGATCATTGACGATCAAGCGGATACCGGCCGTGTGCGCCTTTCCGTAGCAGCAGTCTACGAGTCAATTAAGAAATCGAATTCCAGTCTAAACCGGAAGCCTAAGAAGCTACTCGAGGATAGTCTGGAGCGAGTTCTGGAGGTTCTTAAGAGTGATGAGAATGATGAGGAGGAGGATTCGGTAGAGGGGGATTTTGAGGGCCTAGAAGAGCCCCCAGCTACGGTACGTGTGCTCGATGAAGTAAATCTCGGACATACGCTTTTCTAACTTAATGGCTCGTTATAGGAAGCCAATGGGGTAAACCAGAGCATCGTCGGTAATTGGAACACCCCGAAAGCCAACCCTGCCAAAAAACCCGAGTCCGGTGCATCATCGAAGAGAAGAACAAATGGGGGAGAGTCGGCCTCTAAGAGACGCAAGGCTGAAGTTGCCGTTGATCGATCTCCGCCTACACATGTCAGTTTGGCAGATTTGGGTGGTTTGGATGACGTGGTTCAAGAGCTTGGAGATTTAGTCATTCTCCCCATGACTCGCCCACAAGTATACCTCTCGTCAAATGTACAGCCACCACGCGGAGTCCTGCTACATGGCCCCCCGGGATGTGGTAAAACGATGATTGCGAATGCGTTTGCGGCTGAGCTTGGGGTGCCTTTCATCTCGATCTCCGCCCCCTCTGTAGTGTCTGGTATGTCGGGAGAGTCTGAAAAGGCTCTACGGGAGTACTTCGACGAAGCGAAGAAGATTGCGCCTTGTCTGATATTTATCGATGAGATTGATGCAATCACGCCTAAGCGAGAGAGCGCACAGAGGGAGATGGAGAAGAGAATTGTCGCCCAGCTTTTGACGTGTATGGATGATATTGCCCTCGAAAAAACGGATGGCAAACCAGTGATTGTGCTTGCAGCGACCAACCGACCAGACAGCTTAGATGCTGCTCTCCGACGAGGAGGCCGTTTCGACAAGGAAATCAACATGACTGTGCCATCAGAGCCTGTGCGAGAACAAATTCTCAGAGCTCTGACGCGCAAGATGCGGATGGCAGACGATCTTGACTTCAAAACCCTGGCCAAGAGAACTCCTGGTTTTGTCGGGGCCGATCTTAACGATCTGGTCTCCACCGCTGGCTCCGCGGCTATCAAGCGATACCTAGACATTCTCAAAACTAACAGTGGCGAAGAGATGGAAATTGAAGGCGACGATGATCTCAGCCCCAAGGTTCGCGAATTGCGTCGTCTCATTTCTCATGCGAAAGAGAACCCCAGTGGCGAAGAAACCGAGATCGTGCTTGTCTCGAATGCCGATTTCTTCACCGCACTTCCAAAGATTCAACCATCCTCCAAGCGTGAAGGATTTGCAACCATTCCTGATACAACATGGGCTGATATCGGTGCCCTTGGTGGAGTGCGCGAGGAGCTTTCTACGGCCATTGTCGAGCCGATCAGGAACCCCGATATCTACGCCAAGGTTGGTATCACCGCACCTACCGGTGTTCTTCTCTGGGGACCACCAGGTTGTGGTAAGACGCTGCTCGCGAAGGCTGTGGCCAACGAGTCCCGCGCCAATTTTATCAGCGTCAAGGGTCCTGAGCTTTTGAACAAGTTCGTCGGTGAATCGGAGCGTGCTGTTCGCCAGGTCTTTGTCCGTGCTCGCTCCTCCATTCCTTGCGTTATCTTCTTCGATGAGTTGGATGCTCTCGTTCCCCGGCGTGATGACAGTCTCTCAGAGGCCTCCGCCCGAGTCGTCAATACTCTCCTTACGGAGCTCGATGGTCTAGGGAGCAGTCGCCAAGGCATTTTTGTCATTGCTGCAACTAACCGCCCCGACATCATCGATCCTGCCATGCTTCGACCTGGCCGTCTCGAGACCCTTCTTTTTGTCAATCTTCCATCGCCGCTTGAACGTGCAGAGATTCTCCAGACCCTTGTCCGCAAGCTTGCTATTGACTTTGGCGAGGACTTGCGCAGACTGGCTGAGGAATGTGAGGGCTTCAGCGGTGCTGATCTGGGCAGTTTGCTTCGTCGTGCTGGTTACAATGCTATCAAACGTCGTGACACCATCAAGTTTGAGGACTTCGTTGCTGCCAAGGCGTTTATTCGGCCGAGTGTTTCTGATCTAAAGAAGTATGAGAAGCTCCGGCGTGATTGGAGTGGCGGTGTCGTTTGAGAGGGAGGATATAGAGTTTTGGACAAGGTATACTTCACAATACCCATTTGTTTACGCCGGCGCATGTACATACCCATTCGAGCTCATGGAGTTTGAGGCGAACAGAACTGTTATCCGACCATTCTATGAACATCATGGTATTTACCTCCATATATACTAGCAGTGGAAAGCCAGATTGAGCGATAAATACTTTTAGAGAGAATATGGGAGGCTATACATCGAGATATGCACACACAGATAGTTAAAACGCCAATGACAAAATGAAAGATATCCATGCATATCAAGACCATAATTACATCCACAAACGGCACGTTCCATCCGCGCCAGCGCTAACACACCACGCCTCCCGAGGGTGCCAGTCGACATCCAGCACACCGAGTTCACCAGTAATTTTGTGTCCCTTGAGCACCTTCAGAGGAACAATACTTGCGTTGCTAAGCATGTCTCCAGTAACGCTACCGTGGAAAATCTGCAACGAACCATCGTCACTGGCGTCCGCAAAGAGAGGGTACCGCCCGCTAGGGTGAAACTTGACGGCTCGGATAGCCTTGCGGTGGTACCGCAGTGTCTTGTAAGGTCGCTGAGAGAGATCCAGATCGTGCCAGAGAAGGCGACGGTCGTAGGAACCGATGATGATATTGTCACCTCCCGATGCGGTTGATGAGGTTGGGTGGATATCAAAGGAGGAAATCCAGCGGGCACCGGGTTGCAAGATCTTAACAAGCAATTGACGGGAAAGGTCGTAGGCACGGATTGAGCGCTGGTTTGCAACAAAAAGGATGGGTTTTGAGGGATGGAAATGTGCGGTTTGCGGGGGACCACCACCCTTGAGGCGGCGACGGAAGGGGAACTGCGTGAGATGCTTGGAGACAGTGTGGATGGAGATAGCCACGGAGGCTGGTGTTGAAGCGCCAGAGCAAACAGTGACGAAGTAGTCACCGCGCCGGTGCCAGGAAATCGATTTTGGCACGTACCGCAATGGAATAACCACGGATACACCAGCGTCAGCAAGAGCAGACGAGGGTCTAATCCACTTAGGAGGGGTGTTCTTCTTGTTGGCCTCCGCAGCAGTAGGGGCTGGAGCCGAAGAAGCGTATCCCCAGCCCGCATCAAGGATCTCCAAGCTAGCGCTCTCGATTTCTGGATCAACAATCGGAGGAACAGCAAGGAAAAGATCGTCACCTGCAGCGGCCGCAAGGATGACGGCATCCTTTCCAGGGCGCCAACGAACGACATTGACAGCATCTTCGTCACTCAGCTGGACACTCCATAACTGGCGACCAGTAAGAAGTTCCCAAACACGAACAGTGCCGTCATCGCCACCAGTTGCAAGCCAGAGTCCAGTCGGATCAACGTGAAGTGAGCGGACACGGCCCTTATGTCCACGGAACACAGTAGCACATGTAGTAGGGAAAGGCTTCAGCTCCTCGGGGCTGGGGAGCTTAGGAAGCAAGCTCTCAGGGTCGATGTTCAGCTTGCTTCGGCGGACTCGAGGGGCCAGGTAAAGGTCCAGACAGCGTTCAAACTTCTCCTTGACAAAGTTTTCATAGCCTGGAACTCGGCGAAGAGAGCCGAAGTCATTGGGCAGGAAATCTTTCTCGCGGTCCTCAGGATCAGTTTGTTCCCACTCCTTGCGTTCCTTCTTATCAGGCAGGTATTCGGCAGGTGGGTGATAACTCTCTTCGTATCCGGGGGGGCGGAAGCTTGGGCGCTGGGACATGCATTGGGTGGTCCGGCCTCTCGGCTTCATCCGCCCATAGGTCGTAGTTAATCAAATTATCGTCCTTCTCCTCTCGCTCCTCAGGAGCCTTGTACGGAAGAATGCGGCCCTCTCGGATGGCCTTGACAATCTTCATGACACGCTTGGCCTCATGCTTGGAAGGAACAAAACGTCTCTTGGGTTCAGGGGCAGCGCTGAGAGGCATGATCTCTTTCTGGCTGCTGAAGTACTCAACAAGAGGCTCATAAGGATCATAGCCCTCGCTCGGAATTTCGTTCATCTGGACCTGCTTCAGCAACTGAAGCTCATCTTGGCTCAAGTTCAATGGCTTGCCAGTGGATGGATCGGTGAGACCAGTCCACCCCTTGGGAATCTCAATGCTATCGAGCAAGGCATCCAAGGCTTCGCCCTTGGCTGGACGCATGATTTTCTTGCCATTGATGTCGTAACCAATATGAGGATATTGGTCATAGAAGCTGAGCGGAATGTCTCCGATGGTGTTCGCATTCTCATCAGCTTCGGAATAGTCTGAATTGTCGTCGGGGTTAATTTCATCGTAAAGGTAGCGGTCGTTTCCATTGGCATCCTTCACAATGCGAAAGTTGGGTTCATCAGTGTTCTTGACTTGATTCTTCCGTTCATCCTCGTCATCATCTGAAGGGATCTCGTCACTGTCCAGTTCGTCCTCTTCGTCTTCCTCGTCACTGAACTCATCGACAAGTTCAACTTCGGAGTCGCTCTCGTCTTCGCTCTCAGACAGGTCATTGGCACTGTCCGAGAGGGTACCGTTGAGATTCTCATTCTTCAATTCGTCACCAGAGAAAACACCAGCTTCTTCCTCGACATCGCGAGTAACCGCCTTGCGCTTTTTGGAGGCTTTCCTGGCGTCCATTGTTGCCGTTGAGCTTGAACATCAATTGTTCCCGATTTTTTTTTTTCTTGTCCATCGCCGCTCACCGCCCACATGACTCCCCGCTCCAATCTTATCGCGTATCGCCGATTGATCTCATCGGCGCCTGACCTCGAAAGTCGACGAAATAATCAACCACAAATCACTGGAGGGAGATCATATGGAGACGTTATTACAAAAGGGTGGCGCGGTCTCTAAACTTGAGCCCAAACGTCACGCAGCATGTGACGAATGCAGTAAGTCAGCCAAAGCAGCGCAAAGGCTTGGTGAAATGCTGATGTAGACCGCTTGTCACAGGGAAAAGAAAGTTGAAATGCTCTGGGGAGCTTTCAGGGTGCTCTAGATGTTTGAAGCAATCGATTAGCTGCAATTATTCTGTACAGAAGCAAATGGGGCGCCCACCGAAGAAGAGATCCCGTGTCGAGGACGATGTGCCCGAATTATCGAACAGTAATGTCTGGCCAAGCCCCGAAGGCACGCCTCCAGACCCATCATTTGCCCTTCCAGACTTCGGCATCAGCCATGCAGCGCTAGAAGCCCGTGAGTTGTGCCCTCTGATTTTCTGGCGCAATCCAAACGAATCTGGTCTGCCTATGGACGTCGAACACCAGAGTCTTGCCTGGGGCATGCCGCCGGAGCGCTTGAAAGACCCGTATCCTGCTTCTCAGGGTGACTGGCCTGACTTTTCGACTGTTTTACAATCCGCGGCGGACCCAATCTCCAGTCCTTTGAACTTTGCGAATATCACATCTCTTCCTCTCACGCCACCTACTGACAATACCGCCGGTCGCCAATGTACATGCCTATCCTATCTATATCTCTGCCTGAGCCACATTTCATCAATCTCTGCTTTCCCTGTCAACTCACACACGATTTGCTCTCTGCAAATTGGGGCTAGGACAGCGCACAATGTGATTTCCTGTGAGATTTGCCCCAAGAGTTTTGCCACCGGTGTCCAAAATGTCATGTTCACCGGGGCACTCTTAACAGTACTAGCCGATGCCTGGCTTCGTCTCGCTCAAAGTAATCCTATCGAACTTGGGATACAACATGCCCCGCCTGACTATATTGAAAAAATCTCACATAGCGAAGACCCGGCACAGGGCTGGAGGGAATGGCTGCAGCAAACTGTTCGGAAAGGTGTAATAGGAGGAAACCTTGACCCAGATGCTGTTAGGCCCTGCTCCGGACAGCCAAGCCTCTTGGAATTAATTCTTGCCGTCGAGGACCGTCAGCGACGCTGGCATGAGCCTGGCAACCATCCTTTGCATGATAATCATTTCTTGGGGCCCGGAGACCAAAAGAAAGATTGCCAACCACTCGACGAAAGGAGCCTGCTTTGTATGCGTGTTGTTGGCAGCGCAAGAGCGGTCCTGGCAAAATTCAACTTCAAACCAGAAGACTTTCCTGGCGGAGTGGTACCTGAAGGCCTGGATATCACAGCCCCTTGAAAACGTCATGCACGTGGTGAAGGCTATGAACGAAGCAAGCCCATTATGATTTTTACCTGTCTGATATGCCTTGCATTCCAGCGTTGCTATTCAATGATTCCTTCTTAATAATAAATCCTCGAACTGGAATGTAATGAAACCAACTATCCTCGCATACATTTCGCCCCTAGGCAATTTGAAGTTCGAGCCGCATCCAAGTGATTCTTTTTTTATAGTTGACCCTAGTTGTATACAGCGGGCACATACCCACTAGGTAAACTCCGAATCATGTGCATATACGACCCTGAAGTGATTCCATGGCTAATCAAAAATTCTATGAATTGCTCATAAAGAATTGCGATTCAGGTCTATCCGATCATGATCATGATGGCGCTCTGGACTTCTTGACCAGTAAAAGAGGGTTCCCGCTGTCGATAGAATCTCCTGGCTTGCTCAACACTCTCACAACTGTAGCACCCGCCAAGTGTGACTTCGCATGGACATTTATCTCCATCTTCATCGCTTCAAGAATAGAGCAGACGGCATCTGCTTCTAAAACATCTCCTTCTTGGACCAACACCTTCCATACATTTGCATTGACTGGGGCCTCAATTGCCTCAATCGTGGGGTCTGAATGACGGACCAGTCAGTCAAATCATTCAGGGTATGGGAAAGCCATACATACCTTCCAGCATAGATTTTATCTCATCCAAGCTAGTACCACTCTCCTGTTTCGCAGCCAGCCACTCCGCAAGCATGGTCTTCTCTAGGTCTATCATTTTCTGCTGCGAGACTGCTCTCTTCTCTTGAATCTCCTTGGCTTCGGCTTCGGTGGCCTGGAGGAGCTCATTATGTTTAGCCATGTCGAACACGCCTTCTGTAATCTCAAAGTGATACGCGCCAGCCTTGAACTGGGCTAGCTTCTGATCAAACACTTCCTCAGTGACCTCGTAGAAGCTGAACGTATCCATGTCTTCGAATATCCATGGGCGCTGTTCAGTGAAGCCAGGACGAGACCCAGATATGTCGACTGTAGGGATTGTCATTCCAGTCGGCATATATCCTCCCGGGCAATCTACGGGATATATTGCAATACAGCACCCTCCCCAAGATACAGTTCCCGCTGGGGTGTATGTTCGACTGGGATTCATCTTTGGTGCACGGAGTCGGAATCGGGGATCAGTCGGCAGACCTTCTGGGAGCGCCATGAAAAATCCAACTCCGATAATGACCGTCTCCATGGTCAAGAACATCTTTTTGAGCTCTTCAAGCGTCAGGCCGTTGTTCTCAGCAACATATTTTAGCGGGTCGGGAAGATAGCTAGCTACAGAACGCTGGTTGGCCATGTATCGTTCAATCGAATCATCAAGCTTCTTATGCCGGAATGTGAGCGGAAGCTTGAAATGTCGATTAGGAATCTTGATAGATCGCATGTCACCCAAGTTTTCTTCCATCTCAACTAACTTGCTGAGGAGGTCTTTTCTGGGGAGAGCTAGGCCGTCATAAAAGATGGCCAGAGAGCCTCCACATCCCACCATGTTGAAAATTGCGCCGCCATTACTTCGGTTAGAAGATACAGGGCCAGATGCCGACTCGAGGGCTCTGGATAGTGCAGTTGCACGGCACTTATTGTTGAGGTCCGCACGACCATCGCCATAATCCACAAGCAGATATTCGTCTCCTCCAGCGCGGTAGGTTACTTTTGGCTGGCCCTTGCTAGATTCAATCACTTTGAGCACATCCTGACCAGGTGTTGTTAGCTCAGGACCGATCGAGGTGTCAAAGGCTTTGCAGTTGCTCCATGAATGGGTCTTGATTGCATCTTTCAATGCCTGCAGGAAATTATTGTTGTTTCGTCGAGACTCCAATGCCCTCTCCAAAGAAACGCGATGGAACTTCACGCTATCTCCAGCACGAAGCTGTCCGACTTTCCACATGTCTGCCTTGGTGACTGTGATACTGCATATAAAGCCACCAAAGTCAGGACAGTCGACAGGGAAGATCACTGGCTCGTCTCCAGTCCAATTTAGACCTCCGAGTGGGTAGCCGTACTCGAGGATATTACTCGGATGAGCTCCTCCCTCGCCCCCATCCTTGCGTGCAAATTCTGGACGAGGGCCAATCAATCTTATTCCACCTCGAGCCGCATTATGGCTAATTTTCCAAGTTTCAGAGAAAAACATCTCAATGTCTTGGGCGGATAAGAACCCCGTCTCGAACGGCCCGGGCATTACTTCGATAATCCACGGGTCTGTAGTGTACTTTGGAAGAAGCTCCTGCGGAATAGAGACTTCTAATTGCGCGGGAAGCTCAGGTGAGTCGGCGATGTGAAGAAAGTCACCAGCTCTCAACGGTCGACCTTGATAACCCCCAACATTCACCATGGGGTTTGTGGACTTGCTGCCGAACCATTTTGCCACGTTGAGGAGCCCTCCATAGATGGCAAGATAGACTCGGCAATGGGATTCTAATTTCCCAATCTTGAGTCTTTGGCCTGAGCGTACGTGAATGCGCGTCCAAAGCGGAATCTCTGTACTATCGAGCTGTGCTGGAACCGGGGGCCCGCACAACGCAACCACCGCATCGCCTAAGAAAAGCAGCTCTGGTCCGGTGAGAGTAATTTCCAGTCCTTCTACGCCAACGTCATTGCCGACGAGGATGTTAGCAGCTTGGAAGGCTATTGGATCCATTGGACCTGCGTGGCCAAATCCGTGACCGACACTGGGTCGTCCAGGGAAGTCTTGAACCAACGTGTATGAGCCACCTGAGATAACATCAATAGCAGCAGGCGTATAGCTGAAGTTCTCCAAGAACTTTGTGATGGTGTTGCCGCCACGGAACACATTGTCTCGGATGATGGCCAGAAGGAATCCAAGATTGATCGGGGGGCCACAGATGGATGATTTGCTCAAAACCTCTGCTATACCCTCTATCGACGAATCCCGGTTTGGGCCATGGTACATGACCTTAGCCAGGAGGGGGTCATATGATGGGCTCACCACAGTTCCTGTTCTCACCCATGTGTCTATACGAGTCCCCTCGGGGGCGTACCATGAAACTTCTTGGAGAAGTCCTGGGCTCGGGGCATAGTTTCTTGCTGGGTTTTCGGCGTAGACACGGGCTTCGATTGCATGGCCCTTTGGTTCTAAGCAGCGAGACTGGAGCTTCTCCAGCTCTGACGCAGACAGTCCGCCGTTCCCAGCTAATTCCTCGTCTGCCTGTCGCAACATGAGTTCCACGAGGTCGATATCGTAACATAGTTCCGTGATCCCATGCTCAACTTGAAGTCGGGTGTTCATCTCTAGGAAGAAGAAGTCGCCGGTATGGTCATCAACGAGATATTCAACCGTCCCAGCCGAGCCGTAGTTGATACTCTCAGCCAATCGAATGGAACATTCAGTGAGTTTCTTCCGCAACTCTGGATGCTGCTGGGAAACAAACGGACTAGGGCACTCCTCGATGACTTTCTGGTGCCGTCTTTGGATAGAGCATTCTCGCTCGCCAATACTAATAGCCTTTCCTTGGCCATTTCCGAAGATTTGGACCTCGATATGATGGCTGTCGGGGTAGTAGCGCTCGAGAAAAACACCCGCATTCTTGAACAACGACGACGCTCGAGACTGCACGGTTCGGAAATTATCGCGTAGCTCGGTTTCATCGACGCAGGTTAAAAGACCCATTCCGCCCCCTCCAGCGGTTGCTTTCAACATGACGGGGTAGCCCAACGTCTGGGCTGCTGCGGCCGCAGCATCTTCAGTTTCCACAAGCCCTTGTGTGCCCGGAACTACTGGGACCCCGGCAGCGATCGCAAGCTCGCGCGCTGTGTGCTTCAGACCGAAGGATTCAATTGCCTCAGGGGATGGGCCTGCGAATCCAATATTGGCTGAATGGGCCGATCGCGCAAAGCTCGTGTTTTCTGACAGGAACCCATAGCCTGGGATGATTGTCTGCGCTTGGTGCTCCTTCGCTATTCTGATGATCTGATCACTGGAAAGGGGTCAAATCAGCGCGAACGTGAGAAGAGGATGAGGGCTAGAAGAGAAAGGAAACCCGTGGACAGGAGATCTGAGCTTACCCATCGATATATGCCGCTCGGGCGTCGCCCTCCAGCAACACCGCATGGTCTGCTGCTCTTACATGCTCCGATTCTGAATCGGGGTCGGTGTAGATGGAGATTGTTCGAATTCCAAGCTTCCTAGTTTCATTCAGTATTTCATCTCTGAGGGTGTGCGTATAGTCGTGTTTACCTTGCAGCTTTGATCAGCCGACAGGCAATTTCACCCCGATTAGCCACGAGGACGACCTTCAGATGCTCCATTCTGCGGAAAGAGCGTAAGATTCTTCAGTACTGAGGGGGATCAACGCCCATTCCCTTTTATCATACGCATATACCCCAGGGGCAGCGTTAAACCCCGCACGACTACCGTGACCTGGTACAGTCTAGAGTTCTAAACTTACTGATAGCTTGATACCCCAACCTGCCCCACTTCATATGATCCACCTGAGACGATAAGCCCATAGCACCGGGGCCCAAAGGCTCGGTATGTGGCGCCCAGCTCGAAACCTAATCCTTCCCTAGAATACTTTAAGGCAAGTTGGGGTAAGTATCTTACTCCAAACACGCGGGAGATAAAGGAATCCGCTTGGGTCTTCTCCAACTCTGGCGGTTGACTTTCGGTAGTTTCACAAAAGCGTCTGAGAGCTCTGTGAGGCAAATAATTCCAGATGTGCTGGAATGAGATTACTTAGAGGAAAGGGCTCATCAATAAGCAATATAATCACGAATGATTCCCATATCAATGAGGCTGACGTGGGGCTGTCACACCACTGCTTTAGCGCTATCAACAGGCGGTTTCTCGGTGGTACTAGTAGTCATGTCTTCCAGTTCTCCCAATGTAAGGGTCGTCACCGGCTCACTGTCTAGTTCCTCTGGGGATCCGAAAACCTTCTTCAACAGAACATATACTTGCATCTTACCCTCCCAGATTGGCAACAGAACAATTATGCCGGCAGCAAGGAAGGCCCAGATAAAAAGAAACGCAACCCAGCCCGTAAAGAAGCCGGAGCTGAAGATGTAGCTTGTTCCATACATTGGGATCGGCCAGAGGATGACAAGCGACAAGGTGAGGAATATAGAAAGATAGATCGACCGGTTCCGAGCAGAGATGAGCGTAGCTTCGTCCTCTTGCTCCTCGTGCATCTCTCTTGCTGTCCTTCTGGTCGGATCTTTGTTGCTCTCATCGTCCACTGGAACTTGTATCTGCTCGTCGTCACCCCGTTTGATTCCATCCTTGAAAATCTGCCAGTCGAAGTCCTCCGGCCTTAGAAAGGTGAGTAAGGGTGTGAGAACTAGAGGTGATCCAAGTGCAACGATATTACCTGCGACCAGTGGTAAATTTTCACTCAAGGTCGCGACACTTATGACATCGTAGAGAGAATGGGTCGTCAGAAACCACGCGAGAACCCCCCGCAATCGAGCCCATGATGGGAGTGAGAAAGGCTGCAAGCTTTGACTGTTTTCTCCACATGATTGTGCAAGCCATTGGAACGATGGCCGCGTCGACGAAGATACCAATCGCCGTTATGAGAAACCCAACGCTGAATCCTCCGTGGTTGAATGCGACCGCAATCGAAGAGCAGAAAATGGCAAATCCCACCGTCACAAAGTGCGAGAAATAAAGCAGGCTCCGTCCAGAAGCGTTAGGCTTGATATAAGCCTGGTAGATGTTGTAGGTCACCAGTGCCGTGGTTGCCACGGTCTCGGAGGACATTGCGCTAGTGACAGCCATGAAGATCATTAGCAAGACTGCCACGACTCCGCCATCACCCATCAGAGCGTAAGCTGCGTAGGGCATTGCTAGACCAGAGGAAATCTCGTAGTCGTTCATTCTGTTCGGGTATGTAGGCCAGCTAGGCAGATGCTCGAGAGCTGCTGCAGCGAGTCCGTATGTACTGGCGAGAACGAAAGGAATGGTGAACCATGACAGACCACCGATGATGTATCCAACGGAGGTTGTGCGTGGATCACTTGCGATCGCTTTTTGGAATAACTGGCTGTCAACGCATGCTGCAAATCCTGCCCCGATGAATACCAAGCCGACGTATCCACCTTCCTGTGACCTCATTGTCAGGTACTGGCCGTCGGCATTTCCGTCGACAGGGTGCAAGGAAGATGCTTCTTTGAGCAGTTCCCATACTCGGGAGGGCGATCCGGCGACGCTCGAGGTCGTATAAAATACGAACAGGGAAATCAGCATGATAACATAGATCATGACCGTGTGGACCTGCGCATCCATGGATGTTAATGGGCTTCCCCTTTGGTACTGTCCAGGTGAAGGGTGAGCAAGGATGCCCAGCTTACCCAATCAGTGATAAATGTGGCCTTGATTCCTCCCATCAAGGTGTAAATAATGACTCCCACAGGAAAGAGATAGCAGATTGCGTCTCGATTCACACCAGACATGGATGAAAAGACCGCCGAGCCACCCACCAGAAGATTGACCGTATTGATTATTTGATAAACGCCCGAGTAAGCCGTGTAAAGAAGATGCACCGATGTACCATAGCGGAGCTTGACAACCTGAAGGAATGTTTGGGCATTTGGAGCCTTTCGCTTCAGCTCAACCGCGGCGACAGAGAAGAGGAGAATTTGGACACAGGCTGCCGCGGCGTACCAGAATGGCCCAGCCACGCCATACTGATACCCATAAGTCGTACTAGTAAGAAGAGTGGTGGCAATGGTCCAGGAAGAGACCACAGCAGATGCAGTCAAGCCTGATTTGACGGAATGCTTTGCTGTCATGAACATTTCAGAGTCCTGGACTTCATTCATATATCGACTCAGGAGCCAAGATGTAAGGGACATGCCAATAGCGAATATTGCACCCACGCCGATGACTATGCCATAGCCTACCCCCTCGAGAGAGGCGGGGATATCTGAAAAACATCAGCACTTGTATCAGACATCTTGCTTTCATTTGACGACAATGTGAATCAAGGGAGTCTGGGCAGAGAATCCGGGTGAGATCACATCATATACCAAAGGCTAACAAGCTACATGCCCCGAGTCCAGGCCGTCTTCATCCCCTTCTTCCTACATGAATTCAACGATAAGGACTAGTATATCAGATTTGAAACGACTATCCAAACCAAAGATAACTTGATTGGCCATGACCGGATGTGATCCCAGTATAGAGGAGCCAATCATCGACAGACAGCCTATCGCGAGAATACAACCTATCACCAGATTTGGGGTAGCTCGACTTACTCCAACTCCCCATTATGAGGACGACATGCCACCTCCACTTCCCTCGGTTCCGAGATGACATTGGCCATCGATCAGACATTTGTGCTGCTGGATCAATGCGGGGTTGGCAGTCATGTTCAGCCAGGAGCCAGGGCTGATCATTCCGCATTTCAAGCAATCGCCAACTACGCTTCTCTCGAGTTGCTCCCGCATTCCTGCGACTTGAGGTCTCTAAAAGTCCACTTCGTACAAAATCAAATCTTCTACCATATCGAACTAATCCCATCTACCCGATATGGCGCCGACGCAAACAAAAGCTCTCATCAACGTTGACATGGGAGAAGGGTATGGCAACTTTATCTGTGGTCCAGACAAAGAGCTGCTCCCCATGATCGACCAGGCAAACGTGGCATGTGGCTTTCAGTAAGAATGCGCTGTGCCGAGCTGGACCATCCCAGACTAATCCGAAGCAAAGTGCAGGGGATCCCATGATTATGGCAGAAACCGTCGCCCTCTGTAAAGCCCATAATGTTAAGATTGGCGCCCACCCCGGCTTGCCTGATGTACAAGGATTCGGGCGGCGCGAGATCAAATTCAGCCCGGAGGAGCACACAGCCAACGTCGTCTACCAGATCGGGGCTCTGAAGGCTTTTCTTGACCGCGAAGGGTTAGAGATGCACCATGTGAAGCCTCATGGCATCTTATACGGTATGATGGCGCGCGATCTCGAAATCGCTCGCGCCGTATGGGCTGCAGTGCCGAAAGGAATGAGGGTATTCGGTCTGGCAGGCTCGCATATGGAGACAGCAGCGAAGGAGGCCGGGCTAGTGTTCTGGGCTGAATACTTCGCAGATGTGAAGTACCGGGCAGATGGAACTCTCATTATCGATCGCAAGAAGCAGCCTTGGGACCCCGAAGATGTCAGGAAACATGTTTCGAAACAACTATATGAAGGGCGTGTCTTCGCCGCTACGGGGGAGGATGTCGACCTTCAAATAGAGGGGACAGCCGGTCACCATATGCTGTCATTCGGATTCTCCAGGCTGCGTTGAAATCGTGAAGGCGACCAGGGAAATAGCAGATCAATTCAACAAGGAGCGCGGTCTGTAAAATATGGCTATAACTAGTTGAATCTTATAGTTAAGGAATACTGCAGCCGCACTGCACCTTGCCAAAAGTAGAAAAAGACCAAAAAGAAAATCCCCTTTGTTAACTCAAAATCTTCTTGATATTCAATTATTTTGCATTAGAACTTCCCCAATGGGGATTACAGACGTGCTGCAGCTCAAATTTTCATGGCCGGCACAACCTCAGCAGCAGCACGCTCGCCATTCTCAGTGGTCCCCTCCATATAGCTCTTCCATCGAACTGAAGTCTCAGGATCTGCAAAATGGGCATTACAAAATGGCTCTCGAAAGCTCCTAGCTCCAATGGTGTCCAAACCACCAGGCGTGACTGGAGGACAAGGGCTGCCCCTGCCAGAGTATGGATCTTGCGACCATTCATATGTGGCCATAATCAAAGACTCCCAGGTAGCTTCAGTTATGTCCCGGTTTGAGATAACATACGGCTGGTTGTGGATCTTATCCACGGGAGACATGGTATTTAGCTCTTCCAGTAAATTAGCAGTAAAATAGCAATTCCAAAAAGAGGCCGGGCTTGAAATATCTCTTGAACGCACGTGTTAGTTAGCATGGGCTCTTCTTATACCTTTAGCCAAGGGTGTTGTAAACAACCCTCTTTGTGTGATCCGTGCATCACAGTGGATCCTGAACACATCCAGTTTAGGAGGGCTATACTAAAAGAAAAGATAGTGTCGGATGTAGCAGACTCGCAAGACGCTAGTAGCGGCATTATATTATTAGGCGAACTTCCCCCAGCATTATTGGCGGCTGCGGAGCCAATTTCATTCAATGACTATTTACTACATAGTATGCCCTCCAACCCTTTGCTGTTGCGTGTCTACCGCTAACTGGAAAGCATATTTGTAGCGACGGATGATGTAGCTCATGGTTATTCTTCAATTGCAAAGCCCTCTAGTTTACAGTGAAGCCCCTTTCCTAGCGAATGGCTGTACTGCGTCCCGCGCTTCGCTCTCCACTCGGCCACCGTCTATGTCAGCTTGCCAAAAACATTAGGTCGTAAAAACCGTAAGACACCTTGGCGGAAACCGTTATCACAAAATGTTTAACTGCCGAGAGCCCCCAGCTAACCAATTGCATGAACTCGCATAATCTCACGGGTTGCAGAGTTGCTCGGTGCCGAGGCTCCACCTTTATCTCTCCCATAGAATCTTCCCCGCACTTGATGTACATACACTTCGCATGAACGGAAGTACTCTCTAGTCTTTGGAACCGTCTACTCGGGTCCGCAGTGACGCACTGCACATCTGTCATACTAGAAGCCCCTCTATCGGGCACTAGGGTCATTGGGTCCAGTTGGGGTAGTTGGGGTCATTGACTTTATCGCGCTCTCCAGATAGGCGACCCCGACAATAGCGGAAGGCTTGCGATAGCTGCCGTCGGCGAAAAGTACAATGCGATATCCTTGATGCTCCTGGAAAGCAATGTTCCGAATGTTGCAGGGCTGATACGCCTTGCCGGTTGTTAATTCTACGCCAATCTTTGCTAAAGGTAGTTCACCGACCGATACAATCTGAGAATCCACCATAAATTGGGCCAAGCGAAATCGCCGATCCTGCAAGAAGAGCTCTCGGCCTCCCCAGCCAGTCGTAAATAGCCATCAGCCTTTATCGCCAGAAGATCTGCACTTACAAAACGCCGTCCGAGCTGGGAGCTTCCGCGCCCTGTGTAATCGTGCAAACGGCGATAGACTGCCCGGTATAGTACACAGAGGCACTACGCTTTCAGAAGCGGGTACTCCACATGAAAGCCCCTATCCCAACGACGACGCCCAGGAGAGACAGTCTTGCTCGAAATGGTCTATCGCGTCTCCTCAGACATGGCATTTATGCAGTCGCCTGGGGCGTCTTCAACCCCCTCGACGCCCCCCCGCATTGCGTATATGGACACGGCAGGTGTCCAATCTCTCGCACCTCGTCCAGCTCCACCCTATATCTCATAAGAGGGTCTCAATTCATCGCCCCAAACGATCTAGACGGACTCCACTGGTCTCCGAGCCATATAACCTCGACGCCAGGGGCTACTGACCAACGCATCTTCAAGGTGACACTTCGAACAAGCTGGGTATGTCAAACAATGGTATCCACTACCCCTACCCTCCAATTCGGCCATTGAAAGATTGGAAACCGGGCCCTGAGGCATGGTATCACATGAAGCGAATGATAAGTTGAGTGGACAAAGTCATTGATTTCATTCATTTTTGGTATCTGACGTAGAAAGTCCAAACAAATGCCCCTCCTGTAGAATGACGCCCCTGCCGGTAAAAAGACTAAACCCACTGGATATTGAACGAAAAAGCAAGATCACTCGTCCTCGTCATCGTCCTCGACAATGTAACGATTCTTCTTTTCGAGGCGGTGTCCCAGAGCGGGGCGCCTCAGTCTCGGCCTTACGAGAGGGCTTCGCAGGTGCAACCTCGTCGTCGACTTCGCCCTCTGCATCCATATCGTCGTCTTCAAGCTCCTCTTCCTCCTCCCCTTCCTCTCCTTCTTCGACGTCCTCGTCGCTTCCAACCAGGAAACCATCATCTTCGTCGTACTCATCTTCACGGGTGCGTGCACCACGGCCACCGTAGTCCTCTTCCTCATCGCTGTAAATTTCTCCACGGCGATTGGGACGGCGCTTAGCGCGAGGCCGGGTCGTCGACATACCGTCGCCTTCGAGGTTGCCGAGGCTGAGACCGGTGCCGAGAGTCCTATGGGGAGGCCGGCGTCCACGATCGGCCTCGCGCTCGGCAAGGGCCTCCTGGCGGCGCTGGAGCCGGATCGAGTCTTTCTCGGCCCTCTCGGCCCGTTTTGCAGCTGCCTCTGGGTCTTCGGTGGTCTCAATGACAGGAGCAGAGCCATCCAGAGTCTTCTTGTTACCGCGTGCAGCCGCGGCCAATGACTCTTGGAGTTTTTGGACTGCGTCGTCCGTCTCGTGGGTTGTTGGGAGGACGGTGATGCCGTGTGTGACGTGCGACGTCAGACGGAAGAGAGATGATGTTTCAACTGCAGCGCCGAGGTAAACGTGGGAGTCAAGCTTAGTGTCATACTCTCCAGCTCGGGAAAGAGGTGCTAGCGGCTTGGTTGCGATGCGGTACTGCTCCAGAGGGGCGGATGCGAGTTGCAGAGTGAGAGAACCGTCCTCCCATTGCACGATACGCGCGTTGGATTGGAGAGTATCGCTTGCTTGGTCTCGGCGCCAGCAGAGAGAAGTAGCGGCTGTAGAGTAGGGCGGTGCGACATAGGTCTCCGGATTGAATTCTTCGGCTTCGATCGTCAGGAAGTCTGGAACACGCATAGTATAGACCTATAGGAAGTGAATGTTAATACCATGCTCATAATTATCCAATATCGATGGGCTGGCATACTAGGCCATCATTGGTCGCTGGTACTGGCGCCCGCGCAAGGTTCACGTCCATGATGTTGACAGTGTGGTCGTCTACATCATCCAAGTCATCCTCCATGCGATCACGGCGATCGTAGCGGTCCTCATCATCTCCGGAGTCGAGAGCTTCGTCATCAAGAGTGCGATTGGGACGTCTGAGTAGGAAAATATCAGTTTCTGCACCTTGTTCCGAGTGTAGAGAAGCGCTCGTACTCATCCTCCAATCCACCTTCCTCTCCGTCGGACCCAAAGAGATCAGCATCATTGTCCTCGTCCATGTTCTCGCCACTGAGATTTTCATTGCCGGAATTGTGAGCGTCGCTCTCCACAGGGCTGTGTGCGCCGCTGCGGCCAGGGCGCCGGATATCCTCCTCGTCCGAGGACATATTGTGGGAGAAGTATGGAGAAAGGAGATTTAGAAGGTTAAAACTTTTCAAATATGTGCAGGAAGGGAATCAGCATGCTAAATAGTCATTGACCACACGAAAGCTCCAAGAGCTCCAGGAACTTAACGGAGCTTCTCTTCCTTGCGGCAGTAGTGAATGAGCGGACTAAACGATGATCCGCGGCCGGACCCAAAGAAGCGGGATCCACCAACAGGGGAGTCTCGTCTTCACCGTCTCCAACTGTGTTCAATTGAAATTGCATATTTGTTCTATAAATCATGGCGACCTTCTTCCAGAGTGTGTAAGTGTATACTTGAATGGGCCTGTGAAAGCAGGCTTTCACAAACAAGAGATTGGTCCTTCACTTTCCCTGTTATTGCCATACCCCTCCATGCTTGTACTGCATCCCAACTGGGGGCGCCACAAACACAAAGCAGCATTCCGATTGCCCAAAATATTCCAAATCACCTGCGCCGAGTCTTCCTGTACTTTTCTTTTCGGTCTTCAATCCAATTCCCCCTGTCATCTTATCTTACGCTGGAGCCCCTGACTGGAAGACTTGGATAAGTTGCTAACATACACGCAGTCGCCAAGGGTTTGGCAGAGGGGGGAACAACAAGAACACTCCTCCCAAGAGCCCTGTCCAGGCTCCTCAAGACCCTCGAACGATGGCCAACTCACCCTCCCTATCCAACAGTCTCACCTTGGACAACATCGCCGCAAATGACCCCAATGCCCCGAAATACTTCTTCCAGGAGAAGTACGCCCCGCTCAATGTGAGGGGCAACTTCCTGACCCTCTGTGCCTGTCCGAAGAATGTGGAGCTTGGTGAATGGCTGGCTCATCAGAGTAAGTTATCTCGATATCTACAACGGGGAGGGCTCCAATACCCCGAATTCAGGCTTGCGATACTGATAGGATGGACTCAGTTGTTGAACAATATCGTCTGCTTCACGGCATGCTCCAGGTGATTCAAGAGACGAACGGAGTCACTGGTGTTCCTATCTGCAACGAAAGCACCTGCCCGACAATGTCGGCTGGCCGGTACGTGCAATAATGCGGGGTAAATACGGGGTTACAAAAATCTGACGTTCGTCACTTGGACTAGATTAACCTATACTTGGCTTGTCGACGGTCGTGCTGCCAAGATCTCTGCCCCGAAGTTCATCAACCGCGTCGAGAAATGGATCGTCAGCAAAATTCACGACCCCGTCATGTTCCCAACTGAGAAGGTCACCGGTATCCCTGAGACTTCTGCCATGAAGGATGCCGCTGCGGCTACTGGCGAACCCGCAGACCAATCAGAGGGAGCTCCCGCTGGTCCAAATGCTACCGGGTCAGACGAGTGGATTGGCAAGTCCAGTGGTTTCCCCCAAACCTTCTACAAGGACTGCCAAGGAATCATGAAGCAGATGTTCCGCTGCTACGCCCACCTGTACCATGCCCACTGGCTGAATCCATTCTGGCACATCAACAAGCACGACATTCTCAACATGTGTTTTGTTCACTTCGTGACTGTCGCCAAGTACTACCAGCTCGTCTCGGACAAGGAGATGGAGCCAATGCAGCCATTGATCGACCTGTTCATCAAACAGCAGCGGGTGCCTCCTGAGGCCCTTAATGGCGGCCACTGGGCGGTTGCACCACCGCCATCCAACTAGGTCTGGATATACCTTCTTTTGAAGATATCCTAGAGCAAGCCATCTTTTCCCACTACATTGACGACTCATACCACATGTTTTTTTTTCTCAATTTGGCGTTGGATTGCTTCTGTTTTATACGAAATCTGCTTTTTACCGTACGGGTAACGGAGTGAATCTGCCGCTATGACACAGACCCGAGGCTTTGAGCATTTAGCATGCGGTGACTATTTCATGATGATTCTTGCATATGTTCCTCGATCCGCATCAGCTCGTGGCGGTGAATTTCTCATGCATGGTCCTTCCACCTTGCAGACGCAGGCCATCTGGACCGCTAGTCTGTTTATACATCTTCTCGAGAGACGATTTTGACTTGGCCGATCGAGTAGAAATAGGAGTTTCTTTTGCATCCCACTGTTCTCTTCGTAGCAAATATATGAAACAAGTCTCGGTCGGTTAACCTGGGCCATGCCGCGATGCTAACCCTTTGGATTTGGTGGCGCGAAAAGAGCCCCAGCCATTGGTCACATCTGTTCATAATTCGGCGGCGACGCGAGCAAATTGCGAACATCATCAGGGCAAGCAATCAGTCACGAGCAGCCCCATATTATGATAATTTCGAATTCAGTCTTGTCGTTCCATGTTCCAGAGTCATGGACTTGTCCCATAGATAGCCCCTCATAGATAGACACCATCATCTCCGTTTTGCCCCGCACCGGAACTCTGATCACCATGTCCAGAGCCAGTTCCATTTGTAAGAGAAGCTGTTGGGGTATCTGAAGCTCCCTGCGCCTCCTCGGAGGTCTCCTGGTTCTCGCCATTGTTCTCTGCATCTTCAACTTCGATCCAAGGCTGACCGCGATTTTCCAGCTCTTTTTTCAGCAACGCGATGCGCTCTTTCATCGACTCGATGACTACTTCGTTCTCCGTGACATAGCCTTCTATCTCCTTCTTCTCTTCTTCGGGCTCCTGGGACTCAAGCAGGAAGATTCGGAGCTCGAGGTTGGAGCGGTGCAGGTGGGCGAGCGAGTTGCGCAGTTCTGACACTTTGCCGTAGACTGCTGAGAGCGGGAGCTCTGTGATAGCTTCGGCAAAGGCAGCTGGGTTGATTGGGAGGCTTTCGCTTGACATATTGATCGATCAAGCTAGATGCATGGCGTAAGATGGGCAATGTCGCGGGAGAAACAATGATTGATCAGCGGGGTGTGTTTGTTATCTGCGCATCACGTGTAGATAGATCCTCGCTGCTCTTGATCTTAGGAGCGATGAGAGTGACTTGGTCAAACTAGTATGGATACTGATGCAAATTTACATTTTGGTGTTGATTTGTGTAAGTATAATACTATGCTCTCATGGGTATTTTCACTCTTTCCAAGTCTGCAATCCGAGCGGTTCCTCATATCAAGCTGATTCCGCAAATTCTCTTGAACCTACCTGCTGATACTACCAGTACTAATATGAAGCTAATGATGTAGGGCCAAGTCTATTAGTCCACGAATAGGAGCACAATAGCCAGGATAAGGATAAATTTGCCATTGTGTTTTGTCCCAATATCGAAGCATCTATTTGTAAATACAGTCTCAATTGGTATCTCCTCGTAATTGAACCACTTAGCCATTAAAAGTCCTATATGCTTCTAGATTCGGGCTTTAACGTGCAGATCGGAGTATTGGGTAATCCTTTCTTTGCTGAACTGGAAACACTCCGGAAGAGCTGTCTCTTTCCACGACTTCCCCAGAACGAGTTTCGCCAGACCCGGGGCACACGTAAATATATGAGCCATTCCTAATTCTGTTAGCAACATGTCATCTGTCTTGTAAAGGCACAAATACTGGATTTATACCCACCGTGTCCGTTAAACCCAGCGCATATCCATTGACCTGGCAGGCCATCGATCGCCCCGATCAGTGGAGCATTATCCGGCGTCGTACCAATGATCCCAGTCCACGCGTAATCGAATCCTTCGCCATGTCGGAGAGGGACAGAATCTAGCTCTCGACTAATACCATCAAACTCCCGTGAGCTATTTCGAGCAAGAGTCTCGCTATATTTGGAATCGTCGAACGTGGCGCGCTCGAATTCCTTATCTACGTCGTTCTCGCCTCTAGTCCCCGTTCCACCAAACAGTATCGTTCCGTTCTTCAACGTGTTTACCGAGAAGAAGTGATCAGGGCTGTACCTGAGCGCCATAGTATGGGCCGGAGCATATTCTCCAGACAGAGAGAGTCTCGGAGTAAACGAATTCACCTGTGAGCGCCGAGGCGAGATAAAATGCTTCAATTCAGGCAATAAATACGCAGCATATGCATTGGTGCAATGAACGACGTTTTTGGCGGCTATTGTGCCTCGTGGTGTGTGGACCTCCCACTTTTGACGCACCAGCCTGGGCTGGCCCGACTTTGGTAGCAGGGCAATGGGTCCATAATTTGCCTCCCTTCTGGATGAAGTCATTTAGAATCCATTGAACCAGCTTCCCTGGGTGATTGGATGCAGCTGGTGACTCATAGGCACATATTGCAGTGGGGACGCCCGTCTTTTGTTTTGCCTTTTCGCCTTCGTGGAACTGGATATGCGACACATCGCCACCTGCAGCCTTGAAAGCAGTAAATGCAGTCGATAGTAGCTCGACAAAATCTTCTGATATGGCGACTTCGTAAGTTGTTGTATACTTGAAGTCGCAGTCGACATTGTGTTGTTTCACAAACTCGTGGACATTTTTCAAAACAGTTCTTTCGTTCTCGAGGATCTTCCGGGCTTGCTCACTTCCGTGAGTTGTAGCATAGCCGGGAAATCCACGAAATGAGTCTGCAATAGTCAGATTTTTCCCCGAAGTTTTCTAGACATTGGGGCTGACCTACCAGGTCGAATGTGTCCAGCGTTTCTTGCGCTGGCACCCGAGACCGCCTCTCGCGCTTCAAGAATAATGATCTCGTCCCCTTTGACACCGCTTTTAATCAATTCCCAGCCTGTCAATGCACCGGAGATGCCAGAGCCAATGATAACGTATGTCGCCGCGGCTGGAACGGTATTCAGCCGATTGGCATGGAGGTGGGGGAATGACCGTGTTGTCCGATGCCAATGGGACAAGGTTGAAGAATTGTGAGGCAGTGATGGTTCCATCTTCAAGTTGGCAGTCTATTTTCCTACGAGTGATACTCACAAGTAATTCTAGCCAATTCTAGGTAATGGGTTGGGCTATTTATTGTAAGCACATCGTTTCCCTTATCTCTTAGTCCCCAATGCCCTAAAGCTCCGAGTGAGGGGGTGACGGATCTACCCGCCTGCTGCGGCATCTGCCGAGCCCTAATCAGCGGTTGTTAGCATTCGGTTATAGTTCGATCGGAACTTCCAGTGTCCATCCCGTCTCGTAGGAAATATTATGTCTGGTAGCAACGTAGCGATTCAAAGAATCTCTTTGACCTTCCAAGGCTGAGACCATCGATTATGAAGCGGGTGCGGCGTACAGTCCTTGTGCGGCAAATGAATACCCTCTATTCTCACAGTCTTTGGTAAATATATTTCTACCAAGTCACGGAGAAACAAAACCCCAATGTGAACAAGCATACCTGGGTTTAATCGAGGAATGAATACCGCTGTCAAGAGGCCTCAAAACTTGAAGCCCCTTCCACATACACTAGTGTGTATGACTAGTTGCCTGGCTTGTACGCAAGGATCTCATGAAGCCGGTGGAATAATAAGTCGTTCTCGAAAATTGCCGTCCAATCATATTGTACAATTTTGCACTCTTCGGAGCCGGAACAACCCGAGCCCGCTTATCGATAGTCGCCCTCGCTGTATTGCGACTGCTCACGGTCTAAATATTGTCCCCATTCTCGGCACCATGAGCAACCCGCTCTGGGTAGCATGGCGAACGACGTGTTCGGGGGTTCGACCCTCTGTGTTTGCATCTCTACGGCCAGCGCATGGCCTTCGGATAGCAACAGGAAGCCTCGACAATATCTTGAGACGGCCTTTCAGCGCTTTGAACCCTATCCCCCAAGCTCAACACCGGCCTGTTTTGTCTTCCCCCTTCACGAAGCATACCACTCCTGCTAGTCTTTGGTCCAGATCCAAAAGAACCACCGCCAAGCCTTCCGGTTCATCGCGTTCGACTCCTTCCGTGAAGGCCCTTTCCAGCGCAGAAATCAAAGCAATCTTCAAAAGCCCGGATATCTCTGCTGCGGTGGGTAATCGGACGTTGGAGGTCCTTCAAAAGCAGCGGATAGAGGGTACGATTGACCAGGATCTCCCCGCCGACCTCGCAAGCCGCATCACCGAATCTCAAGCAGAAAACGCCTTGGCCTGGCTGCGCGCGAAATACCCCGTCGACGAAGATGCTGCCATTCTTGCTCGGTTTGAGCGCGAAGAGCGCGAGGAGGAACAGAAACTGGTACGCCGCGCCGAGGCACTGGGCCTCTACAAACCACAGAGTGGGTCCTACGACGCGGAACTTGGTGAAGATCAGTCTCCGTACGGAAAGAGTTCTCTGAAGGAATACCGCGAGCTAAACGAGAAACGCCTCCTCGCCGAGCAAGAGCGAAAACGACAAGAATGGCTTGCTAGCGAAGAGCAGTCGAAGGAGGAAATGATGCGCCAAATCGGACAGAACAAGTCGCTTGAGGTCTACAAGGACCAATATCTGGCAGAAGGTATGATCCATGCAACCAGAGCATTGAATGTATTATTGACGCTCTACAGCTCGTCCGCGCGCGGACCCTAGTGTACGGCCATACCTTGCTTGGGTCCAGAAGCATCATATTGCTGCGACTGCTAACGACCCCGATGCTGTTAATCTTTCATCTGTGAGTGTCATGAGTGGCTCCATTGGCTCTCTCTGCGTTGCTAGGGCTTGGTCTGATTTCAATTAAATTCCAGGCTCAACGGCTGCTCCCCTCCCTGGCCTTCGGTCTCCTTGTCTTCGGTCTCTGTTTCTATTTCGCCCAGACATATCAACCTCCTGCTAGGGAAGACCGGCTCTGGCCGAATGTTCCTCCGGCCATGGCCACTGCTGGAGCTATTATCGGCGCTAATGTAGCTGTGACTTTGGCATGGAGGTTCCTTCCTCCAGCATGGAAATGGCTCAATCGATTCTTCGTCATCGTTCCTTTCTACCCTCGTGCCCTGAGTATGCTCGGTGCCACCTTTAGCCATCAATCTTGGAACCATCTGGCCTGGAATATGCTTGGTGTCGGTCTTGTTACCGTTCCTCGTGAGTAGACACAGCTCCCCTGGAAGCCGGTGACCTGCTAATTGATTCGACTAGTGCACGATAAGATCGGGCGTGGAAATCTTGTGGGCATTTACGTAGCTTCCGGCGTTGCTGGGTCCTTGCTCTCGCTGTCTCGCAGCGTCATCCTCGGGACTCTAGGCTTGAGTTCACTTGGTGCAAGTGGGGCGGTTTGTGGCGTGGTTGGCGCTATGTGCATGATCAATCCCAAGTGAGTCTCAGTCTCTTCTTATGTGTCGATTGAGGCATTGCAGAATCTTGATCTAACTCGCTCGAAAGTTCCCGCTTCACTTTGTGGTTTATTCCACCAACTTTGTCAGATACTCTCTGGCTCTCGGGCTCAACGTTACTGGTGTGTCTAGTCGGTATGGAAGTGATGGGTGTGATGGGTCTGCTCCGTCTCTTCAACTTCGGCAGGAAAATGGACTTTGCTGCGCACCTTGGCGGATTTGCCGTGGGTATACCCTCTGGATATTACCTACGTAAAAGGGCGCAGGAGCGACGGAAGGCGCGTAACTGGCCATTCTAAACACCGTGTACAGATTGCTTAGCCTCGGGCGTTCACGCTATCAGATTCCAGTCCCTTTTGGGCTTTGTACAGTATGATATAGATCAACATTCGGCATTTCGACCTCTAATCCTCATTCCGCGCTGCTGCTTTGTGTAACCCGCAACCGTCCAACAAAGGTTAGCGTTACGTCCAAGCGGTAGTCGTTAGTCTAGAGCGGGTGTGGCTTTCCCCTTCGAGATCGTCTCTCGAGTTTCCGCCTTTGATCTGAAACCTTCCTTTATTATGACAAAGATGTTCCGCATACCGCCGTTGATCCGTCAATGCTTTCCCTGCAGCAACAGATCTATGCCACCAGATCATCTTTGTTATATGGTTTTGCGAAAGTGCTCATATGATGATTCGTAAGTGCCACTCATTGTTCGATTTAGAGTCTCATTGTTATCCCCTTTCTTCCGAGGATCTACTCAAAGCACTGTATACCAAGCCCTCATGAACCACGAGAGGAGCCCTTCAGGACCAACAATGACAATGGCATGGTATAAATAGCTCTGCGTCCATGAATAGTATTGTTCCCAGAATAGAACCATTTGGGACTATTACCTTGGGTCATCGATCGGCCTTTGACCATCTGCTTTGACCTCACTATACCTCAGACGCTGTATAATCCAACGGCTTATAGTTTAATATGACGCCTATTGTATGCCCTACCATCAACGCGACGAACCAAGTGAAGCCATTGGAGCGCTCAGCACCTGCTCAGGTTGGTCGCCAGAGGCGTAGTTTTGCTGCTGAAGTACAGGCGTGCTCGCTCCACCCATGGGGCTTGACTGATTACCACTTGTACCTGGCAACCATCGAGCGAGGTCAGGATTGGCAGACTCGCATCGGCAACTTCATGCTTCTGGAGGGCAACCGATTCCGCCAAATCTGGCTAGATGAGCTCGCTGATTCTAAGAGCTTCGCATTCGCCCCTATGAAGACCCGTCTCGTTGCCTTCGCTCTTCTACCTCTACTCCCGCACAGAGCCTCTGAGCTACCTACCCGCCAGTCACTGGTTCTGGGGTTCGATCTACGGAACCATCGTATCCAGGCATATTTCTTTGAGTGTTGCCCGGAGGGTATTGCTGATCTCGGCTCTGCGTGGGAGGAGGGACAGCTCATTATCGATGTCCATGTCGACCGTTTTCTAGAGATGTATGTCTTTGTTTGTACCGTAGACTTGGATATTCTGTCAACCGGCTTATTCAATTACTTCCGTGAGACCACGCGTGAGCTCCCAGTCGGCTTGGACCTCGTCGTAGTGATCAAGTTCGCAGAGCTTCTAAGCGACATCGCCCACCTCATTTGGGACGATCCGCAGCCGTATCGCGACTCACACCATGGGTCTGACTTCAAGCTCCGCGACCTACTACGAAAGACTTCCTTCGACGCCTTGGTGGCAGCTGTTCGTCAGAACCAGACCTGTGAAGCTTACAGCCAGCAGCGGGACGGGAAGCCCATTCTTACCCGTCAGCTGATCTTGGATGAGTCTCCTGCTTCTGAGCCGTCCCCTGTCGAGCAGGTGCCTGCTGTGCATGTACAGGTTCAGCAGCCACAGGCTGTAAAGGGAGCCACCCCTCGCGCCCCTGTTTGGGCGCAGTCCTCATGCGCTTACAGTATGCTGCAGATGGTGTCGCAGCTGACGCAGTAGCTTTTCGATGGGCCGATACGGTGGATCCCAGCCACGCCAACAGATGGGGCTGGGGAACCACGCAGCTGCTACGGATACTCCGTACGGAGTTCAGTACGGGTCCATCTTTTGTGTACATAATTATTCATTAGATTATATTAGAGACATCTTATTCGTCCGGTGCATTCTATCCTGTGTCCAATTGGGGTTTTGTGTACTTGCCGTAGTGGTTCGTAGATGGTTCCAAGGTCTCCAGGACTCCAATTATGTAAAACCCAACAGCCAACTTTGGAACAGGCCAGATATCTCAGGCCGCCCAACCCCAAGTATTCCGTAGCGCCCCGCCTTGAACCCCGGAAGTTCAGGATGTTCTGCTAGGCACCACAATTCCATATACAAAAACAATCGAGCTCGATCCAACCCTGCGCACCGCCACGGATCGACGCCAATCAGCGAGAGCGGAAAACCGGTTTCTGTGGCGCTACGTGGCTCATTGGAAATCACTTCCAATTTGATTCGCTCCGCTCTCTTGGCAACCGTCATGGGCTGCAAAAGATGTGCTGGATCGCCCCCCAACAATAGACGGCTGAAAGTAGACGATCGGCATATTCCGTAGTTTGCCCTATTTCGCGTTTTCTTTGGCTTTTTTTTCTCTTATTTTCTTGTCTCTTTTTTTCAGGCGATGAATTGTACAGCATCTGCGCCCCTCAATTAAGTAGTCGGCCTCCAGCCCTGTAACTCTTAGCCTGTACGCCAAGTCCCCTGCCAAGTGTTTTGGTGAAGCTGGGATTGAAAGAAATCGGGGGCAGATCTGACATTCCTCCCTCCTTTTAGCTGGTCCACCCCTCCTTTTTTTCCTTGACACCCTCCGACCTTCGTATTCGTCTATAGATCCTTGCGCGCTCCCCCACTCGCGCCAATTGTGTCAGAATGGCTGAAGCTACTGACCCTGTCAATGGTAAGTTGATCTCCTACCACCTCCGCAGCGCTTGAAGCTTTCCACGAACGCGTGCGCGCATACCCCCGTACAGTGTCAACATGACAGCTCTCGGTGTCCCCTTATGTTCATCTCACGGAACTCGTGGTTAGGGACCCTGGTCGCGCATGTTGACGCTCGTATGCGCTCCTTGTAGAAGTACCTGTTAAGGGTGAAGCTGAAAGCGCGCATGGGATCCCCGTCATGAACCTATCTGATTGCTGGAAAACTATGCTAATGCTTATGCGACAACAGGGTCCGCCATCCCCAATGTCGAGCCCGCCCCCGTTACGCGCTCCGCGGACGACCGCTTTGAGCTCATCTCCGGCCCCTTGATCAACTTTAAAAACATGCACTATGCGCCTTCTCCCGTCTGGCATGGTAGTGTTTTGATTGTTACCAAGCCCGGTCAGGACCAGCCCCAACTACACCTGCGTCAGCTCGGTGCCGTCGGTTCCGACGAGCAATCCGTTTCTGCCAAGAACCAGACCATCGAGGGTCTTAAGCTATACCAGGATCCTGAGAAGGCCTTCTGGCGTTTTAGTCTGGCCGTGCCTGTCGAGGTCTACGAGGCGCGCTGGGAGTATGAAATCCCCGGTCTTTACGAGTCGGGCGCCCAGGTTAACAGCCCCTGGGCCTTTGTCGTGCCCGCCGCGGAGCAGTCGATGCGCATGATGTTTCACTCTTGCAATGGCTTCTCGGTTGGTACCGACATGGAGGCCTGGGTGGGCCCTAACCTATGGAACGATGTTCTGCGCATACACGGCGAGCAGCCCTTCCACGTCATGGTGGGCGGTGGTGACCAGATCTACAACGATGGAATCCGGGTAGACGGGCCCTTGAAGCCTTGGACCGCTATCAACAACCCGCACAAGCGTCGAACCCACGACTTCAGCAACAAGATGCGCGCCGAGTGTGATGACTACTACTATGCTAACTATGTGCGCTGGTACAACACCGAGCCATTCCGTGCCGCCAATGGCCGCATTCCCCAGGTAAACATCTGGGATGACCATGACATTATCGATGGTTTCGGATCATACACGGATCACTTCATGAAGTGCGCTGTCTTCCGCGGTATCGGTGGTGTGGCTTTCAAGTACTACTGCTTGTTCCAGCACCATATTCCCCCCCCTAAGTCGACTTTCACCACTGATGCGCCCCAGACTATGCACGCCGTGAACGGCACGGCTGGCGCAGACCCCCGTCAGCTTGAGAACGTGTATGTCCTTGAAAACCAACCGGAGGATGACAGCTGGATCATTGGCAAGCGTCCGGGTCCCTACGTGGAGGAGCGCAGTCGCAGTCTCTACATGCGTTTCGGAAAGCGCATTGCTTTCGTCGGTCTCGATGCTCGTACCGAGCGTACCCGCCACCAGGTGAACTACAATGACACCTACGATCTTCTCTTCCAGCGCTTGCAGAGCGAAGTGTCGGCCGCCGAGGGCGACATCAAGCACTTGGTTGTTCTGCTGGGTGTCCCCATTGCGTACCCCCGCCTGGCATGGTTGGAGAACATTCTCACGTCTCCTCTAATCGCTCCTGTCCGTCTGCTGAACAAGCGTTTCGGTGTCGCTGGCAGCTTGTTCAACGAGTTCGACGGTCAGGTCGATTTGCTGGATGACTTGGATGACCATTATACTGCTCGTCAGCACAAGCGTGAGCGGAAGATGTTCATCCAGCGCTTGCAAGAGTTTGCTCGCGTCCATTCGATCCGAGTGACCATTCTCGGAGGTGATGTCCACCTTGCTGCCGTGGGTCGGTTCTACTCGAACCCCAAGTTGAACCTTGCCGGTGAGAACGACCACCGTTTCATCGTCAACGTGGTTAGCAGTGCGATCACCAACAAGCCTCCACCCAAGGCGGTCGCCAACCTCCTGGCCCGCCGCAACAAGATTCATCACCTGGACCGCAACTGTGATGAGACCCTGATGCCCATGTGGGACAAGCAGCCCGGTGGCCAAGAAAAGAGCGCTGCGTGGAATAAGGTGACCATGCCGTCGCGTAATTTTGCCATCTTGACCGAAGTTGTTGCTCCCTCTTCGAACGGTGAAACCACGGAGACCGCCAAGCTCGACAAGCTGCCCAAGGATGGCCATGCGCCTCTTCACAAGGGCGAAGTTAATGCAGGAACCGCCCACCCTGCTGCCAATGGCTTCGGCCGCGGTAGCACCATGTACGGAGGTCTCGATGTGGCCATTCGCATTGAGATCAGCCCTCAGGACCGCCAAGGTACCACCGAGGGCTATGGATTCAGCAGTAAGTTTTCTTTCGTCCCCCAATCAAAACCCGTATTGATCTCCGTCCTAACAACATCTACAGTTCCCCTTCTGGAAGCCACTGCTCCCCCTCCTTCAGCTTCTCGTAGCATTCGTTCTCGCCAAGATCACGAGCAGGACGGGCAAGCGCCCGCGGGCCGTCCTTCGACTGCCCATTAAGTGTAGTCTGTATCTTTGTTGGCTTTGTTTTTTTCCGAGGCGATCTACCTCGCATCTTGATACCTCTTTTGACGTCATTTGTAATAGTGCGGGGTTTCCCCACAGGATATAATTCTTACCCAAATGTCCGACTTCCATCTGTGAATCTTCTTGAACCAAGGCGCATCTATATCCCAATTACGGTTTAGTTGGACTGGCGAGACTCAACTCTAATTTGCCTGTGCAGACGCGGTCTCGCCTACTCTTTGCGGTTTAGAGCGGCTTGCTTATCTTAGGGTCCTCTTATCTCCGCAAGTAGCAGCTCTTGGGAGATCAGTAGTTCTGCCTCCTGAGTGGTTCTTCTTATCATGAATAACTCGAACCAGATAAGCCCAGCAATGGCTTTTCATGGATCGACTAATCACTTTCTTGCGCAGATATGCGCTTATCACGGCCCGGCCCTCGTTTTGCAGGCTTCCAAATCCATACTTGCGATCCCAACTGAGGAGAAAATGCTCCTCCCTTGATCACCTGCGGCAATGCAAACCGAGCACGCCCTTATGTGATAGGGCTCTGTCTCCGCGCGCTTTTACAACAGGCCTGTGCGGCCAGGAAGGGCGCTGCATAGCGAAAGCTCATTACTTTTGCTCTCCGCGGAGCTTGGTTACACCGGCTCAGGTCATATAGAATCCCAGATTTCCTGCGGGGCGAAGCTTGCTGCATCTCGGATTGCTCTGTACTGTCTGACCGGTGGGTCAGGATAATAGCCTGCTTCCAATCACGATATTAATCCCAGCTGATCCTCCTGAGCTTATCGATCAGCCTTATCGCCCTGTTTCTATTCTTCAGACCCCTAGATACGATCGTTGCTGCGGCTCACAGACTTCATCCCTGGGTGACTTGAAGGTCAACTATCCTCATAATGGGATTTGAGCTGGGAGACGAGAAGATCACTTCTCCCGTTGAGGGTCATGGCCCCGATCAGGAGGCTGGCGAAATCGCCAGCATCCATGAACGCAAGGAGCTCGAGGGCTTAGGCTACAAGCAGGAGATGCGCCGAAACCGATCAATCATCACACTGCTCTTCCAGACACTCGCGATTGCTGCAATTCCCTATGGAGAGGGCAGTCCTTTGATCAGTGCCATCTATGGTGGTGGTCCTCTGTCCATCTTCGTGGGGTGGATCGTCGTCTGCCTGTTGGATCAATGTATCGCGATGTCTCTTGCTGAGATGGCCTCGCGCTATCCCACCTCTGCGGGCCCGTATTACTGGACCTTTCAGATGGCCCAGACCTCGAAGAGCACCCTCTCTTTCATCAATGCCTGGATCTGGCTGATTGGAAACTGGACTATCACGCTCTCCGTCAACTTCGGCTTTGCCTCCATGCTTGCAGCCACCGTCTCCATGTATCATCCCACTTGGAACGCCAACAGCTGGCAGCTCCTCCTGATCTTCTATGCTGCTTGCCTTGGCTCGATGGTCATCTGCATCTTTGCCAATCGCTATCTCCCTCAAGTAGACATCGCCTGCGCAACCTGGACAGCCCTAACAATCATCGTCATCCTCATCGCAGTCTCTGTCAAAGCAGAAGCCGGTCGCCACAGCGCCGCCTACGCCCTCGGCCACTACGACAAGTCCTTCTCCGGCTGGGGCAACTTCACCTTCTTCATCGGCCTGCTCCCAGCCGCATACTGCTTTTCAGCCATCGGCATGGTCTCCGCAATGGCAGAAGAATGCGCCCACCCCGCCATCAAGGTGCCCCGCGCCATCGCCCTCTCCATCCCCGTCGGCGGCATCGCTGGCCTCTTCTTCATCATTCCCCTCTGCGTCGTCCTGCCCCGCTGGAAGACATCCTGAACTCCCCGGGCGGCCAGGCCCTCCCCTACATCCTACACCGCGTGATGGGCACCCCCGGAGGCGGTCTCGGCCTGACCTTCCTCGTCCTCGTCGTCTCCCTCTTCTGCTCAATCAGTATCACCGTCGCCGCGTCCCCGCGCGACATGGGCCGCAGCCCGTGACAACGCCCTCCCCCTCTCCCGCCTCTGGGCGCACGTAGACAAACGTCTTGGGGTCCCCGTCTGGTCTCTCCTTCTGATCACCGTCATCCAAATGCTGCTCGGTCTGATCAACCTCGGCAGCTCGAGCGCGTTCACGGCCTTCGTCTCGGTCGGCGTCATCGCGCTGGCGGCGGCGTACGCGATGCCCATCGCGCTCAGCTTGATGAATCGACGGAGGGAGGTTATGCAGGCGCCCTGGCATTACGGCAATATTGTCGGTGCCTCTGCCAATGTGGTTGCGTTGGCGTGGATTGTGTTCGAATTGGTGCTGTTTAGTATGCCGACTGCGTTGCCGGTTACGTCGACATCGATGAATTACGCCTCCGTGGTCTTTGTGGGGTTTCTGGCTATTGCGGCTGTGTGGTATCTTGTTTATGCGAGGAAACGTGAGTTTTGTATCTATGGATTCTTTGTGTGCCTCGTTGGTGCTGACTTTTCGCTGCTGCAGATTATAAAGGACCGCCTGAGTCGGATGCACTGGAATAGATCCTTAGGGCTTTGCTTTACTTATCTTGTATTTGTCAATTTCAATGCAGACCAGGACTATTGTATTCAATCATCTGTTCTTTTTAGTCTCAACCCTACTTTGATTACATGTAATTTTCTCGAATGTAGATCGATAGACGAACTGAGCCGTCTTTTCTTCTCCAAAGTACGAGTACAACTTGAACTGCGGCAATTTTATACATTCGAGCAAGGAGAGCGCTATCTATATACGTATACTTCGCTCTCCTCCCAAGACTGAGCCATACAACCAAGCAAAGCATGCATACAATCTATAGGCACAAGGCTTACTCTCTCTCCCCATCAGCAAAATGCCCGTTCTCCTCCAGATCTTCGCCTACCTTCCTCCTCCTAGGCAGCCCTTCGTTGGGGGAGTGTTTTACCGGCAGTGCCGCATCACTCGGTCTCCGTCGTCTTACAAGCTGATACCCCCGATCAAGCTCGATCTCGATCGCCTCGCGCACCTTCAGCGCGCTGACAGCCGGCCACACGCCACGCTCACCCTGCAACGTCCACTCTGCGACTCGCTCGCGCGTTGGCTGCTGAAAGAGCCGCGCCACGTCTCGCAGCGACAGGTCGGGGACTAGCGTCAGATTTGGACCCGGGATGGTTTCGTCGATGAGCAGTCTACTCACTGTTCCTGGGAGCGCGCCGATATAGTCTAGCTGGCGGAGTCGGTGGCGCAGCTCGGCGAGGACGAGACGGGATATCGAGCGGGAGAGATTCATCCAGCCTGTTTGGCGGCGATCGAGGAGGTTGAGTTCGGAGCGCAGGATGGGGATGAGGTATGGACGAGCTTGGGAGACGATGAAGTGGTTTACGTTGAAGAGTTCGGCGATTCGCGATAGAGGGGACTCGCCATCGTTGTAGGGGATGTGCCGCCAGGGCTGGAAGACGGCGTCTTCGGTGTGCGGCCAGGGCACGATTGCGCCAGTCTCGTCTTTGCAGTAGATGGTGATGTTGGGTTTGGGGGAGCTAGGAGACACAGAGGCATTGGACGCAACAGCTGCAGACCATATCAACTGTTTCCATGTTAGATATACACCCCCGGTCCTTCACCCTGCCGGGTAAAGAAGCAGTACATACCACGTTTGGTGCTGTCAAGTAATTCAGAAGATTCGGCGTCCCTGTCTTCCCCCGCTGTGGCTATCGTGATGTTCAAAATGCGTTTCGACCGCGCATATGCCTCCTCAAACGTCAAATCACCCACATTCGTCCGTACACACTCCTCCAGCAGCTCCATATCAAACAAATGTCCCGTCCGCAAAAACCGCCTTGTCCTCCGAACAAACGTCCCAATCCATCCCTCGTCTCTCGTCGCGCCCTTCGACCCTTTGAAAGCAGACAAGTCCAACATATCCCCATCAAGCAGCCCCAAAAGCTCACTTTCGGGATGAATCCCCCACAAGCGCCGCAATCATCGCCCCCGTCGCCGTCCCCGTGATAATCCTCGGCAGTAACCCCTGCAAATACAACGCCTTGACTACCCCCAAATGGCAGAGCCCAAACGCGGACCCGCCCTGCAGCAACAGCGTCGTCCGCCCAAATGCCTGCCGCGTATCATGCAGCAGCTCCAGCTTCGCCTGTGATGTGAACCCGCCTAGCTGCGCCGGCTCCGGCTGCAACGTGCTCACGTACTGAATCGACAGCGCAACTTGCGTGATATAGTCGTCGATCAGCAGCTTGGTCCCCGCGTACGCATGCGTGAAGAGCTTCGTCGTCGTGATATTGCCCAAGTTCCGGACGAGTCCCGAGCGGAGCAAGTTGACTAGTGTGAGGATGTCTTCGTTCTCGCGGGCGCTCATCAGCGCCTCTAGTCGGCCCATTATGAGCCGGTAGTCATAGTGCCGGCTGACGGAGTTTTGGCGCCTAGAAGCTTGGATCAGCCATGGTGCGTTCGTGGGCACAAATATGCTATTTCAGGTCGGGGTGGGGGGAGGGTTCAGGTTTGATGGTGAGAACCCTATCCTATCCTCCTTCCCCGGATCCCAATCCGGAGGGCATTCGTACCATAGATCTTTGCTCAGTAGCTCGTCAAGCTCAAACGCTGCCTCCTCCCATTGCTCGTAAGTCTGGGCCGTCTCAAGGGCATGCAGGAGCCGGGCGTGGGGCGTCTTAGATGTCCACCATGAAAGCAGTTTCTGTAGCGTGTATGAGCTGGTGTCCGAGAGGCCCGGGGGGTCGGCGTGCTGTACGCGAGCTCGTCAAGGGCGAGCTAGATACTCACCGACTTCCAGAACAGTGCGACATCAAGCATCATGCTCAGAATTGCGGCGATTATCTTCCACATCCCGCTCAGCCATGTCCCCATGTCGAACGAAGCTGGGGAGTCTGGCGGGGAACTGGCCGCTTTCACATGCTATGGCGTCACGCGCGCAAGCCGGGAATGCAGAGGAATGTAGAGGGATGCAGGGCTGTAATTGGCTATGGAGCTTTAGGGAGTTTGGCTGAGTGTTAGACCTGTGGGAGCAGTGGTGTCGTCGGGTGTGATCCGATGAGTCGAAGTTGGGAGGTTTTTAAGTGCAGTGGATGTTCTTTGGTGCGGGCCGCCTTTGGCTCTCAAGAGTCTTGAACCCTCGATCCTCCAAACTACGACTACAGAGACACAGAACACGGGAAACATGGCTACAGCCCATCATTTTTAAGAATTGTGATGAATTTCAAGTCGTTTGATTTTTGACATTTCGCATGCTTCCTTATATGCAAGTCGGCGAAATTAAAAAGAAGCTCTCCCGGACACCCGATCCCAAGCGAATTCTTTACTCCTCAATGATGTTGCCCCGCTCCGACACGTACAGACCGTCCAAGAACTATAACCAGGTTAATAATTGATGTTTGGCGGGGAGATGCAGAATATTCCAGAGCAACATACCTTACGGATATCCTTGTTTCGGACACGGCAGATCTGCTGGATGTCGGCGGCACTCTGGGAAACACCCTCAAGGGAGTTACCGGAGAGCTGGAGCTCGTCCTTCACGTTGGGGGAAGGGACAATCTCGACACCGGGCTGAGCAGTCACGCGGCGCACGTACTTCTCACCCAGGAAGTTACTAGAGATAGACTGTCAGTACTCTAGTCCACAAGTATTCCAGCAGATGTGCGAGATCGCAGAAGAATTTCTCATCCAGAGAACATTCACATCCACACATCCACACAGATAGTCACATACCGGATCTCAACCTCAGCTTGGCCAGTCTCAGCGTTCTTCTCGATGTTGACGTTGATGGGGAAATGGGCGTAGACGTAGCGCATCTTGTAGAGGAAGCCGCGGGTAACACCGATGATCAGGTTGTTGATGATGGTGCGGACGGTACGGAGAGTAGCGACACCCTTGCGAGCACCGTGGTGCAGCTCGATCGAGATGACGTTGTTCTCGGGGCGGCCGAAGGTAACGGCAATGTGGGACAGGTCCTTGACGAGCTTGCCGCGGGGACCCTCGACGGTCACAATGCGCGACTTAATGTGAACCTTCACTGTAGAGAGAAAAAAAACGCCTATCAGCCTCGGTCCTTGAATTTGTGTATGCGTTCAAATCATGTCGGGTTATGTCTTATATCGACGCAGACAACGTCCAGGGCAAGTCCTTTCAAGGTAGTCACTGCTTTTCTGCATTTCCCATGAGGTAGGTCGAGTATCACGGCGTCGAGCGATCCAGCCTCATGGTTGTGCACAGTGCGCCTCCCATCCAGTTCCTCCCAACATTCCCACACATCTCGAAAAACCGGGTAAAACAGAAGAAAGTCGCAAGCTCACCATTGTCCGGAATGGGCAGCCGTTCCTCGGAGTAAATGTACCGCATCTTGACTGCTGGGTGGAATTGGCCGGAGGGGGTGAATTGTCGATGTCGGGAGGATCAAAAATCGATGTTCCAGTAAGTGGTGGAGCGAATTTACCGTCACGGGATTGTGCGTCGCTTAGGTCCACTTTGGGGTTAGCGTAGGGTTGGTTATCAAGCCGACTCGGTTCTTATCATCACGTGCTATGGTTTATGGTTTGCGCATCCAAACTATCCAGCTATCCATGTTTGCATAGTTTGCACTTTTGGGGGTCTACGATCTACTGCAGTACGCAGTAGTTGTTTCAGTGTCTTTGATTAACTCGCCACGATCTTTTTGCTCTCTATAGCTCTGTCTCTCCCTGTTTCCAGCTCCTCGTCTCCTACCATATCAGTTGCCCCTTCGCTGTCCAATTCTCTCACTAACATCCGTTCGGCTTCCTGGCTGGCCGCCCTGGGTTCGCCTCCTTTCTTTGGATCTACATGAATGATATGTACGTCCCCCGTAGTCAACTACTCCTGTTTTTGTCTCAATTCATGTCCACATACCCACCGTGTATTCCTGGAATAGTGTATGACTTCGCGCGGTATCTCAACCAGATTTATTTACATTTACATTATAACAAACCGCAAGGGGGCAAAGACCCCGCCAAATCCAAAGCAAAGCCCCTGAACAATCCAAGATCCAATACTTAATGGTGTGCGTTGGCCGGGCCCTGGGAAACTTCCGTCAACGAACTCCCACCATACTGCTTCAATGTCGTAGCCAGGTTATCGCTTTGATCCAACGAAGCGATTGTATCTCCGCCGCCAATACTTTTGCCGTTCACGAGAATGTTCGGCACGGTGCGACGCCCCGTAGTCTCTGCCAGCAGGCTCTGGAGGTCTGCGCCGAGACGGTGTTGGTCCAATTCCACCACGTATGGCTTTGGTGAAATCTCGTATCCCTCGAGCAAGATCGTCTTGGCTCTCTTGCTGTGTGGGCAGTATGATTTGGAGAAGATGATCACTGTAGCAATCAATATGGTTAGAATAGCTTCTTGACAGTCGGGAAACGGTAACGTCTGCCATCTTTTGACGTTCTTGGCGGGTTACGCACCTGGTGCCTGCTTCAATATGTAGTTCAACTCAGACTTAGCTTCCGCCTCGCGAGCCTTTCTATCCTCGGCCTCTTTCTGTTCCTCCGAACTGGGATGCGCAAATGAACTCGGATCCAATTCCGCGTTCGACGAGTCCTGCGAGCCCTTCTTAGGGACGGTCATCTTGGTGCGCCCCGCGATTGAAACCTCCTCTGTGTCCTGCTCATCGCTTCCCTTCTCTTTCACAACCGGCACCGCGACTTTCTCAGCCTTCTCATGCCCCCCATGGACCGCCTGAGGCCTGGCCATAGCCTCCTGGATCTTCTCTCTTTTGTTGCCAAGTGGCGCGCCGCCTCCTTAGCCCGCATCGCTTCGAGTGTGGAACGGTAGAATTGTTGGTTCTGGACACTTCTGCCCTCGCCCTGGACGTAAAGCGTGATCGTTAGCTCTCTCCCCGCTCTTGCCCCGGTTGTTTATTGCTCGTACCGAGTAGTAGTATGTGAGAAGGACTATCACAAACACCAAGATTGTGATCATCCTTCCACGCCGTTGTGAAGGCATTTTGGCTGTGTATGCCCAAATGGTTTGAGGTGTTAAAAGACGTTAAAGAGTGTAGGCCCACGCTTGAACCGCGATTCCAAAGTTGGAACGTGAAGGTGGTGCCGCGCGCCAAGACTCCGCCGATCCCAGCGCGTATTCGATACGGGAAGGTGTCGTGTGTGATATAACAGGTGCTCTGCGAGAATGTGGAGATGAAATGGTATTTAGCGGGCGGGTTCCGGTGATTTGTTGGCTGAGGTTTAAAATGGAGGTTCCTGCCCGTGTGCCTGGGTTACAGGAAGGAGGGTTCTGGCCCAGGGGCACAGGGTCATCCCTGAGTGCGGGACCAAATGCTTGGCTGTGGACTTAAGCTTTACCAATACGAGGAGGGTATGGACGAGTAACGCCGTACGTCGCAATAGCATTATGGCGATGAATCAGGTTGGCGCAGACACTATTATAGGGCTTTTACTTTACTCTTTGATACTACTGCAGTATTCGCTACCTTTTGCGGTTGTATTTTTCTTTGTATGCATCGAACGTCCAAGAATTCGGCCTACACATATATTTACGAGCTCTTCTCCTGTAATTCGAAGGATGATGGTATATATTAAACAAACTAGGGGTATTCTGCTAAATCACAAGGGCTTTTGGATCTCAAGGCATTTCCACATCAGAAATCCATGGTCAGGCATCATGGGCCGGGATTAAGTTTAGGTGTAGTATATATGTAGTGTGTGCAAGGAAAGCAGTAGAGGGAATGGACCAGGGTGAATCATGCAATAAATCCACAGTGCCAGCTGTGGTAAGGTTGAAGGGAAACAAAGATGTTATGACAGTCCTATAGGACCGGTCATTTCGGGCCGTGGGTGGGACATTGTATAAGGACGAGAAGGAAGAACCTTAAGACAAAACTTCCTTTAAGCAGGGATTGAGACTCCAGGCCGTGTGGGTTGGTGGACAGTAGCGCGACGCTTGCCTTGAACGATGGTAGTCCAGTCCTCCCACTCCTTGGCAATTTCCGTCAGGACGTTGCCCATTACGCCTGCAGATGCCATGAGGCCATGGCCTTCACCCTCGAGAACGCGTACCTCACATCGTCGCATGGTCTTGCCCAGCCACTGGACGTTCTCCACGGGGACACGAGTGTCCTTACTGCCGTGGTGGATGACTACAGACCGGGTGATGTCCACGTAGCGAAATCCAATGGGTTGGCGTCGTTCCAGGCAGATCAGCAGATCTACGGCTGGATTGGCATTGGTAGTAGCCAGCTCCCAGATTTTGTGGGTCAGCCGGTTGTCATAGTCCTGCTGCCGTTCACGCTCCTCTTCTGGAGACTTAGCGCGAGACCCAAGGGTAGTGTCACTCCTTCTATGGGAGGCTCTGGAACTGTTCGAGGCTTTGACACCGCCCAATGGACCTGGGTCTTCTTGATCGTTTCCGAGATTCAGAGTGAGCTCTGGAGCTACAGACTCCACATCTGGGACTGGTGGCTCTTTTGCTGTCTTCTTCTTGGATCGCTTAGGGGATTTGGGAAGACTGGTCGTGATGCTAGCACTCGTAGTGCTCATGAAACTGGTGTTGGCAACCTTGAGGAGAGATGTGGGTAAGGCACGAAGGATACGTTGCGAATATGGGACGGCATTGGAAGGGGCAGGCTCTTTTTGAGAGCCAATGCTGGAGAGCTGGGACGGAGGGATCCATGGAGCCAAGAGGTGGATCCGAGCACGAATATGCTGTGGGATGCGGAGAGCAGTTGCAAGGGCATAGATAGCGCCAGCAGAATGCGCAAGGATAGAGAACTTGGTCACACGCAAGTGATTGCACACAATGGCGACATCATCAGGCCAGCTCAATGGATTGCTTGGTTCATCCAGTTGATGCGGTCCACTTTCGCCCACTCCAGGTCGATCTAAAGTCACCAGCCTCAAATTCAAGGTACGTGCCAATTCATCATAGAATGCGGGGAGGTAGCGGGTGAGGCCCATGCCTAGGCAGCACAGCACGACATGACCCTTGGGGTCGCCTACTTCTGAGAATGCGATGGTTCGGCCGGACGTTGGGTGTATGACCTTTTGGGTCAGTTTGGGAGAGAACACATATTCTCCTACCGCGAGATCAATCGAATCTGCACTAGAGGGCCTCTCGTGATAGGTTGAAGATCGGCCAATGGTCGGGATGGAAGATGTACGGGCGTGGCTTCTAGTCGGAGTCATGGGTTCCTGTGATCGTCGGTATTTGGCTCGCTCGTGTTCAGGGGTTTCCGGGAGAGCTTTGCTCATCGGAGAGCCGAAGATGTTTGATTTTGATACTCGGCTCTTACCGGTCATGACCGATGGTGAAGGCGCACTCTCATTCAAAATTGGACGATCAGCCGGGGTCCGGGTCACATTCTGAACTTCGTTCGGAGTGCCACGACCGTGATCCACTTGACTGAAGATATGTGCGGACTTTGTCTGCTTTTGAACGGGTTTTGGAGAATTCCCCGGGCTGTCGTCCACTTCCAGTTCGGTCTTAATCTTCTGCTGCTGGTCTTTCAGCTCCTGAATCCGTTTAGTCACTTGTTCCGCATCATTACTTGATCCCGGAAGGCCGTTCTCGGCAGTCGAGTCTCTGCTAGCGGTAGACGGATAACGGCTGTGGCGGGCAGACATCCGTTTTCTGGAACTGGAGGACTGGCTATGTCGGTGTCGCAAAGAAGAATCGCGTGTCGGAATTACCCGTCCACTCCCAATTCCCCCAGGGTTGTTTGAAGCATCTGATGTTCCTTGATAAGTACTTTGATCCCCTGCTGGATGCGTATTCGCAACAGGCTCGTCGCTCGAGTTTCTATAACCGGCCTCTTCGGTGACGTTTGCCATCGAATACATGGATCGCAGGCTGGCCCGCTTATGGATATTGTTATGGCGGGCACTTTCGTTGAGGCTGTTTGATTTCCGTAAGCGGTCGGCTTGGGTATCAGGTTCGTTGGAGAATTCCCGCGACGAAGATCGCTTCAGCAGGCCAAATTGGCCAAATTGGCCCTTCAGGCTTTTCGTTCGACCTGATCCATTGGAAGCGGTGCTGACCGCAGTTGAGAGGCGTGGACCTGGCTCCGCACTGATCGTCCCAAACACCATATCTTCGGGGGCTCGTACTGACGCAAAGGAGTCCCGCGACGCGGGCCGACCAGAGGTATCGGCGGATTTCGAAAAGCGTTTGAACTTTGGCGAACGAGGCGATCGTGGAGCCTTGGGCGAAGGCGGCGCTCTAGCCATGCGAACGATAGGCGGGAGTGCAGCATCATCCGGATGTAGGAATGGACTTGGCTGTTGCTCTTCTAAATGGGAACCAAAACTCAGACCAAAGCCATTCTGCTGCGAAGGAGGGATAGTGAAACACGGTGCAGTATGAGGCACGTCAGGCAAACCAGGGTCAGAAGAGTCCTTGGAACCCTTGGAGTCAATACGCGGGATGTTGTCGAAGTGCGAGTTCAGGGGCACGGAGATAGTAGACAGGGACGATATCAGCGACGAGATCAGTTCCGGCGATGTTGGGTCTACGCCCTTGCCCTTCTGCCCTGGGAGCGACCTGCGCCTGCGCCGACGGCTGAGCAGAGCCGACTCGGCGGGTGCCGGAGCACCCTCGTTGATCTGCATGGCGTCCAATAGTTCTCGATTATGGAGACGGAACTATCAATCCCTAGGATCAACGCGTTATGCAGACGAGGGGACGCCCATCATCTACGGGAGAATTATATGCAGTTTGCGCGGGCGGGTCACTGGCAGGGAGTGGTCCTAGCCACGAGCCCCTTACTGTTTGCGCGTCTTGACGTGGGGGGGGGGTCGATAGATAAGAGCAGAAGGGGAAACGAGTGTAAGAAAAGAGGGGAGGGGAAAAGATAAGAAACAGAGTTTGGGAGAGAAAGAAACGAAGGACGCTCAGGAGATAAATGTAAATGTCCGATCTTTTCTCTCCCGTCGATGGCAAGATTGGACTGGAGAACAGAGAGATGTTTAGTGTTTGCGTTCAGCTCCACTGATGGATCCCCAATTTCCCACTGGTTTGCGTACGCCTATTCGGGTAGGGATGCTCACGACCCATGGATCCAATCATGAGCTGCACTCGACCTCGGAAACCCAGTTGGACTCGGATCTGGTTGACTGAAATTCAGAAGTCATACGATACAGGAAGGAGTCAACTGCATCCTTAAGAATGAGGATCCCACGTGTCCAAGAGCCCTAAAGCATTGTGTGCAGATTTGCAGAGTTCCCGACTCGGACTAGTACGAAGGAAAATCCCCTTAAAATCCACTAGGATTCCGTTCTTTCGGGTCCCGGAGCTCGGACAATTTATTCTTCATCTCCTGGTCAGCTGGTCGGTACTTATGCGTCCTGATAGTCCAGTCGTAATTCCTTAGTTGAAGTCCCTCGTTGAAGGCTAGTGGTAGTGCTCATATCAAGGAACGATTGCTAAGAAGAGATTTAAAGAATCAGTAACGGGTACAACCAAGATAACTAGTAGTACGCGATTCTGGGAGTCTGGGTTTGGAATCGCAATTATATATTTCTTCCTCTACTTCATTTGGGACCCTTGCCATATAAAATTAACCGCCTAATAATTGAAAACCCGGGTATGATAATGGTATTGTCACACGTATCATGGAAAGCCACTCATACTAGTAGTGAAGAAGTTTAATTTACCCAGTAGCAATTATCTTGAAACGATGGTACTAACCTCGAAAGCTTCCAGGGCACACGGACCAGGGACACAATCTGACCGCCTGCGGGGGGGCGTGGCAGTAAATGGACCGATGAGTCTTGGGCTCGTAACTTTTGCGAGCAGCGTTTTGCTTTTGATTTAGATAATATTACACTGACTCGCCTTCAATTCTTCCAAGATTGTTGATGAATCTTACCATCTGCCGACGAGAGGCTGTTTCATGACCAGAAATGTGGTGATTGACTCCCTAATCCCAACTCCGTGTCCGCAATGGACGCATATCCAGAAGACTACGTCAACCACAACCTTCCTCTAGTCCTCCTGTCAGGGCTTGAGGCAAGTACTGAGACGCCCTCAGAAGCTGGCGCCGAATATCCCTTGCTGGTCGAGAAGGGTCCCAAAGTATTCTCGGACTTTCCCCTTTTGAGCGGGGCCGTTGCGGAGAATCTGCGGACAGTGCTCTTGGAAGAAGATGCCTCCCAGAAATCTTGGAAGCCAGTCTCCGGCTCGAATGGGCCTGCATCGCCTTCCTATGTAGGTGTTAAGGTCAAAAATGTGGGCCGGGTGAGTTGTTTTGTGCTATATCACCAACTTTCGTCGGCCTTCTGTTAACGGTTCATGCTAGTCATATCAGCTCCCACCTCGCAAAGCCAACCCTCCTCAAAGTTCACCGCCAGCAAGTCCTATACCAGGCTCTGAGAACGGGCCTCCCTCATTTGTCCTTCACTCCCCCATATCTCCTTTATCGCCACAGTCTCCCACTTTCCCAGATGGCCTGCTCACCCCGCTCTGGGTGATGAAGCATCAAGAATTAGTGCCCGCGGCAGTAATCAATTTCTTCCCCTCTTCACTGGATCCCAACATGAACTCGTTGCGGGACAATCAGCTGAAGATTGAAATAAACTCTTTGAAGAAGGAATGGGCAGAGTCCGGGTTTCGAACTCGGTTTGTGGTTGTTTTGATTTCGGAAGAGGGAGACGGAGGCTATGAGGGAGAGATTGATGACCGCATCGGGGGGATCAGGCGTTCTACAAATTTAGATCAGAAGTCGATCTTCATCATCCCTCCGGACGCTACATTGTCAGAGCTGAAAGAGTTTGCGACGTCGTTGTTCTCCTTGCTTCAGCCCTCTGTTGTGGAATATTATCGAGATTTGTCTAAGCACGCCCGCCGCAAGCGGAACCGAGGCACTATTCCCCCACCTACAGCTCCGCCCACGACTGGAACTTCACAAACGCTGTCTTTTCAGGGGTGGAACGTTCGGTATGAATTCAAGCTGGGGATATTTGCCGAATTTCGGCAGGAAATGGATGCTGCATGCCGGAACTACGAGAGTGCATATGGCACTCTTTTCGGACAGGAAGTGTTCGAAAATATCGCGGGATGGAATCAGAGGTTCGACGAAGCTCGTCTGCTCGGCGACGCTCTCGCCATTCGCATTATTCGTTGCCTGTTGTGGACAAACCAGACGACCTCCGCCACACGATTTTGGGTGGACCATCGGATTCGCACAAAAGATATCCTCGATAGAAGAGGGAAAGGCAGTAAGAGTTATGGGTGGGAGGCCTGGGAAGCCCGCTGGTCCTTGATTATGGCCCAACTCATTCGCCGCGCGGAGATCTCTCTCATCTCGGGTCCGCAAGGGCTGGAGTCTTCAACAATTTTCATTCATCCCGAAAAGTCCATCCCTCCAACCGAAATAGTAAGCCCATGGGAGCACCTTCACCATGAAGGCTATTGGTACAATCGATCGGCAAGGCATACAAAGGCCCGAAGAGCTCTGGCGCATCAAATCCCTGCAGAAGATCGATTACCGCCGGGTTCATCTCCTGCTTCTCAAGTGGCTGGTAAATCCTACCTGTATGATACATATCTTGCCCCGGAACCGCATATTGAATTTCCTCAATCTGGGCAAGACGGCTTTGATCACTCGCGTCTGATTATCGATACCCTGCGTGCCTCAATGGAAGAGTTCGAAAAGCGGCACCAAATTCGCAAGGTAGAGAGTTTAAGTTTGGAAATTGCGCAAGAATACATGCGTACCGGATCCTGGTCCCAAGCATATGACGTTCTTCGCCCACGCTGGTCAGGTCTTACTTGGCGCAAGTCCGGATGGTGGCCTTTGATGGAAAGCTTCGGATGGGCTCTAAGGGAGTGTGCGCAGGAGGTGCAGGACTGCGAGACCGTACTGCGGGTGGACTGGGAGCTTTTAAGCAACGGTGAGACTCTCTCTTTCTCTTCTTCTATGTATCTATTCTGACCTCATTTCTAGTCTTCGTCCCCAGGCCTCAGTGGGGATATGATATACATAAAAGCCTGGAAGAGCTCCCTGCTGAGAAGCCTAAACCATCCGTTGTCCTCGGCGGCGGGGACGTCGTTACCCCTTGTAAGTGTGCTGAATGTTTAATAGTGTGTTATGCGCTAACAACTCATAGTGACTGCCTCTCTTATCTTCGAAAAGTCAGAGGGCAATGTGGGCGAGCCTTTGAAGGCCCAATTCATCATTTCTTCATTAGCTCAAAAACATTCAGCCCCGCTCAAGCTTTCTGAGGTCAAACTTGTATTCGAAGGGTGTCTCCGACCTGGGAAGCTCTATTCCGACCATGATCAACAATCGGATGTCACATCTAAGTCCTGCATTTCTTCGGTCTCTCTACGTGAACCTAGCACTCCAGGAGATTCATCAATTCAATCGCCCACCAGTGCATTGTCTCCATTAATTGGCGTGGCTGACTTGACGATTGCACCATCTCAGACCAAAATATTTAACCTCACTTGCATTCCTCGGGAGGCTGGAGAAGCACAGGTTGCTTCCATGGCGTTCCTAGTGGAGGAGGAAAAGTTTGACTTGACCTACGTAATAACAGACAACGCGTATGCTCAATCGCATTGGTGGCAACAGACCAAAAAGGGGCCGACTCGCCGACGGGTTGGCAAAGATCGGGATACCAGACGATGCAAAATCATGCCAAAGCCCCCAAAGATCCGTTTGTCTGTGCCTAACTTGAAGGAGACATATTACACCAACGAACGTGTTGCCCTGACCATCAGCATCCATAACGCAGAAGACGGGACTGCTGATGTCACGACTGAGCTTCGCCTGTTCGGAAGTTCAGAGTCAACAACGTCTCTCAACTGGCTGGATTCGGAAGAGTCCTCTGAACCTGCAGATGCAAGTGCTGACTCATTGAGTGATGGACTTTCTTCTCATTGCTTGAAACGAACTGTTGGGCTCATGGAGTGCTCCTCTGATAAAGAACTCGTGGTTATCCTGGAAAACACCCAGGATGCAGTGAAATACACGTTGGAGATTTCCACTGTCTACCACTTGATTTCTGATATCCAAACTCCCATTAGCAAGACAATCACCGTCGATTTATCTTTCATTCGTCCATTCGAAGCGAACTACGATTTCCGTCCACAACTTCATGGTCAACCTTGGCCTAACTTTTTCGATGTCAAGGACGAACTTGTTCTCGATGCCTCCCCTTCTACCGCCGGCGGGCTGATACAGCGTTGGTGCCTGAACTCGAAGCTTGTTTCTTTTGCCTTGGAACCTATCGTGATAAACAAGATATCCTTGAAGCTCCTGGATTTGGATGGCGGTGCAGTTTGCCAAATCGAGCCAGAGGCACTCGTCAGCCCGGAAGTACCACATATTGCACCAGAAGAGCTGCGCGAGTCCAACTTCTTCCTTGATCTGCAAAAGTTGAAATTAGGAGACCGACGACAGTCTACACTCGACCTAGTGCTGGAGATCGCTTGGCGTCGCGTATCTGAAAGTCCCAGCAGCGAACATGACGAGACCCTGACCACTCTCGGTGTACCTCGCCTAGTTGTTCCGATGGGGGAGCCTCGGGTCCTTGCCTCCGCTACTCCCTCAGCCAATCTGCCTGGTATGATCCAGCTGGATTATACTCTGGAGAACCCATCTACCCACTTCCTCACATTCAACTTGATGATGGAAGCCAGTGAACACTTTGCCTTCAGTGGGCCCAAGACAACCGTGGTCCAGCTCGTACCATTGAGTAGGCATACTGTTCGATACAATCTTCTGGCTGCGCGCCGAGGACTGTGGATCCAGCCTCAGCTGGTGATTGTGGATACCTATTTCAACAAGACCTTACGGGCCCTCCCAACAGGAGATCTGCGCGCCGATAAGAAGGGTATCCTGGTATGGGTTGACGCTGATGATTGAAAATAGGGCCACTTGTGTTTATGTTCAAGCATTCTTTCTGAGCGTTGTGTAATCCATTTAGCGTAACTACAACATGAATCGACACGAGATGGCTTAGATGATCTTTTTAACATTGCGTAGGATTGGCCGTTTCCCAGATCTGTTCAACGAGGTAATGGAAAAGATTCAAGAACCGGCTCAGATAGCGCCGGTTCTAGCTTAATAAGGTTATTCTCGGCGATAGCTAAGTTATGAGATGCGGAGGTTATGTGCGCAGGTGGGGAACCCCGCATATTAGCAGGGTTCTGACAACTTTTTTCTTTCCATCTAGTTCTCCTGCCTGCACTTCTTGAGTCAAGAGACAGCATTACCTAGCCTGTCGATATGCCTGGACGAGGAATCTGCACGACCACATATCCTGTGGGGTTCATATCTTATACTAAAATGATATCAGGAATGAGACTGCCCGCCGTGGGACTAGGAACATGGTAAGGTATCGTCTATGGAAATCGCACCTGAATTATCCAATATTCAGAAAGACTGATCCTCCAATTTGATAGGGGTTGGAAGTGACAAAAAACATGACGAAGTCCGCGCTTCTGTCATCTATGCGCTCCAAAATGGATACCGTCTCCTCGACTCCACCCAATACTTACTACCTTGTCGAACCAGCAGTCGGCCAGGCAGTCCGGGAAACAGGAATTCTTTGGAGTGAAATAGCCGTCGTCACCAAGTTCTGGAGCAAGTGGCACCGCGATCCTGCCTAAGCTCTCTAGAATTCTCTCGACGCACTGGGCTTGGACTACGTCCATATATTTCTGATGGATTGGTCATGTGTGACGACTCCAGATGGGAAAACACTGCGCCTCACGGATAGCCCGACTTTTGTAGAGACGTGGAAATCGTTGGAGAAGCTTGTTGGTCCGCTGCAGGGCTATCGGCGCAAGTAACTTTACCCAAAAGATATTGGACGTATTACTGGCTTCAGTAACGACCGTTCTTGTGGCTAATCAGGTTAAATGCTACGCCTTCAAGCCGAACCTCAAACTTGTTCCACATTGCCATGAAAAGGGGATTCGGGGGATGAGCTGGAGGTGAGTTCGATTAATCCTCTATAGAGAAGCGATTGTTGATGCTGTGCGTAGTACGATGGGTGGGAGTGAGCACGCAGCAGGCGGAATAGAAATATCGACCCATATACTCTTTCCGCGAATTGCAGAAGGCCACGGATGCTCGACTGCTGCCTTTGGCTCTGTCTTGGGCCGTCTAGTGTGGCGTCTGTGTTATCCCGTAGAGCAATTCGCCAACGCATCTTCAAGAGATTATCAAGCTGATAACTTTGTCCGAGTCTGAGATGACAGAGATAAATGAAGCGCATAAGACCATTGTGTCGCTTCGTTTTGCAGATAATATCAAGGCGCCGAGGAAATCAATGGATGACCAAGCAGGGCTTTGGATGGGAAGACGAAAATGGAAACTGGCTGACCTAGGCTACTATTTCCCTGGAAGTGAATTGTTTATTGGTCGAATTGCAATGTATAAGGTGACTATAAGGCAGATATACCTTGTTGCGCTATACGTCTGGCTATTAGACACTAGAGAGATAGTTCCCATAAACTATGCAAGATTATGGGTATAGATGCAGCATTCTAAGTTTTTAGTAGCTTAATTAAGGATAGACTCACAAAGAAAAAGAACCGCGCGGGGCCCATTATTACTTCCGTAATAAAAGCCGCCCATACTCCAGCGAAGTTGCCCATTTCTCTTCATATCCGATAAGACAGTCACGTGTGGATGGCTTATCGGCACGCCTTCCCAAAGCGGCTAGTGTTGATCGCGCACTGTCACAGCTCCTCCGCGAGCTTCATCACTTCCGCTCGTGCAGTTCTACAATCGTGATTTGCATTTCCTGAGTCTCGAGTCTGGCAAAGGACTGTGCCCATACAGTCTGTGCTTCACACCCACGAGCAGCAAGATCTGCCTCTCATTCTGCTTCGGATCTGTCTCCCCACACTCTTCCCCCACAGGCGTGAATCTGCAGGGCCGTCACAGACTTGCAACCATGGCGACACAAGCAGCGCTGATAGCCGATACGATCATCGGCATGAAGAAAGCTCTCCGCAGAGAGCGGGATGGTTTGTTGGACCCGTTTCGGTACGTAAGTGGGCACTGTACTAACTTGCGAGTCAGATGTTGCCCCCGACGACCCCATTACCCAGCCCACCAACCGCGGAAACAAGATGAGAGCGAACGCAAAGTATGTCCGAGAGGGCGCGATGGGTTATATTGATGCAGAGGACTTTTACAGAGAGGTAGGCTATTTGTCGCCCGTCAAGCCCGTTTCGAATCCAGGCTGTGGCAACCTGACAAGACTTTGAAAGCTGACTTGAGTTCTCCTTTCCGACAATAGAAAGTCGAACACGCAGGTTATACACGCCGGATCCTGAAAAGGAACCCAATTCGCTACGATTCGGAGGGCGATGAACTTTTGGACGACGACGAAGATTCCGAGACGGACACTACAATCACCGAAGAAAATCCGTTCGCTGGGGTAGTACTGGAAAGTGAGTATATCTCATTCGCTGTCTCCTCATTCTGCCCATGAAACCTCAATTCTGACCTGGGGATTTTGACAGCACTCTTGTGTCCGCTGAAGCACCCCTCCGAACTCCCCACGCACCCTTCAATGTCCCAACCGTACACATCCCGCGCCCTGGAACACATGACAGCTGCAGTAGACGAGAAGCTCCGCCAAGAACGAGCCCTTCTATGGCGCGCTAGAAATCTTCATCGGCAATTTCTGGGCGACGCTGGCTGGATGCCATGTGGCATTATAGAAACGCCCGACGACAGGTACATTTTTGAACCTAGGCCCGCAAACCAGTCGAGCTCAAACGGTGTCCAGAGTAATCCAACTCTCGCGGATTCCCCATCTATCAACGGGCATGTCAATAGTAACCCCGAGGAATCATTCGCCCAAAACGGGCAGCCAGAAAACGATGTCGAGATGACTGCCGAGGCCTCTGGTGGACCGGTTCCCAATGACATTCAGGACCAAAACAAGGTGCTCAAATCGGAGGAAGCCGATGCTGGTGTGAATGATCTCCCGCCTCATCCAAAGCCCGCAGATGAGCCAAATCATGCAGCTGGTGATCTTCAGATGGACGGGACCAATAATGGAGCGGCTACGAATACCGACGTCGAGAACAGAGAAGCCCATGATGACGAGATTGAGAATGATGCAGAGATGCATGATGGGTTTTCACCCGAGCCACCCCGTCGGATGACGACGCGTGCCCAAGCCAATGCAACCAACCCTCAAGATGATGGCAACCAGTCCCCGACCTTTTCAGCCGACTCAGCTAGCTCTCTCCCGAATCCCCACCCTCTCTTTCTGTTCCCAGAAAATATCCTGCCCGATGCCAATTTCGGCCTTCCACCTACAGAAGCTGAAGAAACTCGGCGTCTGCTCTGGTCATATGTCCAGAAACAGGAAGAGACAGTTCGTGGCTTTGAGCATATGCTAGACTCATTACGCCGAGCATGCCACATGAAGTCCGACGTACTTGAATGGTGCAAGGCTGAAGGCCATGTTGGAGAAATGAGTGATGGCGAGGATTGGTATGACCGTGAGAAGTGGGGCCTGGCCGAGGGCGAAGACTTGAAGAAAGGAACTGATGATGATGAGGGAGAAGTCGTCGATGACAGTCGTACGACTGCTAAGCGGGGTCGGCGACGAGCCTAGACGGGCGCCCTTATTATCGGCCTGAAGCGGCCTACTCTTCCTATTTTGATTTACCTTCAGTCCATTAGCGCGGTGTTGGCGGTCTTTAGTCCATTCATAAAAGTGTGGCTCTTATACTCTATCTGGGAACCTGTGGTGTTAGATATACCCTTTCGGAATGGATCTTGTTTGATATGTTAAGTACTCAGGTATTTTGATACCGGTCTCTCTTTCATATGCTATGAACTGATTTTGCAGAATGACCGGCTGGACTACCAAGCATAATAGCATCTAAATTAAATTACTTCACTACTGCCAGTATTTTGTATTCGAAAGAGCTCCTCGGGTGTTTGCCTCAGCCGGTTGTAATCTTTCACTTTTATTTGATACAGAAAGAAACGTTTTGTATGTACAGATCTGAAACACTTTCGATTCCTGTATAGACATTGAAACCCAGGCGATTTTGAGTTCCGGTACTAGTCACTACTATCGCAATGGGTAGAAAAAGCTATGCACAGTTGGATTACTGAAATCAATGAGCATCGGGTGTTGTCGCAGTCGGTGGTGATTGCCGTCTTTTTTGGTCGCATAGGGGTAAAAGAGGAGCAGTACGCGCTCAGTAGCCGTAATCGCTGAAAGAGTTGGGCCAGGGGGGGGGGAAGCAAAAGTCTACCGTTTACTTTTCCAGTATTGTTGAAGATTGTGATGCATCGGCGTGGTAGGGCTTGCCATCGATACTCCGAAATGTGTCACTCCGAGCCCATGATGATGGGATATTTCGATGCCTCGGCCCAAGGCACTGTCATGTGTGGATTGTGGATGTTGAATGCCCAAACCCTATCATACATGACGTTGTCTCTACTGCGCCTTGCCGCCTTGCTTCTTAGAGCGTTCGCGCTCGCGCTTGGCGTAAATCTCAGCAGTGAATGGGCTGAAGGAGCTGTTAGCTATGGATTGCGAGGAAGGGAAATATCAGGGTGCGGCTCAAACTCACTCTTCCCACTTCAATGCAAACCAGTAGACCACAAAGACCTCGGCAGTTAGCAGAATCCCTGCCACCTTGCCCTTGTAAAGTGCGACACCGAGGAAGTTCAAGGTGCTTCCCCAGTACATGGGAGAGCTGGTCACGTTGAAGGGAAAGCCGGTGACGGGGGCATCCATGAGAATGCCGAAGTAATCGCCTAGGTAAGTTCCAGTGACACCCAAAGCCCACATACTAGAAAGGACCAGGACAGACCCCACGGTGAACAGAATGCCACCCAGAATTGGCTGGTAAACTGGTGCATAGAAGGGCTGGTCTTCGAGGGCGAGCTGGTAAATATGGTCACGCAGGATCCCCAGAGAGAAGATCACGACAGCCAAAAAGTAGCAGCCATTGTATGGTCCCCCAAAAATGCGGGTCAATATGTGACTGTTGTATTCTGGTTGACCGTTAGCTAAGTTGCAAAAGTACGCGTCCCACTTTGTGGGTGGGGTAAAATACAACTTGCCTGCTCGAGCAGCAACACTGCAAAAATCCTCAGTCAGTCCCAAGTCATAGATGCGACCGGAAGACTACTTACTTCCAGAAGATAGGGTTGAATGCAATGGCAATTACCGCCACTTGTCTGATGTTAGTTGCAGGATCACATGTAAAATGCGGAGAAGGATCAGTCGCGGAGTATGGGTCGCAAATCCCACGTACCCAGAAGCGAAGTTGGCGAGAAGTCAATGAAGTTACTCAGGCTAGTCATGATGAGGGATCCAAAGACGAAACGACAAGAAGGAAGGGGAAGGCGCGCAGAAGAGGGGAAATCCGTCTGGGGGGAGAAGAAGTAGTTAAAGTTGCAAGATGAGGTTGCGCTTAAGTAAACAGAGTGACGTCGAGCTTGTTCTCCACTCGTCACGGGACTTGTGGGCTTCTGCCATATTTTGGAGATACATGAATGTCAGGTATCCCCTGGATACTGAAACGCTCTGTGCTCACCAGTTGGAGCTTCGCAAACAGCTGGGTCCTCTGCCGGACACCTTGAGGGTGCGTTCGATCGAAGTCGCCAATGTCGAGCCAAGCTCCCCTTCTCTAACCTGCTACCTGACTGATCGTCATGAGACGTGGAGCTCTCATGGGTGCTCGGGGAGAATGGTCCTACATCGTCGCGAACTTCTACTAGCAGGCTTCGCTGCTTTTATTGCTTGGGGTCTGCTCGTGCAGCGGTGGCCGCTTCTTCGCTATCTGGGATATGCGTTGACCACTGGGGCCGTACTGTCCTCTGTCGGTCTCTTAGCCCTGTTGGCTCTTACTCGCAGAACCCGAAACCAAATCAATCCGGGGCGAAGAAGATCTCCGCTCGCATTTATTAAGGCTGGTCAATGGCGCAAGGAAGTGTTCAATGTACGCAGGACCGTTCGATACCAGCCGCGACCTCTCTACCCGCAATCCTTCGTTGTGTCCGAAGAGATCGACGAGCTCTTGTCACTCATAAACAGAGACTTTGTGTTAACATGGTACCGACACATAAGTCCAAATCCAAGTTTTGGACATGAAATCGACAGAGTGATTCGAGCGGCGCTTGAGAATATCCGAGACCGAGTCCTCGCAGAAGACCTGGTTTCCTTGGTCGTATCCCGTATCGTTCCAATTCTGACAAGTCATCTGAGGGAGTTTGACGTGGCTGAGCGCTCAGTACGCGGGCGCAATTTGGATCGCAATGTGACAGAATCTGAAGAATTAGATTTGGCCATTGCCAACAAGTTTCGCGAGGGCCGCCTTCACCCGGCAGTCGCACTCTCCTCAGCAGATCAAAAGACTGTGCAGCAAGAGTACTTACGCAAGATTGCCACGGGGCTCTTGCCTCTGCTCTTCCCGGAGAGTGTTGTCAAAAGTAGAATTGTCTCGGTCCTGATTCGCGAAATTATCGCCTGCGCAGTATTACTCCCAGTAATGACCGCTCTATCCGACCCAGATACTTGGAATCAACTGATGGAGATGTATGGAAGGACAGCGTTGCAAGATCGCAAAACCGTGCGGAAACTTCGAGCTGCGTTGGATGAACATGCTTCGCCGGCCCCGAAATCAAAACGAGGCAGCCTTTCCCGAAGCTCAATCCTAATGATTCGGAACGGGCTTTCGAACGATTTGTTCGGGCCATCAGGCGCTGCAACAATCTTTCAGATGCTCGGCGGTTCCGTGCCTTGGTTACCAGCCAGCTCAAGCGAGAGAGCATGGTGGAAGGACAGGACCAAGTCTACATAAAGCGTCTTGAGACTGGGAAAAGGGTTTTAGATCAAAAAGTTGCCAAGCTCTCAACACCTGGCGATTCATCTCATGCCGCTGTCTTAGCGCCTACGCAAACCACTCAGGATGTTACATCTATGACTCAAGAATCTTCATTGGTTGATGTGCTTCACAGTGCGACTGGCTTATCGTATTTCATGGAGTTCATGGACCGTCAGAAATTGATGCCTTTGGTCCAATACTGGATTGTTGTGGACGGGTTCAGGAACCCGTTAGAAGATGACTTTGGCGATGAAACTCCATCTACATCAGTTACATGGACATCGACAGACAGGAACGACCTTGCTCTTCTAAGCGAGGCTTATCTTTCGAAACCAGAACTTCAAGTCTCCGAGGAGTCTCGGAGAGCAGTGAAAGCGTTCTTGGGCGCAGGCAAGCGTGCGACTCCTGAACAATACCGCAAGGCTAGGACCGTGGTCTTATCTACCCAATCTGCAGTCTTTGAACGGCTGGAGAGCGCATACTATCCCAAATTCAAGGAGTCAGACCTATACTGGAAGTATCTAGCTTCAGAACAGACATCTGGTGTTCAGGCGCATCCACTTCGGAGCTCATCTCCAGCTTCTGTCTCCACAAACCCACCGGAACGACGGCCCTTACCTCCCCTGCGTACCGGTATACAGCCATCAGGAAAGCCGTCTAGGGATCTTCGAAGAGCAGCTGTCTCATCGAGTGACATTCGAGGAATGGGCAAGCTCTTTGACGATGAGGACTCACCTCGACGATCCATTGACTCAGAGAGATCTGCCCCTCTTTTCGGCGATGACTATGACTCGGACCACCTCGCCATGTCCACCCACAGTTTGGGTAAGGATTCGCAGAATGGCGACACAGATCCTACTCAAACCCAAGTTCTTGAAACGATGGGGGCTGCGCTGAACGATATCATTATAAATGAGCCTCGAGGGGCAAAGGGAGAAGACGTCAGAGGCAGCGAAACCTCCACGTCTCTTTTCGGCTCGGAATACCCAGAACACTCGCCTGTCGGCTCCTCTGAAGCAGGACGCCAGAACGGGCCTGCGATGGAAAGGACCAAGAAGAACATCGCCTCTCTTGGCTTGGTTGACTATTCATCCCGCAATGGTGTCTTTGATGATGAGCTATTTGCAGATCAGCAGAAATTTATCGAAGATGAATACGAAGAGCCAGTCGGCACTGATGACAAGGATCCAGCAGATGAAGTTCATGAAGCTGCACCTGGCGATCTTGGTCTGACCGAAGCCATCGAGGCTCTGACGATTGAAATCGACAAATTGACTTCTCAAGGCTCTGTGGTCGAAGCCTTGACCAGGAAGGCCGAGCTGACGAATAATACTGCCGAGTTAAGGATTTTGCATAAATCCAAGGTCAGCATTGAGCGCGAAATACATCGCAAAGAGATGCAACGACAGCAGTATATCATCCAAGAAAGCGACAACAGTCTGTATGGTCGATCGAGCGTTCGTATCAAATCAATTGTCGTAGGTAAAGAAGAGGATGGTCGGGAGTTTGCCATGTGTATGTTTTGTCTTTTTCATCAGTTCCTCATAGCTTGGCTAACTTGGAATATAGATGTGATTGAGGTTCAACGAAATGCTGGTGAGCAAATGCCTGCTGCGTCATGGGTCGTCCCTCGCCGGTACAGCGAATTTCATGAACTCCACCAGAAGTTGCGCTTAAGGTACCCGTCTGTGCGCAACCTGGAGTTCCCACGGCGACGGGTGGTGATGAAGCTTCAGCGAGAGTTTCTTCAGAAACGCCGAGTGGCGCTTGAAGCATACCTCCAAAAACTCCTGCTCTGCCCGAGGTCTGTCGCAGCCGTGATCTACGTGCCTTTCTGTCCCAGCAAGCCATCGTTCCTCTGCATGAAAAGGAAGGCGCACGAAGTAGCGAAGGAGATACCCAAGATCTTGTTACACGTATCTACAATTCGGTCACGGATGGAATGGATGATTTCCTGGGCAACTTTGGTGTTCTCGATCAGCTCTCTACAGCAGGGCAGAACCTCATCTCCGCTGCAACACAGCAAATCAGCATCGGCACTGGCAATGACCCAGTCCTTGCGAGCGAAGATGCCGTCACGTCGGCAGAGGCTGAAGCAGAGCTCAATGCCTTTGAAGACCGGGAGCTTGAACCGTTTATCAAGCCTATATGCGACCTTTTTCTAGAAGCCTTTGAATTAAATCGCGGCAACAACTGGCTGCGCGGCCGAGCGGTTGTTGTTGTCTTGCACCAGCTGCTTGGTGGCACTATCGAGCGTAAAGTTCGCGATAGTGTCCGCTCCGCCTTCCAGGATGAACCACTCATGCGCCATCTCACTCTCCTGCGCACTACCATGTGGCCCGACGGGCAATTGCGCAAATTCAGTCCTCGCTCTGACGCCGAACGACGCAAGAGTCGAACAGAGGCAACAGTGGTCCTCGCCACCTTGATCCCAGACCTAGCAGCGAATGTGGTCGGTCGAGCAAATGCGCAAGCTGCCGCCCGCCGGATCTTCGCTACACTGAACAACAAGCCCTTGAACACTCATCTCGCCTTTACCCTGCTTGATGAAATTATCCTTGTTTTCTTTGGCAGTCGTGTCCGCTGAGGATATGACTACTGGATTCATGATCTCCACGAAACCGCATGAATATACGAAGGGAAGACTTCCACGCACGCTCGAGTTTTAGCGCTTTGATATTGATATCTCTCTTTCGTGATTTTCTCCACTCCCCCATCTTCCCAATCCCAACCTCCAATGGTCTTGCTCTTTTGCATTTCACAATGTAGATACAACTATGACTTACCTATCCCGCCTAATACTCTCTGATACAATTCCGGAAATCATGCGTAGTTGAAAATTTGGGTTGTAAGCGAAGCGAAGGCGCCGAAGATGCCTACCGGTGCTAAAAGCGGGTTGTGGGCCAAAGTGGGTACGCTGTCTTAGCGTAACGTCCCTTATTTTCACTCTCGATTGGATACGGTGGGACTTGTAGTCGTACCCATATTACACCAAGCAAGCACCTTAGAACATTCTACGCTCATGCCATTTGGTATTCTTTGTGAACTTGGGATTGGATTGTCTCAAAAGAGAAATGAACGAAAAGATGCCAGGCGTTGCGCACAGGCAGCGGGTCTTCATAGGGAGACACGAGATCGCTCCATCAAAAACAAGGGAAAGCACGGGGCCATGTAAGGACATAAAAACGCAACGAAATACATTGTAAGGGAAAAAAATTACCTTTCTGTGCCCTCTTACTGTAGGATTCTTCACCCCGGGCACGCAAAGGCATACCAAATAGTAAGAGGAACATGATAAAGGGTAGAGAGGAGAATACAGACTATCGTCGGAGGAGGGGGGCTAGCCCTTGTCGTTTAGGAGATTTGTAATAAATGGAAAGCACAAGGCCCACATTGCAAAGGAGAGTGGGGTTTTCCCTCAAGACGGCAGCGAACAGTAGAAGGAGCCAGTCTATGCGTTCTCTTCCTTATTCTTCTTCTTGTTCTTCTTGCCAGTCGGTTGTGAGGAGTGTGGGGCAGTGTTATGCTTTGTCTGGTGAACAATGAGTCGTGTCCAGCACTCGTCTTTGTCCCACTCGAAACCAGCGAGGTAGGGTGCTTCAAGCTCGTCATCTGCCTGGACATGGCGGTCATTCTCAAACATCTACTGCGGGAAATGGGGTACGTGAGAAACAAACCTTCTTCTTGAACTGCTTGTAGATGGCATCTAATGCGTCCTTGATGGTGACACCTTTGGAATTCCGGGCAGTGACCTCCAAGCCCAATGGGAAGTGCAGGTCAATCTTCTTGACTGGTGGGTCAATCAGTTGAAGCTTGAGAATATCTTTGTCCTCAATTGTGTTTGGTGATGTGTTCAGTCTCCTGGATGAAGTGATCAGTCTCTGACGAACCAAGACATGTCCCGGGAAAATGAGGGGAGATCCCAGAAGAACGCTCGGGGTCAGTTGAAGGACATACCATCCTGTTTTTTGAGTTTCGATGGGCAGGGTGAGTTCGATCTTCTTCTCCTCTACTGCGGTGTAAGTGGCCCTGTCGTATGACCTCATAGGCTGACCGGAGGCGACCAGCTGGGAACTTTAGAAAGGAAGGGTGACACCTACCCAGTTCCTTGATGTTATAGACTCCTTCAGCAGTAGATCCTCTCTTGTCCGAAGAGATTGAGGAGCGCTTGTCAGAGGAGATCGAGCCACGCTTAGATGGCTTTTCCTTCTTAGCGGTCTTGGACTCGACTTCTTGAGCTGGAGGCTTCTCGTGTTTTTCTTCGAGAGACAAGCCAGCGATGGCAGAATCGACTTTAGTTAGAGGAACAGACATGATTGAAGATGGCGATCGAGCTTGGGTTGAAGGGAAGAAGAAGAAGAGGGGGAAGTAGCAGGTGACTTGGGCGGGGGTTTTAAGTCATGGATGTCATGCCGTGTACATTCAGACCAAATTAGGGGACAAACCTAGAATGGCCTTTGTGTCCTGGAACCCCGTCCCCTTTTCGTATTGCTTGAATCCAACTCATCCCTCTCTGCCTGGGTTTTGCATTCGACATTCCTCGTCCCTTTCCATCTTAACTCCCATCGTCCTCTCCTTATTTTCCTATCATTCGCCCATTGTCTTCTCTGCCATCCCCCATTCCCAATAGATGGATGTCTACGGCGGCCCCGGATCACACGAGCAGCTGACATCAGTGGGCCAATCGAGGAGCTGCACCCCGCATTCTACTCCACTTCTTTATTTCGGATCGTCAGGAATTCCACCTATTCAAGTTCAGCTCTCAAGCTCGCCATTTGGTGGCTAAGGTAGCCCTCAGACCCCGGCAATCTATTCACATTCTCCAAAAAAAAAAACCTGCCAGTGAAACCTCGTATGTGCGCAATGGCCGATCGCCTCAGGGGGCTCATATGATGCCCCTCGATCGGCCCACTGGACAACGTACGACCCGTGGATTCCAGTCTCAGGCGACGCTTACTTCTCTAGGAACCTCCTCCGTCTCCGTTTGGGCATTCGATCATGCTACCTGATTTACGCGACAGATCCTGCCTAGATGGTCCACAGATTTTCAGACCAATTCCCCATGGTCGTATAAAGCTCCCAAGAGACCGGACTTCTTCGCGAGTCCTTGTACTTGGTATTGACAATGGGTAGATATTCTGAGTCGCTGATCTTTGCAGTTGTCAATACCCATCTACGGCAACGTGTAAGGCCGTAAATGTCAATGGCACATATAGATCAAAGGTAGCCGACCGTCTTACATTGAAGGACAGTAATCCCCTACCTTCGGTTCTGTACCGTACAAGCTTCCGACTAGTCGCCATAACTTATATAGATCTAACACGAGTAAGCTAAATATATATCTTCTTATCAGTATGACTGGAGGCTACCAACGCGTAATATGAGCAGAGGGGAGTAGTAGATGTAAGGTAATCTAGAGAGAGTAATTCAAGCATATGGCATGGGAGATGGGAGTGGTTTATGGATTGAGAAGAAGTGATTCGGGGCTTTTTTGTTATTACAGTACATATACGAGGTAATGTGTAGAAGCTGTTACTGTAGTACAAAAGTCATCATTTTATGCCGACCATTGACACTTGACGGCCTCGTCTCAGTCAAGGTCTGGGTCGGCTCAAGAGACAGCCAGTAAGCCGTCAGACACTATAATGCATTATACCAGCAGGAAGAAGGAAAAAGCAGCAGCAACATAGGAATATGTGCCATCTATTCTATCAATAGCTCATTACCTACATCTTCTCAAACGGAGGTGGTTTTAGATGAGATTCCCCTGCATAGGCTGCACCTCACGGGCGCCTATAGTTCCCCACTGGCCCGTGCCTTCGGGGCGGTGTGGTGTTTTTCTGCCGCGGCGCGTATCACAAACGCCCGACTTGCATTGGAATGATCTTTCTCCAGCGATCTCTTCAATCCTTCTTTTCTTGCTTACCCTCTCTCAGGCCTGTTTTTCCTGTCAGAGCTCCACGCTGCCTCCAGCTCACTGATAGACACCCCCGGGCTCTTTCGCTGCTGCTGTCCGTCGATACCGCGTATTCGAGCTCCCCAAGCGCCCTTCGAAATGTCGGGTCTCTTCGGTGGTGGTGCCGCAACGAGCACTGCTGGCCAGACAAATACCACTGGCGACATCTCGAAAGATGTGCCATTGAACCAGCCCCCAGAGGATGGTATTTCAGATCTTCGTTTCTCTCCTACCACCGAGCACCTGGCCGTCGCATCATGGGACAAGAAAGTTCGCATTTACGAAATCAATGAACAAGGACAGAGTGAAGGCAAGGCGCTTTTCGAACATGAAGCCCCTGTCTTGAACTGCTGCTGGGCACCTGTACGTTTCTTTTTGTCCCCTTCCCTCTTCTCAATTCGTCCCGTAGCACAATTGTAAACATGGAGCTCCACGCTAAATTCCTGTGTTCCTCAAGGATGGAAGCAAGGTCGTTGGTGCCGGTGCTGACAAGGCTGCTCGTCTGTTTGATATCGCTTCCGGCACTACTACCCAGGTGGCCGCGCATGATGCCCCAATTCGAAGCTGCCATATGATCCCCAACCCTAGCGTGGGTGGATCACCACTTCTCATTACCGGTTCATGGGACAAGACCGTCAAGTACTGGGACCTCCGTCAATCGACTCCCATCGGCCAGATTGAATGCCAGGATCGCGTATACACAATGGACGTCAAGAACAAGTTGCTGGTCATCGGAACCGCTGACCGCTATATCAACATCATCAACCTCGACAACCCCACCAAATTCTACAAGACCTTGCAGTCCCCCCTCAAGTGGCAGACTCGGGTAGTCAGCTGCTTCTCTGATGCCTCAGGATTCGCCGTGGGCAGTATCGAGGGCCGCTGCGCCATTCAGTATGTTGAAGAGAAGGACTCTGCCTCCAATTTCTCCTTCAAGTGCCACCGTGAAACCCCTCCTAACACCCGCGACATCTGCAACATCTACTCTGTCAACTCGATTTGCTTCCATCCTGTCCACGGTACATTCAGCACTGCTGGTAGTGACGGTACGTTCCATTTCTGGGACAAGGATGCTAAGCACCGATTGAAGGGTTACCCGGCTGTCGGCGGTCCCATCACCAGTACTGCGTTCAACCGCACTGGAAACATCTTCGCTTACTCCGTAAGCTACGACTGGAGTAAGGGCTACTCGGCCAACACACAAGCTTCTCCCAACAAGGTGATGCTGCACCCTGTAGCTCCCGACGAGACTAAGCCTCGTCCTGGTACGCGAAAGCGGTAAATCGGATACGCGCTGAGAGCAAGCTGCAAGGATAAAGGGGCGCTGGTAGTGTGTCATGGAGCGACGGGCGCTATGAGCATAATGAAGGTCTTGATTTCATTTTATTTTTCTATTTTATTATTCTCTTTTCTACTCACTTATTTTTCCTCATGCCGGCGTGTACAATGCTTTCGAACCAGAACTGCTGGGAAATCCCCGGGTCTACACTTTCCAACCCCTTGCATTCCCAGAATCGCGTTGGTCACTCTGCTACGGGCGATACTTCTAAACATTCTCTCGATGAAAGAAACAAAGGAAGGAATGCAAAGACGAGTTCAGATGCAATATGTCTTTAAATTCAGCTACCCTCGTAACACCACATGATTCATATGATATAATGCCATCCTAATACCCAGTACATCCAGTCCCACAAGGAAAAGGCCGCTTCCATCCTTCCCAGCCTCAGGCTCCCCTACGCCCACATCCAACGAAAGCCTTTTTTTTTTTCCAATCCGATGTATGTCCCCTTAGGCAGGAGGGAGGTTAATAGACGAAACACCCTCGGTGACCTGCTCAACCTCTCCGGCGGCGCCTCCCTCTCCGCCAGCCTTCTTCTGCTGCTTCTTGGCCTTCTTCTTGGCCTTGTCGGCAGCTTTCTTAGCAGCGATGGCAGCATCCTCAGCGGCCTTCTTCGCACGGTCAGCCTGCGAACCACCGAATGTTTCACGCCATTCATCGGCCTTCTTGGGGTCAATGCGAGAGAACAGATAGGCGGCCTTGCCAATCTTGTGGCCCCCCCTTGATGCTGTCGGGCTTCCAGCCATCCTTAATCGACTCGAGAGTGGGGATCAGAAGCACGGGTGCGTTCAGCTGGGCCAAGATGGATTTGGAGGTCGTGGGCATATAGGGCGAGAAGATGGCGGACAGCAGGTGGATCAAGTTCAGGATGGAGCCGACAACCGCGGCGGCGAGCTCGGGTTCATTGGCAATCAACGCGTTGTCGAGGCGGTTGGCCTGGATTAGACCGTTACCGGCCTCGGCAATGCGCATGGCGGTGGTCACGCCGGCGCGCAGGCTCACGCTCTCCATCTCCTGGATGTACTGGCGCAAGAGAGTGGTGACTTCATTGTTGAAGGAAGTGAAGAGTTCGGTGTCGGGGATGGTGAACTCGGGGACCACGGAGCCGTATGAAGCGGCGACAAGCTTGATAACCCGATTGACGAGGTTGCCGAACTTGGCCAGAAGCTCGCTGTTGTTAGACTCCACGAAGGAGCGCCACTCGAACTGCGTGTCGCTGGTCTCGGGGCGGTTCTTCAGCAGGTAGTATCGCCAGACATCTGGGGGCACCCCAGTCTCCTTCGCGTTGGTACCGAACACTCCGACTCCACGAGACTTGCTGAACTTGCCTCCCTCGTAGTTTAAGTACTCGGTCGCATTCAGATGGTGGTTCATGGTCCATTTGTCGCGGGTGCCGATCTGAGTGGCAGGGAAAATCACACTGTGGAAAGGCACGTTGTCCTTGCCCAGGAATTGATATAGCTGCACATCCTCCGGGTTGCGCCACCACAGCTCCCAGTCTTTTGTATAATTGGCGGTGATGGAGGGGTACCCAATGCAAGCCTCAAACCACACGTACAGCACCTTCTGCTCGAAACCCTCCAGCGGGACGGGACACCCCACTTCAGGTCGCGAGTGATTCCACGGTCCTTCAGTCCTTCCTTTAACCAGGACTCGGTGATAACCTTGGAGTTCTTGGGCCACTCGCCTTTGGCAATCGATTCTGCGGTCCACTTCTCAACCTCCGGTTGAAGCTTATCCAGCAGCAGGTAGATGTGTGTAGTTTCTCGTCGCACCGGGGTAGCGCCGTCCAGTTTGCATCGAGGCTTGATCAGCTCAAATGGATCTAGAACGTGACCGCACTTATCACACTGGTCACCGCGCGCATCGTCATAGTGGCAGAGGGGGCATTCGCCCTCGACGTATCGGTCCGCTAAGAAGGAGCCATGTTGTTCACAGAAAGGTTGCTCGGTGGTGCGCTGTGCTAGGAAGCCATTCTCGTTGAGCCTCTTAAAGATTGCCTGGGAAATCTCGGTGTGCTTCTCCGTTGGGGTGCGGCCAAAGTGGTCAAATCCGATCTCGAACCATTCGTAGACCTCTTGATGGATCTTGTTGTACTTGGCGCAAAGCTCCTCCGGCGACACCTTCTCCTCCAGCGCCTTTGTTTCTGTTGCTGTACCGTATTCGTCTGTTCCACAGATGTAGAGAGTAGGCCGGCCGCAGGCTTTGTGGTATCTATCATATTGTAAGCTTTTCAATTCTGGCGAGGGGGGATTTGCGTGACTCATATACCTCGAGAAGACATCAGCACTCAGCACTGAGCCGACGACGTTGCCCAGATGGGGAACATTGTTCACGTATGGCAGTGCGCTTGTGATCAGAATATTACGCTCGCCCTTCTTGGGCAGGATTGGGTCTGAAACCATGGTGTGTGTCGGATGAGATGGGGAGGAGGGGAACGGAAGAGGTCGTATCATAAAAAAAAGCCGGGTGCGCCCTAATCATGACATTTGCCCCGCATATCGCCCCAAAAAATCCCTTTGAATCTTCCACTGACTCACTTTTCACCCCTTACTTGAGCTATTGACATCGAAGCTATGGATACTGATCTACTAGACAGCCTCCTCGATCTCGAGGAAAAGTTCTACCAAGAAGGATATAACCTGGGTGTTGCCGATGGCACCGCAGCGGGCTACACCGAAGGCAGCGTCTTCGCGGTGGAGAAGGGCTTCGAGAAATTCGTCGAGATGGGTCGTCTATACGGGAAAGCACTAGTCTGGGCACAGCGGTTGGCAGACTCTAATTCCCATTCGTCGGAGCAGTTAACGCCGGTGGATGTGTCAGATGAATCCTTTTCCCTCGATCCTTCGATATGCAAGTCTATGCCCGCTCTTCCTGCCCACAGCGCCCGTCTTGCGCGCAATCTTGCCACGCTTATGGAGCTAGTAGACCCAGCTTCAATGGATATGTCGAATACTGAGGAAGCTGTGAATGATATTGACGAGCGCTTAAAAGGCGCAGCGGTCAAGGCGAAGCTCATCCAACGGGCAATGGGAGAAGGCGAAGAGACTTTGGGACCTCATTCTAGCGCTAAAGATATGACGAAGTCCGGCGATGGCACTGGTAGCATCGAAGATATCAGCGCACTGAATGTTCGCCATTGAGGACGTTCTAGGAAAGCACTCTCGATCTTGGCCGATTCGCATCACAATGGATTTACAACGCGCGGATCAGAGATATTGTTGGATATTCGCAACACACTACAGGTTCCAGGAACCACAGGGTTGTATTATCATGTACAGATGTCGCCCGTATCCATTTCCTGCGAAGACTGCTTCCAGGGATGCTATGACCCGATCACGGACTCCGTCAGCTACAACCACACGTGGATCAAAAATACTCCACGGGCAATTACGCCGACAGCGACGATGGACTCGTCGTCTCGAACGACGAAGTTGCTGGCCTCTCCTCGTGTCTACTAGCTTGCAGCTCTATATAACTTCACACCGGGATGCATGTTCTAGTCATACCGACCTCGAAAGAACATGGCAAAATTGAATCACATGTCATAAATCAAAAGTTGATTCACATTTCTCTTACCAGTATTCTTTGTCATATTTTCGTCGTAAAAATCAATCCAACTTTTCAAATAATTACCGCGCCTCGGATTTATTGATCAAGGCTGCGAACCGCCATGGCCATCGCACCGGCACGTGTCTTGTGTCCACCAATGAACCCACTAGCATGGACGAAGATGGCACCGGCAGGGAGCTGTTCCTGGCCAGCCTTTTCCGACTCTGAGGCGATCAAGCCATCCAGATCCTGATCGCGAACGCCACGCCAAGCCTCAGGAAGAGGCTTCCGCGAGACGAAGCTGCTCTCGGACTCGGAGACACACTGCACACGCCACTTGGAGTCCTCGGCCTCGCTTTCTGGGTACAGCACATAGTATACCTGGTTCGCTGAGTCAATCTCCTCGCCACCCGAAGCCTCCTTCTCGAAGTTGTATAGGTGCTCCTTCCAAGGCACGCCGCCCTTGGGCAGGACGATGATGCGGCCGGAGGGGTGGATGTCGGTTCGTGACTTGTAGGCCTCACCGACGGTGGCGCGGGCAGGAATCCACGAGTTACTCGCTTGGTGCAGCTTACGGGTGAAAACGTTGCCGATGAGAGTGCTAGCGCGGCCAAAAAGGCTGTCCTCATCCTGGGGCTCTCCTGGGGGGGCTGGTAGGATCGGGGTTGTTCATATCGCTGACAATGGAGGCAAGGGTGACACCACCGTCCTTGAAGCGCTTCTCGAGGTTGGCAGCTGACACGGCAGCAGGGTCATAGACCGAGATACCGTTGTCGTTGGCGTCAATGGCCTCGATGAAGTCGGTGTACAGCTTCTCGTAGAGAAGCGCAACGTCTGGGTGGTCCTTGGGGAGAGACATATGCTGGGCAATGATCGCATGGCCGAAATGCATGTACACCAGTCCAGCAGATGACAGCTTTGTCTCGTGCTGGGGGAAGGTCGTGGAGAAGGTGCGCTGGTGGTGATCATAGCGGTTGGTCGCGGGGTCGTACACCCCACCTACATCGACGACGGTGTGGCAGGTCTCGAGCTGAGCAGGGTCGCGGGTGCGCACAAGTGGGGAGGAGGCATATGTGGGCAGTAGGCGGAGAAGGTACACTGCTAGAGCTTCATCCGCATGGAAGTGACCACTTCGGGACTGTTAGTTTCTTGGAGCTTGAGTCTAGGGCCATTTATTCGTTCGTGTGGTTATGGCGTGAGGTATAGACCTTACTTGTGGGTGCCGATGACAGGCGATGTCTTGAGCTTCTTCGCAGCAGTTTCTTCAGCCATCTTGAACAGGCGCCGAAACAGAACGTTCATCAAGAAAGAAAGTCTCGAATCATAGGAATAGCTTCATTCTGGCTGGTCGAGCGGGTCCTTATCTGGCCATATCAGGAAATCAGGGCTATATTGCAGGGCTTTGTAATCACGTGACTATCCATCGTCCATACCATCCATGGACCATCAACTTTTGCATGGATCTCGCAGAGTATTCTGAGAGAGAAGTCTCCTAGAAAGTTGCTGGTTACGCTATAGATCTGCTGTGGATAATGTCTATTGTGTTTCATTCGCCATGTACAGATCTGACTTCCTCTGTGCACTTCTAGGGGAAAGTCATACTGTCCTCAAGTATCTGTTATGCATGACTTATCTTCATACAAAGGTGTCTTCAACTGACACTGAGCTACCACTTAATTATGAAAACGCGGAGCCAGCACAAATCATACTAGTTCATAGGTACTACGATGGATCTTCTGTCACGGGCCAGGGCCCGGTGTTGATCACGTAGGACATGTGACCTTGGCGTACTAATAGCGGAGGACCGGCGTATTGAAGTCCTTTCCTTAAGTTTATCGAACACAGTTCGTGGCCTAGTATAGATTGAATCAAGTCTTGCTTTAGCCCTTCACATCTTCCTGATCTAAGATCTGTGTTGGTTGTCATGCGGAGAGCACTATCTCGACACCGCTAGGCATCTGGGCTCGTCTGAAAACCAAAACAACACATTAAGTATGGCAGGACTGCAAGCAACTCAGTCCGTGTGTAGATCGAAACAAACACAAACCCGCTTAGACTCAAGCTCCAGAGTTATTTCACCGTGATCACATAGGCAGCCAGAAGTAGATACTAGAGGCCAGTCAGCCTCCAAAAACTTTAGACTATCGGGTAATACTATAGCCTTCAAGTCTCTTCACGCTGATAATGGAAAGATATGTAGCGAAGTATGAAGTGGTGGGATGGTCAGTTAAACTTGACGATCTAAAGATGGGCTGTTGCCGCCAGGATGCCCTCCCGTTACATACAGATCACATATATATCACGAATTCAAGTTCTTAGCTAGACCCAGCCACAAAGAGAAAAGAAAAGAAAAGATTTATTGAGACTCTATTATGCCGCCGATACTCAGGACTACCAAAACCCGCCCAAGAGTACTAGATGATGTCCAATAGACTTTCCTGATTTAGACATTAGCTCTGTTTGCGGATGCAGGCCGAGACCACCCTGTACTGATACAAGGCTAGTGCGGGTCAAGCACATGCTTTGGCCTGTACCTAGTACATTACGGTCCCTCCTGCACAATGATTGCGCTATCAACTGGAGCCTTTGCACGAGGTTATGTCTCCATGCTCTCATGCTCTCGCGAGCCTGCTGATCCCTCGAACCTTGGTAGAAGCCAGAAAAGTTGGCTCGGCGGCGCCCTGACCGCCGCTCTCGTGCCCGCTGCTATCAGGATCCCACCTTAGGCTATCTCGAAGAATATGTGCGAGATCTCAGGCTACTTTCTTCTCAGTACCCCAGTATCTGTAAACCTCATTCATAGGCTGCCTTGGAGTAGTTGTGTTATAAAGCAAAAAGCGGCTGAAAGAAGAGTGAAACTACAAACAAAAGGGGAAATCCAGACAAGGAAGATAAGCTCCCCCCAAAAATAAAGTCGTGTGCCTAAAGTCTCCCCTCCGCACCCTCCACTCCTTCCTCTTCAACCATCCTCGCGATCCTTTCCCTCGCGCCCCTGCGCGTCCCTCCTTCTCCGAATGTGGCTCTTCCGAGTCTTCTCGTCGGCCGTATTCCTCACCGTTACGGTGTCGTCTATACCCCTGGCTTTTGATGTTGGTGGGAAGACCTGCGGTCTGGCCTTTTCGCTATCCCTGGCCACGTTCTATTTTCTGCTCTCGTTCTTACGCCTCATCACACCCGATCGCTCGTGGTTCCGCGCTTCGCTGGTGACTGTTATCCGGTCCACGCAATGGATCCTAATTCCGATCCTGCTGATCTGGTCTCTGAATCGGTTTTCGGTCGATGGCGACCATAGCGGTGGCTGGGTGGAGCGCACCTTTAGTGGGAAGAGAGCACAGGACGGCTCGATCCAGCAGTGGCTGTTCGGTCGCGATGGTCTGGTGGAATCAGTGACCCTGGGTAACTGGGATCGTTTGCTGCGGTGGTCGACACCTGTTTTCCAACTGGCAGAGGGCTTCTGCAGTCTGCTAGTGATTCAAGCCGCAGGCCAAATCACTCGATGGCTGGTAAATCGTGGTGGTCGTAGCGACAGCTGGATGGTCGGTTTTCCCTTTCTTTTTTCTTTTTTTTTTTACTCTATCCCCTTCCCAAACGTTGCGATACGGCCTTGATGCTAACTAGTTAATAGATCGGTCTCCTTGTCCTATCCGCTACAGTGATCTCCAGCTCGGTGTATTTCCTCTGGCGTGTCCTTCAGTTCCCCGAGATCTCCAACGTCGATGCGGCTCTCATCGGTGTTTCCGTGACCTGCGCTGTCATCCTATGCGCCTGGGGGATTGGAAGTGGGCGTGGTAACCCGGTAGAAAGCTCTCTGCTGTTCGCCTACATCGTCCTTTGCATCTACCAAATCTTCACCGATTATCAACCATCGCGACCTGTGGAGCAGATTCCGTCTCCCGCGCAAGTTAGCGACTTCCCTCCACTTCCACCGATCATTATGGCCTCATACTCCACTCTCCTGCACGCCCTGTCTCTTTTGCCTTCCATAATCCACGCCGCTTTCAATGTGATCACAGCTGTCTTCAGTGCAGTCACTCCGTCCGTCTTAATTTCGCTTGCGTATCGTCTCTGCGTATTGTATGCTTCGACCCGCATCATCCCCGCAGTTCGCGAATCTGGAGCCCGTGCTTTGTCCCAGGAAGCGTCCCTTGAGGATAGTGATGCGGCCGGCCAAGTCCTGGGTTTCCTCAGCTACTTCTCCCCTACCATCCTCATCGCTGTTTACACAAGCCTCTTGATGCAGCACTTCTCATCTGCCTCACAAGCAATGGGAGGAGTGGGCGAGTGGTGGAGACCCAGGGCGCCGGAGGAGGTAACCTCTGGCGATGGATCAATCTCGCTTGCACCATGGGGCTATATGCGATTGAGCTTTGGCTGGGAGAGCATGATGATCTTGATAGTGGATTGGCTGGGCATTGGAAGACAGACTGAACAAATTCCTATGAATAGGGAGTGATCATCAAGGTGCTCTTGATTTGGTTCTGAAGCCAACACCCTTGATCGATACTTTCTTTCTAAATGCTTCGTGTCGAAAGGGAAAGCCACCCCCGTGACGCCATATCTACACCTTGGACCTCTTCCAGAGATCACATTGATCCCCACTGCACAGTGAGGACTGCCGGATATAGCTAGGAGTCTCCAATCTTCCATGGCGATCATTAGCTTTCCCCAACTGCCCCGCAATCCTGTGGCAACTTCTCCTCCCGGTTCCCATTCGAGGTCGGGCCTCTGGAAACCCCCATTCACCTTCCTGGCCATTCGACCGGTGTATAAACTTCACTTCTTCTCTCCGGCGCACTCCGAGGGTATTTCGATATCTCCGTTGACTTGTGTCCTTCCTCCTTTCTCGAACTTCGAGAGGAGTCTTGTCACCCCTTTTCTCTATTCACGACCCCACGATACCAAATACAATCTACTTGCTTTTCATCATCCAAAGGCTTATGTCCTTCATCTATACCCTGACTTTGCCTTGCCAAACTAGAAACTTTTCTCCAATAGTAATACCAGGCCAATCCAAAAGGCCACTTGCTCGTTTTTTTGAATGAAACTATAGCACTCGATAATTCCGCAGGACAGTCTGACGCAGTAGAACTCTACTCCCCTGTCAGACATAAAGGTATAGTAAAGCCCTTGCCTCTTACGATTAGTTCCCTAGGCCTTGGTATATAAAAATGATGGCATTTACACCGTAGTGGCCAGTAAGTAATACATCAACGAAATCAGTATCAACAATTTCAATTGGAGTAGGAAGATGGACACGGTACTAATTAGCAAGAGAAGCAGAAACCGCATTGAAAACATATCAGACATGCGCGATTCAGAATGAGTAAGGATACAACTTCAGAAGGAATTGCACGCACGTCCGAAAGTCACGCAGATGGCGAAGATCCTAGGGAAGTATGAACAAGGCGAGAGGGAAAGCATCCGAATAACCATGGGAAGCCGTGCAACTGACAGTCTCACTCTCAATGCTCCCTTTCCTTCCCAGTCCAGTCTGTTTTCTTATTTTTTTTTTTCTCTCCGGTTCTTTTATCTCCAATGTGCTTCCGTTCCCAACCCCATCGTCCTTTGCCCTGTCCCGCAGCGCACCTCCGCGGATGAATTCCCATAGCGCCAGGCTTTTAAACGTAAATAAATCACAACAACGAACCATGGACTACCTGCGAGAAGTCCAAAAACATAAAGATGGAGAACGTAAAAAAGCCAATCAGAAAGCCGCGTCAAATATCAAATGCGAATGCGTAAGGAGAGTTCCCCCCAAGTAACGAACTAACTAACAGTTCTCGCCCGCTTCTTCTTTCTATTGTTGAATGGGCACACCCTCTCGGGCTGTAGGGGGACTAACGCTGAGATCCTTCTCGTCGTCCTCCTTGTCCTTGTGTAAGACTGGCCCAGCGGAGCCCTCGCTGATGCTTGTGCCCCGGTGCAGAAAGCTGCCCTCTTTGACAGGGCTGCGGCTTTGGAACCCCACAGAGCCGGGATGACCGCTGATGCTGCCGGGAAGTTGTTGGCCTTGGCTATTGACGGGGCCGCCATTTCCAGGCACGGCCGCTGCGTTGTCGGTGCCAGGAGATGTCGCGGTGAGGTGTGGGATGTCCTCTGGGACGAGGGTGGCGAGAGCCAATGTTGGTTACGCCGACGTCTGAAGCTTTGCCGGCCTTGCTAAGGGCGTAATCGCCGGAATCGAAGTACTTGCGCTCCTAGGAGGGGTAGGTCTATTAGTATTGGGATAATCCAGTTGATCCAAGTGGAATTTTCGGGAGGATGATTGCATCTACAGGGTAGTTCAACAGAGTCAGGTAGTATGCTGGGCAGCAGCGGATCGGATCGAGGCAGAATGAAAAGTAGTCGACTAAGGAGGGGAAGATGCGGGAGGGGAGTGATCAAACTCACCTTGAGTTTGTTCTGGAGCAGGTCTTTCTTGGTGGGCAGCTTGCCATACATGCGGAACAGTCGCTGCTCATCGGGGGTGAGAGACTTGGATGTATTAGATTAATAGCTCTAGAGGGAATGGAAGTGCCCTCACGTTGATGTCGACCTTGTTCTGCTGGTGGGGATTCATAGTGCCGGAGGGGGTCAAATCCGCCGAAAAGTCAAAGGAGAGTGAGTTGGCGATGAGGAGGGAAATAAGACTGTAGCGATTCAATGGGAATCAGGCAGGAGAAGTGGAAAGCCAGAAGAAGTTTGGGGAAGTAAAGTATGGCGAAGTGAGAGATTATCGATAACGTCCTCCCGAGCCCAAATCTGTGGATCCTCACGTTTGGGCATTTGACTTTGGCAGCTTCGAGGCGGCGTGCCTATCAGAGAACTAACTCCTCGTAGTATGATTGGCCCTTGTGAGTCATTTTAGACCTCTGTTCTTTGTTTGTACTGTTATGCTCTTTTACTATGTATTCTTGGTGCTCCGTCCCTCTCAAACATTGTCCTTCAATCCCACGGAAATGTACGTCATCAAGCAATGACGAGTCTCTAGATACCCGAGATTGGCCACTTTCAAGGGCGATAGGATGGGAACCTTCTGGTCCTATTGCAGACATGTCCTGGAACAGTGCAGATAGACCTCTTGCCCGCATTGGATAGAGGGGAAGGCGAAAGTCCCCAAAGAAGAAGCCCAAACAGGCCGCATCCGCACATTCTCCGCCGAATCAAATTTACACAGTTTTTTCCCCCCTTTACTTCTCCGCCACCCACGCAAATTCCCCCGCAATGGCTGATCAGAAGACCCCGTTGACCAAGGCGTTTGTGGTCGAGCATCTGGATCCGGAACTTGGTCCTTGGTCGGCGCTGGAATATGGCTGTATTGCGCGCGAATCGCATGCTCGCGGGGCACGATTCCTACTTAGCTCTGTGCCCGCCGAGCTGCAGATGCCCGCCGATTTAGCGGCCACCCAAGGCTTGGAGGTGGAGCAGCGCAGTGTCGAAGATATTTTCGCTGATATCAAGGACCGCGTTTGCCTGCTGGATCCTGCGGCTCAGGTTGAATTGAGCCCAGCCGACGGGGAGAACTTTGATGTCTTCTTGTTTGGTGGAATCCTTGGTATGCTCTCCATATACTCTTGGGGATACCCCGCAGAGGCACCATGTGATCTCTCTGGTGATACAGGCTAACCGAACTTTGTAGGCGACGATCCCCCTCGAGGTGAGAATGTTCTTCGCAGATATTCTGAGCAATTGGTGCTAACTGTACAGACCGGACTTCGGAGCTGCGTAAAAAGGGCTACGCAGGCCGTCGTTTGGGGCCCAAGCAAATGACCACTGATACAGCGGTGCGAGTAACCCGTTTGGTGGTTCACGAGAAAGGTAAAAAAAACACTTCGCATGCTACCTCTTGGTCTTTTCTGAGTTCCTCCACTAATCTGTCTCTAGTGCCATTGGAAGACATTTCCTATGTCGACTACCCTGAAATCCATGTTAGTGAACACGAACGCACTGAGATGCCATTCCGCTATGTGGTTGATGCTAAGGGCCAGCCCATCATGCCTGATGTAAGGAGCCCCTCCAGAAACCCTCCCCTTTCGGACGCTGACACCTTCAGGGGATGGTGGATCTGATTAAAAAGGATGCGGACAAGGGTGTCGACGATCTTTTCTGAGATCGGAACAGCCGTAAACCAAAAGTAAAACGTAAATACATAAGGTTGGGGACATGGCGTGGTTTTAGACAAGGAGTTGGAGCTTATATATCCCGTGTTTGGCATGAATGGAATCAAAATCAAAGCAGCCACAGCAGCAGTAGTAATAGTGAGCGCAAACTAGGGGGGTCCAGGGACAAAGAGCGCCTCCCTAATCAGATCTCAATAGGATCAAGACGGAACGGGCGTCATGTATTGGGCGCTTGGTACACAGATAGTACAAATTATACATCATATCGCCCAGTGAGACTGGTGTATTGATTAGATAATGCTGTAATGGAGATACCAACCGTACCAAGGGTCCAGGCCACGCCAGCTTGTCCGCTCCGCCTCAGTGTCGTCAGGCTGCCTTTCTTCACGATCCCTTTTCTACTTTCTGGATATTTACCTGGACGCTCTCGGAAGATTGTCTGAAAGTCGGGAACGTTCGATTCAACCCCGAGTTCTCTCGCCCTTGCGCCGTTCCCTCACGGGAACATTCATGATTTGATTCCTCCGTTCTCGAGTCCCGGTTCTGCGACGCCATCCTTCCGGTGCTGCCACGACCTGGTTTTTCACCCGTGAGGTTCCGCTGAGCTTCCTATGGTTCCCAGCGGAGGATTTCGCTGAAGCTCATTGCGATGCATTTCTTCTCAAAGAGAGGGAGTGCCCTGACCGCGTTATCATGGACACTCTCCTTAAATCTAGGCCTCACCCTAGCGGCAGCAGAGTCGGCTGCGGATTATTATGTTCGAGATTTACCGGGGGCCCCTACTGGTCCTGCGCTGAAGATGCATGCTGGGTACGCCACGCACAATTGAATGGGCTCTGGCCTGGCTTTGTCTGCTAACAAGATGGACAGACATATCGAAGTCGACGCGGAGAACAACGGAAATTTATTCTTCTGGCACTTCCAGAACCAACATATCGCGAATAGACAGCGGACTGTCATCTGGCTGAACGGTGGTCCGGGATGCAGTTCTATGGATGGGGCTCTAATGGAAGTGGGACCATACCGTCTGAAGAACGACCATACTTTGACCATTAACGAAGGCTCGTGGGACGAGTTCGCCAATTTGCTCTTTGTGGACCAGCCGGTTGGCACGGGCTTCAGCTACGTTGATACAGACCACTATGTCCATGAGTTGGACGAAATGGCCTCCCAGTTCATGGTGTTCTTGGAGAAATTCTTCGAAATATTCCCCGAATATGACAATGATGATGTACGTGATGCCCGGTTCCTTTGTGACTGAAAAGTATATTTTTACCGAACCACACGCTAACAGAGCATCTTAGGTTTATCTCGCTGGTGAATCCTACGCGGGCCAACATATCCCATATATCGCAAGGGCTATTAATAAACGCAACGAGGAAGCTTCAAAGGCTGGGAAGCAGCAATGGCCTCTTCGTGGCTTGCTGATTGGAAATGGCTGGATTGGTCCTGCAGATCAATACCCTTCCACTTTCGAGTTTGTCGAACGAGAAGGTCTGATCGAGCCAGATACCCCAACATACCAAACCCTGCAAGCCCTGAATGATGCCTGTCAATCCAAACTGGAGGCCCCTGGGGCTCGCGACAGATTGGCAATCCCCGCGTGTGACTTGGTCATGTCGCAGTTCCTCGATCTCACTCTCGACGATCAGAAGCAGTGTTATAACGTTTATGATATCCGTCTTAAGGACTCACACCCTTCGTGCGGCTTGAACTGGCCTCCAGACTTGGTGGATATTGAGCCTTATCTTCGACGACAGGATGTCATTAAAGCGCTGAACATCAAGCCGGCTAAGATGACCGGCTGGACAGAGTGCTCAGGCAAGGTCGGCGGTGCACTCAAGGCGCCTAAATCGAAGCCTGCGGCTACATTCCTTCCTGAGTTAATCGAGTCTGGCCTTAATGTTCTGCTGTTCAGTGGTGACAAAGATCTGATTTGTAACCACATTGGTACGGAGAACTTGATTCACAACATGAAATGGAAGGGGGGCACTGGTTTTGAGACTGCGCCCGGTGTTTGGGCACCGCGCCACGAGTGGACCTTCGAAGGCGAGTCGGCTGGTTACTACCAACACGCTCGAAACTTGACCTATGTTCTCTTCCACAACGCGAGCCACATGGTTCCATTTGATCAGCCCCGTCAAACTCGCGATATGCTCGACCGATTCATGAACGTTGATATTGCCAGCATCGGTGGCCAACCAGCGGATTCCCGTATCGATGGCGAGAAGCTCCCCCAAACCTCGGTCGGTGGCCACCCCAATAGTACCGCTGCGGAGAAGGAGGAGCAACAAAGAATCAAAGATACTGAAATGCACGCCTACACAAAGTCTGGCGAGGCCATTCTAGTAGTTGTCATTATCGGTGTGACGGTATGGGGCTTCTTTATCTGGCGCAGCCGTCGTTCCCACAAGGGCTACAAAGGTGTCAACCGCCCATCTATGGAACTGGGCACTTCTGTTCTCAACCGGTTCCAAAACAAGCGATCGCGAGCTGATGTTGAGGCTGCTGATTTTGACGAAGCCGAATTAGATAGGCTTCAGTCTCCTGGTCTCGATCAAGAGCGGTACGCTCTCGGTGGAGCCAGTGACGACGACGAAGAAGCCCATCCTCCGGCGGATAGCCAGAACGACAAATCATGATAAGTAGCATATGGATCGGTATAACCAGTTATTAATCTTTGTTCATCTACTAGTAAGGATGTTCCCTTGCTCCGATGTGTTTGGGCTCTTGTATCCTCTTCGACTGATTCTCTGCTATACTACTTCTGGTTCACAAGAAGCATATATACGAAATCCAAGACGTTAGGATTTCTGATAGACAATATATCCGATTGATCTCTTTCATTTTGGTTCGTAATGTATAGCACCTTTTCATAGATATATTTCATGTTTAGAGTACATTGCTGCTTGAGTGATCTATTTAGTAGGGTTGTTTGAGATGAGATGCCCTCATCATGATTCCAGATCGATGTTGGTGTATATTACGGCTGCAGCGTCCATACCTTCACACTCCCATCGTCTGCTGTTGTGATCAGAACCTCCTCTCCATCTGAAGAGCCACGGTCTGCTCTTTTGGCCCATGCAACATGATTTATTTCATAGATGCCGTGCGCGCCATTGACCACGGCAAGAATCACCCACTCGGTTTTTAATGGAGCTCTGCTCTCTGATTCGGTATCCATTGCGTCTGTATCGGGTGTGGACGCAACCAGTCGTTCCTCGTACACGACAATTCGCCCATCAGCGCCGACGGATGCAAGGAGACCTGACTTGTGGCTCCAAGCAACGGAATACACCACAAGGGCATGCGACTGTGGCAGCACTGCATCCTCCTCCCAAGTCTCGTCGGTACCTGTCGGCCGAATAATACTGGGAATGCCAGTTGCTGCAGAGGAGAGCGTGCTCGGCAGTGCAGATTCCTTAGGCAAGCGACGCCAGATTCGAACTGTGCGGTCATCTGAGCAGGACACCAGTCGAGGGCCCGATAGTGCACGCTGCTCCCGCCATTGAGCTTGCAGACTCTGCTCTGACGAATGAGGGGTGGTTTCAGGACCTTCCCAGTCCAAAGCCCACACGGTTCCCTCATGCTTCTTGATGCACGCCACTTGGCCCCAGTCGTCGAGGTCTTCTCGCCATAATCGAATAGTATCGTCATAACCCCCACTGGCCAGACATTCTTCCACAGGATGCCACGAGACGCATTTCACATCGCCGCCATGCTCCTGCATCACAGCAACCGTCTCAAAATTGTTGTCCCCATCATCCAGATCCTCCCAGATCCAAATCGACTTGTCCCGCGCACATGTCGCAAGCAGCATCCCCACGGCGACCATGACACCGACTTGACTTCGCTATCATGTCCATCCAGCAGCACTGCAAACCGCCACTCCTCATCTTCTTCGTCCCCGGCTTGCTCATCACGGCTCTCGGGGACGACTTCCCCGCCTCCCCTCACCCCGCCCGTAGCTGTCCCACCGCCGCCAAATCCCAACCGTGGCGTCAAAGCTACCAGTGGCAAGCACGCTCTCGCCTTGCACATGAGGCTTCCACGCGCATGTTCGCACGCTCCGCTTGTGCCCGCCGGTAATGGTTGAGAGGAGCTTGAAGTTCGTGAGCGAGTACACCCGCACCGTCTTATCGGAGCTGCATGTTGCCACGAGCGGGAGCGTGGGGTGGGGTGCTGTGAGCCAGGTTCGCTCGAGCGAGGGTGGCGTCAGGTCCGATAGTAGCGTGAGATTTGGCGCCATCGTGAGCATGTGCGAGAGTGTGGTGGCGGGAATTTTTGGGCGGATTTGATATGGAAATGTGGGGTTGCGATTAGATATCGCGATATCGGTTCCGCATTTTTTTAGTCAGGCTGTTTCGACTCCCCAGTATTCATAAGAATCATGCATATAGATTCATCTAGGGCATTGGTGTTCTATTGTGAGCATTGATATGCTCAAAATCATACTATTGTCTAGTGCTGTCTGCCGTTGAAGAAAAATGATCGAATTATGGTAGTGTGCTCCATTCGAGCATAGAAAGGATGTAACGTCTAAGCGTCCCTTCCTTTCTATTATTAGAGTTTCTGACATCTAAATACAAATACAATCTGATTTTAGTGAGATTCCTTTTGGGCTACAGGTTTAGCTATGGCTAGTATCAAAGATGCATATTCCTACAGGGTAAATCGACGGGCCTAGGTTTCAATTGACCATGTTGAGTACCTAGTATAAGAGGCAGTCGAAAGCAAATGAAAATAGGATATAGACTAGGAAATTTAGGGTTGATAGGAGTTCGATATATGAGCGAAACGAAAATAGAATAGGGGGGATAACTTTCAATCCCGAAGTCCGGGGGAAGGTGAGCTATTGACAGGACAGCCACCAAAGCTCACAGCCACCAGTCACCAGGACACTCTGTTTACAAGAGCCCTGGAAGGAGATATCCGAAACGAGGGTGCTAATTAAATCTTCGTTCACCTCTTTATTGGCGGTAAGAAGTTGCAGTTAATATTCTAATTAACGAACCTCTCCCTTTTACTTCACTTCCTCTTTCGTTTTCACTCACGTTGATATCTATCACGAACTCATATTCTGTTTATCAGTCTATGAGCATACTGCAAGTTAAACATCCTTGCTTCTTACAGGGTATCTAGTTCTTCGTTTCGTTTTACCCCACTCTCCTCGTTCATCTCTCCTCGTTCGTTCAACTCTATCCCGTTCTTCTCTTCTCTCCAGATCCTCTTAGTACACGCCCCCGTGAGCAAAATGTTGTTATAATCTTTGATATACTTACGAGATGGCTGCTATGTCTTCTTGTATTGGCTTCCATGTTACTGACACCTAAAATGTTTCATAGAATCTCGCGTGGTCCTTAAGCATATCTCTTCGGTCCCTACGAACCCGCCGAAAATGGCTTCCGATACAGGACCAGATTTGCTTTGGGAGGTTGCCGATCTCAATGGTTTCTCTGTGCCAACGTGGTTCCAAGCCCCCCCAGGACAAAGACTGGCCTGCGAATTTCAACAGAAGAAATCCTTGGCGTTGTGTCATGACTTCTGAAGACATGAAGTCGAAAGTGGAGGTGAAGATGCAGATCTCGCTCGATTCCCAGTTTCCCAAGGTCCATCTATTCGTTGATGATCGCTGTAATGGCGAGGTGGTCTTCCCAGCAGCAGACTGCAGTTTCGATTACGGGTTTGAAGGCGAGGAAAGCCCATTCACCGAGGCCATCAGGACTGCCCGCATGAGCCCGCTAAACCCCTTCAAGCATTACGACTACTACTGCAATGGTTGGAAACCATGGCAAAGGGCAATGGCTATAAAACTCGCAGTCTTCCAAGCACCCACTATTATCGGGTTCCCAGGCCCAGACTCGGAGGCTCCACGAACGCAAGCCATGAAGGACGCATGGGAAGCTCTTAAAAGCATAGGACCTGGCAAGGATGTTAACTTGTGGATGGAAATGGAAACGGATTCTGGAGCAGCAAATGTGCAACGAGGAATGTGCGAATGGTTCATCAGATTGACCAGGCTGGCTTATCAAAGTAATGGAGGGTTCTGGTACCGCAAGTTGTACAGCCCTAACGATATGAACCGGCCTCCCCCGGCCTGGCTCTGGGCCAACCACAACAAGCAGAGACTGTACAAATACAAACCGTCTGATCCATTCTTTGTCAGTCACCATGACCGAATTTACCGTCTTGTTGATGCGACATGCTTGGAAAAATGTGAACAAATCCGGAAGTTCACTGAAGTTTTCAACAAAGATCGTACCCACAAGGCCATGATTGAATCACAGGGCAAAATCCACCACATCTTTGTCAAAGTCGTGAACGAAGGCCGCTTTGTCCATCTTCCTGAGTCAACAAGGGTTTCCTTCGTTCTGCAGGATGACCCACTCGATTACGACTATGGGCCGCAGAACCAGCAGAGGGGAATTGTCATTGCTTCCGACTCCGACTTCGACTTTGTTCTTGAGTATGATGGAGACCTCCCACCGCTAAAAAATCCTGTTCGTACCTTTATTACCTTGGATGTCTGGGTAGACACAACCCCGGCAGATGCACAGATGGAGGCCTTGAAGAAAGCGAGCAAACCATGCGTCTTTGGTGATACCCCTCAGGAAGAAGCCATGGTTTCTCCCTCATGAAAATGGTCCTGGCTCATCAAGTCGAGCTAGATCCAAAGAGCTCTCTCTACTTCGAGCTCAGCTTGAAGGACCTCTCACCACTGCCAGCTACTGAGGCCGTACAACGCTACGCTTTATTCAGGAAGATGTTCTTTGCACGCCTTGATGAATCTCAAAAGGAAGCAGTGAACTTTTCTGTAGATACTATCCGCTGTGGACTGAGTTTGATTATCGGCCCCCCCTGGAACTGAGAAAACTGTTACTGCGGCGTTCATCATTATGATCGCGATGTACTTGAAGATTCAAGTCCTCATAACTGCTTCTTCTAATACAGCCGTTGATAACCTGACAGCGGCAGTGGTCAAGTTGCTCAAACAGAGCACCTACATTGCTAGGGATTGTGGTCAAATCATTCGCTTTCGAACGGAAAAGGCCCAGATTGCCGCATTCCGAGCGCAGAGTGCGACGAGAAACTACCTTCTTCGACGAGACAGCTCTTTTTTCAACCCCGACACGCTGCAACACGAGGCGCATGTTCTTGTTCGGAACTACATGAGAAGCCACCCGAGCCAGGAATCGTGTCGAGACTTGTCTGCACTTGACGCTCTTGACACGGACAGAGGCTTGGATTCCCGTGAATATGGCTTGTTCCAGAAGGCATATCAAGAAGTCTTGACTCTCGTGTTGCAGGAGTCTCGTGTCGTTGCCTCGACCCTGAGCAACTCGGGTAACTTGGTGCTGAGAAGTGTGCAAGGATTCCAACCAGCGCTCATACTCAGTGATGAAGCTGGCCAGTCGTTAGAAGGAGAGGCGATGATTGGCTTGACAACCCCATCCCTGCGCGCGGTCGTTCTCATTGGAGACCCTTTCCAGCTGCCTCCAACGGTCCTCTCCGAGCACGCGAAGAACGAATGGGCTCACTTTCTCAAGCGATCGCTCCTCGAGCGTCTGAGAGATGCGCGCTACCCAGCAACCCAACTGAGGTTGAACTACCGGAACCACCCGGACATCCTTCGCTTCTTCAACGACAGAGTGTACCACGGCACTCTGATTCCCCACCAGGCCAATACAAACCCTCGAAAAGTCGGTCCTAGTGGTGTCGTCTTCGACGAATGGATGCATCAGATCAGTCGTCGTTTTGGAGGGCATTACGATGACCTGGTTGGTCAACGGCGAATCTGGGTGGACGTCGAAGGCCTCGCGACGAAAGAGAGCATGGGAACTTCGTGGGAGAATCTTGCCCAAGTACAGGCTGTGCGACGAATCCTGGCCGGCCTTTTCAAGGTCGCAAATGGACGAATTGGGCTGGAAGATATGATGATCATCACCCCGTACCGAGCGCAATTGAAGCGGTGTCGTGACGAGCTGAAACTACAGGGCCTCGCACCACACGACATCTTCACCGTCGATGCAGCTCAGGGACGGGAAGCAAACATCGTGGTCATCTTATTGACCAAGCCCAGCGCGGAAGGCCGAGGGGCAATTCAATTTGTGGCCGACAAGGCCCGATTGAATGTTGCCCTCAGTCGAGCCCGCCAGGTCTGTCTTGTGGTTGGAGACCTTCAGGCGTTCACACACGTCTTCCACAACTCCGGTGGCGGCGGTGGCAATCCGACCAAGTTCCTTGAACAACTCTTCGAGGACGTTACTGGTCGAAACCACGTGCTGCCCCTGGATGCCGTGGAAGATGTGGAAGTCGTCTCCCAGTAGAGTCTGAAGTTAGGACTAGATTTAAAGTCTAGTTCCTTCTGGATCTCTGCTGAAAACTGACTCCCCAAATGGTGGACCGGCCGTGGGGACTGTACTAGTCTGGGCTATCATGTAGCCCATGAGTAACGAATGCTAGTACTGGCACTTTGACTTTTCTCATTGATATATCTGTAAGAGTAGTAGGTTAATTATGGTGTAGATGCCGGTGTACGTTCCCGGTGTACGTCCCTCACTGTAAGCTCAGCTAGGTTACTCGGCGAATCCACGTAATGCCCTATGAAAATGGCATCTTGTATATGACCTGATACCAGTACTAGGAGAGTGGCAGGTGATAAGCGAGATAAGCGAATCCTAGGTAAGCTAGTCGAAGCTAGTGTAATAGTGTAAGCTAGTCCAATTTGAGAGAGGTGGGGCGGTCCCTGTGGAGATGTCCTATACATGTCTATATCTTCCCCAGAAATCTCCTCAGAATTTCGACTTTCTTCACCATACCTACCTCAAAGAAACCTGAAGCAGGCCAGGAAGCGCCTGGATCAATTTTCTACCGACTTGGAGGCGGCCATACACCACGCGACAAAATCCAAGCCCTATCGAAAGACGGCTGTAATCGCCTTCCACTGAGCGAATGATGATATAGGCAGAGTTTATGGCAGCCTCTACCTGGGAGGAGGAGGCAACCGCAATTTCCATTCCTCCTTCACCCGTTACGCACAGCAGGACCAGGCTGGGGCTACACCAGTCCATATCCCTAAACTGAATGCGCCAAGCGTGGCTATCGGTTGTGATCGCTCCAGGCCGATCACAAGAGGCGCCGACAAAGATTCTTACAAGGTGCTACTGAGCACCAAAGTCCGGGAAGAGATGCCGCGAGATTTCACCGAATGGAAAGAATGGCTCGTAATATTGCCGCTAACATTTTGTCCACCGAAATCCCCTTCGAAGGAGCATTTCGAGGCTCGAGTCTCCTTCTTTTCACTGTTCCTATCGAGATCTAGACCACAATGCCAGCTGATGACCCATCCTACACATTTATTGGACACGTTACATCTCATAAGCTCCTGTCCCAACGACCGCCCCACTAAGCACGCTAACGAGCATACTACCAATGCACCCCAGTGCTCTATCTAGAAGAGAAAATTAACCTGAAGCCTCGATTAAAAGCTGTTTAGTAGGCCTGGGCGCTGACCATGACCATCTTGTTGAATAGGGTTGGATTGTGATTTACTATTCCCCCCTTTGCTTTTACTTTGCTTTTACTTTGCTTTTACTTTGCTTTTACTTGGCTTTTACTTGGCTTTTACATAAATCTTGCCAAGTATATTTACTATACTACACTGATATATCTCTTATAGCATATAAGAGTCTAGGAACGGCCTCTTAAGACTACATCAAATCCGTACGCAAGTGCTTGTAATGAAACGATCCTGCCAATCTGCCAGCTTGCTAAAATCAGAAATCCAGATCCAGACCCTTCAATATAACAATCGATGTAAAGACTCCATCACAAGATCATGATATTAATATTATAATGCCCCCCATTCAGAACGCCCTTACTGCGAGAGAGTCCCTTCTTCAAATAATCGTTCGTATACCGCACCGTGGCACTGCCAGTCCACTTCTCGCACCTTCTCCAATTCATCCACCAGTTGCCCAACTTCCCCCACAAACTCCGGCATACCGGCACTGGCCAAGCTTTGACTGGCGGTGGTCGTTGTCCGAACTCGTTCGGAAGCACTTGAGGCACTCAACCGCGAGAGAACGTGACTCCGCAGCCGCGATAAGATGAGGCGGGCTACAGGATCAGTGAAGCTAGGATTTGGAGAACCAGGGGGTCCGCCAGAAGAATCGCTAGCATCGTCCCGAGAGGAGCTTGACCCCTCAGAAAAGCTATCAGCTTGCACGTGCACGGAAGCATGAGGGGCCGCAGCGTTCTTCGCAGCGGCAACCGGTACTAGGGACTCGTTTGATTGTGGCTGTGAGCTGTGCGCTGGCGGAGGCTGGCATGGGGTGTGTGGCCTCCAGAATCGACCGCACTCGTTCCACGGTGATCTCATTAAAGTCGAGAGAGAGAATCCGGTCCGCTTCTGGCTTCCACTGAGATCGCGCATCACGTTTCAGGAGGTTCTTCGCGGTCAACAGAATAGAAGCTGTGGCAACGATCTGGAATGCGCGAGCGTGCAATCGCTCTAGTCGTTGGTGGTCGAGGGCGAGGGTCTCCGGAATCAAGTCCTCAGAAACAGCCGCGTTACTGAGAACCAAGTCGGTAAGGCCGTGCGCATAGATTCTTGTGGAGTGAGGTTGGGGCTCTCCGTGGATGTTCTCCGGGTCTCGTTTCTTCATCTCGTCGACAATAATCTTCCGGTGTGTGCGCAAGAATCGTCTAGTCTTGCCTAAGGTGATAGATCCGTCGGCAATGCCTTTCTCAAAGGTCCGTTGCTCATATCCCGGTGCTTCTTGAATAAGCTGAGGTGCAGCCATCTGAATCATGAAGTTGGTGTGGTCAAGAGACAGAAGATCGATGATACTCATCAACCTTGCTAGTCGGTCGATGGCGTCCCCGGATGTATCCTCTGCGAACGCCTTGACGGCAGGGTCTCGATAAGGAGCACAGAGGCGAGGGAGAATGTTGTTCATGAAGTCGAAGAAATTGCTGTAGGAGAACGATCCTGCATTACACTGCGATTCCACAAGTTTGGGGTCAAGGACTTCACTGATCAACACGTATAGGGAGTTGCCAGGTCGGAGAGATCGGAGCAAACGGTCTTGGATTACAGTGGCCATAGCAACGGTCCAAGCGGTGCCCTGACCAGCTTCCACATCTCTTCTCATCTGATCGCACATGTGCGCCATGATCTGTCTCCGAGGTTCGGCGTAGGACGCTTCTTCTATCTTGAATTCTTTATTTAGTAAGAGCTCGTGCACTAACACTCGATTCTCCGGCAAAGCAGTAAGAATTTTCGTGAATCGTTCATGCGGAGAATCTCGCTGCTTGTCCAGTTCCTGAAGGACGGCCGCATCAACGTTATTGAATGATTCGCTAATAGGAGAAGTAACACTCTCCGTCAAAACTTCTGTCGACGCAGGGGCCACTTCGGCAGATCGAGGGATGGCCTGCTTTGAGGCTGAGCGTCTCTTCTCTCGCTTAGCCTTCTTGAGAGAATCTCGAACCATCTGCATTGCGCGATCTGAGCCTGCAAGGCGTTTCAAGCGAGCCAGAAGGAGGATTTGGTTCTGTCGGATGCCTTGTCGGTAGTCCTCGGCAACGCCACCCGCAGTGTCGCCTTTAACAGTCTGCCAGATCATCTCTAGCTCCACGAATTGAGCAAGCATGATCTCGATCAAAACAGTCGAGTCGTGAGACTTCCATGCGTGGAAAGCGGAGAAAAACACATTGTGAGACTCGCATAGGGTCTGTAAATCGGCACTGATAACGGCTGGAGAGCAACAACCGGATGAAAGCAATGCGGTGACCTGGCCGAAAGCCGAGAGCAGCTCGCGCGCCTTTGCAATGAGATCTTGCTCCTGCTCGCCGTCCCCGCTCAGAACTTCAGCGGGGTGAGTGACAATCAAATAACTACTAAGAAATGTGCGAACGGCGCCTCGTTCCCCAAAGCACCGCCCTCCATATCATTCAAGCCGCATAGTCGAAGGACCTTGGTCATGGTGTCAAGGACATCTTGGTTGGACACCAAAATTCCAACCTCCTCGAAGGGCATATCACGGATTCGTTCCACCGACAAGTTGAGACCGTGGAACTCCTGCATGACCCTCTTTGCGTGATGCGTCTTCCACACTCGCTGGATCTTGCGCGCTGCTGCATCTCGAGTGAGTGCCTTGACCATCTTCTTTTCCTCTGTAGCGGGTAGGCTGCTGGTGCGCTGGCGCCGGTGGGTTTGCTGGTAAAGTGTTCTCCGTTTTTCAGCCTCGGCGAATTTTTCTGTCATCTCAAGCTTGAGACGGGCGTACTCGGCGGCTTTCTTCTCCCGTTGGTCCTCGGCCTTCTTCTTGGCTCTTTTGACCTGATCCTCGCACTTCGCTGCTATATCTGCCAAGAGACGCTCCCGAGCCTGTTGAGCAGCCAGCGCCCGCGCCTCGATTTGAAGGTTTCGTGTCGCTGCTTTTGCAAGGGCCGCACGCAGTCTGACCTTCTCGGCGTGGAGTGCACGATCAGCCAGTCTAGCCTTACGGTTCTCGATGATCGTAGTACGACGAAGGTGTTGCGCTATATTATCGTCGGTTGCTGCGCCATTAGACGCGTTCGAGTGGTGTGAATGTAATGAGGAAATAGAGCTCCTGCGGGATGAGACGCTGGAGGAGCGTCGTATCTTGCTGCTTCGGCGGTAAAAGCGAGCGGCAATGTTCGGTGGGAGCGTCAGAGGCAGAACAGGTTCGTCGTAGAGCATTTCAATGTCGGCCTCTGGTGCCGACTCGGGAGAAAGGGGGGTCGGCCCTGCGTCCGGGAGCTGAATCTCGATGTCGGAGTTACGACGCATCATCATCAAGTCGTGGGACGCCGTACACTCTTAGGCGCAGGGGTAGCGAGAGGTTCTTGATCACGGTAGGCGGCGGGGCAATGCTCAGCTGATAAGAGATTAGAGAAGCTCTTGGGCGTGGTTGGTGAGGAAATTGCAGACGAACCCAGTTATCGTCACCCCTTCGATCAGTATAAGGAGTTCAAAGGGAGAAGAAGCGCAATTCGGGGCCCACGACCGTGATCAGGGAGTATATGCTTCAGGGCAGGGCGGCCGGGGGTGCGGAAGGATCCGTGCTTTGTTTCAGTCGAGATGAGCCAGGATCAGTTCATATTGAGGGAAAAGGGGGGGAAGAGACGTGCTCAGAGCAAAAGAAATGAGCGAAAGCAGCTTGTGGCCTCTAATCTTCACGAAAACAGATCACGGCATTGCTGACTTCCAAGATGGAATCCAATCGCCGCAAGCAGAAAGGCGTCACCGATTAGCTAAGCTGCGCCTCTTTCTCCGGGCCAAAGCCCCCGATAACGAGTCATTAAGTTCTCTATAGATGCGCCTGAAATTTTCTTGTTCGGAAAGATAAATCGAACGTTCTATGGGGTATTTAATCTGCTATTTGGTATGATGGTTTCACCTAATCGAACCTGTTGCTTAACCTGTCTCTAAATCTTGGGGAATCTGGGAGGCCACCCTATCTAGTGGTGACTAGTCACAAACCCTAAGATTAGCAACCAAGAAGCTATGGTCCTCGACACACCAGGGTTGATGTAAGCTAGCAGTGTTATGGATTTTAACAAGTCGCCGGACTCGACAGAATTTCTCTCAAATTGGCATCTTCAACTTGAAGTAGTTATCGATATACTCGCAATGCATCAATGAGGTCGTACACACAAGGCCACGCGTCTCAAGACCCACCCACATGGCTTCAAATCGTGATCTTAATGACTACGAGAATAAAGATGGAGGTATATTCACGAGAGCATAACTACACTTACGCTACTTTCAAGGAATCGATGTAACAGCATCACATCCTCAGGCATTACGAAGCAAATCTACATAGTTAGATCTAACTATTTTTAAGTGTGGAATTAGGTGATTAATTTTATGGAATTTTGATCGCTATCGTCTCATCATGATGCTAATGCAAGTTTATTAACGAAAAATATGCATGCCGTATTGATCACAGCGGGTTTTCTGTGACGGAGCAGACCAAGCTGCTGAGCCGCGTATTTTTTATGGGCGTTTCTCGAGGGCACCAAACGTCTGTTTCCAGGTTCAATATGATGCAGCCACAACCTTCCGCACGGCGCCGAATGTATGAGAAGACATGAGAAGACGAAACCTTCATGCTGATAGGGTCTGTGATGGAGCGATGGGTTTTATGCACCGGGAGACAGGTATTTCTCAAGGAAGCAAGCCAGAGTCCAACAGGCTTGGCAGTTGCAAAGGTGAGGGATTTCACGAAGAATCAAAGCCCCAGACAAAGGGTTACAGAGGATTGTCTGGATCATCGATGACCAAAAATGTCCAAATGGTCCACCTCATCCTCATCCTCATCATCATCATCATCTTCTTCTTCATCACCGTCGTCCTCGTCGGGGACTGAGCTTTCTGAAGACTCGGCATCATCTTCCTCTTCGGCTTCCGATATCCCATCAGCTGCTGCGGCATCTCCGGCGAGGAACCCATAACGATCACGAAGTTTCTTGCTGAGAAAGTTGAGTGCTCCGTATTCACTATTGTTAGACGGACCGGTTTTCCCGAAGAAGGGCAAGGAGCTTGGCCTTTCGGACTCGCGCTCAGGAGGCAAACCAAAGTAGTTACCGACCACGGGTGAGATTGCTCGGCCATGAGTCATATTGTAGGATACAAAGCGTCGGTCAGATCCAGCAGACACCGGTACGTCAAGATGTGATTGGTGAATTGGGCTTGTGCTCAGATGCAAAGATGCCAGCGATGTCACTGGTTCTTCATTCGCAGTTTGTGGTGACTGATATTGGGATGATTCGTCCCTTAGCCTTTCTTCTTCGAGCAAGCTGTATGCGTCCCCTTGCAACAACCGGATTTGAGCTGTGTTGTATGATTCACACCTGAATTTTTTAATATCTGCAACGATTTCAAATGCTGTGACTCCACTTACAAGTCGCATTTCAAGCCCAGCCAGTGGTACTTCACGATTGATTTGGCCCCACAATCGTTACAATAGATGAGACCCTTGGTATCCTTGAACTCAGCTGGCATGGGCTGCCCTTCAATCGTACGATCCAAATTCCGGAAAGTCGACTCCATGTTGGTGATTGTTTTGCTACAAATAGGGCATCGGAATGAACTTTTCGAGTATTCTGACAGACATTTGTGATGAAGGCTGTGCCCACACCGCATCACCACCACTGTATCAGGGGACGTGAACATGTACTCGCCACAGATTGGGCAATCACACTGCGTGGAGTTTTCGATGCATTTATGAGTGTCCTCGATTGATATGGGCAGACAAACACAACATGTCTAAGCCTCTCGTAAGCGATAGAATGTGGAAAGGATGGGGAGGGGGGGGAGCATACCTTGCAGTGAAAGAAGTCCCTTCCAAGTCCCTGGCCAATCCGACAAATGCCGCAATCGTTGCAATGGTAGATACTTTTCTTGCTGTCATTGTCCCACAATTTGCATATATCGCAGTAATATTGGGCGCTTTGCTCTTCACAGTGTCGGCAATTCTGTGCTGCCGGTTGCGCGTGTCCACACAGCATACACAGCATGTTCTCAGTATCCCGACGAACCAGATTATGATCCTCATGTGCGTCATGGCAGAAGCGACATGTATACCATTTCTTGCAAGTAAAACATTGAAGTTTGACGTTGCGCATATAGTGTTCACAGCCGAGTATCGCTTCATCGAGCTCTTCTGTATCCGGATCCTCATCAGCCAACTCAGCTGTTTCAGCTGCTTCCGCTGCGGCTGATTCGGATTCGAGCTTGGGGACGTAGGTCGGTTGCAGATCTTCGGGGGTTAGCAAGAAGTGGGTGTCCTGTTCAGGGGTGGATGTGGGCGAGTGCATGATAGTCGACTTCGCGGAGGGTCTTCCTGCCGGAGAGGTCGTAATTTTAGAAGCCTCAATAATGGGGGAGGACATGGTCGGAGAATGCGGCGGTAGTGGGCGGGAGGAATTGTAGCTTTCTGTCATCAAGTCATGAATTTTTCGGGCCTTCTCGCTATTCCTGAGTTCTTGGCGTTGTATCGCATGTATTTTATTTCTCAATAAGCTCATTCCATCATCTGCTGGCAGAGATAGCTGGCCCAACTCGTCAATTGCCAAGCCCTGGCCGGCGCTAGGTCGCGCATCTGCCGGGGCATGATTCATCTCAAGGGATGTGCCATCCAGACCATTGAAACTTGTGGCGGAGACGTTATTCTCAGCGGGTGAAGACTGATGGTCATCTGTGCCATTGCTCAATTCAATCTCATGAATTGGTTGTGCTTGATGTCCGGTCTGCGTTTGGCTTGTGATTGGGTCTGTCGAAGGCAACCGCAGATTGCCCACCGAGTCCGGGCTTCTTCGATCCATCTCTTTTGGCAAAGTTGTGAAGAAGGGAGGTTCGGGTTTGGATCCCGCATCTCCACCGGCCGTTCCCAGATTGCTCCTTTCTTCAAGTAGGCCAGCTCTCCTATCCAGGCTCGTCAAGGGCGGGTTTGTTTGTCCATGCAGGGGTGACTCCACCTGGGGTGGTCGGTGGGGGGGCAGGTTCGCGCGGGTAGAATCCGAGTTCGGCTAGCAGTGAGGTAATGAGGCTGCTCATGAAGGGCTCGACATCTAATGCAAACTCAAATGCACAAGTTGAATCACCAAAGTTTTCTGAGGCAATGGTGGCATGTGACCGTGGGCGTCGGGCTCTGCTGAATCATCATGCCGTTCAGGTCCGGGTTCACCTGATCTTATCCCGCGAGGTCCTGCGAGGTACGTACTCCTTCTCACGTGGTAATATTGCCATACGATTTCTACGGGGTCTAACGGCAAAATCTCCGAACTGTCTGCCATCCTTATTGATCAGGAAAGGGCCCCTCAATTGCCGGTTTCACATATATAGTTTGATATAGTTCCTGTAGATTCGCTTTCGGACCAACACTACATCAGTCAGCCGCACAGCCTAGCACCTCTTAAGCATCCTATCAGCTTGAGGCGGCCTGGAGCGGGGAGCATTGCAAGATGCATGAACGGCCTGTGATTCTCATCGCGGTGAGGGAGATATGATAGCGGGAACGTCACCAGCGCTTCGATTGGTGTTCTGGGTCCAAGCACGACCAGCCGACGCATGACGGATATAACCCACCATTGGGATTGACAGGAATGAAACCCCAATGAAGCAATGGGGGTTGAGGCATTGACACCACTTTTGGGAACTCACTTTGTTGCCCCATGGTTCCTGCCCAAAGGCCACATGTACAGGGGCCTGACGGGAGAGCTGTGATGCAACGAATCGGGAAAGCAATCGTCGCGCTCCTCACTTCAGGCAGGTCCCCAGGCTGTCATTCAGGCGTTCAAGGGTCAAATTGAAATGCTTCGAAGCATCCTTGCGCAATCGATACTCCTCCTTGCCAAGGCCAAGCATCTTCAGTCTGCAAGTAAAGTTAGAACCCATATCATCGTTTCAGCGTGATTCGGGTGATTTGTTTACGTACATGCGAGACTCCTTAGCAATTTGTGGAGTTTCCCAGTATCTCGTCATTAGAATATTACGCAGGATTTTGTGCTCAAGGCCATTCGTTTCTGCAGCCCGTTGCATGAAAGCCAGAGTGTTGTCGATTCTAGGCTGGTCGAAATCCTCGAGCGGAGACGAACGAAAGGAGCTCCGCAAGGTGGATCTCAGAACATGTCGGGCAGGGGTTGAGTATCGAATAGCTTTCAGACCTTGTCTGTACAGATGCCGGTATGCATGAACCACAGCCGTCATCTTCGCCCTGAAGCGGTGTCGTGCAAAGAGAGGGGGACACTAGACTATACTCCGGAGGAAAGATAGACGAAAGTCGCGTCGTCGAGATGCGATAAGAGCAAAATCGAGATAGAAAAAACCTTCGGCCTCAGGCAGAAAAATAGCCCAATTGGGAGCAGGTGACTTTTGGGCCGCAACGCTTCTGTTCTGCCACCCCACCTTATTGCCCTTATTTGGGACCTTTGGGGGAACAGTTTGATGATAACCTTCCAATAAGCTCGGCTCGCTTCCTGTGAGAGCTTGCGCAACTTTCTTGTTTCTTTAGAGCGGACCCCTGCAGCTCGGGCGCTGGTGGACGCGTTTTCTCCTTCCGTATTTTAACCACCGCCCCGCCCTCTACTGGCCTTCGATACGACCCGTGTCTCTCCCAAGTCCTTCTACCTTCGGTTCTTCGCCTGCCTTCGCCTGCCTTCGCCTCCCTTTTGGCTTTTTGCCTCGATGAACATGTGTTAAGGTTCTCCTAGGAGGAGGTGCAAGCACCAACTGGGCCAACAACGAACATGGCCCGGGTGCTAGGAGCCGCATCGGCCTCGGCCAGCCGCGGGCCTAGCAGTGCGGTGCAAAGAAGGGCGCGTAAACACAAAGTGATCATGGAACCTGTCACCCGAGAAAGGAAAAAACTCGAACCGAATGTGCGCAATTTGAAGCTTACATGCTTGGAGGAAGACTGATCAAGAACAGTACACCGTCGAAACGAAAGCACCTTCTGGCTACACATACATCTCCGTTGGCAACCCACAGCTTACTGCCGCTTGCAAGGAACGATGCAGGAAAGAGGGACTAAAAATGAGCACAGTTTCGGTAAGGCAGAACAGGCCAGAAACCAAGGCTTACAGAGTCTCCCCGATTCAAGAATTGCCTTGACTTTTGCTCATGCGACCAATTGCTAACCTTCCACTCAAGCTTACTCCTCATCTGAACACACACCACCTGTCTCGACAAGTTAATCGGATTGGATTTCATTTTCCCACCCCTGTCGTGGCAGCGGTCTGCACTGAGCTTGGACTCCGTCTGACGAGCACAGGCAAGGCAGTCCCTTTCCATACTCTTGAGTCCCTCGGGGAAGACTCTCAGCTAGACCCCAATGCACCTCAAGAAGTCATCAATACCGGCGCACGAGACACGATCAAGGACCTATTCCCCAAAATTCCAGACCATGACTTGTTCCAAATTATCAAGACTTCGTTCCAAAAGGTATTTGCACCCTTCCCCAGGAGATGAATAGAACATGTTCAAGGAATTTTGACTGGTATCTTACCACACCTCTAGGGTCAAGGAAAGGTCGGCACTGCATTTGAGCTCTCATTGGCTCGCAGAGCACAGTTAGCGGTGGTGGCCCACATACGTCACACCTACACCACGTATGAGCGGCTGCTGAAAGAGGGAGGCTACAGAGAAGCGAGATCGGCAGTCGAGCAGGCGACGCTCGACAAGATCATTGCTTGGCGTGGAGACGATGAGAATGGCCAGAAAGTACTCGAGGACGTGTTCCGGGAGGTGATTGTCATCTCCGATGACGAAGAGAGCGACCTGGAAGATGAAACTATGAGAACCGGCACTCGGGGCCATAGCGTTGAGTTCATTTCGAGCCGTGCCATAACTCACCGGCTGCACAAACCGCCCCTGGGTGAAAATATTTCTACCCAGGGTTCAACTTGTGGTATGTCAGAGGAAGTACCACAGGGGTCACGAGTCTTGAACGTTCCTGCTCAAACTGCCGTCGATCGCAGAGGCTTCAGTCGGTACCAAGCTTGGAACCGTGCACTGACACGGGCTCGAGAGAGGGTACAGGGCACTGAGCAGCGCCAGCTAGGGGACTCGCATAATGAATTGCAGCGTCCCCGGCAGGCTGCTCGGCCTTCCGCGATTGAAGAGACAAAAGAGTCTCCTCGGCATGGTGATGCAGTCCTTCAGACCACGGAATCCCTCACAAGGAGTGGACGGGTTCCCCCCCCATGAGGTTCCTCCACCTCAGCGACTACCCGCTAGCAATAACCACGTGATCGCTCCAGTAAAGCGCAAACCTTTGGATCCTAACTTGTCGTATTCCAGGTTCAAACAGCTAACCAGTTCGGAGAATCGTCCGGGGGAGAAGAGCCCTCGATGGAACGCAGACACCATGTCCTCGCATGGTAAACCTCATCCACTGCATTTGGATACCGATTCTGCCTGGTCCGAGGGAAGGATGCCTCTGCCACTCAATGACAAGGCCAATATGCCCGTGTTCGTTCATGGACCTACAGAGCTGCCGCAGACCAGCGATAGTCATTTTGGATCCCCCCCACAGGGGTAGACCAGGAATGAGTCCCCGTGACCAGGTTCTACCATCCATTGAAATCCCAAGGCAGTCTGAGAAGCGGCGCACAGAATCGCATTTGGAGCATATGGCGGAGAGAATGACCCTTCGTTCTGTTACTCCGTCCCACGCCCACGGAGAAGCCTTTGGTCGTAGCCACGGATCAGTCCCTAACAGCCCTGATGACCCTACTTACAAAAGAAGACGAACCGCATGCTATGCTGGCTCCCATCGTGACTTACGCTTCGATCCACGGAATGGGAGACCTATCCCAGTCACTGAGAATCTGAGTCCTAGATTACCATATCATCGAGTTGAGCTCGGTCCAGAAATCCGCCTGCAAGACGGACATAATCTTCGTCAACAGTATCCATCTCCGCAGGAACAGCCATTGCTCCTCGGCCATCTGCGAGAAATGCCCTCCGGTCCTTTCTACGCACAGCCAGCGAGCCTTGACCCTAGACCTGAAACAGACCGGGCGCGTTTTGATCCAACAGGAGCTGTCTCTATGCATATTCCCCCCACATCCTCCGGACCCACTGGCATGATGATTCCCGATGATCGCGCAGTTAGGGCCACAGTGGAATCTTCCCGTCCAGAGGCTTGGTCTCAATTCCCCATTGATCGTAGCCCCCGCCTGGATCGAGTTCGTTCTCTCAATGTCGAAGATCGGCGTCCATCTAATTGGGAAACCCGTACTAATGGCAACCGCCATGTGCTTCATGAACTTCCCTCCGGGAAAATTTACGCGGACGGCTTTGTCCGCCAGGTGGATGTCCGTGAGGTTCGCCCGGTTGAATCCCCGAATAACCCACGGGCACAACCTGGAATGATCGTTCAAGCCAGCAGGCATCGGGTTCCAGATCAATATGCCCAAGAGGGCTCCCATAATCATAATCAGAGCTCCTCGGAATCTCCGTTGCCCGTCCCATGGGCGACATCGCTTTCATATCCGCTTCCCCCTCATCCCCCAGCTCGTCAAGCATATTCATATGGTACCGGTTCTCGTGATCACCGCCACGGCAATGCATCTCACGCCACACGGTAAGTTTCTTTAAATTGAACTTGTGATGGGACCGAACTAAGAGGGCCTCTTGTGACGGGGATCTATCATGATTGTGCTCCAGTACTAATCACCTGCAGACGCGCGCCCGATCCGCGATTCTTCCAGATGGCAGAACAGAATCGCCCTGTCTATGTACAACGAGTGAATTCCCAACCCCCACAGAATCCAGTGCCAGATGGACGGCATGTGGTGATAGTTGATTGAAGAGGAGTCAACATGGCGTTAGGTCGCATGGCGTTTACAGATACCATTCGGGGCCTTATTTGCTTATTGGATCGAAGCTTGGCATTCTCTTTTTTTTTTTTGGCATTTTTATTGACTTTCTTGATACCCATCTGCATACGTTACGGAGACCTACATTTATTGGGTTCCGGCATTGCCATCGACTCTGAATGTCCATTCTTACATTTTTACATCCATCCTTTGTGTAGCTTATTACTATGACGCATCTATATACTGATCATTGTAGCATGCATGCTATGCACACGTATATTCCGTCATAATCCTACTAGTAGAGATTGGTAAGATCGTAGAATAATGGCTTTGCCTTGTTGGCTTGCAACTTGCAACTTCCACAATGGCATATCTATCTGGGGTTGCTTGGTATACTCTCAATAGGCCGAAACTCGACGCTGGATGCTATCATCGCCATGCAACATATTACAATCCTCGCAAGGCAAGCGGCTTTCATACATTTTTGGGCTCTCCATCAGCCTCGCCACTGTTCACGGTCTTTCCAGTCTTCTTGATCACGGCGAGGACAGTATCATAAGAGACGCTTGGTTCGGTGGAGACGAGCGCGGTCTGAGTTTCAAGGTTGACATCGAACGATTTGACGCCTGGAGGGGCAATTAGCGACGAACTATCGAAGACAATAAAGGAGAAGAGCCTTTAATGTACCTTCAAGCTTCTTCAGGACTCTCTCCACGGCGCCAGAGCAGCCGCCGCAGCTCATGGATACGTTGAACTTGTACTGGTGGTCGGCCATAATTTTGAAGTTGGGCGCGGGGCTGCGGGAGGATGGAACGGGACGCGAGGGGCGACGGGTTGAGGTGTGCGAAGTTTGGCAGGGCACGAAAACACGGAAGCACGAGGACACGAGAACGTAAGAGGGTTGCGCTGGGGAAGCTTTTGGGATTCCAGAGGTGGACTGGTCAAGCGAAGGGGATTTATAATGCGCTTTGTCATGCCGTGCTTTCATTCCTGGGTTGAGCGATTTCCGCGATTGGCTGCCTGCTGGTATCTACAGAACTTTCTGGTACTCTGCTCGTGTGCTTCACTTCGACCTGGCTGCGTTCCGCAATTTCAAGCAGCGGTACTAAGACATCGTTGTATTGTATCTGGTGGATATTCTAGAACTGGATAGGGTAGTGGAGGCTTTGGTGGCTCCGAGCGCTGAGACGATGAATGTAGGGGGATTTTAATACCATGTTGACCATCTGCAGTCTGCCTGCTATGACTCGCTAGAATCCTGCCGCCCGTCGTTTCTTCTTAGCTTTAACACCCTTCTTTGTATCTCGTGTTCCGAACTGCCCGCGTTCTATTTGTGTCATCGGCGCCTCGTCTATTGTGGGCTGACTGCTTTGCAGAAAGGCGGGTGCTGGTTGATCGGGTTGACTGCCCCAGCCTCGCATGAGGGGCGCCACGGGCGTTGGGGGCAAGGGTGGTGCATCAGCTGCGGGCGTCTGTTGAGAGCGTTTCTTCTTTCCACGCCTGGGAGTTCTTGATTCTCTTTGGGTGTCATCGTCTTCAAACCGTAAGCTCTTTTGCCAATCATACCCGGATGGGTCGGTGTTTGGTTTCCACTGGGAGAGTAGGCTAGCTATGTTCCGAGGCATAGACCGGGGCTTTTTGAAGCTTGTAAACATCGAGAGATGGCTATACAGTTTGTGAGGAGGTTGTGCAGCCTCCACTGATCCTGAATGCGTCTCAACGTTGCTCGATGCGTTGTTCTGGCTGGATAGGAGCTGGGAGGATTGCAGTGGCATCCCCCATCCTTGGGATGATGTTTCGGGGTCTGTTCTGGTCGCCTGTCCATTGGCATGTATTTCATGGCCATCCGCAGGTCTCTTTGAGACCCTTACTATACGAGACAGAAGGAGATCGAGAGCAATCCCACGAATCGTTTTCTCCTTTGTGACTCGAACAGCATTGGGAATCCTCGGGGGAAGATTAGCAAGCCACTCGTGGACTAGTCGATCGTAGGTGTCCAAGAAATCAAGTTTAGATGGGTCTTGGCCAGATATTATGCGTATACCGGCGAAAACATCGGAGAGTTTCAACGGGAGGATCATGAACTGTTGTGGAAATCGAGCAGCCCCTGGTGCAATTGCGGAAGTCAGATTATCCAAATCCTGACCACACTCGACAATGTCGCTTGGAGAGAGCTGACCGCCGCTGATCTCAAGTCTGATACTTTCATTAGTATAAATTCATGTAATCTGATCGGAACCTGGCTACTCACAAAGTTTCACTACTCTGCCTGGGGCGAAGTTTGCGTTGTCTTGACCTTTCAGTGTTTCCATGGTCTGATCAAGCCAAGCTCCATTGCCGGTTGTAAGGACCCCTTTCAGAGCCAGCATGTAGATATATGACCAGTCCACAGTCCATTCGAGGCCTGCAAATGGTGAGACGCGGCTGCTTCGAGGAAGAGAGGCCCTCGAAGGGCCAAATACGGATTCATCCCAATCCTCGACAATGAAATCGTCGTCCTCGTCAATTTCAGTATCCTTTCTGTGAGCGGCTGCATGCTTCTTTACGCGAAGAACACTGGTGTTGTCCTGTGTGTCAATGTTTTCATCATGTTGTTTCCGGTCAGGCCCCTTGTAAAGAGTCTCATGCACCGCAAGAGATGAATCTATCCAAAATAATTTAATGAGGGTCATGTCAGGATTGTATCGTGATTGTTTCTGAGGATGAGCTCCGGGGGAGTGCGCAACTTCGCGAAAGACGAAGGTGGAAAAACGGGATTTCTTGGACACATCGGAGGCATCACTTGCAGATGGTACATGCAACAGGAATGGATCAGAAACCGCGATAGAATCTTCCTGTTCATCACTGAGAGAGGGACACGGGAAAACTTGGACAAGCTGCGTCAGGCGAGAGTACAGAACAATATGCAAAGCTGAATGAGTTAGATACTCGAGTTCAAATTTTCAGCTTGGGAATACGCACCACCACCAATCAACAGATCATTGCACCGAAGGCTTATGTCCTCCGGATCTCGAAAATGTCGCCAAGTAAGAGACGGTCGTACAGCCGAATGCATAGCCTCCCCATCCAATGATACACCCGTGAGATCAAACCAAAGGATGCGAGATGTGGTGAGAATGAAGAACTGCGTTATACTGTGAGTACTTCGCTGCACGTCCAGCACCCATTCTGATTTTCGACCCATATTGAGTTTGACCACAGTAGATCGAGTCTCACTACCGCCGAGACGAAATAACATAGCGCAGGTGCGATCGGCAACCAAAATTACTGAATAGTCGGCGATCCATTGAATGGATGCCCAGCCATCGTGCTTAGGCCCATTGCTTTTGAGATCGTCATCTGAGGGCAGTTTTCCTGTTTGGCCTGGAATGGCAAGCCAATGGGCCTTGCGCCGTTTTTGTCGGCCAGTAAGTTCCCATATGCTCCAGCTCCCTTTGTTGTCCACGATGGCCAGTTGTCTCTGGTACCAAGGGTTGAATGCCACATCAGCGTGGGGCGATCCACCTGTATAGGAAGCCAAGATCTCTACTACCGGGTTGGCATCTAACCGGGAGTTGTGCGGCGGCGTTGGGAGCGCCCACGGATCATCTCGACGAAGATGCATAGGCACCGGATCTCGTTGATAAAAAGGCTTGAAGATTGCTGTTGACTCTGAAAGCCGAGCTGCCATCCACGTGGTTTTTTCTTCGTCATCTTCCATCGGCCGTGCGAAACATATTTGATGAATTTGAGCACCTTCAGTAGACCATTCTGTTGCCTCTGCATCGTCAATTACAGGAACTCGCACAGCTAAACGCTCTTGAGTCAGCTCTGCTTGACCTTCCGCAAGAACTCGAAATGATATCACATTTCTACATTCCCCAGTTACTGCTGCTGCGATCATCATAGGTCTTGGACGGACTTTGGCGTCATCGTAGCCGGAATGTAATGCATAGCCCAGGTCTAAGAGAGTGGATACATTAGGATCATAGTATTCACTTGCAGAGGACACGAATTGCGAGAATTTATCCTCATGAACTGTTGGCCACACAACTGCTAAATCGGGATATGTGTGGGAATGAGGCTTCGGCTTGAGGATTCGAAGAGTTGACCATCTCCCCGAGACTTCGAAGTATCTCGTGGGGAGTGTATTGTCGTGTTGGTCACGCCCGTATAGGTGAGAGAAGACCCTCGCGTAAATGAGCGAGAGAAAGACCACGAGCTAGTCTCAGGCTGATAAATGGCTCTTCCAACGTGCCCATAGTGGAGAGCACTGCTTGCATGCTCATCCATTTGATTTGGTATTGCTCCTTGCGATGCAGCGTATAAGACTAGGTCTGAGCATGGTCAAGAAAAAAAAGCCCTGGTGTTGGCTTATAAAGACCCAAAACAAGTTGAGCTTTCAGTCATCGAGGCTTTTGTAGATATCCAACTCAAAATATATGGACGAAGCTTTTTTTGGGGGCGCTCGACTGAAGGCGGTCGGTGCTTATCGATAAGCGGCGTAGCGGCGTTGCGGCGCAACACCCAACACAAACCTAGTCGCGTCTTCCGTATCCATCTAATTCACAGGCCTGTCGCAATCACTTTGAGCTACCACATAGGTTCGCATTTGCTATCCGATATAACCATCCTGAAATGGCGTCCTCATTCGAACCTTCGCTATCAACGAGTGGCATGCGGCCGCCCCTGGCTTCAGCTGATGCGCCGTCAATGGCCGACTCGCTGCCCAGCATCAATTTTGGCTTCGAGGACCTGCGCAATCGCATGACCCAATTTACTGCCAAGTTTGATGCGTTTATCGAACGAGGACGAAAGCAAGTTCTGGAGGAGAAAAACCAATTCCGCATTAATTTGGCAGAATTACAAGGTATGTTGACACCCACCTCCGCTTCTGCTTAAGCACTGCTTCTAACCATAGACACAGAGGACGACCGAATGCGCCAGCGTGATATTGAAATCATCAACTCGAAATCCCAGACCCACGAACAGATACTCCAAAAAGAATCCGCCGAGGCCGCCGAGATGCACGCAGCCATTTCATCGATTACCCTGGAACACGACACGCGATTAACCAAACAAGACCGTCTGAAGCAGCAGATCGCAGAAGCGCAGAAAGCTGTCAACCAGAGACTGGAGGCTCAGAAGATTCATGCTCAGCAGCTGGATGCACAATCTCGTCTAAACAATCCCGAATTGGAATTCTGGCATGACAAGCTTTGTTTACGGATCGAGGGCGCGGGTCGAGAGGACCGCCTAAAATTCATATACAGCCATATATCCGAGAAAGACTGGGAATATGAGGCCTGGTTCGAGTTAGGCACAGCCAGCCGTGACTACGAGGTGTTTCACACCCGGCCGAAATTGGACCGCGAGGCTCTGGAGCGCGAGATTGATATTGTGAATGACGATCGCAATTTCGGCGAATTCCTAAAGCGGATGCGCAAACTGTTTGTGGAAACTCTGAAGTAATGCTTCCATGTTGATAATCAAGGTATTTTCAAATGATAATTATGAGTCTTATGGCATAGGAGTCATTCAGGCCCAGCGGGAATCATAAGCGCACGTAGTGAAGCTGGGCTTGGTCTAACCAGTCTAACCTCCGCTGGCTTCGCGATAGAATGCCACACTCCGATTGGCCCCAGCTGTAGCAAAGCACTCCGATCGGTTGCTCTTTGGTAGCCATTTGGCACTCCACACTGCTTTTTCGGTTTCTGAGTGGGTGGCAACGCACATCTTGGTCTCCATCGACCAGACTTTGACCTTGCCATCAACGGACCTGCATTCACGAATATTAGAAGGTCTGTGCAATAAATCGACCATAGGATTGGCAGGTGTTCAATCTTCTTACCCGCTGAGCAAATACTCTCCAGTGCTGCTCCAGGATAGAGACGTAACCCAGCCTGAGTGGCCTGAGAGGTTGCCGATCTGCTCGCCAGATTTAGTATCATAAAGCACAATCACCTTCGAATTCCCTGCAGCCGCCAGAATTGATCCTAGTGGAGAGAATGCCACTGTTCGGACTGGCTTTACCAACCCTAGATGTGCATTAGTATCAATCACAAATATATATAAAGGCTTGAGCGCTCACCAGCCAGCGAGAATGGCATGCGCCCTTCCTCGGTCGTAAAGATGTAGACGGCTCCATTCTCATGTCCACTCGCAATGAAGCGGCCATCGGAGGACTACATAGAGCATTAGCATGAGGGTGTGACTAACCTCGGTATGTACATACCAAGTCAATGCAATAGCCAAAGCTTCCTTTGGTTTCATGGTCTCGAATTTGTGTACCTTCTGCGCCAAGATCCCATACTCCTATGCGCCCAGAGTGAGAGACACCAGCTAGATATTGACCGTCTGCAGATAGCGCCACTGCCCAGACATTGAGGCGCGGCAGGTGAGCTGAGAGCATTAGATTAGCTTCCACCTAGGTCTAATATCAAGGAGCCATAGGTACCTGACACCGGGTCTTCCTGCCAGTGGCCATCATGGCAGGCCCAAACTTTAATTTCTCCTGCAAAGCCAGCACTCACAGCCCGCGTGCCTTCCGCGTCAGTCACCACATGATGGCAGCCCAACTCGTGGGCCCCATCAATCGACTGGACAAGCGGGAAGTCAGGATCGACAGTCGAGTGAACCTTAAGAGATGAAGCTCCTGATGCAGACAAAATCTGCTTGCTAGTCACCGCAAGGGAGAATATGTCAACGGGATGCGCTGAGTAGTGTTAGCAACCGTCAATCCGATGACCCCCACCACACAAACACACTTACCATGGTCTGCCGAACCCCAAGCAAGGTATTGTCTTGACTAAGAACCGTCGTAAGTGATGCGCCGATACCAATTTTCTATAAACTTACCATGCTTGCGGTTGCCTGGGAAGCTCCTGGCTATTGCTCAAGTTTTGTTTCGAGGTGGTTATATGACGTTCCCCGTTTGCCCGCATTCCGCCTTCAGCTTCTGAGCCACAGACCTGAGCTTTCACTTCTACTTCATACCTTGATTGAGCCTATTATTTCTATGATCCAGTACTTCCCAGGTAATTGTATATACGTTTATTGAGTTTGATCGAATCAGAAGTATTTTACATCATAGTTTTTGTGAGTATAAATACACTCTGTGATCCCACGTAAAGCCGTACGCCAAATGCCATGCTGTAGTAGAAAACATAATCAAGCCCCCAAGTATCTAGAAGTACATTTATTCCACCTCCATCAGATCTTATAGACCGATGGGTCGACTGTCGAATTCCTCAGCCGGTCCAAGCCGTAGCCTGCGTTCAAGCGGTCTCCATTGTTTTCCACGAGTCCTTGATATCTGTCGAACGGTCAGGTCTCCAAACCCACACAAATGAAAGAGGTCTATTATTCATGCAGCTTCTATATCAAGAGCAGCTGGTGTCCACATACCTCGTACGCAGTGGGGGCAAAGCAGATGTGCGCGCTTTATTTGGCCGCACCCAGGGCACTTGTTGAGACTCTGGACGTCCTTCAGAGCCTTTCCTGCCATCTGACGGTGACGCTTCTTCATGTGCGAGGTCTTCTTCTTTGGCACAGCCCGCAAAACCGATTCCCACACATCAGCCACCGAGGAAGGAAAGGTGATGGAGATCGAAGGCCATGTGACGGCGGAGAGGAAGCCGAAGGGAGCCACTTGGGGCAGCGCCCGGGGTAGTGGAGCGAGAAGACGGAGGGCCATGGTGCTGTCGATGGAGCGAAAGAAGACGAGGGAGGGTGAAAGTGATCTGCGACCGACACAGTGAACTCAGCCCGTTGCGATAACTGACTGGGACGAGCTGCAGTAGGCTTTTTTAGACTCGTCTTCGCGCCCAAAAGGAAAACGAATTGATCCGGACGGCGCTAGCCCCAATATGGAATAGCGTGGTTCCCCCCTGAGTTCGATAGGGAAATCACAACTTAAGGGGGTCGCGTTCTCTCTACTCGTACTGTTGGCTTCTTGGTTTCTGGGTTTCATTTTTCTTCCTCCTCTACATTCACAATGGCTGCTGCTACCACCGCTGCCTCGGGCGAGCAACCTACCGTCTTCCCCCACAGCCATGTCGGTTTCGACAGCATTACCTCCCAGATTGAGCGGAAGCTGTTGAAGCGTGGCTTCCAGTTCAATGTCATGTGTGTTGGTATGTGAACTACATCTTCCCCGCTTCTGTCGCTCCTTGGTCTTTGGAGAAATCTTCTCTGCCAGTGGCTGGAGCTTACTGTTTCTATAGGACAAACTGGTCTCGGAAAATCCACCTTAGTCAACACCATCTTCGCATCCCACTTGATCGACTCCAAGGGTCGTCTTACCCCCAATGAGCCCGTGCGCTCAACCACCGAAATTCAAACCGTCTCGCACAGTATGTTGAGTGGCCATTAGACCTGCCGTGGTGGCCGATGGAGCACAATGGCTAATGGAAACCTAGTCATCGAGGAGAACGGTGTGCGCCTCCGTCTAAACATCGTCGATACCCCAGGATACGGTGACCAGGTGAACAATGACCGATGGTATGCGAATCTTCGTCCCTCGAATCCGGAATAATCGCTGATTCCAAGCTAGCTGGGACCCCATCGTCAAGTATATTAAGGATCAGCACTCTGCATACCTCCGCAAAGAACTCACTGCGCAGCGTGAGCGATACATCCAAGACACTCGCATCCACTGCTGCTTGTTCTTCATCCAGCCTTCCGGCCATGCGTGAGTCTACCCCATTTCGCCCCTGCATTGATGGCCTATAGTCTTTGAGACTGACCTTATGCTATTCTAGCCTCAAGCCTATCGATATTGTCGTCCTAAAGAAGCTCTCCGACGTCGTGAACGTTGTTCCCGTCATCGCCAAGGCTGACTCTTTGACCCTCGAGGAGCGTCAGGCTTTCAAGGAGAGAATCAAGGAGGAGTTCGCCTTCCACAACCTGAAGATGTACCCCTACGATAACGACGAGCTTGACGATGAGGAGCGCGCCATCAACGCGCAAATCAAGGTAAGGCACATGCTTTTCGAATATTGGGAAAAGGCTTCTGAGTGTATGTCGCTAACCTGGGATAGGATATCATTCCTTTCTCCGTCGTCGGAAGCGAGAAGACCATTGTCGTCAACGGCAAGCAAGTCCGCGGCCGTCAAAACCGCTGGGGAGTCATCAACGTCGAGGATGAGAACCACTGCGAATTCGTCTACCTGCGCAACTTCCTGACCCGCACCCACCTGCAGGATCTGGTCGAGACCACCAGCCAGATCCACTACGAGACCTTCCGTGCTAAGCAGCTGATGGCTCTGAAGGAGAGCAGCGCCGCTGGCGGCCACTCAGGCGGCAGCCGGCCCATCAGTCCCTCTGCTGACCGAGAGCTGGGCGGCCGCAGCACCCCACGTGGCGGCATGAACGGATACTAATTAAGCGGCATCAACATAATCCCACGATAGAAGAGGCGTGGACCCACGGGCAAGGTTTTTCTCATCCCTTCCGAAAATTTCATCATCTTCGACGCCAGCAGGCCCTTGCAGATATCCCATTATTCTTTTTGTTGCGTGTTCCCCAAGTCTTGTTCTTTTCCTTACCGTCTCCGATAATTCTGTGTCCACCGGTTATGTTCGTCAAACTCAGCTTGGGATTTCTTCACTAAGATTTTTGTATTGCCGAGGAAAAGAGCCTGGCATCCAGTGCTCGTGTTACCGGTCTTTCTTCCATGTACTTAGTTTTCCTTAATTACCTCGGATGGAGAAAGTGTTGCAGAGCTTTCAGTAATTAGTGTCTACCGTCTACATTTAGAAACATCGTATGTCGATGTGATGTCTACAGCAATAGCTCTATTGAGCGCCAAACTTGCCTCCGTCGACAACCCAGTCCTTCAGTTCCGCATACGCCTGGTCCAAATTATCGTTGACCACAATCTTGTCATGAGCACCAGGCTGCTTCGCGAACTCCAGCTCATTTGTCGCCTGATCTAGTCGCTTCCGCAGGGAATCCTCCGTCTCGGTTCCCCGGCCGCGCAGCCGCCTCTCCAACTCCTCGATAGATGGAGGCGCGAGGAAGAGGAAGCGCGCATTCAGATCCGTCTTCTTCACCTGCTTGACACCCTCCATCTCGATGTCGAGAACTGGGATCTTCTGGCTCTCGGACACTTTCTTGACTGCATCTACCGAAGTGCCGTAGTAGTTTCCGCCGAATTGGGCGTGCTCGATGAAGCCGTTCTGGGCAACGAGCTCAAGGAACTTCTCCTTGGTCGTGAAATTGTATTCTCGTCCATCTTCTTCACCGGCGCGGGGCGATCTGGTAGTGTCTATACAGCGCCGGTCAGGGGGGCCTCTCTGTGTCATCTCGCGGAGGTCTTGATCGGGGGTTTTACGAACGTGAGACGGAGAAAGAGAATTTTCCGGGGTATTCTGCAAATAAGCGCTTCATCAGGGTACTCTTCCCCGTACCGCTAGGCCCAGAGATGACCACTGGTCGAAACTTTTGAACTAGACACATTAATGTTAGTCGCCGCATTTTGAGGTTGTGGCATGTTACGCGGAGATCGGGGGCACGCACCAGCACTAGAAGACATTGTTGATCTAGAGGAGCCCGGAGATCTGACTGAAGGCTTTACAAAGAGCGAAAAGGCACGCAATTGCGCAAAGCAAGGCATCAATAGTCAAGTCGAGAGGGGGAAGAAGGGAAAGTGTGGGATGAAAACGCCCGGCAGAATCCTAGAGCGGTGTCCTTTTCACTTCTATTAGGACTATCTTATCAATGGTTTCTATACAAAAATGCCACATGAAAGATCAATCTCAGGGGCAAGATGGTTTTCTGAAACCTCGATTACCTAGGCCCTGAGTGGCTTCCTCGTCTCATCGTGTCCATCTGGCCCACTTCTGCCTCTTGTTCCAAGAAGTTGGACCACAGCTCTGCTAGTGTTTCCTTACTGGAAGCTCCGTTATCCATGAACTCGGTGGCAAGATTGGGGGTGCTTGGGGTGCGCAGTGGCGTTCCAGGGGCCCTCAATTTGCCTGGTATGCTGGAGGTGCCAGGGCGCGCAAGTCCTGCCTGTTCCCGTTGTTCTATATTCCAATTGTCAGTGAGAACCAAGAACCCGCCAAATCGATCAACGTACCGTCGTCCCAGCCTAGAAGAGCTGCAATAAGCTGTAGAATCTGGAACTTCTTTGGATCAGATCGATCCAGCGCCAAGAAATGCAGAAAGTGGTTGGTGACGATGTGTCTGCTTTCCATCAGCATGCGGTGCCTTCTTGGGTCAAAAAGCTTTTGGTGAGAACGAACCGGTCTACATTGTCCTCGGGCTTCCCCTTCTTGAGAAATCTCAAGGCCTTGGTTAAATGATCATTCAGCGTTACGGCCTCGTGCCGTAACTTGCCAATGAGAAGGTTCTTCTCCTTGACCTCCTTCTCGAATGGCCGCACCCGTTCAATCTCTTCCTGTGCAATGGCGAGATTCTTCTCGGCATCGGCTGCGGTCTGCTGTGCGTGCTGCAGTGACCGTCTCAATTCTTCCAATTGGGCATTGGAGCTTTCCACAAGTTCGCGAAGCTCTTGCTTCCGCGCAATTTGAATCTCCTGCAATGCTCGTTGTAGCCCATCAACGGTTGACTGCTGGCTGTCCCGATCGCTAGATGCTCTTTCATAGGCATCGCGGATGTTGCTGAGCTGCTCCTCCAGGTCGGCAACCTTCTCACTCCAAATTCTCCCGGATGGAGCGCTCTTCCATAGCTAGCACCTCCCAATTATGCATAGCCTCCTTGGCCTGTTCGAACTCAGATTGGAGGTAGGCCACTTGTTCTAGAAGCTCATCTTTCTCCTTCAGCCAGTTCTGCTGCGACAGATTCGTCCGGTCTCGAAGTGTCGAGATCTCCTTCGACTTTTGCTCGGATTCGTTCAATACCGCCGCAAACTCTGTAGACTTGGATTCAAGTTGCGACTTCAAGGTAGCATTTTCATCCTCTAGATCTTCAATTTGACTCCGTGCTTGGGTCAATTCCTCCTATCAAGCGAAAGGTGGTCAGCAGGAAGTGGGTTTAGGAAAAGCAGCGCCAGTAATAGCTGCATGGTGCTGTGAAAGCGTCCTGTGTACATACCTCATCCTCTTTCAAGCGGGCTCCCAATTGAGACTTGATTGTGTTGACCCGCTCCAACAGCTTCTTATATTGTGTTTCTGCCTGCTCCTTCTTTGTCTCCGAATCATCCAGCTTCTGCTGTAGCGCGTCCATGTCGGTCTTGTGCTTCGACTGGACTTCTTCGAGAGACTTGCGCATATCCGTGACTTCAGCTCGTAAGGAGTCGCGGTCTCGAACCAATGCATCGAAACGATCTTTGGGCTCGGCTGTGGGGACAGAGGCATACGTGTCTTGAGATGGTTGTGCAGAGTTATCGTTTTTATCATCCGGGTGGCTGGCTGCGCCAAAATCAGCTGCAGCATCATTGGTTTTAACATGATCGGCGGAGGGAGATGCCTCTGGGGCATCTGTGTTATCGGCTTCGTCCTAGAAAGCTGATTAGCCACGCCCATTGCTTCCAGATTGAGGGCCAACAGAGTCCTCAAAGACGTACGTCTACATCATCTCGGTTGCTAGAATCGCCATGCGGTTCCGATTCAGAAGGTTGTGAATTCTCTTCGGCCTTTGCGCTCTTCTTCTTATTCTTTTTGGACTTCGCGCCTGGACGGGAGAGCGGGGGAAGTGAGTGGGATGCATTTCGGAATGTTAGTGTGGTTCGATCCGCGTACCTTGAGCAGGCGGAGGGTTTTCGCCGGGCATTCTGGTAGAAAAGGTGGCGAGCGAAAGGAAAGAATGCCTCGAGAAGCAAGTTCCAGGGAAGCTGTCAACAGCACTAGCGCGGGCTGGAGAGTTTCAACCCTTTCCGCCTGGGGCTGCGATGATTAATCGCGGGAACATCAACCCATCTACTGAGGAACATGGGGAGCTTTGGAATGGATAGGGAAGTCTTATGTAGCTCATATTCTCTTTTAGTTTGGGAGTCTTATCTCCCTATATGCTGAAGTTGTGATCTCGGGCGTTATCCCAAGATGCCTATCATCGAATCTCCCGAAATCAACACAAAAAGCTAAAAAGCAGTTGCCTACCCTCGCTGATGAAGAATACATCTCCTTTGGCTTGAATGCCTGGTATGCTGCATCAATCGCTCAACGTCAGCAGAAAGAGGCACGGTCGGAGAACAGTAGGTATATAGACGGCGTTCCGCTAGAGGCCAGCCCCCCGGGGGGGGGGAAATCCCAACTAATCCTCCTCGCCAGTCCTCACATAAAGTCGTCTTCCCAATCTGCAGCGCGATCTTGGTTGCTGTTGGCTTCCATGTTTTCAGCACTGAACATGTCGTCGTAGGCGTGTTCCTTTTGCCACTTCAATTGTTCTCGCTCTCGCTTCTCCTGGTTATCCTTGTGTCGTTGCTGCTCGCGCTGTTTGCGCTCGTCGCGGCGTCGCTTCTTGCCGTCTTCTTCTTTCTCCGCTCGGAGATCGGGGAATTTCTCGACACGGGTCTTGTTGAGCCGGTTGACAACGGCATTCTCACGCTCCCGCACTAGGATCTTGCGAACCATCTTGGGGTTATGAAACGAGACCTGTCCAGTGGCCATGGAGCCGTCCTTCATAAGATTCGACCATGGGGTGTAAATAATCGTCACATTGTCTTTTTTGTTGCCTAGGCCCAAGGTTTAGTACCCCTGATCCTCTAGATAATGGTCATATCTTCGAAGGCGCGGCTAACCTTCAATTGAGTTTGCTTTGGTCAACTGTGCGCAGTCGTCGAGGAGCTCTTGGGGAATACTATCCCATTTTTTCCCCATCGCGCATTCGGAGATATACGTGGGCACTTGACAAATTGTCGACGTGGAACTATGCGTGGCGTTAGAACCATTTGGCGAAATCGGAAGGTCGACGAGGATGCTCGAGGGGAAGACCGACCCTAAGAGGCAGAACGTCAATGATGAACTACTGAAGAGGGTTCATCTAGAAGCCCTCAGTATGAGCAGCCTTGGTGCTTCTACTTACCACACATCTTGGTCCAATCCAAATTCGATCAGGGACTCGTCTACCAAGGTCATTAGAAAGACTTTTGGTCACAACAGACACAAACATACTCTCGAATTTGTCTTTGCCCACATAGATGAATGCGGCGGGACTAACCACATTGGAGGTGAAATAGTATACCATGGCAACTGTCTGCACTGCGTTATCCTCAAGGAACGTAACCGTCGATTCTCCCCCACCATCTCGCGGGGGAAATTTATGTCTTAGTCAGCGGCGTCTAGATCTCCCGTCCAGGGCTCCAGGGCTCCAGGGCTAAGTGCTCCGCGCGAGGCGGAGTGAGTTACGAATATGAACTACGAACTCCTCGTACTCTACCGGGAAAATCGAGTGCCGAGTGCCCCAGGGTTCCTGACCTTTCCACGTGGTTTCAACGTCATCGATCGTGGATTGAACTTTGCTGGTTCGAGATTGCTGCTTGGGCCCTGGGAGCCGTCCCGGGGCCAATATATGCCAGCTCTCTTTCCTAGTAGTCGCGAATATCAGATCATACGTTCTGTGTTTCATACCTTCGTATTTCGGGATCCCTTGACAGTGGTCTGCTCTCGCCATATTAGTCCAGAGTCCAGTATTTGGAAGGACCTGGGTGGGTCAACAGGCGTTTAGGCAGATTCACCACATGAATTGTCAGACATGACTAAAAGACTAGACGGTGGTTGATATCATAGCCCACAACTTGCCGAAGGCACAGATAACCCAAGTGTCAGATTACCCGGCTCACCTCGGCGAAAAGTGGAACGCGGGAGGTAGTGACACCCAACGGTGTGGCTTGGTAGCCGAAAGATACGGGAGACAACTTCAAACGTAAGGATCGCGCTCCAAAGCACCCCTTCGGCCATAACGGGCTACCACCGTAGAGGTTTATAATCAAAAGCACAAGGGTACAAAAGCCCAGGGGGTTTTCCGATCCACTGAGACCGGAGTACGACAATCCTGCGCGACCCGGACCGAGGTAAATCCTCGGATCATCTCCATCACACGGGCAAGAGTCAAAACCGGCACTATGAAATGTCAAATTTGGAACCTGGCGGGGTGGGGGTGCTCTCCCCTGGGCTGGATAGATCCAATTGGATATGAAGAGCATTTCCAACGGGTGCTGGAAAAGGATCCGGAGCAACGAAGAACGGCAATCTACTTTGTTATATTGCCAAATTCTGCTCAGGGGTCTGAACCATAGACAGGTCGAGAACCTCCGGGATGAAGCTTTCACAGCCACGCGATTTAAGGTTGCGTGTGGAGTCCGCTTGCCCGGCGCAACCCACACTTTGGTTCATGGGATTCGTTTCCCCTCTTATTCCCTGGCACGTTGGGGGAAATGGGGCGTTTCACTGTCAACCTCGGGGGTTTATCCCTTCCCGGAGACAGTTTGGTCTGTGCGAGCAGCCGAGTCAGTGACTCCAGCTTCTTCGCGACTCTCATAGGCCAACGGCCGCGGATAAAATGCCCTTCGCTGAGCCGAACATCTACCGAATGACTTGCTATGTCGATCAGAGACATTTTGAAACGAAGGTACTGCATCTCACTTAACGCGGTGAAAGACAAGATCGGGTTCCGCTGCAGGTAGGGTCATATTTGAACGCTGATGCACTCCATATTGTCCTGCCATATAGAGGGAAAGACAAGCCTTGAGAGTCCCGGAATTTCTCGATCCTCCGCACGTGAAAAAAAGGATAACGGGCCCGGAGAGGCAAGGGCCTCTCCGAAAGGATTTACACTTTCCAAGATTCCAATCTCTCCATGTCGAGTCCATACTCTGCACGGTGCTCTCGGCTGGACCCCTGGAGGGGATCAGCCGCGCAGTGGATCGCAGACTGATCTTAGGGCAAAGAGGCCACGTTCCGACAAGGGGGAAAGGAACTCTGTGGGACAAAGAAAACGGACCTGACCGATCATTCCAGTTCCAGCTGGACCAAATGGACTTGGATTTTGTGTCCACGGTTCGACACGGCACGGCGACACTGCGTTACGGGCTGCAGAAACCTAGGGCAAGATCGTAAGATGGCATATTGCGTACATAGACTCGTGAGAGAATCGAAGGCCGGAGACCTGGGAAACATCGACCTTCAAGGAGCCTCACATCCTCTGCCCGGTGGAGCCCGCCCCACTGAACTGATGCACCGGACTTTCTGGGCCCTCCCAAGGCTGTTGTCCAAGGGTTTGGCTGCATGAGCAAAAGTCGAGGCTTAAGCGTCCACCCGACCACCCCTAGGATGCACCATCATCCGCGAATCAGCATGGATGACGTGGATGCTTTCCGATCGCAGCTCGATCCCCGGAGCATGTCATTCGAGTGCATGAGATTGGAGAAAAAACCGTTACGCCAGTAATTTTAAACGCTCCCACAGCGGGCGAGCCCGTCCTTGAACCATAACCCCACCCACTTTTGTTTTTTGGTTCTGTTTTTACCTTTTTTTTCCATTTTTCCGTTTTTCTGTTTTTTTTTTTTGTTTTTCATGGTTCTGTATTCGGTCATATAGCCCTCGCTTCTCTGGGTTTTGGCCGGTCTTCTGTTGGATCCATCTCCATGAGTTGACCCCATGTCACCCGCCTTACTTTGGAGGCAATCTAAATTTGAAGTCACTTTTTAGCATCTTCCGATAATTGTGATAATCTCGGGACGACTGGCCCAGATTTGCTCAGACTCCCACTTCCCCCTTTCCCTTTTTTCCCCCTCCCGACTCCACTTGGAATCCATTTCATCATTGAAAAGACAAGACATTCCCCGGGTGGCTCGCCATTTGTCCGATTTTCCTCCTTCCCTTCTATACTGGACGGGCTCTATCTCTACCTCTCTCTCTCCCTCTTCTTCTCCCTCTCTCTTCGTCCCTGGCTTCCTTCGGTTGATCTTTCGCTATCTGAGCCCTCTGCATTTATTATCATGCCCGATTCCAAGACTCAAGCCGGCATTCGACAAGCGTTGGAACATGCGCGGAATTGTGAAACTGAAACGGTGGATTCCCAAACCACGGCCACCCTCGAAGCCGCCATCAGCGATCTATGGAACCGGATCCAGGCCGAACCAGACAGCTATGTCTTGAACCGAGACGAATTCGCCCTCTTCAACTATTTTCTGGAACGGTATCGTGGTTCCAATGTGGCCCAGAAGGCCGTCGCGCGATTTTGGAACAACTACCACGAATAGCCGGCCCCCGGGGGTGGAGGGACAAAAGACTTCTCCAGAAATCCAATCTGCAAGAAACGGGGAAGAGGAGATTCGACATCTTCCCCCTCTTCCTCCCCCCTCCTTCCCTCATCTCCTCTTTTCTCTCTCTCTCTTTCTCTTACTCTCTCCCCCTTTTGTCCCCCACAGGCAACCTGCCCGCCAGGGCTTCTATCTATTGCAGGGTTTGCAGGTTGGCCCCACCAACATATGGTCTCCAGCGCCTTTCGGGATTCCTCGACAATGACTGGCCAACTCACCGACTGTCTAACTGCACGTCGGTCCTTGCAGTCATCCTTCCCATTAGCCATAAGAGGAGACTGGGGAGGAGGCGGGTGGAGTAAGGAGACATGGTCCCCATCGGGCCCAATGGGGCCCCCCCGGGGAGCTTCCCTAGCTGGAAACCACCTCAGGTGGGCAGGAGAGTTGCATCCTGCGGAAAATTAAGTACGGGGCAGGGGTTTGTGTTTACGATCCCTGTGCTCCGTCGGGTTTGCGATTCTTTCTGGGCCGGAGGGTTTCTCCGTCATTTCCACCCTTCAATGCATATAAAAAGACTGTACATCTACTCTGGGGGGGCGGAATTGTTAGGTGTCCCCCTGTTACGAACGTGATGAGATTATGTATAATAGAATCAAACCTTTGAACCTCAAGTGGTTCTCTTGTGGAGAGCCCCGTTCCCCACAACTTCTAGAAACTTTCCAGCTCCAATTTTCCCATTTTGCCCGAAAGGTTCTTTGGAGGAAAGAATCGGAGCTTTGCCGCTGTGGAGAAGAGCTCTGGAGCTCCCGAGCTGCCAGAGGCTGCGCTGCATGGACCCGGCTGCAATGTTCCGCCCGCCGACTCGTCGAGAGACTTGAGCGGCAATTTGGCAGGGGACTACGGAGTAGTCGTCCTACGTGTCCGTTTGACGTCGACCCGGATGCAAGCTAAGGGTTCCGATGATCGGTTCTACGAATTGATTTGCGCTGGCCTCGCCGATCATTGTCCGAAGTATCAAGTCTAGTGCAGATCGGCATACAGGGCGACGTTCAATATTGCACTCGGGCGCCTCGATGTCCCGATTGGAAGAAATAGTCATGCGTTGGTTCAACACCTATTGGAGCCCACCGAATAGACTCCTGCCTGAAAAAGAATAAGAGCATGTCCATCAAAGTCCCCACCATGAAAATTTTGCAAATCCACCCCTCCCCCCCCCAACTGGATCCTTGCAGGTCTCTGCCGATCATCTACCGCATCTCACCATGGCAACCTGAAAAGGAACGGAAATGAGAAGTGAAAAATACACACGCATCTAGTTAAGGGAATTGTCAGCGCAGGAGAAACTCCCCCTCGGAGGCCCGTCCGGAGGTTCTGCGCAATCGACCGAATAGACGAGTACATTCCAACCATGCACTAGACGTGGTCAGCTAGAATCCTGCAGAGACATGGGGTGACCTGGGGTAGACCTACGATGACCGCAGCCAGAAGTATTAGGCACGCATTGATGCAGAAAAGAACGGTCTGTTTCCGAGTTCTGAACCAATTGTCTCGGTTTAAGTAGAACCAGAACGTCCCAGGCAGCCCAAAGGAAAACCAGCTGGCAAAAAGAGAGCTCTAGTAGGGCTGGTTAGCTTCTAAAGTGGGGGTGAGGACATGGATCAGAGATCTACCATACCGTCAGCCCGAGTACATCATTGAACACCGGGATAGCCTCTGCGATCACCCAGGACAAGATCCACAGGGTTGCACATATGCTTGCCCAGGCCGCTCGGGCCGAAAGGGATCGGGCGTGCATTGCATCAGTGCCTTGGAACAGACGGATGTATATAAACTTGACTGCAACATGGGCGTTCACCACCCCTCCAATCACAATCTAGGGAAAGTTAGCGACGCTGGTCTCCTATCTAGAAACGGATGCCACTCACAGTAGGCATTGCAATGCCATAAGAAATGATGCGGAACCACTTCCCAGCGGAATTCAACGCGGGAGAGGTGACTTCAGACCCGACAGCGACATAGATCACAACGGCAGTGACGGTGTACAGAATCATTTCACAGATTTGAAGCATAGCAAGAGCCCGAGGAAAGTCGTGGATGTCTTTCAATTCGGAAAAGAAAGTGAAGAAGGCCACATGGCCGGCATAGGCGAAAACGACATTTGCCAAAGCCAGGCAAGCGTCATGCACAGTGGGATGTGGGGGAAAGACCGCAATCACCGGAGGTGGCAGATGGTGAGCAGAAACCCCAATCATACCAACCATCACTGCACCGATAATGCTAACGAAGCTGACAGATGAGAGATGTGATAGTCGCTCCAGCCGGCGAGGTAAAGTCAAGACGAATGAGACTAGCACGCCGATGGATGCATAGAGGATGGTACAGTCTCTATGTCCTGTGAGGACGTTCATCATGATGGAAAACGTCAGAGCATGGCTCCCCATCACAAACACAAAAAACAATAGCTGCGCTGCTCCCAGCACCCGACAACCGCATTGACCCAAGAAAAGGCCACCGGCATCTGCCATGCTATGAATCTCCATGTGCCGCTGTTTTAGCTGCCCAATGGTGTAACCTGTGTACGTGGAGATGATCCCAATGCTCAAGATAGTCATTACTCCCCTAAAGACATGATTAGCAGTACACACCTGTAGAAAGGGGGATCTCTGGCATACGGTAGAAGACCAAGAACAGCAAGTGCCTTGGGTAGAGCCAGGATGCCCAAAGAGATGGTCTCTGCGATCATGACTGTTGGTGTTAGTCGTGGGGCGGGAAAGTCTCGGTTCGAGACCTGCTCACTCATTCCTGCCTGCCTGAGATGGATGTCAGTGAAGCCAATGTGCACTGGACATGCGCCGGTCACCGACCACCATGCCATCGTTTTGTATTTGACCGTAGCACTGCTCTCATCGCCAAAGGGGTCCAGCGAATCGTGAGCCGCCGGTTGGGTCTCGATATCAGCGACTCCCGGCTCAAGCTCGGTATCATCTTTGGACGAATCTCGCGTAGGCCTGGCGCCTGGCGGCTTCATCTCCATAGTGCTGGGTGAGAAGTAAAGAAGACGAGAGGAGTAATTGGGAGACCAGTTAGCAGAAGCATTTGGACAGTCCATTGGTAGTCCGTCTGAGCGGCCGGTTGCTCTTGCCGTTTTACAATCAAGGGGCGAGAAGGAACAGGGAAGGAGTCCCAAGAGAAAGTTTTGTCGAACACAAGAAATATTAAATGTCTATTTGTACAAGTCGTTCTATATGTCACACGTCTAGTTCTTGACCAAAGCAACCGCAGGGTCGGTGGAGCCCTCGCTCTGGAGAATGTCCGCAGGGGGGGTCTATCACATTGTCAGTTTCGTTATCGCGCAAAACCCATGGATTAAGAAACTCACCAGTACGAGAGAAGCTCTTGCGCTGCTCCACCTCAATATCCTTCACCTTGCCCTTCTGGACCTCCCAGCGGGACAAACTCTGGAAGCTCTCAGGAAGACCCATAGAGCGGAGGAAAGTGAGGCCATCCTTGAACTCCAGGTCCTTACGCTGGCTGGTCCAGGCCAGTTCCTCACCCATCAAGTCAATGATGGTGGGCAAGGCCTCCAATGCAGCCTCGGCGTTCAGGAAGGCCAGACGGGTGCGACGAGCAACAACATCGACGGCAGTCTGGGCGTACTCGTGACGAACGGCATAGCGGACCTCGCCATCCACGAAGGGGTAGAGGGGGGGATACGCTGGCCACGGACGGGGTAGCGGAGGGTGGTTGGGGAAGAGAGGGCAGCAACTTGCCAAGCACGATCACCGTAGGACTCCGTCAGATGCTGTGCGACATCGGTCTCGAGACCGAAGTGTTGAATCAGGTTGATGAAGAGAGTCTTGGAGAAACCGTGGGAACCGATCAGGCGAACCTGGTGAGTTTGGCAGGTGCCGTCCAAAGTCGCACCGTCCGCTACCAGTCCACTCCCACCGACACCACTGATATCGGGAACATCAGTGACCTTGCGAGGGGTCAGCTTGAAGGCTTTGATAGCCTCATCGACAGCCTCCTCGGCCATTTGCCGGTAAGTCGTCCATTTACCACCAGCGCAGGTCAACAAACCGGATTTGGAAACGGAGATCAAGTGGTTACGGACGAGAGCCTGAGAGCTGGACTTGGCTGGGTCACGGACCAGAGGACGGATACCAGACCACGCAGCCAAAACATCGCTGCGCTCCACAGTAATATCCGAGGCGAGGTAGCCACGGATCTCGTCCAGAATCCAGTTAATGTCCTTCTCTGAGGGCTCGGGGTGCTGGGTGATGGTGGTGGGTGCGTCGGTGGTACCGGCAATGGTGTTGCCCTGCCATGGCAGGAAGAAGATGACACGGCCATCAGAGGTGGCGGGATCAATCAGACCCATGCTCTCAGGACTGTAGTATCCGGGGAGCACAACGTGGACACCGGAACTAGGGGCAACAATTTCCTGGGTTTCGGGCTCGTCCATCTTACGAATAGCATCACAGAAAGGGCCGGTGGCGTTGATGATACCCTTGGCCTTGATGCCGAACTCCTCGGAGGGCTTTCCATTCTTGGGAGGAATCATATCCCTCAAACGAGCTCCATTCAGCTTGCCGGACTCGTCCTTGGTCAAGTTGGTGACCTCCATGTGGTTAACAACGGTAGCGCCATAGAGCGCCGCGGTCATGGCAAGGGAGACGTTCATACGAGAATCGTTGTGTGCACCATCTGCAAGTGCATCCGCGAATTAGTTCCAACCATTCCAACGCTGAACCAGGGGGCCGAGGGCAATTTACCGTAGTACACCAAAGCTCCAACAATGTTTTCACGCTTGAGCATAGGGAATGACTCAATGGCCTTACTCTTTGTCAAGAAGTAAGAGGTTTCGATTCCCTCGGATCCAGCCAGGAAATCGTAGGCCTTGCAACCGGCCCAGAAATAAGGAGCCTGCCACCACTTCTGCAGGGGCACCATAATGGGCAGCCATGATGAAAGATGAGGGGCAGTGTTTAAGAAGTACCGGCGCTCTCGAAGCGCTTCTTTTACGAGTGCGTATCTGATTTGGAGCGACGTCGCTTGTCAGCACAGGCTGGACGGGGGCTGATCAAGATTATCCCGGTTGTCTGTTGACTCACTGATTATAGTCTAATTCCCAGAATGCCTTTTCCAGATAACGCACACCACCGTGCACCATCTTCGTACTTTTGCTGCTCGTTCCGGAACTGAAATCCTCCCGCTCGACCAACGCCACCTTCAAGCCACGGGTAGCGGCGTCGAGGGCAATGCCCGTACCGGTCGCACCACCTCCGACGACCAGAAGGTCGTAGATCTCATCGGAAGCCTCGCTCTTCTTCAAGTCCTGGATCTGCTGGAGACGAGATTTGATGGTAGGGAAGCTGGGGGGAACCAGTTTGCCTTCATGGTAACCGGGGGAGGGCACAGCGGGACCTTCGAGACCGGGGATGTTTCGTGGACGGTAGGAAATGTATAGCGCTCCGGCACCGGCCGCCGCCGCGGCCGAAGTGTAGAGCAGCGGTCGCAGAAGCTTACGAGAATGACGAGCAGCCATTATCTTTTGATGTGGCGAAGACCAATTGCACGCACTAAGCGGTTAGTTGGTCAATTGAATCCGTCCAAACAATGGCGGGTTCGAACAGGAAAAAAGATGGAGATGGGAGAGAGAAGGGAGGGAAAGGGAAGAGGAAGCGGAGTTTTTGGGGGAACGATGACGGAATGGGCTGGGGCCCGCGATAAAGGCGATAAAACCGGTAGGGAACGTGGCAGCAAGTACGGAGTACACGAGAGCAGAACAGAGCAGATCGCTATACCTTCCAGAAAACCGGTTGGCGCAGCCACAGAGAGCATCATCAGCTCCAGCGGGTCCCAACCTGTCTGAATTTGTTCATCGAGGCAGATCCCGCCAATCACGCTGTCGGGTGAGCTTAGCAGGAATCCGGATGTCCACCCCGATTCTACATGTGACCATGCAGAAATTTCAGCGACTCCCGCGATTCCAGTGACTTGTTGCTCGCCTTGTTTTTGGCCGTGGAGGATGTCTCCCAGATGTCTCCAGCCTTGGAACGTCCTGGTCTGGCACGTAAGGAGTCCCATCCAATTGATTTCAATATGACCGATGTTGCTATTGCCCGTTCCAGCTCGCTGGCCTAGTGCCGGCCCGTAATTCCTATTGCCACTAGCGCCGTCGCCCGAATCTCTAAATCTCTAAAAATGCCCCCCAGCGATCCACGTCCTGCAAATATCTGCATGAGCAGCTGACAATGAATGCGGCTCAGCTCCACTCTAAATTGCGGCCCCGATTTTCAGGGGCATGTTCTTTGGGAGCTCTCGTCCCTTTGGGTCCACTAGCCTCAAGAATTATGGAATGCTTAGGGTCGTTAAAAGTCTGGAATCTCGCAAATTCGAATTATAGCTCGTAGCTGGCCCCGTGCTCTAGACAGCGCCATATGAAAAAAGAATATCATCAAAGTGATCCGGCGAGGATCTCCCTCGCCAAAGGACAGATGGCGCGTTCCTAGTTCCCCGTTCCTTGCATAAATTCGGCATGCTCCAGGTACATTCTTCTGGTGTTTTGATTTCATCTCCCTTTGACCAGCGGGAAAGAGCAAGAAAAGAAGCGCCCACCCAAAAAAAAAAAAATCCAGTGCCCAAAGGGTGGCTTGTGTTGTGTGTTTTATAACGTAGAAGCTCGGACGCCCACGGGTCCCAAAGGACGCCAGGGAGTGGCCGCAAAGTCTTTATGGGTGACCCAGCCTCCCTGGGGGGCCCCCACCCCCCCTGGCGTGGGCGTTGTTGCTGTGTTCGCGGCCATTTTAATTTTCGCCCCTGGCCCAAGTCCGACTCTCGAGTCTAGTTCTCTAATGTCTGACCGTAGTTCCTTCTCTTTCGCTTATTTGTTTGAGTATCCTTGTAATTCTCGAAAACTGTCTGTTCACTTTCGTACTACACAGGGAGGCAGACAGCGATTGGGGGTTAATGACGGGTTACGAGACTTCTAAAGTTTGAAGCGCGGGTCTATATAGGACGAGCAGTCAGTAGACCTCAGTAAACCCCAATTTAACTATACTCCCTACATACAGAAGACAAAGAGCGCACTATTTCCCGCAGTGCGGGCGGGGCCCGCGCGGGACTCGGTTGTCTGGGGTCAGAGCCGACCTGGAGAAAGCAGCAGTTGTGGGGCAATGGGACTCCTGTCTGGGGTACGAAGTCAATCGCAGGGGCCTTGTGGTACGGAACATTTCCATGGCCACAGGCAAAGATCTCCCCTCATCTATATAATGGGACTTGAGCAATGCCGTACGGCGTGAACTTCAGGATACCTTAGCAACCAGAACTTGAAATGGCCATCGCAGCGACTCTGGTAGCCTTACAGGGCCAAGCGATACAGCATCCATGGCAGTCCCTGGGATTAGCGGCCTTCATCTTGCCGCTGATCTATGTGATTCTCAACGAGTTTACTCGCGCCTCGGCGCGCATCAAGGGCCTTACGGGACCTACCGGCCTGCCACTGATTGGCAACCTGGCCCAGATTAGGGTCAACGCTGCTGAGCAATACCGCCTTTGGGCCAAGCAGTTTGGCGCTGTATACCAGATTCAACTAGGCAATATCCCCATCGTGGTGGTGAACTCGGCAGCAGCAGCAAAAGTACTCTTCGGTCAGAATGCCCAGGCGTTGAGCTCTCGGCCCGAATTCTATACTTTCCACAAGGTCGGTCATTCGAAAGCATAATGCTACCGCTATTAGAGCGTCAGTATAGGGCTAATTTTGAGAAGATCGTCTCCAATACCGCGGGGACGACCATCGGTACCTCGCCGTATAGCGAGTCACTGAAGCGCCGCCGAAAGGGCGCGGCGTCTGCGCTGAACCGACCATCGGTCGATTCGTATGTACCTCATCTGGAAACGGAAACTAAGGCCTTTGTGGAAGAGCTATACCGATACGGCAAGGCCGGCAATACCCCTGTCGACCCGATGCCCATGATCCAGCGACTCAGTCTCAGCCTAGCATTGACTCTTAACTGGGGCGTCCGTGTCGCATCGCAGGAGGAAGACCTCTTCAATGAGATCACCCATGTTGAGGAGGAGATCAGCAAGTTTCGAAGCACCACGGGCAACTTGCAGGATTATATTCCCCTCCTACGTTTGAACCCGCTCAACTCCAATACGAAGAGAGCTGCGGAAATGCGGGCGCGCCGTGACAAATACTTGGGAGCTTTGAACCGGGATCTGGATGAGCGAATGGAGAAAGGAACCCATAAGCCATGTATCCAGGCCAACGTGATCTTGGATAAGGAGGCAAAACTGAACAGCGAAGAGCTCACGTCCATCAGCTTGACGATGCTTTCTGGTGGCTTAGACACTGTCACCACCTTGGTCGCTTGGAGCATCGGGCTGCTCTCCACACGGCCGGACGTGCAGAAAAAGGCAGCTCAAGCCATATCGGAGATGTACGGCGCAAACGAGCCTATGTGTTCAGCTGAAGATGATCAGAAATGCGCCTATGTTGCAGCATTAGTTCGGGAATGTCTTCGGTCGGTCCCACTTGAGCAAGAAGGCTTGCGGATCTTTGCTAACCATATTGATATAGATATTTCACGGTCCTTCGGCTAGCGCTACCCCGAACTTCAATTCGCGAGATCACATATGAAGGCGTCGTCATTCCCAAGGGTACGGTGATCTTCTTGAATGCTTGGGCTTGTAACATGGGTGAGATCTATCACACGGTGCTACCCAAGGCCGCTAACAATTGCTTAGATCCAGACATCTGGACCGACCCAGAGGAATTCCGGCCAGAGCGGTGGCTGGAGCAGCCAGACGCCCCGCTGTTCACATACGGCATAGGTTACCGAATGTGTGCAGGCTCCCTACTCGCCAATCGCGAGCTTTATCTAGTGTTCATGCGAACGCTGAACAGCTTTCACATCGAACCGTATGAGGACATGGACTGGCATCCTGTTCGGGGTAACTCGGATCCAACCAGTCTAGTGGCCATCCCACAAAGGTACAAAGCTCGATTCGTGCCCAAGGATGCGGCCGCGTTGAAGCAGGCGCTGAGACAATAAGGATGGGGGGGCATGCAATATGACTAGATGAAAGACGTTCAGGTGGGGGGGATATGACGACTGATGGAAATAACAAGGGAACGTGGCAGGGTACGAATGATGCCATTGTAGCGGATCGGCTCACGAAGGTGGACCATTCTACCCGAGTTGTCCCTTTCTTATCTCCATCGCTCCCCACTTTTATTTGTATACGACCCGGGATCAAGAGTAGTACAGAAGAGCCGATCAATGGGACTTCGTGGGAATTTTCCACTGTATTAATCTACATTCTGAGGATTCGTCCCACTTGGGGAGCATATAGTAACCATTATACCCAAAACGAAAATCGCGCAAGCATTCTGAGCCGGTGTATCATGATCCATTCCAGTCCCAACTCCAATATGGTCACATAGCCAATGAAAAAAAAAAAAGGAAAGAAAAAGAAAAAGAACAAATGAGAAACGAGGTCGCCAAAGTCGGGGTATAAGAAAGCGACGTGTAGTGGAGACGTTCAGGGATAAATTTCAAGTCCTTTTTGAGTGTCGAGGCGCCGAGGTTCCGAGAAATGCAGTTACTCGCTAGGGTACAATGGTGAGGGGGCGCGAGGAAGCCCGAGTGAGGAAAGAGAGAAGCATAGGTAGCGGGTATGAAGGTCATGGCAGACAGGATTGTAAGAAAATCAATGGTCGGATTGGGAGGTCGTCATTCGTCGCTTCAAGTCTCGAACTGGGTCGAACGAGCTTGCATAATCCCGGAGCTCATCTTGGAGATGGTCGGAGAGGGTAGCACTTGAGGCATGGCTTCGGAGAGAAGACAGGGAGGTCTGAGAAGATGAAGCTGATAAACTGAGGGCCGCCTGGGCCTCGGTGGTAGATTCGATGGTAGAGGAGCGAGAATGAGCAGCGGTTGAGGGCTGGGAGATGTGGTCTTCGACGGGAGCTGGACGATCTAGCTCGGTGAGTCGACAGGATTGAGAGCAATAGGGACCGCCAAGGGTTTGACGGTCACAGACCAGACAGAAATCCAGTGACCATTCAGTTGACATGGTGGAACGAGGGAGAGAGATCGGAGGGAGCGAAGAGAGTGAGGCACGAGAATGAGCAGGCCGGGTGTCTTATAAGATGCGGTTTATCGCGCATCGAAAGGCTGAAGAATTCCGGCCAGAGGTTTGATAATATAATAGCAGCGAGGCATCGAACAGCGATCACCTCATCCCGGCGTATCCACCCCAATCAATCATGCCATCAGACATGACCATTTCCCCCCTCCCTCAGAGCCTATAGCAGGCATCGAGAATAGTGGGGCGCCCCAAATAGGCAGGGGACGTGCGATTCGCATGATTGGCATGATTGGCAGGGTTGACAGGATTAGATTGGTACATGCTTTTCATCATGGGTTACATGGGGACGGGGAGGTACCGTGGCGCGGACACAGGGGGGGGAGTTTCGTACAGTATGGAGCACAGGCAACTTAGGCTAACTGGGCCAACGAGGTGATAGGGTGACCCTCTGCGGGGCCCCTGTTTTAATGTGGTTCGGGCGCTTAAAGCGAAAAAGATCGAGAGCGAAAAAAAAAAAGAAAAAAAAAAAGGACCTGAGCGCATTATGCGACCTGCAGGAACCTCGAAGGGGCAACCATCGACGTTCCCACTGGGCCGTGCGGCCCCTCAACGCCTCTCAAGCCTCTCAAGCCTGTCATCTGCGCATTCACGGCCTAAGCGTTCGCCTACTGTGCCTGATGAGACCAATTCCTGGCCAAATCACGATCGCCCTGCGTTGCAGATCAAAACCGCAAACCTTGTCCTTTCTAAGTTTGTACTCCCCAGAGTCCCTTCTTTGTGCCTGCGACGGCGCATGCATATATTTCCTCTCCTACGAAAGACTGCTAATCGGTATCCCGTCATGCCGACGGAATAGTCTGCCTCGTGTGGGACATTGGGAAACCGTGAAAAAGGACAAAGTACGACTAAGGGGCTTTGGGCCTTTTGTGCGTAAATCTCATCACCTAGTACGAAGTCTCTCTATGGTACAAATTTACGACTATCACGCACGCACCTCCTCAAACCTCGCCTCCCCTCCTTCTAGTTATAATCCGGCGTATTATGCTTCTATACTTTACCCCCCTGGCCCCATAGAGGTAAAACTAGCTGCATCGTCCAGGCCCAAAGGAGTTACACGAGAATAACGACTCGCTTGGGAATGCGGGGGAAAGCTTCGTGGTTTTCAGGAGTGCTTCCCCTCATGGAGAGGACCCCGGTAGAAGATCAGTATAATCATTACCCTCGTCTGAGACTTATCTCTCGGATGATCGGATCTCTTGGGAGGGGAAAAAATCCCCCCACCCTTTTCTGATGCGCGCGTGTAGGGGAGCAATGTGGTCCATTGGCTAAGTACCACGTTCATGTGCATGTGGGGAAAGGCCGTCTTGAGCTTAGCCCTCCACAAAGTTCAAGGGGAAAGAATGCCAAGCAGAGAAAAGCCATCACGGGGACAGACAATGAAAGACAGTGGTTTCACTCGTTCTCCCCTTGGTTAGGAATGCGAACCAGGGTGGCTGGCAGGCGAGTCTCCGCAGGGTCCTCGGACTCGCCCGGGAGTCCACTTGCTTTTCCTGCAAGATTGAATTAACGGATGATCCAACAAAGATAAGCTATCCATCACGCTTACTGGAGGCCAAACTGATAGCTCGCAGGACGTTGTCCCAATTGGCAAGAACACATGCAACCGCTGGCAACTAGATTAGTTCGAGCCCGGTAGGGAGGGGAAAGAGTATCACCTTCGGTGCCATCCTTCAACGTGGCAATCTTGCTTTCGAGCGCCTGCATTTGCATTGCCAGGGTGCCGCTCAAATCGCGCAGCTGGCGAAGATTTTCCAACTCGGCTTTCTTGGCGGCAATACGAGTCGCCAATGCCGATGATGGCTGGGAGGGCTGACGATGCCCCCCGGGTATTATGGAAGTTGGGCGCGAGTATGACATGAAGGCACTGAGAGGCAGAGAGTATCAGGCTTGCACAGTCACAGTAGCGAATAGAACGTCCGCGGTTCGTAAGAAATATCACCGTGCCGCCTCGAGGTGTCCCTCCCAAACAAGCAATCCGACAACAGGACGATCCAGCGCACGTGATGATTAGAGGTTCAAGCTCAGTGGGGTATATATTGACACGTGATGTGCTGAGTCACTCAGTATGCACTAGTCTGTATGCGGGTAAACATCAACAACCGTGTTTACGCCAAAACCTCCTAACTCGCAACTGGACCCGCATCTATCGACTCGCTTGTCTGCGCTCAACCCCCAACTATGGCGCGGCTGAATGATTTCGCTGCTCCATCGGAGTCTATTGAGGCCTGTATGTGAAGGTCCCGGTCCTGTATGGCTTATATGTTCTGGTACTAACATGACCATCTAGTAAAGAGACGTTTCGTCAGGCAGAACCGAGAGATAGCGCGTGTAAACTCGATGCAATCGCTGCGAATCCGCAGCTTGGAGTCGGAGGTGTCGCACCTCCTGGAGAAAACGTATCATTAAGGGAACAGGTCATCAACCTTACTTCAGAGATCGAACGATTGGAGGCAGCCAAGGTGCTTCACGATGGTGTCTACGAAATCAAATCCCGGCTGGACGCGAAGCTAGCAGAACTGGGTAGCCTTGCATCTGATTTGGGCAAGCTACCTCGCAAATTCGCTAAATCCAGCAAACCCGACACAAATGCCGATCATCCAAAGGTTTCTACTCTAGAACCCCGCCGACCCGTCGACTTCGACTCTACAATGGATGATGGAAGGCTGCCTTCCATTTTGGAAGACAAGCACTTCCCACGCAGAACTCTAGAGTAAGTTTGGCCTAGTTGTTCGTATGATCCAATTTACTGACACCTTTGCCAGATCTCAGGAAATTCAGCAACTTGTCCAGGAAAGCTTGAGTCCATTGCGATGCCCGGCCGAGCCTAGTCTATTACGCGATACCGAAATTTCTAAGCCGGAGGAGAAGGACGAAAATTCCGCCATAGAGACCCCATGTTCGTCTCTGCAGGAGTCCGTCCTCGAAAATTTCCAATATGAGGCCGTCGAATCTGATCCATTTTTACCCCCAACCCTGGAGACTCGCAAAAAGAAGAAAAGAACAGAGTCAGCAACTTCCGTCGAAGAGAAAGTCCTACAGTCTGATCCGACCCCGCAAGGAATATCTACACAGATCGCGAAATCAGGATCAAAACGAAAGTTTAGCCCTGATGAAGATGGAATTCCCTCAGATACGGCTCCCGAAGACGACGAATTCGAGTTTACGCGATCTAGTCAAAGCCCACGAAGGAAGACTGATGTCCTAGAGCCGATTCGTCAAGACGGCTCCCCATCGAAGACTCCCCGAGTGATGAAACGAGTACCTCCTGGCGGGATCGGGAAGCGGAAAGTTCTTGAGCCTAGTAAGATATCCTTCTTTGTTTCCTGCGCTCGGTGCATCTAACCTAACAATGAACGTTAAGAAAGTACCAATGTCAATCTTGCATCTCCCAAGAAATCACGCTCTCTGCAGTCAGAGAACAAGATCTCTCAACTCATGGGAGACGGTGAGAACGCAGTCTCGCCACAAGAAGCGAAGCAGCTTGATGGGCCTCAAACTCAGAACTTACAAGAGCCCCCGCCCATCACTAAAACAAAGGGGAAACGTTCCGTTGCATCTGCAACAACATCATTGCCGAATTATGCCCAACCGAAACCAGGGCAGAAGAGAGACTCCCCGGCGGCAAAGACCGTCAGCATGGACACAATCTCTGATTTAGCATCTGCATCCCGCACCTCGCGGCGTCGCGGGGCGGTCATTAGCTATGCAGAGCCTAATCTTCGAGATAAGATGCGTCGACCGACCAAAGACATGATCGATGCTGTGAGTAAGGACGGCCGCAGATCATCGAGTTTCCAAGCTTCACGAGAGAGCTTTGATGGCAGTAGCGGCACTCCTCGTGGGCCAATCAGTCCTCATCTACGCTTTGGTACCAACATGCCTGCAGACTTTGCTCTTGCAGACCAAATTTCCGATGTTCTTTCCAGCGAAGCAGTGTTGGCCAAGGTTTCTCAACGGAAGCCGCCTCGGCGGCATTCCTCTCACCCAAGGGTACCACTTATGACCCATCGCCAGTGGGTGAGGAGACTTTGAAAGATGATGGGTCCCTAGATAGCTCGAATATCTCATTGGGGCAGTCTGATGGGTCATTTCAGGCTGACGACGATAGCGGGAAGGTATTAGCTCAGGATGCCGGGCATCGTCGAGAGACGCGGGTCACAGCTCGGAGAAGAAGCATGATGGTATGATCATAAGATGCACGTTGTATATAGACTTTATTTCCATACGTATTCCCACTGAGCTGGATTTTTGCGATTGAAAAACATCGTATTCATTTGAGAATATCCAAGTCATCTGTAAAAGCCCAACTCTGCATAGCTATGGAGCAACATATGATAGCGCTAGATCTACGTTTGTCTACGTTTGTCTACGTTTGTCATTTGGGGCTTGAATATCATCGTACTGAGCTAGACCAGCTCGGGCTTGTCACCTGGTGGGACTTGTATTGCCTTAACCAAGTGAGTAAACGGGAGGCATGAAAGCATCCTATGATCCACTCGTAGTTGTAACCCGGTATGTCACCATAGAGCTGAGAAGCGGATGACATATTCACAAACATATATGAATTCTGTACGGAGCGTGTCCTCTCGCTACCTCTCCATGGAGAGTCTATCTCTAAGGGATTGGGCTAGGTCACATATTGGAACCGCTGCCCAGTAGCCTGGACTAATTGCATATAAGGCAAGCCTTAAGTATTGAGCATGACCTCTAAATGGCGCACCACTTCCATGCAATTGATAAAGGTGTACATGTCTTCCAAAGTTGGAATTTTCATCCACGTCTTATGTTGGAGGAAGCTGGGAATCGCGAGTCTTCGCAAAGATTGCAGACTGCGAGGAATGAATGAGCATTTTGAGGTCAAAGGCAAAAGACGGCAGGCAGACTTCGCCACCCAGCAAGATATCCCAGGGGTTGTATAATGGCAAGGAATGTCGGTTGTGCGTGATAGGCGGAATCAATCACCTCGTGTGATATTTCTCAAGCATCTCGGGGTTTGTTTTTGGAGGGCTTGGGCATTTTCTCATATGCATTCGGACTGGGCTTTCGTTTTGGCTTGGAACGCGCATGGCGATGATGACGCGAACAACAGTCACCCGACGCTTCGTCCCGGGGGGGACCCTTCTGCGGGTGATTCTCTTCCTCGGGAATGTGAATGGTTGGCACGGCGTGTTCGTTGCCTTCGACGATCGACTTCGCTGTCACTATCAGAGTCGGAGCTAGAGTCGGAAGATTCAGATTCTGAACTGCTTTCTCCCACGGGCCGGGCTCTGTGGTAAATGCAGCATACTAGAGATGATCAGGAATGAACCTTTGAACGCCTAATGACGATGAAGAGCATAATGGGTTACCTTTAGAGCTTTTCTTCCCCATGCCTTCGTTGTCCACTACATCCTCACTCCATCGAATACGTCGAGCCGCCGAGGGTTCTGGAGCGACGGTGGGCGTATCGTCACCCCTCAACCGAAGGGTCCCTGAAAGACGAGCAGCTGATTCTTGGGCAGGTTCAGTAGCGGTTCGGGTATGGGAGGGATTGGCAGCCTGTCGCACCCGAGACATGATGTATTAAAGGCTCGAAAGATGACTCTGGGGAAGTTCACTGTCTATGCGGGTCTTGTAAGTCTAGAATGCGAAGTTCCGAAAAAGATAAGGTTGATCGATAAAGGATTCACCGCCCTTCACACTTCCAAAGTTGCTTCCAAGGTTCCAAGGTTCATCTGCCATCCATTAGTCATCGGGTTCTTAAATGACCCGGAGGTCTTTTGGAAGTTCTGAGACCTACTGGCAACTTTTATAGATACCGACTGTAAAGGCTGAACAGATTGAGCTATTAAATGAGTTTTGAAGATTTACCTAAGCCCGATGACGCCTTCGGAGCTGGGTGGATACTTAAGCCATATGTCTACATGACCTTCGGAGATGAATATCTTCAATGATTTTTGATTATTTCTTCCGCTGGTTCGGTCTGCTCTTAGACACTCCTCTCTTTTGATCAAAGACTAACGGACAAGGGCAAATCAGGGGAACATAGGGGGGGAAGAGCTATTTTAAGTGATATCAAACAAGATCACCAGGCACAGCAGGCCAAGACGCAAAGTACATTCAAGAGGCGCAAACAAATGCGTCATATGGCTTGATCTAGCACGCCGGTGAACAGGTAAAAAAGGAGTATTGCATGTCGTTTTGGTAGGGTGCTCGAGCCTGGAGGGGGAAGGGCAAGGAAGAGAAAAAGACAGACCAACTAGTAACTCCCCCCTTTTATCCATTGCTTAGAGTCCATAGAGAGACCAGCCATCAAGGTCATTATTCCTGGTTTCTGGAAACTTCCTGCTTTCTCGCCCAAGAGACCCAGATGGCGAAGACCTGGGAAATTCGGTACGCAGCTCTTGGTCGAGTCACAGCTCATCTTCTTGATCCATCTCAGATGGCTTCAACAAGCCTCCCACCTTCATCGCGCGATCCCGCTCAGCGGCTTGAGCGTCACGCACGGCCTGTTCTCTTTCTTCGGCGTACAGGTCTGCGTTGTCATCAGAGAACTCCTTGAGAGAGATCAGGAAATCGCGGAGGTGAGTCTTGAACTTGTTCAGGTCGTCAGTGTACGCGAATAAGCCGAGAACAAATTGCTTGATTTGCACACTATCAAAGCTGTTAGAAAACAAACATAAAGACATTGAAGAAGAGGGGGCTAGGGTGGGTGGCATACTCCTGAAGATTCTTGAAGGCGTTCTGGAGGAGATTCGCGACGTATTCCTGCAAGAAGTCCTTGTTTGAGGTACCGACGGGAGCTTGGTCGGGGGTATAGATAGGCTCCTGGATCTTCCCCGCCTCAACAAAGTAGAACATACGAGATAGCAACATAGCCTGGGATTTGAAACCTAGAGCCAAAATATCCGTCAGAAAACGACCAGCCCAGGAGATGAGATCAAGTCGGTAGTGGACGTACCGGCCTTGTGATCACTATCTGTGAGAACAAAGAAAACGTCCTGTAGGATAGGGATGTAGAATTGGCGGAAGAAGATGCTTGCAGTTTGTACGTCGGTTTCAGCCATGTTGTTCATCAATTCCAGGCACATAGTGAGACCAGTGTTCTCGACCTCACGGTTATCATGCTTCGAAGCCCACATGCAGGAGTCAATGACAAACTTGAACTGGGTAGCATCCAGTTTCAAGAGGGCCTGGAAACAGTACAGGTTAATGGCTTGAAGCAGTTTGAAGAACTGCACACGGTGCTCAGGATATTCGTGGAAATCCTTGTTAATCATCTCCAACGTGCAAGTGAAAACACTATCCATGATAGCCGGGATCTTGTCTTCCATCAGGTTCTGAAAGGAGACAAAGAAGTTAGTATACAAACGCCATTATAGGAGGGGGTTTTGCGGCAATCGATGGAAAAAACCTACGTGAAGTTTGTGGATAATGGTTGTCATGACGTTCAAGACTTCCGCCTCCCGCGCATCAGGGACATTTCGATGGTAGTCGATAAGGACAGCCTCAAGGAGTGGAGGCACCATGTTGGCGTTGACCATTTCGAGATCATCCGACTTCTCCACATACGTGTCGATAAGCTTCAAAATCTCCTTCTTGATGGTGCGCAGCCCGCGAACTTTCGGGGTCTTAGGGGCAATATGACCTGGTTAATGGTCAGCGTATGAACTAGAGTTTGAAGAGCTTGGAGGGGGAAATACGCACCATCGTTGGCGACTGCATCGTTAATCAACTGACTTGTGGCGCGATACATGTTTAGCATGTCATGATAAATGCGTCCGATCTGTGAGTAGAAGTAGGTTCCGATGGATGAACAGGCAGAGACATTGGTCTTCATTATGTTGCCAATGACCTTGATTGTTTCCCCATCCTGGAGAATAGACGCATCTAGGTTGGCCCTGGCAATAATCGAATCCCATGCTTGGTTGGGCAAAGCCATCAGATTCTCGATCAAGCGATCCTGGAGCCCCTTTTGACCCTGTGCAGATATCATGTAGCCGCATGCTTCGTAGAAGGTATGAATTTGCTGGGGAGAAAGATCGATGGTAATCTTTCTCATGTTGCGAACGATTTCTTCAATGAACGGCTCATTTTCTCCAGGCTGGAGTGCAACAAAATGGCGTCGGCATTTATTGGCGATCTTGATGAATGTATCGCAGGCCATGTCCTGGACACCTAAAGGAAGGATTAGCCAACTCTATATGCGAAAATTGTGGAGACGCGAAAATCTCCCAGGAATGGGTGCAGCATACCTTCATGAGTTTCATGCATAAACTCGAAGAGCTTGTTCACCACAGTCTTCAAGAATTTCCAGTGAGCCTTCAAGAACCGAGGGTATTGTCCCACAATGTACATGATGTTACTGGCCACAACGGCTTTGTTATCTTTGCCGCGCTTTTGCTCAGTCAACCCGAGAAGGTCCTTGATAACAGTCACCAAAAAGCGCTTCTCAGTCTCTTCATTCATTGCTCCTGAAATGGAACCGATCGCCCAGCAAAGCGTATTGCAGTTAGCCCAGGACCATTCAGACCCATCCACCTGTTTCGCTAACTTGTCGATCATGATGGTCTCCGTGTCCACGACATCCAGATGGGTGAGGTAGACCAAGCACTCGCGAATAGTCTTGTAGAGCTGAATGGTGTCACTCTCTTTGACAAATTCTCGCACGATTTCGCCCTCGTCATTCTCCACAATCAAGACCTCCTCTGGACGAACCATCTTTTCAATCATAACGGTACGAAGACTCGTCAGCACGCTTTCGTACTTGTGCTTCCGCAGAGGGTAATTGGCCAACGTGCTCGGGTGAGGCGCGCCGCCGTTAGCAAGGCCGCTCACTCCCATGGTAACGAGAGGGTTGATATCAGTGATAGGGAGCTGCTGCATCTCCTCGTAAAGTTCTTGTACCAAACGGGTCCAGTAGTCCAAGCAAATCTTGAAGACTTCGCGGTCGTCGATCTGACTGATACGGATGAGGTAAAAATGGGCGTGGGTGAGGTAGTCTTGGTTCGGAATTTTCTCGACCAACTGGTTAAACAAGCAATGTTAGCACTTGACAATACAAGTGGCAGGGGTCTGGGTTGACGTACAAGCAAGTGAGCACTGAAAAAGCTCGACAAGAAAAGGGCCAAGTTGGAGACAAATTCTTGGTCTCTCCCGTTACTTTGAGCATAAGTCTCCTTCAAGTCCATGGACAGAGGGATAACAGCTGAAACGGTGGTCAGAGTCTCCGTAAACATATGAACCAGTCTCTCATCGTAGTTGTAAGGAGCGCCGATTTGCAAGCCACCAATCTCGGTGAGACACTTCAAGGTGACGTTGCGAAACTCCGGGGGTGCCCAAGAACCGGGTGAGAAGGGTATTAATGATAGGAGTTTCGAAGATGTAACCGAGGGGGATCCAATTTAGGAAACGCAGAAGAGTTTCCAAGGTAGCCTTCACAAGAGCCGGCTGGTCCGCGGTGGTCAACACATCGGAGCACAGTTGGAAGATCGAAGAGAACTCCTGGGTCATTGAAGTCTTCAGGTTGCGAGCCTTGGCCGAGGTCATTTGATCTTGCGAGAAGTCGAAGACTTCCTCCGATAAGAGACGTAGAATGGCCATGTTGTTTTCGCAAATTGAAAGACTGACATGGCAGGATGAAATGATCTCATTGATAAAGGTTGGCCAGTTGTGAGGCCATTCTTGCTTCAAGATCGAGACCAGGACGAGGTTCAATTTGTTCAAGAAGGCGCGTTCGGTTCGGAGTTTCTCCTCCGAGTTGGAATTTTCGATGATGAAGTTGACAATGAAGTTGCGGATCCCTAGTTCGAGAAACTCCAACGTTGATATGGGTAAGAGAGAGAATGCTGTCTTTTAACGTACCTAGACACTGCTCCTTCGGCAGGACTTTCCATCTTGTCATTATCACATCATCAAGGACCTGTAGAGCGATGTCTGAAGAGTTGTTAGGACAAAGTGGAGAATATCGGTTTGGCGAATCGACGAGGACATACATTTGGTTTGAGGGTACGAAGCCTCCTGCAGGATGTTCCCAACAGTCACCCAAGCATCGGGGTTTTGTTTGAACTAGAAGGAAAAAGAGGTTGAGTTAGTTGAGAAAGCTCAACCTTACCAATCCGGTGAGCTTTCCGCCGGGGGGGTTTGAGGCTTACCTCGGTGAGAGTTTGCTGAGCTTGCTTTTGCTGCACGGTATAGTTAATTACAGTGTTCTTCGCGCTCGACGCGACGCGAAGAGGATGAGGAGAGGGTGATGAGAAAACTTACCACATCGCCCTTGCCTTCAAAGAAGGCTCGGACCGTGTTGTCCAGCTCTTGTACAGAAACAGACATGCCGGCGCAGAGTTTGGCGAAGTCGCCGAGTGCACGGTAGCTGTCCACAACAATCCCCCAGCAACGAGATGGTTGGGGAAAGGGAGATGGGAAAAGTGAGGATCGACAAGGGGTCGAATGAAACTGTGATTGGCAGACGCCGATGGACCAACGTCACTGGGATTGGAGAGGGGGAGGGGTCTTCTCAGAGTTGATGAGAGGAGTGGTGGGGTTGGAGGGGTTTAGAGTCAGCACCGGTTTGCGCGCGGGTGCACGGTCTGTTTGAGCACTCTAGGAGAAGCTGGAGGAGAGGTGATTGGTGGGCAGGAACCTCCAGGAACTAGGTGAGGGAAGGTTTGGGGCGGGAATCGAAACAGTGCAAAAGTTACTTGAGCGAATCGTCAACACTGGCGGTGAGGGCGCGTGTTTCCCAAAGGGAGAACTCGAGATCTTAGTCAGCATTCACCAAACGCTGCGATTGCCAATTACAGGGTGTATGGATGCATCACCGGAACCGTATCCTGGCCTTCAAGCTTCCTTTTCTCATGTTCTCTCTTCTCTCTGCTCTTGCTTTCTCCGTTCTGCCTTGGACCGTTACTTGTTGATTGTACATAAATACAGGCTAGTCAAAGATCCGGGCAGTCTAAAAGCCTATAGACAAAATCCTGGGGGGGGCGCCTGTCCCATGGATCGGGAAGCTAAGGCCAAGAGCCACAGTATGGATTATATTCAAACCTAAATATAATAAGAGGTACTCTGTCGTTATCTATGAGGCCATTTATATGACGACATAGTATTTTGAAACCCGAAAGGTTCCTCAATGTCGGGAGGAGTGGGGAGGAGGAGGTCTAGAGCTTAAAAGGGGAAACAGCAAGCCTGGTGATCCGTGTCCCAGTCAGCCGCACTTAATCCGAGCTATTCCCAGGTCATATACGCGCTTTACTCCCCTAATCGGGCTCTCTGCGCTCCGGTCGTTATCCCCGGAGAGTCTTAACCTATAGATCCACAAAAAAAAAGAGGAAGGGGAGGAAGAGAGAGAGAAGGTCGGCACCTCATCTAGGATATAAAGATAATACAAAAATAAAAGAACCTGTGACAACAACGCGAAGACGTAGCCCCCCAAATAATATTTATGAAAGAGAACAAAAAGGGAAGAATAAAGAAAGATTCACGTCAAAGAAAATTGGGAGGGAAAGAAACCGGGGGGATGGGAAGCCACTAGTCCAGTACTCATCCAAGGTCAGGAGGGGGGGAAACCAAGGCTAGCGCCGTCTGGGATGTGACGAGAGCGAAATATGCAGCGCGCGGAGGTGACCAGATGATAAGCGATGCATAACCGCCCAATGCGCCCACGCGGCGCCAATGGCGAATGTGGCATCGCGCCCCCAAGGCTGCCTGACTTTGTGCGCCCCACTGGGACACGGGGCGCCTGGGAACGCGCGCCATAGTCGCTCCGGTCGTCTGGGAAATGATGGGTGTCTCAGACCCGCGCACATCTCACCTGAACACGGCGCCTGTGTCTTCCGATTGGTGGGCGATGTGTGACGCCGTGCCGATCGCGCGCCTCCCCTTTCCATTTTCCTCAGGGAGGGGAAGCAGGATGCGGTTGGGAATCAGAGGAGATGGACAGAGAAAGATATAGGAGAAGGGGAATGAGGCCTGGGCAGATTTTCAGATGTTTGGTCTTGGGGTGATGATCTCAGCTGGGGGCGGGAGGAGGGGGAAGCTCTTTTAGGTCTGCGGCTTGGAGGTGAATTTGTTAGTTGGTTATACTCGCATTTCTTCTCGCGCTTCCCTTTCTTTTTCCTGTATATTATTAGTCTTCCCCCCCCTCCCCCTTTGCCCGTCCTTTCATCCCCCATTCCCCCCCTCCACCTTTAATATCTCTTTAAAAAACCTTCTACCGCTTATGTTCGTTTCTCCGTAATCAAGGCATTTCTTGCCCCTCCCATTTGCTATTCTCCCTCCCACGAAGCTCTCCCGCTCATTTCGAGTGATCGTCCCTCTTTGGATTTTGGATCCAGCTGGTCGATCTGTTCCATTGACACCTTGAAGCCAGTGTCCACCGTGGGGACGCCCCACCCCCGGAGACAAGATTACCGCGATCTCTTTGCGGTAGACAACCCGACCCCAAAACTAGCAGGAGGCGGTAAAGGATACACATAACCCATCCCTCTACCTTTCTCCTCTCCATCCGCCGCGGGTTTCGGGTTTCTGGCCCCCGCCCTCCGATTGCGCCTTGCGAGAACGTGGCTCAGCGTATGTCTCGCTTTGACTAAACTCGACACTCAGCTCCGGGGTATATCGCGACAAGCTCCCCAAAGACCAGCATGACGGCTGTCGCAAGCGCTCCCATCATGAGCAACCACGATTCAGGAACTGAGGGGGCCGAGCAAAGCCCTTCGCGTTTCACGGCGGTCAATGGCAAGGAACCGACTATCCCCGCGCCGGCAGCGGTGAATTCGACCTTACCGCACCCGCCAGATGCCCCGCCAAGCCTGGAACCCCATGATCCTCCGGTGAAACGCGATGTAGAGAGTGCGGATGATCAGCAGTCCCTTGCATCGTCACCCGAGGTGTCAACCTATAACAAGCATAAGCGGAAAAGGTCCGAGTCTGGAGAGCAGGACTCCCGCCAGTCATCTGAGCATGAGCATATGACGAGCCGACCCATGAACTTTCCTCCAGGTTCAGATGCCTTGCGGAACTCCAATGGCGCCGGGTCCGGCTCTGCCTCAGATATGGAGCCTAATCACCCTGGGGGCCGGTCAGACCAGGAAACAGGCCCGGGTTCCTCGAACGGCCCCTGGCCCGAATACGATTCCCAGCTGGTAAGCCAGGCGCAATGCGCTCAGCAAATGGATTCATCCGACGTGCAGCTGGCAGATGCTCTCCAAGAGGCGCATGGACAGGATTCTAGTCCGAGGAATCTCAGTGCGAGCCGACTGACACCTGGCCCCCCAATGCAGTCCGCCTCCTCTCCGGCGTACTCTTCAGAACGAGCTGGAACGGCAGTTCAAGTGGCACCGAAGCGGAAAAGAGTCTTTAGCAATCGGACCAAGACGGGTTGCATGACCTGCCGAAGGAGGAAAAAGAAATGCGATGAGCAGCACCCTGCCTGTAAGTTTGGCAATGCTTTTCTTTTAGGAGGCCCGCGAATTCCATGTGCATACCCAGGGAACTCGAATCTAACTAGGCACTAGGCAACAACTGTCTTCGCGGGGGCTTTTTATGCGAAGGCTACACTTCGCGAAGTACATGGCAAAAGCCCTCAGGATCCAAAGCGCCAGTACCATTACAATCTAAAGAAGGTTATCCCGAGATGACCGCTCAATATGTACCTGAGGCTGCATCACATCATGAACGTCCCTTAACCGAACACATGGATTCACGAAAAATGCGACCCATCGTTGATGAAAATGAACGACCGGCTTCACAATACAATACCAGCCCCACGGAAGGGGGCTCGAATCAGCACCCTTCCTGGTCAAAACGAGGATGGCCCGGCACGACCAGTCACTCGCCATATGTATCAGAGCATCTAGCGAAACCCGATTTCCGCGAAATCCCGTCCCTGCATGAGCTTCCCCGGGAAGGTCCATCAAAGCCCGAGTATCCGGTCGTGCCGCCGATTCGAGAAATCTCTCACGGGCCGCCCCCGAAGTCGAATATACCCTTGTTCCAGGGACCTCCTGAGCAAAGACCTCTTCCTCCCACGACCATGGATGCAAGCAGCCCGCAGACACAAGCGAGAATGGCCCTGAGCATCGAAAATCAGCTTTCTACCCACCCGGTTCCCGCGGAGGATACAGAGAGAGATAGGATGGTCCGTGGGGACTACTATCGGCCATTTGAAATGCAATTAATGGAAGACAGAGATCGCTGTAAACGAGCGCTGTGGAGATTCAACAACGCGTGCAGTCCGTTCTCTGGGGTCAGCTCCAAAGAACAGAACCGCTTATTGAAGGAAGTGTTGGTCCCGCCGTCCAATTCTGCAGCGAGTTCGCCGGGTACCAGTTCACCAGGAACTCGCCACGGGCCTGCTATCGGGACTGGCGCCATTGTCGAGGCACCATTCAATTGCCACTATGGATACAACATCACAATTGGAGAGGATGTAATGATCTCTCACAATTGCCTGTTTGTTGACGACTGTGGCATCAGCATCGGAGCCCATACATGGATTGGGCCTAATGTCTCTATCCTAAGCTCTATGGCTCATTCCAGTATGCAGGAGCGCAAAGGCACTCAAAGCCGGTACCAAGGCCGCCGGGTCCACATTGCCGAGGACTGCTACCTTGGTGCGGGATGTACGATCTTCCCCGGCATCACTTTGTATAGGGGTGCGTATGTCGCACCTGGAGAGGTCGTCAAGAGCGACATTGTGGCCTACGGCTTTCAGGGATTCAAGCCCAACTACATGTAGGCGGTGACGATCACTCGCTTGATAGCATTGATTACTTTATCTTCACCTACGGAAGAGTCATGTTTCTTTGTTTTATGCTTTACTTTTTCTTTCGCCTCTACCCTCCTACCCGGTCCAAGGGGCTATGCGCCATCTAGGCCGAGGTTCGAAGGTGCTTTTTTCTCCTATTTGTCATTTTATTATTGGTAATTTCCCTCTGGGGCGCTATGGAAGGAGGAAGGGGATAGGAGTTTATTTTGGGCTCATGGCGTGAAGGATGACTCTAGGACAATCTTGTACATAATAAATCGTGAAATGTGATCGAAAGTGAATCTATATATATATACATATATAGTAGTGCTGGTTCCACATAAGATGAGTAAATTAGGTATTGCTTGGAAGTATTTCTTCTGACTGTTTGTATGATTGCTAATTTTCAAGTTCATATGATAGGTATCTACTATGGGGAGTTCCTGCGCGCCTTGAAAGGCAAAATGATTTTCCTATCAGGCAGGGGCAATTGCTTGAAATATGGCTCACCACTCAGCTGATCAGTGCTAGACCCGTAAGAAATCACAATAGATAGAAGGCAAGCATCACATACGAAACTTGTGACGAAGTAACTCAGAGCCAGTCTAAAAGCTCCGGCACGAAATATGTCAATAAAATCCCAGCGCCCGCTCTCAAGATCCCTTGCGTGCTTTCGAGAACCATGGCCTTCAGGTCAAAAACGCCCGCTTTAGCTCCTGCATGAATCATGGCATATTCGCCGCTGACTTGATATGCTGCCACAGGAAGGTCCTCAGCAAGCTCTTTAGCATCCCGAATAATATCCAGGTAGCTGCTGGCAGGCTTGACCATGATAATATCAGCACCCTCGGCCATGTCTCGCTGAATAGCTCGACGAGCCAGGCCTCGACCACCGGGGGGCAGCTGGTAGCATTGACGGTCTCCGAATGAAGGGACTGAACCAGCAGCGTCACGGAACGGCCCGTAGAGACAACCACTAAACTTGGCACTGTAGGACATTAGAAGCACCCGGTGAGCTAGACCAGCCTCGATCAGCTTCAATTTGATTCCTCGAACTCTACCATCGTTCATGTCTGATGGGGCGACACAATGAGCACCTGCGACGGCGTAGGCGAGGGCGACGTCGGAGATCCGGTCAACAGACTGGGCATTATCTAATGTGCCGTCTTCTCTCAGTATACCACAGTGCCCGTGGGAAGTGTACTCGCAAAGACAAACATCTGTCGTAATGTAGAGCTGGGGGAGTCGGGATCGTAGAAGCCGAATTGCCTGGATGACGGGACCAGCTGGATCATCCGCGGCTGTACCAAGCGCATCCTTTGCTGACGGGTGTAACGGAACACCAAAAAGCATAACTGACCTAAGTCCCTTGCGCACAAGGGGAGCGAGGAAGGGGACCAGTCGGTTCACACCTCGGCGGTGTTGATTCGGCAGAGCGGGGATGGGTGTCTCCTCGTCTGGGTTATCGGTAATGAAGAGGGGGTAGATTAGCATATCCTGCGAATACAGAGTGAGTCTAATGAACAGCAGGTATCAAGTGAGCGATTTCCCACCAACCTTGGTCAATTGTCTCTCTGCCTGCCATGACCGGCTCAACGGGTGACTATATCCAGCATGGAGTTGACTGGAGATATCGCCAGAGATGCTAACACTGGTTGCATTCGTGCTTGCGTATGATCGAGCCGTGCGAGATGGAGCATGGGATATCTGTGAACCGCGTTCGTCGGGATTCGAGTCCCGGAAGGCGAGATCAGAAACCAGATTGGAGAAGGACATGATTGAAACAGAATCCACCTGCCAATTCCAACCTTTTGGGGTGCGAGCTTGAAGCAAAACGTCGGAGAGTATTTTCCCCCCCTGCGCAGGGTGGCGATTGGATAGAGGACGAAAGGGTGATCTGTCAGCCGGAGGTGGGGTGGAAAAAAGGAGTCAGTGATTGGCCCGCTTTGGACAATAATTTACTGTGTACGGAGTACGCAGTACTTCATTGTGAACCCACTTATCGCTGTTAAAGATAAGAGTTTAGCACCTGTAGGTGTTCGACTGTGCTTATGTGTAGGTTATTCCTTTATCCTCCTGCCATTATCACCTGACCTCTATTTGATGGATATCACACCTGTACACTTATACTCAAAAGATAGCTCGACAATCTTGTGGCACACGGGCCAAGCACTTGTAGCTGTCAGAGTAGGAAGACCGCAGCGGCATCTGGAGGCCAAGGCTTATCGGTCAGTGGCAGCTTCTGGCTTATTTCTAGAAATCTGGCAGGGCGGCGCTAGTGGGATGCGGCTGTCCTGCTGGGGGCATAAGGCCACTAGGAAGGGTAATATGTAGTCTTTCGGTCAGGTTCAAGATTGAAGTTGCAATAGCCTCCCCCTTTCATCGCAAGCAATACAGAGATAGCTGTCAATACCTGGAAGGTCAAAGGAAGTTCCCTTTGCTGAACCGCGAGCCATAGTCACTGGCACGGTTCACCATATCGCGACGCTGTGCGCCAGTTATCTTCGATGAGATGGCCATATCCTTTTCCCGATCAAATCCACGTGCACTTGGGTCATCATCCTCGTCTTTCCGTGCTTTCTGTTCTTCCAGGCGGGTATTCTTCCCCATACGATCCTAGTGGTAGATTAGCAGGCACGCCGGCAGCCGATTGTCATTGAATCAGGATGTGCTTACATTATACTTCTTAACCTTTTCCTCCATGGATCGATTCTGGCTGGGGTCGGGTTTGGGAAGCCTTCCAGATGTGGTTGATTGCTTACCCACGCCCATGACTTCGTCGCCCAATCGACGCATCCGCTCTTCAGGGGTCTCCGTCCACGCAGCGTCTACTTGTTTTGGCCCAGCTCCGGAGCGAGCAGACTTGCCAGTCTGGAACTTTCGGTTCCGCAGCTGTGTCGGGTCGATTTTGGAGGCCCAGTCACTTTGCTCGGGGGGTTTCAACATCCACTCATCTCGAGCGCTTTCTTTCTTGGCGAGCGGCGTGGTCAGGTTTGTTTGATAATCAGGTTCGTGTGGATCAGATGTCTGGACAGATGCTGCTGGTCCACCATGCGAAGGAGGTAGGCCGGGGCCAAAATCGTCGTCGCTATCATCGGTTTCGCCATCCTCGGATGCTTGAGTCTCCGCTTCCGTCGGGGGTGGCATTGAAGGAGGCATTGAGGGGCCAATCAGTCGCTTCCTCGGAGATGAATCTTGATCGCCGTCAGCAAGATGGTCATACTTCCTCTTTTCGGAGTCCATAGTGATGGGTTTAGCAAAAACAACGGTTTCCGCAGTATCGTCAGGGCTTGTCTTATCGCGCTGATGTCATATGCATCACCGCCTGTCGAAGCAGTGACGGATAAAAACTTCGGCCGCGTCCAGATCAACCCCGCCTTTTGCGTCTTTCCACCAAAAAAAACACCGTGCAAGAAACACCTTCCCGGCCAGCGGTTCGTCTACTGTCCCCAAGCCACCCTCTCGAGTCTTATGTGCATCATATAAATAGAGCCTGTGCGGTCTTTAGGGCTGGACATATTGGTTGGAGCGCCTTGAAATGATGTCGCTATCCACCGAGTGAATACCTCACATTGATCATACTATACGTGCTATAGCATGACATCAATCTAGGGTATTGTATATATTTGATCCCCTGAAGTATGGGTCATCAGTCTACGCCTGAGCATTCGCACCCACAGCAAGAACCACAAACGCCACCACTTGTCATCTCATCCCCGGTCTCCTCATCTCAAGGCTCGAAAGACAAACCGAAGTCAGCCTCCCGACCACGAAAGTTCTTGCCCCAGCCAATTGAAACCACCTCGCGGACTTCAGCACCCGATCGGTCAGGTTCTACTGGCGTGGTACACGCTGTGGGTCCCTCCAACGGCCCGAATATTGAGTTACAACAAGATAAAAGGAGTGCACGACGGAAGTTTTTGCCGGAGCCAATAGAGACAACAAAATCTAGTAACCATGCCCCGTCGTTGCAAACCCCAGCACAGCCTCGAGCACATGATGCCTCGGCTGGCCCGAGGCGATTCAAACCGGAATTGATTGAGACAGTTCGTCAGTCTATTGGAGGAAGGGTGGAAGCGCCTGTTAACCGCTTTGAGAATGACAATGGATACCTACAGGCCTCCGTCCATGACCCAAGGTTGGTGCCTCGCCAAGAAACGTATCCGCGCCCTTCGGAGTCAAAATTCTCATATGCGAGTTTACTCCGACGACAAGAGGGACGGAGACATTCGTTTCGTGTTCCAGAACTACCTCCAATCCCATCGAACAGTAGCGAGTCATCTTCAGATTCTTCGTCATCATCTCCTCGCCCGGCTAAGACTTCGTTTCAATCCATCTCCCCGGTACATGCGCACTCCCTCAAAGGTGACTCCGACGAAACACTTTCGGAGTATTTTCTAGCCCTCGCGGCTCGGTCAGCACACAGGCAGTTGAAGGAACAGGCGTTAGCCGCGTTCCCAAACGAGCAAGCCTATGAGCCGGTTGATCACTTCGCTGTGGACGACGAAGACAATGGTTCCGAGGGCGAGCCTTGGAGCTATCCCCAGGCATATCACATCAAATCTCGACGGCAATCCTCTGCGGACCTCTCGTGGGAGTTGGAGTATATGCGTCAGCACAAAGAGGAAGCTGAGCAGAGACTTAGAATAATGATTGCAACGGGCAAGCCCTTGTTTGAATCTATGCAATCTAACCCAGCACCCTTGAAGAATGATCGCAGTCCGCCTATGCTTGGAAGTGATATTGTCATTCCTCGGAGCCAATCTCCTGAGGGGACTATGTGCGAAAAACCCCACGCTGGGGGCGATTCCCCGACCGCCGATGATCAATGTACCGGCTGCGGTGGTCTCTGGTGTGCTTCAAAGCATACTGATCGAGGGCGAGGTTCGGGTTTGTGGAAAGGAACTTGTCAAAGGAATGAGCCCGGTGGAGTGGGATCCGGTACTTCGATGGGCACGGCTAATTCGAGGGTTTCGAGTAATGGAGTTAGTGTGACCAAAGCACGCTCTTTGGATCTCCCCAATGTTCAAAAACGCCGGGTAAACACATGCAGACCACGTCAAACTGCCACGTCCCTCTCGCCAAACGTGCTTGATGAGTTTGATGATTCATTTGTCACACAGATATACAATTATATCTCGCTTGGCTATCCTTGCGTGGCGCGCTCTTATGATGATGAACTAAGCCGTATCTCGGGTATCACCGTTCAGGAATTGCGGTGTGATGATCTAAGGACGGATGCAAGAGGCTACGTGGTCGCACCCGATGGCAACTCTCCTGTTGCATGCAGCAGATGGAAGGCACTTCGTCTTTATATCCAAGACTGGGCCCTCCACCAACCTCATATGGGGGAAGATGACGAATCAGCTTGGGGGATGCCTGAGCGGAAAGGGAGCTGGGCAATATGACATTTTATAACATTTATCTAGCTATATATATTCACGGGTTCAGACTGCATAAATGGCACGGCTAGCGTTATCATTACAAGGGATTCTTCCTTTCTTTTCCCCTCGTTTAAAAGCGCCATAGGCATACCCTCTCGGCATGGAGATGCCATTACAGCAAGGTCCTCACCGATCACAAGGACCATCCCACCCTCCGCGAATTGAATAACTATCTTCCGTATGGCAAGGGACCCGGCGTTATGACACCCTAGCCGCCACGGGAATATATATATCATCAGACAAGTCCCACCATCCCAACTGCTAGCCTCCAGAAAATTACGCAGAAGTTGAAAAGGAGGTAGTCCCAACAATAGGAGCTACAAAATATACTATAGCCAGAAGGAGGCCCACAAAAGTATCTTATCTTCGAGAAGTCTATGACGAATGAACGAGGTACGTGCGTAGAACCTTCCCCAAGCAGCAAAAAGAAAGAACGTAACAGGTCCTACAGTAGTTCATTGTGACGAATGCAGGAGAGTCTTAGTCGGTTCGATCATATCAGTGTAAGCTGAAGGGAGAAAGGATGAGCACAAAAGCAGCCCAAGTAGAAAGGCGCTAACCACTAACAGAAAAGGACGTGATGAAAGCAAGTCTAGAGATAGTGGTCTTAAATAAGCATACTATCAAATTCCTGAAGATTGCAGTTAACTGATCCGCTCAAGCAACGCCTACTTGGTCGCCTTCGATGAATTTCTATCTCCTCGGCGTTCCGTTGATAGTACCGAAAGATGACCAAGGGAGCAAAAATATTCGTCACTGCCCCGCACCTATTACTACTACTAGTCAAAACTTTGAATGAATAATTGCACAGTGAGCGGTCCAGTAAAGGGTGTAGAGATAAAAAAGGGTGCTGGCAAGATCAAAGGCAGATGTACAGTTATTAAGACCAAAAGTATCTGCGATGGAAGGTCTAAAAGTAAGGGGCAAGATGTCATATTTAACCGAGTATAGTATGTATCCGGTTACAAATGAATCTAGCCCATTACATGCCGTTAGGATGACAAAATAATGAGATAGAAGACTATAAAAGAAAAAGATGTGAAGGGCTAAAGCAGGACTTGATTCAATCTATACTAGACCACGAACTGTGTTCGATAAACTTAGAGAGGAGAAGTTCAATGCGCCGGTCCTCCGCTACTAGTACGCCAAGGTCACGTGTCCTACGTGATCAAGACCGGGCCCTGGCCCGTGACAAAAGGATCTTTTGCTCGGCCCTAAAGATTTAAGACCTTGGCAAAAGGTAGCTTGAGGCCACCGACTATATACCTTTATAACTATCTACGACCTAGGGGTAACTCTATCATCTTTATTGTTATAATAAGAGTCTACTCCGATTTCCTCTCCTATTTAAACAGAACTTCTATCTAAATTATCCAACTTTAATTAAATCTTACTAAATTCTTTATAAATTAAATAAGATTAAAGCTAAATTTTGTTATAATCTAGATTTCAGCAAAATTCGGTCATTATTATTTACGTTAATAAAGCAGCTATAAAAGAGAGTTTACAATCGATTTTAAAGCAACACAGGAAGGGGAATTTATCTATTCGGGAAAGTCGACGAAAGATATCATCTAAATCAGCTAGTTTATCTCGATTCGATACAACACATTCAATTATGGAACAGGAGGAAAAAGAGAAACAGGTAACAGAAAGGAAGGCAACAAGAGAGTCGAGACCAAAAAAAAATCGCAGAAACCGGCCCCACCACACAGGATTCGGGAACCCAGGGACCCCTACACCCATTAATTTAGATTCCGACGGTTTATTTAGCGTTTTCCAGGTTTAAATAGCTTCAAAATTGACCGAGTTATCGTTGATTCATATCTGTAAATCGTAAAAGTTTTCAGCAGGGTGTGGAGCATTCAAATGGCCCCCGCCCCCCCATGTGGATGATCACGGCATCGCTAGTTCTAGCTGAATGTGGGCCATTATCAAAGAGGATTGCCCCTCGCATCTATTGGCATCTCTTTTCCTGAGCCTAGACGTTTTGAAATGCGTCGGTCGATAGGACCGAAATTAACCTCATGAATTCGACCAAAGTTGCGACTGTACCAGTCCACTGCTTGTTTATCAGGACACAGATCGAGGGCATCGTTGTCAACTTCTAGGTACCCTGTCATCAGAGATACCCAAGACTTTAGTGATTCGCCCCACGCAGAAAAACCAACGTCTGTTTCTTCGTCGATTGCTGTTTCTTCGTCGATTGCAGTTTCTTCGTCGATTGCAGCCTTAACAAAGCTTTCCACTAGTGCCTGTTCTAGTGGATAGTACAGACTGCCGTAATTTTGAAAGCGCGTTGTTGGCGCTGTATCTCCTATTCTGATCGAAGAGCGGGGTATATCTTCTTGGAAAACATGCGCAAAGGAGTCGGGAACCACGAACACCTGCATGTCTTCTTCTGCTGGATCACCATGTGGGTAATCAAATACTGCACAAGACCGGTCCAAGCGTTTGTAGCCAGCATATATTTCTTCCAAAACCTGCTGTGGGTTTGGAAGGTCTTCCATAATTTCGGGAGGAGGGTCGCGATTCGGAACGCTTCGGCCGAATCCTGCGCTCTCAAGCCTTTCAATAGCGTCTACGTAGTCGTCGTCTCGCACCACAACCATGGGGGCCTATAGTGATGGGTACATCGTTAGCAGGAAAAAGGACGGTTCAGATTTACTACTCAAGGTAGAATTTACATCAACAGCAATAGGGACCCCCAGATACCACATGGCGAGCGGTCCCCAAGGAATCACAGATAGAGGTTGAAGTATGTTGATAAGTCTCATAGAGACCCTGTCAGGCTCGGTCTGTCTCGGGCGCCTAAACATAGCTGTAGTAGGAAGCCCGATTCTGTCTGGTCTCTTTCAAGAGGATGTGTTGCTTTCTGCAAGACTTCAAGAACGAATTTATAAGACGGTGAGGGGGAGGTAAGGAGGGCATTGCGTAAGAAGTTGCAGCATTCAAGAGTAGACGTGGAAATTGAAACTAGTCAGGATTGGTATGACGAAAATCGGTGTCATGACAAATGACAAAGACGATTGAGAGGAAACATGTTCCGCAGCAGGGTAGGCGACAGTGGGTACCTTCTCTACATGTTGAACTAAATACTGCTCTCGGCTCAGATATTAAGCAAGCTTCTGGCTATTGCCTGGTACCCCGACGTCCAAGATTAGTGGAGTAAGTTGGCCAGATCCCACCCTCTTTAACCCGCTCCAGAATCCTGCTTTGCCTAGTTTGGACATCGTCTGGATATGTTGCCTGACCCACCAACAGTTCAGCCGGCAATCAAGCCTGGTCCACTGTCGACTCTACTCTCACCTTGCTGCATGGGCATTTTTGCGGCCAAGAAAAATATAAACTTACATTGGACTGGGTAAAACTGAGTGTGGGTAAGGCAGGAACACTGGTAAAGCGCTCCGCATCTCATGAATGACCCTCATCTTATGAAGCCAAACGCCAATATGGGGCCTGTGAGCACGTAAGGCAAATACGGCAGCGATGAATATCGATATGACTGTAAAGATGCTTCTCGATCGTGTGTTACTGTCGGTAGCTTTGGAATGACGTTTTCAAAACGACAGGAAATCATTTTCATCAACCCCTCCTCACGGAACTGAAACTAGATCTATTTAGCTCCAACACTATCTAAAACGGGGCTAGATCCAGAACCTTCTCAGCTACATACAAGAGCGCCGCCGACGTGTAGTATATATGGAGTTAAAGGGCATAAATTGACTACGTGCCCTAATAGAACTCAAATTTAGCTTATTGAATTTAATTAATAGCGCTGTGGTTGAGATAAATGTATTCTAATTGATTATATTTAGGTGGGGTAGCCACTCGGTAGTAAATTGCGTTAAAATCGCTTATTCATCTGAATAAATTATTATCTCTAATAGCTATTCTAGTTAGTCTTCAGTTTTAAAAATAATATATTAAAAAACTAAAAGAATTAAGTTATTCTAGTAAAAGAAATAAGATTAGACTAGTTATCTTTAATTATATTATAGAATGAATATTTATTATAATAATTTGTAAATAAATAATTTATTATATTTTAGTATACATTTTAATTAGTTAAATTTATAGATAATCTATCTTACTTTAATTCTTTTTAGTATATATTTAAGTATTATTATTCTCTAGATATTATTATTCAAGATTATTTTATTCTTAATATATATATTTTTATCAAAATAAAGTTTATATTTAAATAGAAATAATATATATATTACAGACCCACTTTAGTTAAGGGAGATAAGTTAACTACAGCTAACCAACCTGTCGAGGTTGATATACATATGACAAGGGGGCCGGACACGACAGCTAACCAACCGGCACAAAGAATACCATACTACTTAATATAGCGGTTAGTGGAAGCTAGAGGCAGCTGCTAAGGCAGCAAGACAGCAGCGGCTCATCGGCGATGAGCGTTGTATATTAGCGATGTGTGGAACGTATTAGCGATATATCCCGGACATATCAGCGATAAGAAGGACTGGATATATAAGGATATTTATTTAGTATTATATATTTAGTTTTTCGTGATTAATCCTTCTTGTTTTATAAGCTGTTATTTAAGAACTTTAGATTGGAATATAATATAGTTTATTGTTTACTTATTCGAGATAAATCTTAATAATGTAGGGGAGATCTATAAGAATCTGATCTTGTTAGTGCCCTTAATAGTTTTATGTTTACTAAATAAGATCTCTAAGGATTTGAGTATCTAAGGTCTATTATTGTATATGATTGGTAGATATTATAATAGAGTGACAAGATATCTTTAGTATATAGAGTGATTAAGAGAAGTATAATCTTTAAGGATCTACTTATCGAGATTTGCTAGGTAGTATATAATATATTAATTGTCTTTTTTAAACAAAATATAGTATTGAACAATAATTAATATCCTGATCTTAAAATGTTAATATATTGATATAAGATAGTAATATCTAATATATAACTATATTATCTAATAATATATAACTAGAGGGGATATTTAGCTAATTATAGGAATAAATTATAAAACTTGAATAATAACGATTTTTATAAGTTAAATCTCTAAAACCGGACTTTTTTAAGAAAGAACATAATAAGTTAAGAGTATTTTTTATATATAGATAGATATATAAATTTGACTTATTAACTTTAAAAAAAAAGAAGATAAGATCTTATATATAATATTATATCTTAGAGACTAAATTTTTAATTAGTTTAAATTATATATCTAAGACTTCAATAATAAATTGTTTAAAGATTAAAATAATATTACTAAAGAGATCTTTGTATCTTATATTGATTTTAAAAAGAAGTTAAAAGCTATTTTTAGAGATATTAATACTATTCGAATAGTAGAATAATAATTATATTAATTATAGTAAACTAGACTAGTTAATATATATATTATAGAGTTTTAATAGACTATATCTTATCTAGACTAGGATAATAATATTTATATAACTATTTATAAAAACAATCTTAAAAAAGATATTAAAGATAAACTTATAAGAATCGATTAATCTAATAAATTAATTAAACTTATTAAACTATTAGTTAAATTTGATGACTAATTTTATAAATAATTACTTTAATAATAAGAAGTATAATAATAGAAAGAATAAGGATAACTATTCTGAACTTATAGATTCTAGTAATAAGATAGCTAAAAAAAAGTATTATTTATATTTTAAATAGATCTTAAATATCTTATTATAAATTTAATATTCTATTTCTTTTATACTTTTTTATAATATAGATTTGTTTTATTTTATTATATCAATCTTAGTTTTTATTTATTATTTAGAGTTACTATAGTTATTATAGCTTTTATAGTCTAGGATATTTTTTTATAAAATATTTCTCCTAATTATAATTAAAATATTTTTCTTCTGTAAGTTTTTTATTATATCTAAATCTATTAGTTATAACTTATATAGATTATTATACTAGATCTTTTATAACTTAATAAAAATAAAATTATAAAAGATAAACTAGTAGACAGAATTACAAAAAATATTAATAATAAAGAAGTATAGATATATAAGCAAAGTAATATCTCAGAATTATTAAAAGAAAATTAGTAATATAAGTTTTTAGAGATTAAATAAGATAATAGAAGTTAGATCTAGGATAAATCTAAGTCTTAGAAATAAAGAGAATAATTTTAAGAGATATAAAATCTTGTTTAAGAAATAGAGGGTTTTTAAGATCTTAAGCTCGAATCTTTATATCCTAAACTATAATATAAGGACCTAGGATAGGCTATTAGATTATTTAATTAGATTGTTAAAAAAGAATCTTATATTAGAGATAATAATTATAAAATTAAACAAGTTATATAAACTTATAAATAGGAATACTATTAAGAAAGAAAGGATATAGGTCTAGATCGAATATAATCTATAATAATATATATTTTAGTAAGAATATAAGCTATCTTATAGTATAAGATATTTATATAATAAAATAGATTACTTATATTATATATATACTAGATATCCTAATTATAATATAATATCCTTTATATAATACTATAAAATATAATATTATCTATAATACTCGAAAAAGAAAGACAAGATTAAATCTTATTAGAAACAATATATATAAACAAAAAAAGGCTATAATAATAATACTAGTATAAGGATAGCTATTTAATCAGATATAGATTAATACTATCTAAATCTAAAAAAACCTAAGACTAGTTAATTTATAGAATATAATAAAGATCTTATCTAAAGATTAAGCTAATCTTTATAAGAAAGAAAATATAAATATTTATTGACTCTAGAGTATATAAAAATTTTATATCTAAAATATAAACTAAGGCCTATAAAATACCAATCTATACTAATCCTAATACTATATTAGTTACTAGATTAGATAGATATATATAGAATAAAGATATAATATAAAATTAAATAGATATTAATATAACTCGGAAATTATTTCAAAATAAATAATTTTAATATTATCTCGGAATTAGGAAAATATAATATATTATTAAAAAGCCTATGATTAAAACAATATAATCCTAAGATTAACTAAAAGATATATATACTTAGATTTATATAATATAAATACTAAATAATAAATAATAAGATAATAGATAAACCTAAAAAAACCACTAAGTTTAGGAAGCTTAACTTTAGATAGATAAATATACTAGAGAATATATATAGATAGAAGATCTAGTATAATCTTCGGTTCTCGAGAGATCAGACTTTATATACTATTATAAAAATAAATATCTATATTATAAAAAAAGTTATAATATTAGATAACAAAATTAATAATTATATAATAATTAACTATACTAAAGATATAAAAGTCTTTTATAAGATAAAAGAAAAGATATAAATACCTAAATAATATAAGAAATTCGAAGATATATTTATATTACTATTAATTAGTATATTATTAGAATATAGTCTATATAACTACAAGATTAAGTTTAAACTAGGGATAAAATCTAAATTTATACTAATCTATTAACTTAATAAGAATAATAAATATTTTTTAAAAGAATATATCGACAAAAACTTGAAAAAAGATATATATAACTATCTAAGTTACTAGTAAGATATCCTATCTTATTTATTATAAAGAAATATAAAGATCTTATAAAATAGTAATAAATATATATCGATTATAAATAATTAAACAAGACTATAATTAAAGACTGATATCTACTATCTTTAATTCAGAATATTTAAAATACTATTAGAAAGACTAAAATCTATATTAAGTATAATATTACAGAAGTTTACTACTAACTATAGATTAAAGAAAGAGATAAATAGAAGATAGTATTTAGAACTAAACTTAGATACTTCGAATATATAATTATACTATTTAGATTAACTAAAATACTAGTATTATTCTAAAGATTTATCTTAGATATTTTAAAAGAATATCTAGATATTTTTATTATTATTTATCTAGATAATATTTCAGTCTACTCGAATAATAAAAAAAATATATATTTAATATAATAAGCTTATATTTTAGAAGTTTAGAAAAATAAAAGTTATATTAAAACTTAAGAAGTACAAATTTTATATAAAAAAAACTAGATTTCTAGAATATATTATTACTGGAAAAGGATTTAATATAAAAGAAGAGAAAATATAAAATATCCTAGAATAGCTATAACTAAGATTAAGAAAGTATATTAGTTCCTAGAATTAGCTAACTATTATTAATAATAAATTAAAAGATTTTTAATAAAAGTATATAACTTAATATAGCTTATAAAAAAAGACTAGTTATAAGAATAGAACAATAAAATAAAATAATTATTTAATAAACTAAAATAATTATTCTTAGAACTAATTATATTTATAAGAAATAATTTATAGAAACTATATATTATAAAAATAGATATATTAGACTATATATTAGAAACAAGATTTATATAATCTAATAATAAACAAAAATATTGACTAATTATATTTTAGTCTAGAAAAATAATACTAGCTAAATTAAGTTATAATATTTATAATAAGAAACTATTAATAATAACTATAATATTTAAAATATAAAGACTATATTTAAAAAAAATAAACTACTAAATAATAATAAAATCAGATTATAAAAACTTGATATACTTTATTATTACTAAAAGTTTATTAGATAATAAATATAATAGATAGAGAAACTATCTTAATATAACTACTAAATCAAATATTATAACAGAACTATAAATAGCTAGATAGATATATTTAATAAATAACTAGATTACTAAGAGAGAGTTAAAGAAATATTACTAGCTATCTTAAGAATAAATAAACAAGATACTATTATCTATAACTATTAATAACTAATAATAACTAGTAAAATCTTAGATAAATAGATAACTAAGTTTAAAAAGGAAATAGCTAAAAATAGAATTATCTAGAAAATCCTAGAAATTATACTAGAAAAAATAACTTGAGAAAATAGACTTATTATATATAGATTAGTCTATATATCTAAAAAATTAAGACAAGAAATAATCAAAAACTATTATAATATTCTAGTAGAAAGATATATAGGAATAAAGAAAACTATTAAAAATATTATAAGAAACTATTTCTAGCTAAATATTTATAGAAAAGTTAGGAAATATATTAAGAATTATAATATTTATTAATAAAATAAATTCTCGAGATATATATAATATAGAAAACTATAATCTATTAAAACACTAATAATACTATTTAAAATTATTACTATTAATTTTATTATTAAATTATCTTAATTAGATAAATAAGATATAATTATAATAGTAATATATAAATTTATAAAATATATATAGCTAATTACTATTATAAAATAGATTATAATAGAAGAAATAACAGATCTATTTATAAGATATATTTTTATAATTAATAAAATATCTAGGATTATAATATCTGATTAAGATAAACTATTTATCTTGAGACTCTAGTAATTATTTATAAACTTAATCAAGATAAAACTATAACTCTCGACAGCCTATTATCTATATACTAATAGATAAATAGAACAAACAAATTAGATAGTTAAATAATAATTATATTATTATATTAACTATCAATAAAATAATTAGATAATATTTCTATCTATTATATAGTTTATATTTAATAATACTATTTACTTAATAATTAATAAAATACTAGTATTTATAGTCTTTAAACAAAATCCTATATTACTAGAAAAAATAATCAGAAAGAAAATAGTTATAGAATATATATAACTAATAGTATAAGATATTAAATAACTATATATCTAATTTAATAAAGATATTAAATTTATAAATTATCGAATAAAAATATATTATAATTATATTTATATAAAAAATTAGACTAGTTAATTATTATTTAAAATTACTAGAAAGTATAAATAAGATATTTCTAATATTTTATATCTTATTATTCGAACTTATACTAGAAAATATAGAACTTAAAACTAATATTAAATTTATAGAAGATAAAATAAAGAATAAATATAAAATTAAAGCTATTCTAGAGAATGAATAGATAAATAATTAATAATATTGTAAGGGAACTGCCAGATTTGGGTGGCACCAGTTGACCAGGCGAGACAATGATATTCGATGGGATCCCACTATAGGGTTCCGGTCTGAACAAAGACTAAAGCTTACTCTTTTTATCTGAAAGGACAGCCCTTTTATAAGGAGGTTCGCCAGGGGTTCGGCCCTAGCTCAGGTTTCAGCCCTAATCTAACCAATAGGATGCAAGAGAGTCCGGGGCCCCGCTTCCCCGGCCTTGAAAGGTGCAACTTAGGCCCAAAGGGTCCCAATATATCTTCAAAGGCACATCCAATGTTGATTCGATGGCGTTTCACCATCGAGTCCTATTATTCCTTGACAATTATCCTCCCCTCCATGCTGGTTGCCCTCAACCAGCTAGGGATTTCGTTCATCATTATAGCACGTGTGAGCCTGGTGGGGGACAAGGAGCCGGAATTGATGCGTAAAAGGAGGGGCTTCTTGTATAAAAAGATATCGAAACAGCGTTTTTTTTTTGACGGCGATAGTCTTTTAGCATAGATGGAAGGCGAGATCGTGTTTGTTTTCCCACGATCTAGTCGAATTATAAAAAGCAACAACTTTCTCTTTCCTTTATAGCATACCTTCCTTCGAACAACCGATCTGTCACTAACTGTTTCCAACACAATTCAATAGTAATAGTAGCTCCTATAGGCACTACAGCAGGGTTAGGACATGTCGTCCCCCGTAATACCCCTAAGGACGTCGGATAACCCCTCATCTATACAACATCGACGTTAAAACTCTCCTACTACTAGTGCTTTTTGTTAGCGGTATATCGGGAGTATAATATCATAAACCCTCTTACCTAGGAATATGTTTAGGAGTGGGCTATCTCCAAGAAATACTGTTATTATAATCACAAGCAATATTTTCTGATTCCTGAGGGAATACAGAAGGATTAGCTAACATTTATCGATATCCTCTATTAAAGATATGCTACTTATCCCGATATAATAACTCTTTCTTCTATTAGTACTAGATAACCCGAGTTAATAGCTTGGGGTCTTAATATAATAGAAATAGCTAAGAATGAGACCTGAATCCTGGATCGTTTAATAACAATAGCTATTACTAATCATGCAACTGAAAACAACTTTAAGTTATCGTCTGAGACAACAAACAATCAAGATATACAAATTAAGTATAACTAGCGAATAGATACAAAATATGTTCTCTATATCCAAGCACTCTAGATAACACAGCTGTCTAGAAGTCCCAATCCTATTCCTATATTAAACGATATGCTTGTACAGTTAGAATCTAGGAATATCCTTTATCCTGTGATTTAAGCTAAGATTCGGTCCTTTTTCATAAATATGATATTGGGAGCTATTATTGACAGAGCTTTACAGACTACTACTAACACAATTCAGGATACATGACAGCGTTTCAGGGACTCTTTAATATAGATAACTACAATAGAACCAGTACCGAATTAAGATCAATCCTCCCCTTTATAGCTAGCAGCTCAATAGCGATATTTCAGGATTTACATTTTCTTTACTATTTATAAAATTTAGTGATTATTTCTTATACATTCATATCCAATTCCAGGACCTATTAATTATATTCAAAAGGCCATCCCTTCTATTTAACCAGAAAACATATTTCACTATCAATTTTCTTCTCTTACCTTATCTCTTCGAGTTCGAATTCATTATTATCTTCTAGCTCCAGCATTAGTAGCAGATCAGGGTCGTTTTTATATCCCTTCTATAGTTCTAGTAACTATACTAGAAAGACATTATATAGCCTACTATACTAGAAAGACAATACAAGTCTATAAATAAGGATACCGACTTTCTCAAGGATACAGAACAGTCTAATATAAGTAGGATAGAACTTCCTTAAAAGTTTCAGTCATAGGTTTTATATAGATAGTATAACTAATTAGCCCTAATTCAGGTCTAGTTTAGTATAGTTTCTATTATAATACTTAACTTAGCTTTCTTTAGCTACTTCCCAAGATTTCATAAGCTATTCCCTTATAGCATTTATACACTCGACTCAGTCTAGAATTAAGGGGTATTGGTGTAGCCGGCTGATATCTCCTATTCGGAGCTAGAAGTTTATTTTGTACCTAAATAAGACTTGAAAAAGGGAAAGTTTCGTCAAGATATTAAAGACATTATTATATATAAATTAGATGGTTTATAATAGATTAGCCTAGATAACTGGTTCCTCTATTATAAAATATCGGAGATATCTTTTAAGGATTTAGTTTACTCACTCTATTTAACTATCTATTTAAGGATAGAACGCTATCAATAGATATAGGTATATTTTAGAATAAAAGTATACATTCGACCAGAATTTGTTAATAAATAGGGATCCCTAATCGGAGACTATACCCTCAATTAACCTATAAATAAGCTCGACTTTGTAATAGAACAGTTCCGTTAAGTCGGAGATAATTATCTTTAATACGACTAGAAAGAAGAGATAATATTTAGTAAATCAGTCAATAATAACCAATATTATATCGACCTACTCCTTTTGATAGATAACAGGAGATAATCCAGTAATAAAGTCTATTAAAATTTCCTAAAAAGGCCTACTAGAGATAGAAAACAAATTAAGTTCTCTATATAACAGATATCATGGAATAACGATCCCCTAACAGATAAGATAGCTCTTTATATATTCGATAACGTCTCAAAATATATTAGGTTAGTGATATTTATATTTAAGGAGCTTATATATGCGATTTTTACTAAAATAGTCTATAAAAAGGTCGTCATAATAGATTTTCAAGAGTTCCTGCCTCAGATTCATGATTGGAGGGATATAAAATTGTCTCTAATATATTAGTAGTTTGTTATTCAATCTCTATATATTAGAGAGATCTTCTTTCCAGAGATATTCTATCTTTTGGTATACTAGACCATCTTTTCTCTATAAACTTGCGATTTCTTTCAAAAGATTATTACCAATCCTCTCTCAATATAGGACTTTCTTAGTAGTAATCAGCTAGACCAAGTTCGAAGGAATTATATAGATACAACCTATTTTATTTAATACAACCTAATTAGCCAATTCTAGATACTAGTAGTATTCCTCTTCCTACCTTAGTATATCTAACTTATCTAGATCTAGTTCGATTTAGTCTAGATTTACTAGAGATTTGTCTATAAATTTCGACTTTACTGCCTAGATTATAGTGGTAGAAGATATGGCAGGCCAAGAAACCTTATATACTATAACTATTTATAATATAGAATTGGTAGAATAGGAAACCCCATATTCTACGACTGTCTATGATATAAGTTCAGTAACTATATTATTACAATTTAGTGATAATATAGCCTCTAACCACTCTTAAAGACTAGTAAATATATCTCTAAAGGCTTCATTCTTATTTAACTATCTCGATAGCCTATTAGCAAGGTTAGTTTTATCTATTCAATATTTCATAACAAAGTCGAAGGACAATAATACTATTACCTATCTAGATTGGTATCTATTCGGGTACGGTTGTTTCATAAAGACCTAGATATTCGAATAATTAGTAAGAACTTTAATAGAGTGATTACTTTTCTCTAAATAATGATGTTAATACTTAAACGAGTAAATAATTATATAGAACTCCTAGTCAGGCGTAGAGTAATTAAGTTTTGCTTTAGAGAATTTCTTTAACCAGAAGATAATAGAGTAATAGATCCCCTCCCGATTCGGTTAGGATAGGATATCTTCTATACTATAGTTCGAGGTATTGGTTTCTAATCGGATTAGTTGCTGGGGGTCGAAGTGGTAGAAAAACAGCGCTTTTTTGAATATATCTAAAAGCTGGTAAAAGGCAGCTAGTTGTTTCTTGTTAAGGATAACCGAGCCTGGTTTCTTTCTGTCCTTATTTCTTTTAAATATCACTATCAATAGTATTGCGATTAAGAAGTAGTTCTAGATAAATCTTCTATAGAAGTTGCAAAACCCTAAGAAAATCTAGACTTTGTGATAGGAGATAAAGATTTCCTATTTCGTGATAACTTCGATTCGCTCAAGATCCATCTATACACCGTCTTGTCTTATAATAAAATCTAGAAATTCAATCTTGAATTAATAGAAAACGTATTTAGAAGGCTTAGCGTAAAGTTCGAATTCCTGTATTCGTTAGAGTACTTGATAGATGTAGTGGGTGTGTTCTAAGCGAGTCTTTGAGAAAATCAAGATATCGTCGAGGTAAATAATATAGATATAGTCTATAAGCCTCCTTAAAGCAATATAGATATAGTTTTGGAATGTTGCCGGCGTATTTGTTAGGCTGAATAGTATAACTATATATTCGAAATATCTATATTATGTTCGGAATACAGTTTTCTACTTATTCCTAGATGTGATATAGATCTGGTGATAAACATCCTGGATATCTATCTTTGAGAATTATTAGGCTTCTTGTAGACAGTCTAATATTTCCACAATCAAGGGTAAGGGGTAGCGATTCTGAACTGAAACGCAATTAAGTCTCCTATAATCTATATAAAGCTATAAACTCCTATCCTTTTTAGATACAAAGAAGATTAGAGCCCCGGCAGGGCTTTAAGATAGACGGATTCGCCCCAATTTGATATTTTCGTTGATATACTCACAGAAGATATCTAATTCCTTCTGTGAGAGCGGGTAGATAGGCCCGAATAGAGACTATTCTCTTGGTAATACCTTAATACAGTGGTCTGTTAGCCTATACAAGAGAAGGCTCTGTGACTTCCCAGGCTCAAACACATCCCGAAATAGATCCAATTCGGGGGGTAAGATTGGTGGATCCGAGGTTGGGCTAGATATTACACTCTGGATTTATACGTGTTCGGGCTGGTAGACTTCCTCTGGAAGTCGGACCACAGTGTAGACATATACGTAGTTCCGGACTTCTTTCTCGAACTAGTGTGCTGATATAAGTTAGACTATCCTCGAATTAACCTCAAACCAGAAGGAGATAGAATTATAGATATAGAGATATACGCCGATGTTAGCGAAAAAGGTTATGGATAGAAGTATAGGGCTGCTCCCTAGAGAGAGACTCGCTCTACCACTATATAAACCTGCTTAAATCAGTGGATAGTTCCCCTAAAATCGGTCAGTATAATAAGGACTATATAGTATCTGTAGATAGGGTATCTTAATTCGTCCACCGCGCCAAGGAGAAAAGTGAAGACCTTGGCCGGGCGGAGGTTATATTTATAAACAAATTCGATACTAACAAGGTTGTACTCAGCGCCTATATCTAGATCGATTTTGGTCTAGATCGAATCTGATATAATAGCAGGGATATAGAATCGCAACTTTATTTGTATGTAAGGCCAGGGAGCTAGAGACGTCGCCAAATTTATAGCCCTTTCTTATTTTTCATATCTATTTCGTCGATTAGCTCTTATACTTAAGCAAAGATCCTTTTTCTTGATTAGATAGGACAATATATAACAATATAGTCCGGCTAGTTATACTTATAGCAGATAGCCTATATCGATCAAGGATAAATCGGTAACAAATTGCTAGAAGATCCAGATTAATTTGCCTTTTCCCACTAGTAGGAATGAGAGGGAGGCCTTCCCTGTAAGGATTGGTGTATATTCGTGTTTGTGTTTGTATTCATATCATTCCGGTCCTGTTTAGAAAGGTATTAAGGGTCGTTCGAACTATTTTAGCGTTTCGCTTATCCTAAAGGCTGGGATACCGACTATACTTGCTGGGCAATTACTACCGCTTCGTCGCGAGTTTTCGCGACCTCTATCTGCTCCTCGATCCGTCTTTGTAGAGCAGAGACTAGATAGGTATAAAATAGGAGGGTACTTATTTGGTCGGAGAGCTTCTCAAAAAGGAGTTTTTCCAGGATACTCAATCTTGAATGAAAGATATTTAGGCTCTCATCCTCCTTCTATCAACACCTCGCCATTTTTTGGAAATTATCTAGAATTACAGTCGCTGTATTCGTAAAAAGGGTCAGGGTCCAGTCAGCAAAGAAAGAGAAGTTAGCTATAAGTTTGTCTCCTTTATTATCTTGTATATCTAGATAGTTAAACCAACGTTAACGGCATAGGCTATATATCTTTATAACTACAAAAGAAATACACTTCTGTTCGGTATTGTAGTACTTCTAATTCGATCGGAAATAGAAGTATAGATCCTAGAGCTATTCCTTGCGAGCCTAGACAGAGAAGTCGAGATAGAAGATCCGGAGATAGTCTCTTTTAATAGAAGACGATTTCGGCGGTCAGTATTGATCCACCGGTACATTCGTAGCGATAGAGGATATATCCTATACCAACGTAGCCGCTTCGGTGTTAAACCTCTCGAGCTGCTATTAGAGGTCGATGTAGCTCTGTTTCGTTTCTACTCGACAGCGAAGCTCCTCGATTTCCTGGGCCGTGGGCTCCTCTAGAACAGGCACGATCGACGGGGTAGGCTCGGTCGTCGATTCGTCCGCCCTAGTGCTAGGGGGTACGCTATCACGAGCGGTTTGGCGCGTGCGTAGGCGCTCCATCGATACCGATTCTCGGGTGGTCGGGGAGAAGCTTTAGAATTGTAAGAGAACTGCCAGATTTAGGTGGCACCAGTTGACCAGGCGAGACAATGATATTCGATGGGATCCCACTATAGGGTTCCGGTCTGAACAAAGACTAAAGCTTACTCTTTTTATCTGAAAGGACAGCCCTTTTATAAGGAGGTTCGCCAGGGGTTCGGCCCCAGCTCAGGTTTCAGCCCTAATCTAACCAATAGGATGCAAGAGAGTCCCGGGGCCCCGCTTCCCCGGCCTTGAAAGGTGCAACTTGGGCCCAAAGGGTCCCAATATATCTTCAAAGGCACATCCAATGTTGATTCGATGGCGTTTCACCATCGAGTCCCATTGTTCCTTGACAAATATTTTCTAGTTTATTAAAAAAGATATCTTATAAGATTCTTAGAAATCTATTATAAATCTAAAAAATTATTACTAGCTAGTTTAATAATATTATTATATAATAAAAAAGATATCTTGTTAATAATAATAATAAAAATATTAAAATTAATATTATCTTAACTTATAGGACTTGATAGATTAATAAATATAAATATCTATATTAGAATAAGACTTTCTAATATAACTATAAAGATCTGATATAGATTAGAAGATATAGATTAAAAGATTTTGTTAGTAGTATAAATACTCTTTATACTATAATTTTATTTTTCTATATTAATATACTCTTTCTTAATATAAATAAACTTTTTAATTTTATGATATTCTAGATCTTTTAACTTAAAGATCTTTTTAAATTTATAAATAATAAAATTACTAATATACTTTTATAATAATATCTTTTATTACTTAAGATATATAACTAGACTGCGGCACGATCCGCAATGTCCAAGGATATCCGCAATCCATATCCGCAAACTGCGGATTTGGATATGATTTCATATCCGCAATCCGCAGCCTTGTGGATTTGGATATGGGCCTCATATCCGTTGGATATTTGCGGATATCCAATGGATATCAAACACAACAAATGTGCCAAGACCCGTGACCTCGAGAGATATGCATTATTTTTATGTTTTCTCCAGTATTTTTTATGTAACAACATCGTCATGCGGATATCCGCAGAATATCCACACCCCTTTTAAAAATTGCAAAGTCCGCATCTTGAGAACTTCTATCCATGATTTCTTTTACTTTCACGGTCGGAATACCTTCAAACTCTAATATATCAAGAGCTGGAAGAGATAGCATTGTTTTGAATCTAGAATCGGGATATTTTATTAAGAAATATATATTTTTTCTTTATTTACTCTATTTATTATAAAATTAGAGAAGATTAATAGTAGTCAAATATATATTTCTAAAGTAAGTTACTACAAAATCCTTATTTTACAGCCATACTCAAGATTAGGATCAAATTCTCTTACGTCTATAGTCTCACATTTAATCATTACACAATCAGATCTCAGATATATATTCATTTCCTAATATTTCACACCATAGAATGTGAATTAAAGATGTTGGTTCTGTTATGACCAAACATGGTTTTCTTTCAGGCGGGGAGAAAGATTGGTAAGCTACATTAGGATCAGGTGACAGCCTATATTCGGGAAGGTAAGTGAGAGTTATGCTAGTGCGGATAATTTGAGGATATCCGCATATCCGCGCGGATATCCAAGGATATCCGCATTGAGGATATGGATATGAACTCATATCCAAGATCCGCAGCTTGCGGATATGGATATGGGTTTCATATCCATTGGAGCGGATATGCCGCAGTCTATATATAACTTAAGCTAATATTTTCTTTTATTAAATAATAACTTCTTACTATATTTTAACTAGTTTATATTATTTAGTATTAAAATATATTAGCTTTAATATTATATATTTAATCTAATTACTATTAATAATATAACTAAGATATTTATTAGAATATTTAATATAGAAATATATTTATTTTAGATAGATACAATATTTATAGAAAATCATAGCCTTAAAATCTTTTTTCTTGATTCTTGTTATTAGATTATTCTTATAAATAGAAGATTGATATATTATAATAGTAGAAAGTAACAGAAAATATAAAAGATAGAAACTTATTAAAAAAAAAAGATACTATTTAAGTCTTTAAAAATAAAGATCTTAAAAGAGAGAGATAACATTACAGACTTATTTTAGTTAAAAGAGATAAGTTAACTATAGCTAACTAATCTGTCGAGGTTGATATATATATAACAAGAAGACTAGATATAACAGCTAACTAACTAGTATAAAGAATATTATACTACTTAATATAATAGTTAGTAGAAGTTAGAGATAGCTATTAAGATAATAAGATAGTAATAGTTTATCGGCGATAAATATTATATATTAGTAATATATCCTAGATATATCGGTAATAAGAAGGATTGGATATATAAGGATACTTATTTGATATTATATATTTAGTTCTTTATAATCAATTCTTCTTATTTTACAAGCTATTACTTAAGAACCTTAGATTAGAATATAATACAGTTCATTATTTATTTATTCGAGATAAACCTTAATAACGTAGGAGAGATCTATAAGAACCTGACCTTATCAGCGCTCTCAGTAGTTCCACGTTTACTAAGCAAGACCTCTAAGGATTTGAGTATCTAAGGCCTGTTGCTGTGTGTGATCGGTAGGCATTGCAACAGAGTGACAAGACATCCTTGGTGTACAGAGTGACCAAGAGAAGTATAACCTTTAAGGACCCACTCAACGAGACTCGCTAGGTAGCGTGTAACAATATATATATAACTTGAGCTATTGAATAATTAATTAAATTTATTAATATAAGAATATATAAAAAAAATATAATTATACTATTAGAAAGATATATTTATTTTTTATTTAGATATAAATATATAATCTTAGTATAGAAGTCTATATTAGAAAAACTATATATCTCCTATTAAAAGTAACCCTAATATAGACTAGTAGTTATTTTTCTTATATTGGTTTTTTAAATATTTATCTCCCCTTTCTAGTCTAATAATCTTTTTAATATACCTTGGCAAACATTTAATCTAAATCTAGATATTTTCTTATAACAAATCTTTCCAAACTTGTTCTTCTACTTTAATTACCTCCGAACATAATTTTGGTGTATCAAAGCTTAATAGTATATTTTTTTCCTATAACTAACAAGGTTCAATTATATATAAATTAGGAGAATTTCCAAACTAAAGAAGACATTAAATATCTATAATATCGAAAACTTGTTATTAATAAATAATAGATATAAGAAGGAGTTTTATCTTCTTCAACTATTATTTCAAGATGTTTAACTATATATTCTTGAGCAAAAAGTAGAAATTTCGAGATAAAGATTTTTATATAATATCGAAATTAGTTAATCTTATCATTCGACTTCTTATAGATTAATTTATCTGTTTTTTTGTTAAATTTCCAAGTTAGCTATTTTCTAGAAAGTTAATAAAGGTTTAAATATCATAAACTATTTTAGAGTTCTTAATTTTCTTTGAAAATTGGCTTTAGTTTGTAATTCTATTTTTTAGATCAAAAATTTAGTTTTATGGTTTTTAATAACAGTCTCAGAAGTCTAATAATAATAAGAGTCTTTTTTCTTATATATGATATCTAAAATATGAACTTTGAATATCTTTTTTATCGTTCTCGAATAATACTTTAAAGAAAACGTTTATTTTTGATTACCAAACTCGATAATTTTTATATCGATAAAGTAGAATAACAAAAGTTTTATCCGACTAAATAATATTTTTTTAATCTTTAATAGTCTAATATCGATATATTAAATACTAGACTAGCTATTTATTTTTTATTTTTTATATTAATCTAGGTTTCCGAGTTAGTTTTGTCTTCCGAAAACTAATATATTCTAAAATCTGATAAACTATTATTATAAAGATCTTATTTCCTTTAGAACTTAACTTGCTAGTAATATTAGCACAAGTTCTTTTTGCGTCTATAATGATTAAGGCGTACTTGAATAAGAATAATTTCTCTTGTTTTAATTATCTGTTTTTTAGGATGACTAGAACAAGAAGTATTGATAATAAATATATTATAGAATTCTAGAGATGGAGTATTAAGATTAAAATTATATTATATTATATAAGATATAGTATAATATATTATACTTCTCGGAATTCTTAATAAATTAGATATCTTGGAAATTATCTTTCCTAATATGAAATAGGATAAAATAAAGATATATTGAGTAATATTAGTAGTAGGTATATTAATTAATAATAGTTTGATAGGATAATGGTAGATAGGAAGAGGAAGAAATTTAGGGAGAGAAATAGTAGACTCGGTTATCGAACTATTGTAAAATGAAGCTAGCAAGAAATATAAATTATTTAGACCTACTATACGATTCTTTTTGATATAGATCTCTATAGTTAATTATATATAATCTATTGTATTATCTATAATTATTTATTATAAATTTTAATCTATTAAATATGTATATAAGTTAATATTACTAGAATTATTAATAATATTTTTAAATTTTGGTATTTAATTTATATAATTAATAGTTATATATATTATTTCTATATAATATTAATAATATTATTTTTAATCTTTTATTTAATTAATAAATGTTATAATTAATTATGAATTTATATTTTATTTATCTATTTTTTATAATCTATCTCTTTTTGTCTAAAAAGTATATATTTTAACTAAACTTTGAAATATCTTATTCTAATATAATAAAAATTAAATTTATAAACTCATAACTTTAGATAGATTTTAGATAAAAAAATAGATATATTAAGATATTTAATAATAATCTAATATATAAAAATATTTTAACTAGATAATAAAAACTAGTAATAAAATATCTAAAATTATATATAAATAATATAAAAAAGTACTTAATTCTTTATAATAATATAGAAATAAGACTATAATAATAATTAAATATTTAAGAAAGATTAGATACTATAATAAAAATAGATATAATATTAGATAATTTTTCTATAAAATAATATTATCTTGTATTATTAAGTTTTTTATTAGTATCTTTTTAATATAAAACTATACTAGCTTTAGATAATCTTGTTTTATTTAAAAATTTAAGAATGAAATCATTCTATTTTATTACTAATTTTTAGCTACTATTCTAAATCTTTAAATACTCTAACTTTTATTAATTAATTTATATTATTTTTTCTATCTTAATATATCTATAAATCTTATCTACAAAAAATAATTTAATATTGATTTTAAAATATAATATTCAATACTAGAATATCATCTTCTAGAGATTATCTAAAAAGAATAAATTATTAATTACCTTTAATTACTATATACCTCTATTCTAGTATAAAATTATTTAAAATTTAAAAAATAGTATTAGATATTAAAAACTAGTATTAATAAAAATAGTTAAGTTTTGTATTTATATATAATTAAATAAATTAATAGTTCTTATATTTAGAATTATAAACTTATTTTATTAAATATATTAGTAGTCTCTTGTTTTTATTATTTTAAATAGATTGATTAATTTTAGATTTTATATTTTTATATTCTAGTTATTTTTCTTTTTTAAATTTATTTTATTTATCTAAGAAATTATTTTAGATTAAATTAAATAATATAGATTAGATAGAGAATCTAAATAATTATAATATAATTATTAATCTAAGATTGAATAGAATCCTAGATACTTTAATATTAAATATATTTTTAATAATTATATATATTTTATTTATAATCTAGTATTTCTGTGAAGCTTTAAAAAAGATAATATTTAGATTAATATTTAAATATATTTTAATAATTTTAATTTTAATTAAAAAAATAATTAGTTATTATTATAAATATCTACTAATTTAAAATATTCAAATATACTAAGATTCAAATATACTAAAACTCGAATCTTTTTATATTTTAATATGTCAAATAAATTTAATTTATATTTAATAAGTTTTATAGTAAATATAAGTAATTATATTAGAACTTAATTAAAAACAATAGTATTAAATTAACTATCTTTTTTATATTATTCGATTTTTCTTCTAATTTATAGATATAGTTTTAAAAATAAAAAATATTATAATATATCTAATCTTTAATATTTATAACAAAATTTTTAATTATCTTAAAAGATTAATTTAATTAGTTTAGTCAAAAAAAAGATATTTTAGAAAGATAATGCTAAATATATTTTATATAATAAAAATAAGGTTTTTACAATATTATAATAATTATCTCTAAATTAATCAAGATCTTAATTAATATCTTTCAGTTATTTATCTAACTCTAATCATAGTTCTAATTTATCTAGATATTATTTATAAAATTATTATAATACTTAACTAAAAACTAGTATTTATTTTAAAAAGTTTAGATTATAATACTAAAAGATAGATATCTTAATTAATTATCTCTTTAATTCCTAAAAAATATATCAAGATTCTCAAATTTATTTGAACTTAATTATATCTTTTATAAATTAATAGAATAGATAAATTATTTTACTAAAATAATAAATAAATTTCTAATAAATCTACAAAATCCGAGAAAAAAATCTAATATCTTATTTTATATTAAGAATCTATTAATATATCATAATATTAACCTATTTAAGATCGATCTATATATTATTTATTCTTATAATAAATCCTAGAAGATTTATAACTAGACTAAGATATTATAGATTTATAATTAGTAATTTTATTTATTTTCTAATAATTTATATAAAAATAAAGATTATTATCTTACTTCTAGACTATTTAGATAAACTTAAATAAGAATATAATTATGTCTTTTATTTAACTAATAAATTTGTATGTTAACTAGTAGCTAAGTATTTATCAAAAAATAGGATATATAGATATATATCTAAATTAAAATAAAATAAACTTAAAAGATATAGAAATAGTAAATAGATTATTATTAATAAAAATCTAATTTTATAATTATAGATAAAATCCATAATAAAAAGATATAATAATAATAATATATAATATATAATCTCGAATATTATAAATTTGTTGCTAGTAAAATAAATATATTAATTCTTATGTTGATTTAATATAATAATAATAATATATGAAAATTTATTATAAATAATTTTTATATAAAATATAAGACTATTATTATTATTATAGGCTAGGACCTGGTATTGATCACGTAGGATATGTGATCTTGGTATACTAATAGTAGAGGACTAGTATACTAAACTCTTTTCCTTAAGTTTATGAAATCTTACTTTAGCTCTTTACATTTAATAAATTTATTTATAGAATAACTAAACCTTCACTGGTTATTAGAAATCTCGAGATAGTCGGCTTGAATACAATAAATTATCTCTAAATTGTTGTTGATTTAGTAGAATGTTAGAATAGAGATATTAATATAATAGATATATTAAATATCGAATATTAGTAAATAATAAAAATCTTGAGATAGTCAGCTTAGATATATATAAGATTATTTCTGAATCCTTGTTGATTTAGTAAAGTATTAGAATAAAAATATCACTATAATAGATACATTAAATATCGAATTTTAATAGTTTAATATAGAATCAAGATTAATTTAATAAATTATGGAGTAAATAATATAGATAACTTGAATAGAGATAATAGAATCATAAGTCTTCTATTATAGATCTAAATATTAATAAAATAAATATAATAAAATAATATAGAATATAATAATATTATTGTGATATAATGCTAAATATTGATAAATTAATTAGTATAAATGTAGATAATAAATTAGGTTTTATCAAACTAGGTTATATAGAATTAGATTATATTTAAGAGAATTGTAAAAGAATAGTTTAATAGACTAGAAATATAATTCTAGATCTTATTAATATATACAATAATAATTTTAACTCTTAATATAATAAAAATAAAAATTTTAGTAGAGATAAATAAGATATCACTAGTTTCTATCTAAATAGAGATAGAAACAATATTAGAAGTATTACTAATTCTTTCTTAAACAAAAACAGAAATAGTATTAAAACTAATATAAATAGTAAGATAATAATTTTATATATATCTTCTAGATCTAGCGGTATTTGATAGAAGTATATCTAAATAGCTGATATAAAAGATAGTAATAAAAAATAAACTAGAGATAGATAATAAGATTATTAAAAATCTATAAGACTAGCTAATATATATTCTTTTCTGATTAGAGAAGCTGATATTAAAAAATACTAATGTATTTATAAAACCTTATAATAATAATAATAATAACTTTAGTTTGCTAGTATATCTAAAAAAAAATCTATAAAGATTTTAATCTTTAAACAAGAGTATATAAGAGATTTTATATATTGTATTAGTAAGAAGACTAACTTTTTTTAAAAATTTCTTTTAGAGTTAGAAAGAGAGTTTATAAATATTAGAGCTATTAATTAGCCTAATAAGATATAATAAGATATCTTATAGATAATAGTGAATTAGAAGATAAAAGAAATATTATTAGTTTAAGATATTTCTAGTATCTATTTAGGATTAGTTATATATTTATAAAAGATTAGTTTAGATAAAGATATATTAGAACTAGATTAATATAGAATATTTATTTTTATAAAGATTAATAATAAGATAGATTAGATATTTATAATATAAATAAAATATACTAAACTATATATAAAATAATTATAATTATAAAAAGTTTTTTTTTAAATAGATATAATAGATAATATTAGATAAGATAGAAAGATAATGAAAAAAGATAGATATTTTTATTATAAGAAAAATAGTTATTTTATCTAAGACTACTTATTTTACTGAATATAATTTTTAAACTAATTAATAAATATTACTAAACTAAATAAGAACAAAAATAATGATATATATATATAAAACAGTCGAAGATTATAGATAATAAAGAAGATAAGACTTTATTATTAAGACTAAGAAGATTATCTCTAAAAAATTAGAAAATAAAAACTTCTTATTCTAAATTATAAATAAAAGTAAAGAGAGATTAAGAAGTTACTAAAAAATAAGATATTACTATTTATAATCGATATTAGAGTTAATAGAACCTTATTTATATTAGTTCTGTATATTAAGATATATCTATAAATATTAGATAAGATAGTCCTGAATTAATACTAGATATAATATACTTTAATCTTAATATCTATAAATATTATTAGAACTAGATAAATTATTTTATTAAGCTTATTAGAATAAAAATATTATATTTAAAAAAATAATAGAGATAGAGATTAATAAATATAAAATAAATATAAATTAGTAAGCTCTTAATTAATAATATCAAAAAATATTATAATCAAAGAAATATATTAATATAAAAAAAAGCTACTAAAATATTATTAATAATAATTAGAAGCTTTTAAATAATAACTAGCTAATTAGTTCATTATTATATTAATCTAGGATTAATTATAAAATTCTATTAAAATAGGACTAAAATAAAATCAAAAAATTATTACTATATAGATTATTATATAGTATAAAAAGAAGAAATTTATATATCGAAGAAAAATATTAATAAATCTATTAGAAAAGAATTTTATAAGAATTAGTTCATTATTAATAATAATACTAGTATTATTAATATAGAAACTAGATAATAATATATAATTTTATACTAATTATTATAGATTAAATAAATAAATAATAAAAGATTATTATCTTCTATCTTTAATATATAAGATATTATAAATATAGGCTAGATAAGATAGTTTATAAAACTTGATATTATTATTATATTTTATAAGATTTATATAGTTTAGAAAAAAAAAATAGAAAATAGCTTTTTGAATATACTGTAGATTTTATAAATAGAATATAACTTTCTTTAGATTAATAGATATATCAGTAATATTTTAAAGATATATTGATTAGATCTTTTATAAGTTCCTTAACAACATTGTATTAGTATATATTGATAATATTATTATATATTCTAGTAGAAGTCTAGAGGATTATTAGTAAAAGATTATTAAAATATTATAGAAACTTAAGGATATGAATCTTCAATATAATATCATAAAATCAGAATTTAAGTAAGACTTAGTTAAATATTAAAGGTTTATTATATATGTAGAAAAGGAGATCTATATAGATCTTAAAAAGATAGAGATGATTTAGATCTAGGAATCTCTTAAATCGATATAAAATATATAAAGCTTTATTAGATTTATAAACTTTTATTAACTATTTATCTTCTGATTTATAGATATATTAATCTTTTTTATAAAACTAAAAGAAAAGATATTATATTTAAATAGAATAATAACTATTAATAAGTTTTTATAAAACTAAAAAACTATTTATTAATATATTAATATTAGTATATTTTAAAAAAGAGAGAAATATAGTTATTAAGACTAATATTTTACGATAGATAATAAAAGTAGTCCTGTTTTAATATAAAATAGATAGGGAATTATAGCTATATATTTATTTATTATAGAAGTTATCTTTTATAAAATTAAATTATAAGGTCTATAATAAAGAATTGTTAGTAATTATTTAAATATTATATAAATAAAAGTTAGAGTTAAAGATAATATTATAGTTTATAATTATAATAGATTATAAGAGTCTCTAGTAACTTAGTAAGATATAAAATCTAAATAAATAGTAGATATATTAGATAGATATATTAATAGAATTTGACTTTGATCTTATTTATTAACTAGAGAAATTTGTTATAAGACTAGATATACTTTTATAATAGAGTTAAGATATCTTAATAGATATTACTAATAAATAATTATTAAAGTAATTCTAAATTTTATTTAAAATAATTAAGATTTATATAGAAAGAATAAATAAATAATAATCAATTAATTAATTAATTAATTAATTAACTAATAACAGAATCTAATTTTAAGAATAATATTTTCTTATTTAAAAAACTAGATTTATGATTTAAATAAAAAAAGCCCGAAAATTAGATAAAATATATTAATAGATATTATATATCTTATATAATAAGGACTAATAATTAGTTACTAAATTAGATATAAAAATAAGTTTAATAGAATATTATTTAGATTACTAAAGATTATTATATCTCTATTAATAAGTCTAGATTCTAGATAATAAAGTATTATATATAGAAATCATATAGAAATCATATAATTTTTATATAATAATATATCTAAATCAAGATATTATATATATAATATTATCTTAATAGTTTTTTTAGTCTAGAATAATAAAAGATATATACTATTTTCTACAAAATTATATAATTTATAGAAAAAGTTTAGTCTAATATAATATAAAATATAAATTATTAAAATCTCTATTAATTCTATGGTAAATATAGATAGGAATATTTATAGATTCTATTATTAATCTATCTCTATTAAAGATAATAGAAATAATAAAATTATATAATAATAATAGGTTAATTAATAAAAAGTATTATCCTAATAAGGATAAAAGATATAATAATAGAAGATATAGTTATATATTTCTAGTATATTTTTATATATATTATAAAATCTTATTAATAATAATAAATAATTATAACTCTTAATTTATAAATAGATTCTAGAAAAGGATATATGAGAAATTATTAATATAATAATATTTGTTAATAGTATTTTATCTATAAACTAATAATATTAGAATATATTAATTAAAAGATTAAATATATTCTATATATATTTTATTACTTATATATAAGATAACTAGAAGAAACTATTACTAATTATTATCATAGTAATTAATAATTATAATACTATTATCACTTGAATATTATTATTCTTTTTTATCTACAGATATTATATTGATCTAATTAGAATTAATAATACTGAATACTTAAAGAATATCTTAATATAACTAGAATTAGTAAATAAGATCTTTATAAATTATCTACAAAAAAAATCATTAATTAGATCTAGATAATAATAACTTTTATATAAATAATATAGAAAAAATAGATAAATCGATAATAATAAATAGTACTAGTATATTAGAAGAGAGACTATATATAATTAAATCTATAAAATATATGTATCTAACATCTTTTAAAGAAACTGGACTAGTTATATACATAATATTAAATAGTTGACATTCTATCTCTATATACTATCTAACTTAATATTCCTACTAGTGTTTATCCTATATTCTATATTAAATTAGCATAACCTATTATTATAGATCTATTATCTTTTTAGATTATAGATAATATATAGCTACTATTATTATTGATAGATAATAAATCAGAATATAAAGTCGAACAGATTATGATTATATAATATAAGAAAATTAGGAGAGGATATCGCGATGAAGTTGTTGTAAAATAGTAGACCTGGCACTTACCTGCCCCGCAGGTCTAAGTTTAGGAACCTCTATCTGCATCTCGGAGGGTCAGGGTCTAACCTCGCCGACCCTGATCCTTATCCTGATCCTTCGAGGGGCCCTCGAGGGTCACCCGTATCGACCCTTGTCGACTCTTAAATGTATAATTTCTTCTTACTTTACCTATTTCGGATGTATAAATTTGATGATTCAGCTTTTAAAATATTATTATTTACCGCTGTTCTGATATATATAATATTGTGGTGGTGATAGGTAGCAAAATTAAGTAATAGTAATATATTATCAATATATATTTCTGAGTAGATAGATAGTGATATATATTATATAATAAATAATATATCTTCTTATTCTTAATACAAAAAAAAGGGGATCTTAAATTATATAAAATAATCAATCTTTCAAAGTCTTATTTAATTTTTGTTAATTTATCTCATCCTTAATTATCTAGATTTTAATCTAAAAAGACTAAAATCTAGTTAGAACTAGATAGATCTTATTATAAGTAAGGATTTTTATTCGAGTTTTACAAGATAGATAAGTTAGTCTATCTATTATCTATATCTATCTATTTATAGATATCCCAAACTATCTATAGATATTATCTAACTATCTATTATTTATATATAAGATAGAGATAGATTTTTATATAACTTAATTATCTTATTTAATCTAGATCTAATAACTAGATTAGAGATCTCGATCTAAAAACTAATCTCTAGATTAAGCTAGATTATATAGAAGTCTATTAGAGGATTAATAAAGATTATTCTTACTAACTCTTAGAATAATCTTTTTTATCTATATATATCTTTTATATTAGCTAATTAGACTAGATAATTTTAGTCTAAATAGATCTAAAGATAATCTATTAATTTTATATCTTTTTATAACCAGGATAAATTAATTTCTCTTCTATATAATAGCTTTTTTTATTTATTTTCTATAAATATTTCTCTTTAGATCTCTTATAAATCTCTTTAAATTATATCTTAATTCTTAGATAGATATCTTTTTTTAATAGTTAAAAGGATTAGAATAGATAATCTCTTATATCTTATCGTAGATAATATTTTTTTTTAAGTCTATTTCTATTAAGTTAATCTTTATTTAATATAATACTTGATAATTATTTTATCTCTTAATAACTAGTATCTATAGTACTAGAAATCTTTTGATAGATCAAATCTGATTAGATTAATAAATATCTATTATATAAAATAGAGATAAATGAGGAATTTATAAAGTAATAGCTTTAAACTAATTATAAAAGAAAAAAATAGATTAATTAGGATATAAGATGTTATATATCTTACTAGAAAGACTTTAATCAAATAGTTTATATTAAAGATAGAAAGCTAGATATAATATATAGATAATATTATATAATTCTTAAATATCTGGTCTTAGTATATTCTAGTATATTATCGATAAATAAATATCTTAAAGAGTTATAATACTAATAAGAGATAGGAAAACTAAATATCTAAAAACTATTTATCTAAGCTATATATATAATAAAACTTATTTTTTAACCTAGAACTAACTTAAAAATAATCTATTAAGATTAGAGAATATCTATTTAAATATTTATATAGAGTATTTAAGAATAGAAGTTTCTAAATCTAGTTATTATATTATATTTATCTTTCTTATTTCTTAAATATTAAGAGTTTTATAATCTTATATTTTATATATAATTAGTCTCTTTGATATTAGTAATTTTTTTTAGAAGATAATCTATATAAGATTTTATAAATTTATTATAGCTAACTAATAAACTACTCTTTAAAGTCTATTATTAGATATAAAATTAATTTTTATATTTAATTACTAGATAATATTATTCTAATAAATATTTATAGTAATAATAATATATTTTCTTGATTAAAACTAAGATTATTATAAAGTCCTTCTTAGATTTAAACTACTTTCTAGTATATATTTAGAAACTAATCTTAGAAGATAAAAGTATTATTAAAGAACAAAATTATAGAGATTAAATAGAAAAAGATTATATATAAATACTATATATTTAATAATAAAAATATAAGATTTATAATTTTATTATCTATATTAATATAAGTTCTTAATATTATAATACTTTTTATAATCTCTAGTCTAATAAACTAAAATTTATATCTAAGATATATAAATATAATAGAATTTAATATATCTTATATTTCAACAGACTAAAAGACTCTAAATAATTTTCGATATATTTTATCTATAATATAATTAATCTTATTTTATCCTAAACAAGAAGAAATAATAATAAATCGATTATCCCCTATTTATGTTATAACTTTTCTTTAAATATATTATAGTTATTTATATAACTAAAGACTTAAGTATGTACTTAATCTTTAGTTTCTATAATAAGCTTTTTAATTATCTTAAAAATTTAATTTATCAATTTCGATAGAGGAAGATATCTTAGAAATAATTAATATTTTCATTATTTGAGATTATATAAAAGAAGCTATATAAATACTATAGTATAATAAAAGATATTAAAAGAGATTTTTATATAATTAATATAATCCTAGTATCTATTAATAAGCTTTAGTTTTTCTTAACTAAAGATTAGGAATCTAATAATCTAGAAAAGGATTATAAAAGGATCTATTATAAGAGATTTAAGACTTTTTTTATCTTATATAACTAGAAATATCTAGAAAAAAAAGATTATAACTAGATACTAAGTTATTATTAATAATAATAATAGATATTAATTTATTATTTAAGAATTTATAAATATTACTATCTCTATAATAGAATAAGTTTATAAGATATCTTACAAGTTATATATATTTCTTTTATTTCTTATTAAATAAAACTAATTTTTTTATCTAGTAATTATATAAGGTTTTTCTTAGATTTTCTAGAAAGATTATAAATATAAGTTTCCTATCTTTATAAGTCTTATCTAAGATATTATATTAATCTTAGTAACTAGAATAGATATAAAGTATCTTTTTAACTCTGTTTATAATATCTATTATTATTGATAAGGATTTTTAAAGCTAAAGATTATCTAGGATATTATATTATAGATATATATCATAAGATTTAATTTTTAAGAGTAGAAATAGTTTATGTTATAAGAGTAGTATATATCTAATAGAAAGTATAAATATTTAAAACTATTTAAGAGTTATATACTTGGATCTTAGTAATTATTATATTATTTTATTCTCTATATCTTATATTAAATAATTTATATACTAATAAATAGAGTTTTCTTATAATTTTATCTCTTGATTCTAGATTTCTTATTCTATTGTTATATTTAAAATTACAGATAAATATATAAAAAATCAATATAATTTATATATTATAAACAAGTCACATTTTTTACCTGTTTATCTTGTTTGTCGATCCTAAGATATACCCGCGGATGACTCTCTTGAGGGTCGGATCTCTAGGTGTGCGACTCTTAGGGTCGACAACTCGATCGCTTACCTATCCGCAGGGCGGGTTGGGTGGAGGGTCCAGAGGGTCACCGCGGGTGAGTGCCAGGTCTATATCTTTAGTATACTAAATAACTAAGAAAAGTATAATCTTTAAAGATTTATTTATTAAGATCTGTTAGATAGTATATAATATATTGATTACTAATCTTTTCGAATAAATATAATATTAGATAACGATTAATGCCTTAATCTTAAAATACTAATATATCAATACAAGATAATAATATCTAATATATAATTATATTATTTAGCAATATTTAGCTAGAAGAAATAATTAACTAGCTATAAAAACAAATTATAGAACTTAAACAATAATAACCTTTTGTCACGGAACAATGATTCGACGGCCCTTTACCGTCGAATCGGCGTCGGAAGCGCCTTTGAAGGGATATCGAGGCCTTTGATCCCAAGTCCTGTCGTTCAATGTCTACAAGTGGGATCGTCGGACCCTCCCATATTTCTATCGGTTGGATTAGGGCTGAAACCTGAGCTGGGGCCAAATCACCGGCGAATCCCCATATAAAAGGGGCTGTTTGTTTAGAAGGAAAAAAAGTAAGCTTTAGTCTTTGTTCAACCGGAACCCTATCGTGGAGTCCTATCGAATACCATTATCTCGCCTGGTCAACTGATGCCACCCAAATCTGGCAGTTCTCTTACACTTAAATAATATAATCTTCTTTAGATAAATATCTTCTTCCTTTTATACTTTTCTTATTACTATTATAATTTATCGTTCTTTTATTTATAAGAATAATCTAATATCTCAAATTAAAAAAGAAGGTTTTAAAATTATAATTTCTTATAAATATTATATCTATCTAAATCGAGTTTATTTTTATACTAATTACTCTGATAAGTATCTCAGTTATATTATTAATAATAGTTAAATAAAATATATAGTATCTAAATTAACTTTTACTGATATCGAATAGTATTATTCAGTTAAATTATAAAATAAAATAAAAAAAAGAAAAATATTTTATTAACAAAACTTCTTTATCTTCAAAAATAGGATAAGTTATTATACAAATATGCTAGTAATTTTATAGCTTATAATTTTAAGAAGATTACTAACTAAAAAAATTAGAACGTTATAAAATTAAAAAGTTTATTTATATCGAGAAAGAGTATATCGATATAGAAAAACAAAATTATAGTACAGAGAGTACTTATACTACTAACAAAAATTCTTAATCTATATCTTCTAATACTTCTAGAATCCTTATAGCTATATTAAAAGGTCCTATTCTAACTTGGATACTTATATCTATTAATCTATCAAGTCATATAGATTAGGACAATATTAATTTCGATGTTTTTATTGTCTCTATTAACGAGATATCTTCTTTACCTTATAATAATACTATTAAATCAACTAGTAATAGTCTTTTAGATTTATAATAAGTTCTTAAGAATCTTACAAAATAAGATAACCTTTCTAATAAACAAGAAATTGTTACTAATTGTTTATTTATCTATTTTTAAAATAGCTTTAACTTTATATTTATGATAACTTCTACCTTATTATTTATAAACTTAATATTAGTTTTAAATATTATATTTTCTAGTATAGATTCGAATAATAATATATAGAATGTTTGAAATATTTTATTTATACTCTTAGATAATTTTAAATAATAATTAACTAGTCTGATTTTCTTTTTGATTTTAAATAGTCTAAGTTTTATATAATCAAGTTTTGAGCTTAGTTACTCAATTTTAATATTTTATTATAAAAGATATACTTTTATCTTTTTTTTAGATCTAATCTTTTTATATAGATCTAGTTATAATATATCTTTATTCAATAATTTATAAATTGAATATCTTATATTATTAATTATATATATTTTATAATTATTTTCTTTCTGATTACTTCTTCTAATAATATTAAATTTTATCTAAAAACTATAAATACTAATATTTTACTAATTATCAAATAAATAATATTATTAAATATAAACTATATAATAGATAAAATATTATTTAATTATCTTATTAATAATTAATATGATAATATAATTATTGTTCAACTATCTAATTTATCTATTCTATTTATCTATTAATATATAAATAATAGATTATTAAAAATTATAATTCTATCTTAATTAAATCTATAAATAACTATTAAAGTCTTAAAATAAATAATTTATCTTAATCTAAGATTATAATTCTAGATATTCTATTAATTATAAAAATATATCTTATAAATAGATTTACTATCTTTTTTATTATAATTTATTTTATAATCATAATTAAATATATATATTTTATAAACTTATATATCATTATTATAATTATATCTTATTTATCTAATTAGGATAACTTAATAATAAAATTAATAATAATAATTTTAAATAATATTAATAATATTTTAATAAATTATATATATATATCTTAAAAATTTATCTTATTAATAAATATTATAGTTCTTTATATATTCCCTACCTTTTCTATATATATTCAACTAGAAATAATTCCTTATAATACTATCTAAAGATTAGATCTTTTTCGGTACTTAATTTTATTATTATTATTAAAAACTAAGCTAGTTATTACTTGCTAAGAATTAAGATTAGTATTATCTTATATATAATCAATAACATATCTTATTTATTGAATGTCTAGAGAGAAATTAGATAAAAGAATTATCAGATTTAAAACTAGAATTAATATCTTAATATAATTATGAATTTTTAATCTATAAAAATAAAAATATTAGTTTTTATATTAATGAATATAATAATAGAAAATAAAAATTTATTATAAACTATCTTTATATCAATAATAAAACTATTATTATTTATAAAATAATTAAAATTAGTTTTTTATTATAATAATAATATATATTCACTTAGACTAAAGATCTATCTTAGATAGACTTTTTCCCTAAATCTTTCAATTTAGAAAGCTTTTTCTTAAATTAAGATTTCTTTATAATAATAATATTAAGATATTTAATATAATATATATTTGATAAACTTTATAATTATATAGAAGACAATGTAGTTTAATATAAAAAAGATAAAGATTATTATTAAATTAATATTTCCTTTCTTCTGATAATAATATAATTTAATTTTTTATAAAGATATTATTATTATTAAAACTAATCTTCAAGATTTTAATATATAAGATTCTAGAGCTATAATTCTAAATTTATTCTATCTTAATTAAGTTTTTAATATCTCTGTAGATATTATATATCTAATCTTATTAATTTTTATTAATAACCTTTTCTAAAAGATAATATTTTTTCTATAAATATCCAATAACTAATTTTACTTTATTAAAAAAATGTTTAGATTATTTATAAGATTCAAAACAAATATCGAATATTGAAATATCTTACAATTTTGAAAAATAGTTTTATCTTGAAATTTAAAATATGTCTTTATTAAATATCAAATATTATGAAATATTTTATATAATATAAATGGTATAATAATAGTTTATCGATTAATAAAAGAATATCGATTTCATTAATAATGCTACTTAATTTCTATTATTTTATTTTTAGATTATTAATATGGAAAAAATATGAAAAATCTTATTTAAGATTATAAATCTTTTTTATAGATTATTTTGAATATAATTTTTATAATTTAAAATTTTGTGGAAGATATCTTATAAAATAGATAATATTCTAGAATTAATTATTAGATATCTATATTCTTTAATCTAATGTAATAATAATTTTTTTAATAAAATAGCAAGATATTAGATTTAATATTTAGGAACATATTTACGAATTTATATAATTCTTTTAATAATATTTAATATATTTTATATTTTTTTTCTGAATTTGTTAAAAGCTTATTACTTATTTAATTTATCTATAATTTATAATATATAATTAAAGTCAGCCGTTGGCCGATTCAGTCTATCACAGGCCAAGGCCCGGTGTTGATCATGTAGGACACATGACCTTGGCGTACTAATAGCAGAGGACCGGTGTATTAAACTCTTTTTCTTAAGTTTATCGAACACAGTTTATGGCCTAGTATAGATTGAATCAAGTCTTGCTTTAGCCCTTCACATTCGATAAACTTTACTTACAGAACAGCCAAACCTTATTAATTGTTAGAGGCCTCGAGATAGTCGACTCGAGTATAATGAAGTACCCCTAAATTACTATCGATTCGGTAAAACATTAGAACAAGGATATTAACATAACAAATATACTAGATATCGAATATTAGCGAATAACAAAAGTCTCGAGATAATCGACTTAAATATATAACAGATTATCTCTAAATCACTATCGATTTAGTAGAATAGTAGAACAGAGATATTAGTATAATAAATATATTAAATATTAAATTTTAGTAGATATCAGAAATCTTATAATAATTAGTTTAAGTTTATAATAATTTAATATAGAATTAATATTAATTTGATAGATAATATATTAAGAAATTTAGATAATATAAATAGAGATAATAGATTATTAGATCTCTTGTTATAGATCTAAGTATTAATAGAATAGATAGAATAAAGTAATATAAAATATAATAATATTATTATAATATAATAAGAGATATTAATAAATTAACTAGTATAAGTATAAGAGATAAATCAGGTCTTATTAGACTAGTTTATATAGAATTAAATAATACTAGAAAGGGTTATAAGAGAATAGTTAAGAAGATTAGAGACCTGATTAAAAGTCTTATTAATAAATATAATAATAATCCCGATCTCTATAATAATAGAGATAAAAACCTTAACAGAAATAATAGATATATTACTAGCTTTTCTTCTAAATAGAAATAGAAATATTAATAAAACTAGTATAAATAGTTATATAATAGTCTTATGTATATCTTCTAAACTTAGTAATATTTATAAGAAGTTTATCTAACTAACTAGTATAGAAGATTATAATAGAAAATAAACTTAAGATAAATAGTAATATTATCAAAGACCTATAAGATTAATTAATCTATATCTTTTTTTATTTAGAAAAATTAGTAATAAAAAACTATATCTTATTTATAAAAATCTATTAATATAATAATAAAAATACTCTTAATTTACTAATATATCTAAAAAATATTTATAAAGATCTTAATCTCTAAATAAGAATATATAGAAGACTTTATATATTATATTAATAAGAAGACTAGTTTTTTACGAAATTCCTATAATAATTTAAGAAAGAGTTTATAGATATTAAAATTATCGAATAGTCTAATAAAGTAAGATAAGATATCTTATAAACTAGAAAAAAGAAAATATTATTAGCTTAAGATATCTCTAGTATCTATTTAAGACTAGTTATATATCTATAAGAGATTAGCTTAAATAATAATATACTAGAATTAGATTAATATAAGATATATCTCTATATAAAGACTAATAATAAGATAGACTAGATACCGATAATATAGATAAAATATATTAAACCCTATACAAAATAGTTATAATCATAGGAAGTTTCTCTTAAATAGATATAATAGATAATCCTAGATAAGATTAAATAATAATAGAAAAAAAATAGATATTTTTATTATGATAAGATAGATTATCTTATTTAAGATTATAAACTCTAATCTATATAACTCTTAAACTGATCGATAGATATTATTAATTTAAGTAAGAATAAAAAGAAATATATTATATAGATTAAGAAGTTAAAGATTATAGATAATAAAGAGAATAAGATCTTATTATTAAATAAGGATAAAAAGATTATTTCTAATAAGTTAGAAAATAAATAGTTTCTGTTCTAAATCATAAATAGGAATAAAAGAGAGTTAGAAAGCTACTAAAAAACGAAATATTACTATTTATAGTCGATACTAGAATTAATAAAATCTAATTTATATTAGCTTTTATCGATAATAATTATTATTATTATATAATTATGAACTAATTATTCATATAATTGTTTAATCTCCTATATATCAAGATATATCTATAAATATTAGATAAAATAGTCTTAAACTAATATTAAATAATCTATATTATATACTTTAATCTCGATATTTATAATTACTACCAAAATCGAGTATTTACCTATATTATCGAACCATAAAAAGATAACATAATTCTAGAAAACCTATAACTCTATAAAATAAATAGATATTATTTAGCTAGAAAAGAGTATCCAGATATCTTTTTAAAATTAGGAAAATATACTAGATACTAAAATTAAATAGATTATTTAATTAGGCCTATTAAAATCAAGATATTATAGATTAAGAAAATAATAGAAGTAGAAATTAATAAACTAATATATTATAAGATAAATATAAAATAGATATAAATTAGTAAAATCTTAATAGATAATATCAAGAAGACTTTTTAATTAAAGAAATATATCGATATAAAAAAGAAATTATTAAAATATTATTAATAATAATTAAAAGTTTTTAACTAATAATTAACTAATTAATTATTATTATATCAATCTAGAATTGATTATAAAATCTTATTAAAATAAGACTAGAATAAGATCGAAGAATTTTTGTTATATAAACTATTATATAATATAAACAAAAAAGAATTTTTATATCTAAAAAAGATATTAATAGATCTACTTAATAAAAACTTTATAAGAGTGAGTTAATTATTAGTAATAATACTAGTATTATTAGTACAGAAACTAGATAATAATATATAATTTTATATTAATTACTAAAGATTAAATAAACAAATAATAAAAGATTATTATCTTTTATTTTTAACATATAAAATATTATAAAATATAGATTAAATAAGATAATTTATAAAACTTAATATTATTATTATATTTTATAAGATTTATATAATACTAGAAAAAGAGTAGAAAATAGTCTTCTAAATATATTATAGATTTTATAAATAGAATATAACTCCCTTTAGATTAATAAACACACCAACAACATTCCAGAGATATATTAACTAGACTTTTTACAAATTCCTCGATAATTTTATATTAGTATATATTAACAATATTATTATATACTCTAGTAGAAGTCTAAAAGATTATTAGTAAAAAGTTATCAAAATATTATAAAAATTTAAGGATATAGATCTTGATTATAATATTATAAAATCAGAATTTAAATAGGACTTAATCAAATATTTAAAGTTTATTATTTAAATAAAGAAGAAGATCTATATAAATCTTAAGAAAATAAAAATAATTTAGGCCTAGAAATATCTTAAATTAATATATAATATATAAAACTTTATTAGATTTATAAATTTCTATTAACTATTTATCTTTTAATTTATAGATATATTAATTTCTCTTATAAGACTAATAAGAAAGGATATTATATTTAAATAAGATAATAAATATTAATAAGTTTTTATAGAGCTAAAAGATCTATTTATTAATATATTTATATTAATATATTTTTAAAAAAAAATATAGTTATTAAGATTAATATCTTAGGATAAATAATAGAAATAATACTATCTCAATATAGAATAGATAAGGAATTATAGTTGTATACTTATCCATCATAAAAATTATCTTTTATAGAATTAAATTATAAGATCTATAATAAAGAGTTATTAATAATTATTTAAGTATTATAGAAATAGAGATTAGAATTAAAGATAATACTGTAATTTATAATTATAATAGATTATAAGAATCTCTAATATTTTAATAAAATATAATACCTAAATAAATAATAAATATAATAGATAGATATATTAATAAAATTTAATTTCGATCTTATATATTAACTAGAGAAACTTATTATAAGACTAGATATATTCTTATAATAAAGTTAAGATATCTTTATAGATATTATTAATAAATAGTTATTAAACTAGTTCTAAATTTTATTTAAGATAACTAGAATTTATATAAAAAAAACTAATATATAACTAATAGATAATAAATAAATAAATAACTAACTAATAATAAAACTAAATTACGAGAATAATATTCTTTTATTTAAAAAACCAGAACTATAGTCTAAATAAAAGAAAGCCCAAAAATTAGATAAGATATACAAGTTGATATTATATATTTTATATAATAAAGATTAATAATTAGTTATTAAATTAGATATAAAAATAAGTTTAGTAGAATACTATTTAGATTATTAAAGATTATTATATTTCTATTAATAAGTCTAGATCTTAGATAATAAAGTATTATATAAAAAAATTATATAGAAAATATATAATTCTTATATAATAATATATCTAAATTAAGATATTATATATATAATATTATCTTAGTAGTTTTTCTAGTTAGAAATAATAAAAGATATATATTATTTTTTATAAAATTATATAATTTATAGAAGAAGTTTGGTGTAATATAATATGAAATATAAATTATTAAGATCTTTACTAATTCTATAATAAATATAGATAGAAATATCTATAGATTTTATTACTAGCCTATCCCCATCAAATAGAATAGAAGTGATAAATTATATAATAATAACAGATTAGTTAATAAAAAATATTATCCTAATAAGGATAAAAAATATAATAACTAAAGATATAACAAATATATTTCTAGTATATTTTTATATATATCATAAAGTCCTACTAGCAATAGTAAATAATCATAATCCTTAATTTATAAATAGATTCTAAAAGAGAGTATACAAGAAATTATTGATATAATAATATTTATTAATAATATTTTATCTATAAACTAACAATATAATAAAATATACTAATTAAGAGATCAAATATATTCTATATATATTCATTATCTATATATAAGATAACTAAGAGAAATTATTATTAACTATTACTACTATAATCAATAATTATAATATTACTATTACTAGAATATTATTATTCTCTTTTATTTATAGATATTATATTAATTTAATTAGAATTAATAATATTAACTAATTAAAAAATATTTTAATATAACTAAAATTAGTAGATAAAATCTTTATAAATTACCTATAAAAAATTACTAATTAGATCTAGATAATAATAGTTATTATATAAGTAATATAAAAAAAGTAGATAAATTAATAACAATAAGCTATACTAGTATATTAGAAAAAAGACTATATATAATTAAATCTATAAAATATATATATCTAATATCTTTCGAAGAAACTAGATTAGTTATATATACAATATTAAGTAATCGATATCTTATTATTATATATTATTCAATTAGATATTCCTACCAACATCTATTTTATATTTTATATCAAATTAGTATAATCTACAGCTACAAATCTACTTCTCTCTTAGATTATAGACGATATATAGCTACTATTATTATTAAGAGACAACAAGTTAGAGTACAAAATCGAACGGATTATAGCTATTCAATATAAGAAAATTAGGAAAGGATATCACAACGAAGCTCTTATAAAATAGATCGGCTGGGTAAAGCAAACTTGGCAGAAATTAAGCGACTTAGAAGACTGTACAGCACTAGACAAATTCGAGGCCTAATACAGCCCGTTTAACAGGTAATTCAACGGCAATTAGAGACAGAAACACACATTACTATCCCTATCGCACAAATAAAGCTAGGAGGGGGATATTGTCACAAGCCAGGGCCCGGTATTGATCACATAAGACACATAACCTTAGCGTACTAATAGCGGAGGACCAGCGTATTAAACTCCTTTCCTTAAGTTTATCGAACACAGTTCATGGTCTAGTATAGATTGAATCAAGTCTTACTTTAGCCCTTCACACAGTCTCTCTCTGCCGCCTTTGATGGCAGCACCATCTAAACTACTATCGTCCGAATATATACAAGAGTGAATAGAAGGACAGTGGGAGTTGGGTATTAGATCGGTCGTTATAGCTTCTTCTTCCTCCCATTCTCCTCTTCCATCTCTAGCTTTAGTATTCCGAATTGAAACACCGTTGTTGCCACGTCCTAACTCCGTTTAGGTTTCCCGTTGACAATATCAATGATATTAGATTAATGATATAATAATGATTAAAATGGATAATTATTAATAATAGTTAGTATATTCTATTTATATTAATAGGTAAAAAAGTTTAATATTTATAATTATGAATACAATACAAAATAGTATTTTTTAATATATTAAGTTTAATTTTGTTCATTTCTCTACTTTAGGATTATATAATTATAGTCTTTTAAAAAGTTGTTGAAATATTCAATTATAAGATCAATTATTATCAATTCTTAATTAAGTTATAGCAATATGAATTGTAGGATAGATAGAGCTAACAAGATTAAGTTTAGTAATAAAAGATCTAGTAATAATAACGATTTGGAGAATGAAAAGAGTAATAAGAGAAACAGTAGCAAGAAGAGTATAGATAATATAGATATATCTGATCTAGGGATTTCAAGATCTTTAAGATTTATATTGATATATTGATAGTAGAATCTGGAAGTCTAGAGATCTAACAGTACGTTTTCTATAGAGATGTCAGAAAAAAAACTTTTTCCGAAAGCAGTCATATTAATTCTTAAGGTATTTACTAAGACTATATTTATTTGTCAGAAAATTTGTTAAATCGGGATTATGTAGTTTTTGCTAGCCAATTACTAATTATATGATAATAAGGTATTAATTAGGTATTAATACTACTGAATTGGGCAGTTGAGGTCATAGAAGGGTCAGAATAGCTAAAGGAGTGTCAAAATAGCCGAAGATGGGGGGGGGGGCTCTCAATATAATATTGCACTATTTTCAATATAAAATAATAAATAAATATAGCCCATGACTCGACGGTTGGCTGAGGTAGGGCCCTACCTTGGATTTTAGTCACTAATCGGCTCGAAGAGTGTAGCAGGAAAACTTAGTAGTTTTGGAAAATAGTGCTGCATTTGATCTTTGCCTTCAGAGCCTTAGCCAAGGCTGGTCTCTTTTGCAAAAGATTTGCCAGGGCGGTTTGTAACTCTCGGGTTTGATGGAAGTCAAGCTCCGGTCTGCCTTGCATAGCTAATGGGATCATTCTAATAATATCACGAATATGGGTTTCTTCTTCGCGACTACCTTGGCGTCCATCCTGGGATAAGATCTTTTCCCTCAGGATCCATTCGGGGGCGAAGAATTTGACTACTTGGCCATTGATATTTAGCGTCTTCCTGTCACAGATTCAGCTAGAGCGTGTACTATATAATGTGTGCCTGGGCATATCCGCACATCATATGCGGATATGATGTGCGGATATGGTGGTCTTTTGGCTCAGCTGTTGGAACATTAGCCCAGGAATGATCCTTCACACTTCCGCGTAGCTACCTGATATTGTACTGGGGACGTTGCGGCCAAGTTTGGCGGTCAAACACTTCCACCTTCACCGACTGACCGGCTATTCCGGGCCAACGAAGCTTGTACGCTGGGATGGTGTGTCCAAATTGGCTGACTCCTTCGAAGTCGGCCGGGGAGGAGGTGAGGAGCTGGGCTGTAAGGCGGTCGGCGGTGATCAACATGAATGACTAGGTCAACGTCTTCAGTCCTTCGATACGTCTTCACTCCTTCGATTCGGGTCTGGACTTAACAAACAGGAGACGGCGCGTCCCATTACGGTGTAGTCGATGTCCAGTGAACCAAATGTGCGCTAGCGCGGAAACAACGGTTCCTAAATCTCGGCGAGTGAGCGGTGCCATTGTATATTTTGCACCTCAGACTGTGTCTGTAGGCACGCCATTCTGAGAAGTCAACAAATACAAGCAATACTTACTAGATATATTTAACTACGAAGTTTGGTTGAAGTGGAGGTTGACTGAATGTACTGTTTTACTTCCAGATTCGTACAGGCAAATAAAGAAACTGGTGATTGTCCGAATTTGATGCTCTATTTATGCTACTCCCTATAGCGATAGGCAAGAGCGAAGGGCGTAGTAGAGATATCAGATATCTTGCTCCCAGTGATGGCGTTTAGAGTAGACTGTTTAACTCTGGCGGTAGACCTGGCACTCATCCGCGGGTGACCCTCCGGACCCTCTACCCAACCCGCCCCGCAGGTGGGTAAGCGATCGAGTTGTCGGCCCTGAGGGTCACCTGCGGGTATACCTCAGGATCAACAAACAAGATAAACAGGTAAAAAATGTGACTTGTTTATAATACATAAATTATGTTGATTTTTTGTATATTTATCTATAATTTTAAATATAGTAGTAGAATAAGGAATCTAGAATTAAAATTATAAAAAAAACTCTATTTATTAATATATAAATTATTTAATATAGGATACAGAGAATAAAATAATATAATAATTATTAAGATGTAAGTGTATAGCTTTTAAATAACTTCGAGTGTTCACATTTTTTATCAGATATATACTATTATATATCAGATAAAGAAAGATTTATATTACTATTATTATTTTTATTATAATTTATAATCTTATTATTTTTAAGATCAAGTATTTTTATATAAGATTGTAAAAGAGATTATAAAAAAGATTACAGAAGAGATCATAGAAGAGATTATATAATAAAGATATATATATCTTATTTAAAGAAGGATTATAGGATAAATAATAGATAATTGATTTATTATTATTTTTTCTTATTTAGTATGAAATAAGATTGATTATATTATAAGTAGATTATATCGGAAGTTATTTGGAGTTTTTTAGTTTATTAAAGTATAAGATATATTAAATTTTATTATATTTATATATTTTAAATAAGTATAGCTTTTAGTTTATTAGGCTAGAGATTATAGAAAGTATTATAGTATTAAAAGTTTATATTAATATAGATAATAAGATTATAAATCTTACATATTTAAATATAAATATAATTATTATATAATCAGAGCAGAGGATAAAAGAATTTATTTTATTTAATGTATTAGTAATCTTATATTTTTATTATTAAATATATAATATTTATATATAATCCTTTCCTTTTTCTATTTAATCTCTATAGTTTTATTTTTTGAGTAATATCTTTATCTTTCTAAATAGATTATTTAGGCTTAATCAAATTATATATATAATATAAGAAATTTAGATAATTATGGATTTAGTATTAAACTTTAAAATCTAGATTATATTATTGATAATAGTTATACAGATAATATTATTAGATATATTATTTATTATGAGTATAAATATTTGATTAAGGATTTAATATTATTAGAAGATTTATATAATAATTTTATTCAGATTAGCTTTTAAGTACATATTAGAAAATGGTTTAAATCTAAGAAAGATTTTATGATAATCCTAGTTTTAATTAAGAAAATACATTATTAGTATTATAAATATTTATTAGAATAGTAATATCTAGTAATTAAGTATAAGGGATAGTTTTATATCCAATAATAGATTTGAAAGAGTAGTTTATTAGTTAATTATAATAAATCTATAAAGTCTTATATAGATTATCTTTTGAAAAGAAATTATTAATGTTAAAGAGACTAGTTATATGTAAGATATAAGATCATAGAACTTTTTATATTTAAAGAATAAGAAAGGTAAATATATTATAATAACTAGATTTAGAAGTTTCTATTTTTAAGTACTCTATACAAATATTTAAATAAGCATTTTTTAATCTTAGTAGATTATTTTTAAATTAATTCTAAATTAAGAGATAAGTTTGTTATATATATAATTTAGATAAGTAGTTTTTTTATCTCTTACTAATATTATAGTCTTTTAAAGTATTTATTTATTGATAATATATTAGAATATATTAAAGCTAGATATTTAAGAACTATATAATATTATCTATATATTATATCTAGTTTTCTATCTTTAATATAAACTATTTGATTAAAATCTTCTTAATAAGATATATAATATCTTATATTCTAATTAATCTATTTTTTTCTTTTATAATTAGTTTAAAATTATTATTCAATAAATTTCTAATTTATCTTTATTTTATATAATAGATATTAGTTATTAAAAGATAGAATAATTATTAAATATTATATTAAATAAAGATTAATTTACTAGAAATAAATTTAAGAAAAAAATATTATTTAAGATAAGATATAAGAGATTATCTATTTTAATATTTTTAATTATTAAGAAAGGATATTTATCTAAAAGTTAAGATATGATTTAAAGGATTTGTAGAAGACCTAAAAAGGAAGACTTATAGAAAGTAAATAATAAAAAAGTTATTATATAAAAGAGAATTAGTTTATCCTAGTTATAAAAAGATATAAAATTAATAGATTATTTTTAGATTTATTTAGACTCAAATTATCTAATCTAATTAGTTAATATAGAAGATATATATAACGTAATTCACGGCTAACCCGTTAACACGGTTAACCTGTTAATCCACCACCCATCTAAATTTTCTATCAATAATAACTCTACAAAAATTATATTAAATTATCTCAAATTAACGCTCCATACAACGAGTAATATTGTGCCCTAAACCTCCACATCCGTTATATCTTTGTGGAGCCTTCCTATATAGTAAATTGGCTTGATTTGCCACTTCGCTAGCCTCGTCAAATACAACTTTATTATCTTTAACAGGCTGGTTTAGCTGTTAAACTAACTATTAGCCTTCTGTAATAGTTAGGCCTCTATTGTGTTTTATTTATTTATTGGGTTGTATTTTTTTTTGGCTCTTTTTTCTTATTAGTATATCGTAAATCGATATTCTCTTTAGCTAAAATTTTAGTTATATATATTAATAAAGTTACACTTTTGATGATTAAATTTAGAGCTTTTTTTGAAGATAATAGAGGACTTTTAGATTGTTTTATAAATAGATCTTTAACTAATTTTATCTATCTCTCGAGTTCGAGTATAATTTTAGATATTTTAAGCGAAATTTTGCTTGAAATGTTATTTAGTTAACTAGATAATAATAAAGATATTCGAAGATATTAAGCTTAGAAAGTACCCTTTTAGTATTAATTAGAGTTAAACCAGCAGCTATAAAACTACTTTGAATAATATAAGACTAGAATATTTCTTTTCTTATATAAGAATATTATATTAGAAAATTAAACTTATTAATATAGTTATAACTAGTTTAGACTAAATTATTTATAAATCGATTATATATATATTTCAAGACTATAAAATATCTAGTATTAAATAATTAGAGTAGATATAATAGATATATAGATATATAAAGTAGTATAATATTGTTTTTAGTATAAATTCAATTAAATTAAGATATTAGATAGTTTCTATAACTATTAAATATTAATAATCAATATTAATCTTATATATATAAATTTATATATAGAATAAAATATTTTTCTAATTAATAAAAGTCTATCTTATCTATTATCTAACTATTATTCGAGATTTTAATTCGCTAGTCTTATAATAGATTATTAAACTAACTAGTATTATAGACTTAGTCTTTAAATATAATATATAATAGAAATAATAAATTATTAACACAGATTATCTTAATTATAATAACTTATTTACAATTTCTAAACTATAAAACCTTTTGTTAACTATAATATTCTACTTAGATAACTATCTTTTATATTAATATAAGATCTATTACAAATCTAGTCTTATCAAAGTTATAGATATCTTCTAGTAAAATACTATTCTCCTTGATTGTATATTATTGTCAAGGAACAATGGGGACTCGATGGTGAAACGCCATCGAGTCAACATTGGATGTGCCTTTGAAGATATATTGGGACCCTTTGGGCCCAAGTTGCACCTTTCAAGGCCGGGAAAGCGGGGCCCCGGGACTCTCTTGCATCCTATTGGTTAGATTAGGGCCGAACCCCTGGCGAACCCCCTTATAAAAGGGCTGTCCTTTTAGATAGAAAGAGTAAGCTTTAGCCTTTGTTCAGACCGGAACCCTATAGTGGGATCCCATCGAATATCATTGTCTCGCCTGGTCAACTGGTGCCACCCAAATCTGGCAGTTCCATTACAATTATATAGTTATAAACCACTCTTTTATAAAGTTCGGATCCTTATTTTAAGTATATTTATAATTATATCATCTAGAAAAATATATTTAGAGTTTATTATGTTGTTTAATAACATTTAAGACCTAATTAACTCTAACTATTAGAGAAGAAGTTAAATCTTATGTTTATAGAAGGATATTAACTATTTCTTATATAGTAAAAGACCTAGAAGCTGCTCTACATATATCTATAGAAATAATCTATTCAGTAAACAAATCCTCTTCTAATTAAGTCAATTTATAACGATACCAACAGTTATCGACGTGTGAAGTTATTCTATTAGCGTAATCGTGAAGGGTAGTGTAGGATAACTCGAATAGCTTTGTAGCAGTGTGGAGGGACTTAATTTGGCCTTTTTTAACTGCTTCAAGAGCTAATAAGACCCTTCCCTCTTGTTTAGCAGATTTTTGCCACGATTCCGATCGAATTGGTGCCATATTGGAGGTTTGAAGATGGAAGGTAGGAGGAGATGCGTGGTTTTCGGTGGGGTTAGCGGGTTAACCGCGTTAACGGGTTAGCCGTGAATTACGTTGGATAAAAATATTATCTTGAAGATTAATAAGAATTATCTTTATTGATTTTTTAGTAGACTTTTATATAATCTAGTTTAATCTAGAGATTAGTTTTTAGATCAAGATCTTTAATCTAATATTAGATCTAGATTAAATTAGATTATTAAGTTATATAAAAGTTTATCTTTATTTGAAATATAAATAATAAATAACTAGATAATATTTATAGTCTATGGATAATTTTTAGATTATATCTATAGATAGTTTAGGATATTTATAGATAGATAAGTATAGATAATAGATAAGACTAACTTATATATTTTATGAAATTTATATAAAAATCTTTATTTATAATAAGATTTATCTAATTCTAATTATTTTTTAGTCTTTTTTATATAAGATCTAGATAACTAGAGATAAGAAAAATTAACAAAAATTAAATAAGATTTTTAAAGATTAATTATCTTATATAATTTAATATCTCTATTTTTTCATATTAAGAATAAAAAATATATATTATTTATTATATAATATATATTACTATCTATCTACTTGGAAATATATATTAATAATATATTATTATTATTTAATTCTTTTATTTATTACTATTTTAATATTATATATACTAGAATAGTAGTAAATAATAATATTTTAAAAACTAAATTATTAAATTTATATATCTAAAATAAATAAAGTAGAAAGGAATTATATATTGAAGGATCAACAAAGATCGATATAGATAACTTTTAAAAGACTCTTAGAGAATTAGGATCAGAGTTAGGATTAGTAAGATTAGACTCTAATCTTCTAAGATACAGATAAAGATTCCTAAACTTAGATTTACAAGATAGATAAATATTAGATCTATCTAGTAATAAACCGAACTAGGATCTATAAAAGAATTATTAGATTTAGATAACATTAATAGATTAGATAAGATAATAATATTTAATAAGATTTTATCATAACATTCTAGTCTATATAAAGATTAAAACTTACTCTTTTATCTAAATAAATAAAGAGATTTATTCTTAGCTTAGATTTTAGCTCTAATCTAACTAATAAGATATAAAGAGTCTAATAGTTATATTTTATCAATATTAAATAGTATAACTTTTAACTTAAAATATCTTAATATATCTTTAAAAATATTCTTAATATTAATTCAACGATATTCTACTATTAAATCTTATTATTTCTTAATAATTATCCTCCTCTCTATACTAGTTATCTTTAACTAGTTAAAGATTCTATTTTTATTATAAGATTTATAAATTTAGTAGAAGATAAGAAACTAGAATTAATATATAGAAAAAAAGAGAAATCCTAGTATAAAAAGATATTAAAATTATATATTTTAAGTAGTAATTATCACTATTTATATAATTCTACCATTATTTACTACCTAGATAAGTCTTATATATTATCTATATCCATCTATCTCATATAGACTATGAAGATACCTATAGATTATTTATAAATTATCTAAAAATATATAATTATCTTTTTTCGGATATACTAAACTATATAAAATCACTTATCTATCTAAATAAAATACTATTTCTAGCAGCTATTCTAGTTAGTCTTTACTTAATTAAATAATTTAACTATATTAACTATATAAATTAAATATTAAAGTTAAAAAATATTAGTAATATTTCTAATAATAATACTTTATATCTATTTTTAGTAGATTAAATCTTATAATAGATAGTTATAGATAATATTACAAATTATAGATTATTAATTACTAAAAAGATATATTTTTTAATATAAATATATCTTTTTAATAATATAATTATATCTTTTTTATATATTTTTATATTAATAAATATAATTAGTTGTTTAATAAATTAAGTTATATATAATATTTCTATTTAAATATAGATTTTATTTTAACAGAACTATATATATTAGATATAAAATAATCTTAAATAATAATCTTTATCCTAAAAATAAGAGTATGTAAATATAAAAAGAGATTAAAATAAGATTAAAATAAGATAGATAATCGATAGATATCTTGTAGATTATCTATAAATAATCTATAAATTTAATTAATTAGAATAGATATTATTAGATATAATAGATAAAAGTTTTATAAATTATTATAAAAAAAAATTAAACTCTCTAAATCTATTAATTATAAAACTTTATAAAAATAAGTATTTATCAAGAAGAAAGTAAATCAGAGTTAGAATACAACAACAACAATATTCCGATTTAGAATACTAAAACTAAGAAAAGAAGAAAAAAAAGAGCTACTACAACCAATCTAATACCTAACTCCCACCATCCTCCCATCCACTTTCGTATATATTCAGACAACATTAGTTCAGACAATACTACTAAGATAGATATATTTTAAAAAATAAAAGATATAAAAATTGTAAAAGATATATAAATAAAATCTAAATTAGTAATTAATTATAATATTTATTAGTTAAATAAAAGATTAAAAATAAGATTATTAAATTAAAAATATAGAGATTATCTAGATTATTAGTATTATATAAAAATAATATATATATTAGACAACTAAGAAAATTAAGATATTATAATAAAAGAAATAAGACTAGACTAGTTATTTTTAATTATATAATAAGATAAATATTATTAGTTATTAGCTACTATCCTTAATACTAGTACTATCTGAATTAATATTATGTGAATATATATAAAAGTAGACAAGAAGATAGTAGGAGTTAGATATTAGATCGGTTATAGTAGCTTCTTTTTTTCTTTCTTAGCTTTAGTATTCTAGATTAAAACGTTGTTATTACTATATCTTAACTCCGATTTAGTTTGTTTTTAATAATATTAGAACTTATCTTTTTTCTTTTCTTTTTTTTTTCGTTGTGATATATATTATTAATACTCGATTTTATATTATTTATATTAAGATATTTTGTTATAACTAATTAATTTTATTATATCTCTCTATAATTAAAAGTATAATCTAGAGAAAGTAGAGCAGTAGACTAGAAACTATATCTCTATCTTAGATATATTTCCCGAATCTCTAATTAAGGAGTATAATAAAAACTTTATTTATAAATTATCTAAAAAATTAATTTTTAATATTATAATTATTAATGTTTATTAGAATACTTATCTTTTTATTAATATTGAATAGATTAAGAAGTTCGAAAAACTATTTTAACAAAATTATAATATCTTTAGAATAATATAGCTATAATAATATATTCTTCAAATAAGAAATAACTAAAATTTAGAAAAGAGTTAATTTAATAATAAATTTAATAATAGTAGTTAAAGAAATAAATTATCTAAATTGATAAAGAATTTAAATATTTATAATAAAGATAATAAAATATAATTAAAGAATATTATTGGAGTTTTTAAGGTAGGTTTAATAGTATATTAAAAGAGAATTAAGTATAATATTAACTAGAGATTAATTGAAATCTTCTAAAATATCTAATATATCTTTTTGTAATAAAGAAATATTGATCTAATTTAAATAGTAATATATTATTATTAAATAAAAGTTTAAATTAAATAAAGATTATTCTTTATTAGTTTTATATTATATAATATAGAATTAATTAATACAAGAAAAATATTTTAAATAAATTAGTTTATATTCTAAATAAATATAAATTTTAGCTTATTAGATTAGAGATTATAGAAAATATTATAATATTAAAGATTTATATTAATATAGAAAATAAGACTATAAATCTTATATATTTAAATATAAAGATAATTAGTTATATAATTAGAGAATAAAAGAACTTATCTTATTTAATATATTAATAATCTTGTATTTTTATTATTAAATATATAATATTTATTATATATAATCTTTTTTTTATTTAATCTCTATAATTTTATTCTTCAATAATACCTTTATCTTCCTAAATAGATTATTTAGATTTAATTAAATTATATATATAATATAAAGAATTTAGATGATTATAAACTTAATATTAAACTTTAGAGGCTAGATTACATTATTAATAATAGTCATAAAGATTATATTGTTAGATATATTATCTATTATAATTATAAATACTTGATTAAGGATTCGATACTATTAAAAAGTCTATATAATAATTTTATTAAGATTAGCTTTTAAATATATAATAAAAAATAATTTAAATCTAAAAAAGACTTTATAATAATCCTAGTTTCGATTAAGAAAATATATTATTATTATAAATACTTATTAGAATAATAATATCTAATAATTAAATATAAAAGAGAGTTTTATATCTAATAATAGATTCTAAAAGACAATTTATTAATTAACTATAATAAATTTATAAAATCTTATACAGATTACTTTCCAAGAAAGAATAACTAATATCAAAAAGATTAGTTATATATAAGATATAAGATTATAAAACTCTTGATATTTAAGGAATATCTCTAAATTAGAAGATAAGTATATTAATTTCTAAGATATTCTTAACTATTTGAAGATAATCTATTATAATCTCTATAAATATAAGATTATTAGAAATATACTTAAAGAGCTAAAAATAAAGTAAAAATAATTTTTAAGACTTTATAAAAGAATTTATATATTTGATATTCTAAAGAGAAATTTATATAAATAATAATAGTAATAAAAAGAAGTTATATGATTAGTTCTTATCATATATATAAATTCTAGTATTTTCTGATTATAAGAATAGTTAAATTTGATAATTAATTTTATAAATAATTATTTTAATAATAAAAAATATAATAATGGAGAGGATAAGAATAGTTATCCTAAATCTATAGATTCTAGTAATAAGATAACTAAAAAAAGTTATAAAAAGTCTAATATAATAACTTATATAAATTATAATTAATAGATTTAGATATAATAAAAAGTCTATAAAAAAAGATAATATAGATAAGTATAAAAGAAATATTTTACAAAAAAAATATTCTAAATCATAAAAATTATCATAATTATAGTAACTCTGAGTAATAAATAAGAGTCAAGATAAATATAATAAAACAAAATAAATCTATATTATAAAGAAATATAAGAAAAACAAGATATTATATTAATAATAAAAGATCTAGAAGCTAATTAAGCTCTAGACTATACTAGATAAGTATAAGATCACGAAAAAAAAGATAGATAAAATTATAAGAGATACTAACTATAATAAAATATAAATATATAAGAAGAGTGATATCTTAGAACTATTAAAAGAGAATTAGTGATATAAATTCTTAGAAATCGAATAAGATTATAGAAGTTAGATCTAGGATAGATCTAAATCCTATAAACTAGAAGAATAACTCTAAAAGATGTAAAATCTTGTTTAAAAAACAAAAGATTTTTAAAATCTTAAATTCGGATCTTTATATTCTAGACTATATTATAAAAACCTAGAATAAAGTATTAAATAATTCGACTAAATTATTAAAGAAAAGTTTTATATCAAAAATATAGTCCTAAGATTAAATAAAGTATATAAGTTTATAAATAATTAACTTACTAAGAAAGAAAAGATATAGGTATAAGTTAAGTATAATCTTAAGTAATATAAGTATTATCAAGATAATAATCTCTATTATAGGATGGGATATTTATATAATAATACAGATTATTTATATTATACATATATTAGATATTCCGATTATAGTATAATATCTTTTATATAATACTACAAAATATAATATTATTAATAATATTAGAAAGACAAAGATAAAGTTAAGTCTTACTAAATATATCTAAATATAAATAAAAAGAAGTTATAATAAAAATATTAATACAAGGATAATTATCTAATTAGATATAGATAAATATTATCTAAATTTATTATAGAGATCTGGAACTAATTAATTTATAGAATATAATAAAAACTTTATCTAAAAATCAAGTTAACTATTATAGGAAGGAAAGTATAAATATTTATTGACTCTAGAATATATAGAAATTTTATATCTAAGATATAAGCTAAGATCTATAAAATATCTATCTATATTTATAAAGAGCTAAAGTAAGACTTGATTCAATCTATACTAGGCTATAAACTGTGTTCGATAAACTTAAGGAAAGGAGTTTAATATGCTAGTCCTCTGTTATTAGTACACCAAGGTTATATGTCCTATATGATTAACACCGGGCCCTGGTCCGTGACAATACCCCCCTCCTAGCTTTATTTGTCCAATAGATATAGTAATATATATTTCTGTCTCTAATTGCCGTCGAATTATCTATTAAACAGGGCTGTATTAGGCCTTAAACTTGTCTAATACTATATAGTCTTCTAAGTCGCTCAATTTCTGCTATATTTGCTCCACCTAGCTGATCTATTTTATAAGAGCTTTATTATGATATCTCTTTCTAATTTTCTTATATCGAACAGCCATGATCTATTCAACTTTATACTCTAACTTATTATCTACTAATAGCAGTAATAGCTGTATATCATCTATAATCTGGGAGGATAATAGATCTATAGTCACAGATTATACTAATTCGATATAGAATATAAAATAAATACTAGTAGGAATATCTAATTAGATAGTATATAGCAATAGAATATCGACCACTCGATACTATATATATAATTAGTCTAACTTTTTTAAAAGATATTAGATATATATATTCTATAGATTCAACCATATATAGTCTTTTTTTTAATATACTAGTATAACTTATTATTATTGATTTATCTGTTCTTTCTATATTACTTATATAATAACTATTATTATCTAGGTCTAATCGATAACTTCTTATAAATAATTTATAAAGATTTTATCTATTAACTCAGATTATATTAGAATATCTTTTAATTAGTTAATATCGTCAATTCTAATTAGATTAATATAATATCTATAAATAAAAAAGAATAGTAATATTCTAGTAATAATAATATTATAATTATTAATTATAATAATAATAATTAATAATAGTTTCTCTTAGTTATCCTATATATAAATAGTAAATATATATAGAATATATTCGATCTCTTAATTAATATACTTTATTATATTATCAGTTTATAGATAAAATATTATTAATAAATACTATTATATCGATAGTTTTTTATATACTCTTTTCTAGAACCTATTTATAAATTAAAGATCACAATTACTTACTATTACTAGTAAAACTTTATATTATATATAAAAATATATTAAGAATATATTTACTATATTTTCGGCTATTATATCCTTTATCTTTATTAAGATAACACTCTTTATTAACTAATCTATTATTATTATATAATTTATTATTTCTATTCTATTTAATAAAAACAGACTAATAATAAAATATATAGATATTTCTACCTATATTTATTATAAAATTAGTAAAGATCTTAATAATCTATATTTTATATTATATTAGACCGAACTTTTTTTATAAACTATATAATTTCATAAAAAATAGTATATATCTTTTACTACTCCCGGCCAAAAAAACTACTAAGATAATATTATATATATAATATCTTAATCTAGATATACTATTATATAGAAATTATATATTTTCTATATAATTTCTATACATAATATTTTATTATCTAGAATCTAGATTTATTAACAGAAATATAATAGTTCTTAATAATCTAAATAATATTCTATTAGACTTATCTTTATATCTAATTTAATAACTAATCATCGATCTTTATTATATAAAATATATAATATTTATTAATATATCTTATCCAATTTTCAGACTTTTCTCTATTTAGACTATAATTCTAATTTCTTAAATAAGAAAATATTATTCTCGAAATTTAGTTTTATTATCAATTAGTTATTTATTTATTCATCATCTATTAATTATATATTAATCTTTTTTATATAAATCTTAGCTATCTTAAATAAGATTCAGAACTAGTTTAATAACTATTTATCGATAATATCTATAAAAATATCTTAACTCTATTATAAGAATATATCTAATCTTATAACAAATTTCCTTAATTAACATATAAGATTAAAGTCGAATTCTATTAGTATATCTATCTACTATATTTATTACTTATTTAGATACTATATTTTACTAAAATACTAGAGATTTTTATAATCTATTATAATTATAAACTATAGTACTATCTTTAACTCTAATCTCTATTCCTATAATATTCAAATAATTACTAATAATATTTTTTATTATAGATTTTATAATTTAACTTTATAAAAAATAGTTTTTATAAAAAATAAATATAAGATTATAATTTTCTATCTATTTTATATTAAAATAAGATTATTCTTATTATCTAACCCAAGATATTAGTCTTAATAACCATATTCTATCTCTTCTTAAAATATATTAATATTAATATATTAATAAATAAATCTTTTAGCTCTATAAAGGTCTATTAACATTTATTATCTTATTTAAATATAATATCCTTTTTTATAAATCTTATAAAAGATACTAATAAGTCTATAAATTAAAGAATAAATAATTAATAGAAATTTATAAATCTGATAAAACTCTATATATTATATATCAATTTAAGATATTCCTAGATCTGAATTATTTCTACTTTCTTAAGATCTATATAAATCTTCTTCTCTACTTAAATAACAAATCCTAGATATTTAACTAAGTCTTATTTAAATTCCGATTTTATAATATTATATTAAAGATTTATATCTTTAAACTTCTATAATACTTTAATAACCTTTTACTAATAATCTTTTAGACTTTTACTAGAATATACAATAATATCATCGATATATATTAATATAAAATTATCGAGAAACCTACAAAAAATCTAATTAATATATCTCTAGAATATCACTAGTATATCTATTAATCTAAAGAAAGTTATATTTTATTTGTAGAGTCTATAATATATTTAGAAAGCTGTTTTCTATTTCTTTTTTTATATTATATAGATCTTATAGAATATAGTAATAATATTAAGTTTTATAAACTATCTTATCTAGCTTATATTTTATAATATCTTATATATTAAAGATAAAGGATAATAATCTTTTATTATTTATTTATTTAGTCTTTAATAATTAATACAAAATTATATATTATTATCTAGTTTTTATACTAATAATATTAGCACTATTACTAGTAATTAACTAACTTTTATAAAGTTTTTACTAAATAGATTTGTTAATATCTTTTTTAGATATAAGAGTTTCTCTTTATTTATACTATATAATAGTCTATATAACAAAGATTTTTTAATCCTATTCTAATCTTATTTTAATAAGATTTTATAATTAATTCTAGATTAATATAAAAATAATTATTTAGCTAATTATTAGCTAAAGACTTTTAACTATTACTAATAATATTTTAGTAGCTTTTTCTTTATATCGATATATCTTTTTAGCTAGAAGGTTTTTTTAATATTATTTATCGAGATCTTACTAATTTATAACTATTTTATATTTATCTCTTAATATATTAATTTATCGATTTTTATTTTTGTTATTTTTTTAAGCTATAATATCTTTATTTTAATAAGTCTAATTAAGTGATCTACTCGATTCTAGTATCTAATATATTCTCTTAACTTTAAGAAGATATCTAGATATCTTTTTTTAGCTAAATAATATCTATTTATTTTATAGAGTTATAGATCTTCTAGAATTATACTATCTTTTTATAGTTTAATAATATAAATAAATACTCGATCTTAGTAGTAATTATAAATATCGAGATTAAAGTATATGATATAGATTATTTAGTACTAGTTTAGGACTATTTTATCTAATATTTATATATATATCTTGATATATAAGAGATTAAGCAACTATATTAATAACTAGTTTATAATTATATAATAATAATAGTTATTATTAATAAGAGTTAATATAAATTAGATTTTATTAACTCTAGTATCGACTATAAATAGTAATATTCTATTTCTTAATAGCTTTTTAATCTTTTTTTACTCTTATTTACAACTTAGAATAAGAATTACTTATTTTCTGTCTTATCAAAAATAATCTCTCTATTTTTACTTAATAATAAGATCTTGTTTTTTTTATTATTTATAATCTTTAACTTCTTAATCTATATAATATATTTCTTCTTGTTCTTACTTAATTTAATAATATTTATTAATTAATTTAGAAACTATATAGATCGGAGTTTATAGTCTTATATAAGATAGTTTATCTTATTATAGTAGAAATATCTATTTTTTTTTATTATTATTTAATCTTGTCTAGGATTATTTATTATATTTATCTAGAAGAAACTTTTTGTAATTATAATTATTTTATATAGGGTTTAATATATTTTATTTATATTATTAGTATCTAGTCTATTTTATTATTAGTCTTTATATAAAGATATATTCTATATTAATCTAATTCTAGTATATTATTATCTAAATTAATTTTTTATAAATATATAATTAGTCTTAAATAGATACTAGATATATCTTAAACTAATAATATCTTTTTTATCTTCTAGTTTATAATTATTTATAAGATATCTTATTTTATTTTATTAGATTATTCTATAGCTCTTATATCTATAAGCTCTTTCTTAAATTATAGGAAGAATTTTATAAAAGACTAATCTTCTTATTAATATAATATATAAAGTTTTTTATATATTTTTGTTTAGAGATTAAGATCTCTATAAATATCTTCTAGATATATTAATAGATTAAAAATATTTTTATTATTATATTAATAGATTTTTATAAATAAGATATAGTTTTTTATTACTAATTTTTCTAAATAAAAGAAGATATAAGTTAATTAGTTTTATAGATCTCTAATAATATTATTATCAATCCTAAGCTTATTTTCTATTATAGTTTTCTATATAAACTAATTAGATAAATTTCTTATAAATATTATTAGATCTAGAAGATATATATAAAGTTATTATATAATTATTTATACTAGTTCTGTTAATATTTCTATTTTTATTTAGAAAGAAGCTAGTAATATATCTATTATCTTTACTAGGATTCCTGTCTTTATTATTATAAAGATTAGGGTTATTGTTATATTTATTAATAAGACTTCTAGTTAGACTTTTAATCTTTTTATCTATTCTTCTATAATCTTTTCTAGTATTATTTGATTTTATATTAGCTAGTCTAATAAAACCTGATTTATCTTCTATATCTATACTAGTTAATTTACTAGTATCTTTTGTTATATTATAATAATATTATTATATTTTATATTACTTTATTCTATCTGTTTTATTAATATTTAGATCTATAATAAGAGATCTAATAATTTATTATCTCTATTTATATTATCTAAGTTTCCTAATCTATTATCTATTAAATTAGTCTTAATTTTATATTATACTATTATATACTCAAGCTGGTTATTATAAGATTTTCGATATCTACTAAATTTTAATATTTAATATATCTGTTATACTAATATCTCTGTTCTATTATTCCGCTAAATCGATAGTGATCTAGAGATAGTCTGTTATATACTCGAGTTGATTATCTCGAGACTTTTGTTGTTTACTAATATTCGACACCTGGTATATTTGTTACGTCGATGTCTTTGTTCTGATATTTCACCGAATTAACAACGATTCAGGGGTACTTTGTTGTACTCGAGCCGACTACCTCGAGGCCTCTAATAACCAATAAAGGTTTGGCTGTTCTGTAAGCGAAGTTTATCGAATGTGAAGGGCTAAAATAAGACTTGATTTAATCTGTACTAGGCCACGAACTATGTTCGATAAACTTAAGAAAGGGAGTTTAATGTGCCGGTCCTCCGCTATTAGTACGCCAAGGTCACATGTCCTACGTGATCAACACCGGGCCCTGGCCTATGATATCTAGACTTATGATTTAAAAGACTTAACAAAAATTACTATATCTCTTTTAAATCTATAAAGGATGAAATTTATTAATATCTTAATAGTAATATATATTATCTTTTTATCTTAATTAAAAGATTTTATATCTAATATATTTATACTGGATCTTATTAAGATTAAATTATTATCTTTCTAGAAAGAATATTAAACTTGTTTTTTTATAATTATAATCTTTATATAAGATATTTTATTAATTCTAGTAATAAATATAGATATTAAATAATTATTTAATATTACTTATAATATTTCCTATTACTACTAAAATATATAAAATCAGAGATAATTAAGAATTTAATAATATTTCTTTATATATTATAGTTTAACTTATAAAAAAAACACAGAAACTCAAAAAAAAATTTCTGATTAGAGAAGATCTATATTATAAAAAAAAAAAGAGAAGAGAAGCTTAATAAGATTAATATTAAGCTTGTTAATAATTTAGAGAAGCTTAAAAAAAAAGATATATTAATTAATCTAATTAATAAAGATTTAGAGAACCTTAACTAGAAGATATTATTATTAAAGATAGCTAATACTTAATAGATATCTAGAAGAAAGTAGAAGACTAGAAAAGATAAAGATTTTAAAAGTTATTAACTAAAATTAAATAGTTTAAGATAAATTTTTTTCCTAGTAACTTGTAAACTTAAAAATAAGATATATTAGTCTCCTAAATCAAGATTAAGCTATCTTAATATATAATTTATAATAAGATCTATCTTATATAACCTGATACCAAAACTTTAATAGAAATATGTATAAAATATATCCTTAATAGAAATGTACTATGATATCATACTATAACCTAATTAAGGCCCTAGTAACTTAGCCTAGATTACCCAATTCAACCTAGATCTAGTACTAGGCCGGAGATCTTGATCTAAAACCTAATCTAGTCCGGGTTAGGTCTGGGTTAGGTCTGGGTTAGATCTGGGTTAAGCTAGGTTGTGCAGAAGCCTAATATTAGATTAGTAATATTTATATTTAAAAAGTTTGTATATATAATTTTATTAATATAATCTATAAAAAAATTATTATAATAGATTTTTAGAAGTTTTTATCTTAGATAACTAAAAAGATATAAAGTTATTTTTAACATATTAATAGTTTATTATTTAATCTCTATATATTAGAGATTTCTTTTCTCTAAAGATATTTTATTTTTTAGTATACTAGACTATCTTCTCTTTATAAATTTATAGTTTCTTTCAAAGAATTAATACTAATTTTTTCTTAATATAAGATTTCTTTAATAATAATTAACTAGACTAAATTTAATAAAATTATATAAATATAATCTATTTTATTTAATATAACTTAATTAGCTAATTCTAAATATTAATAATATTCTTCTTCTTAACTTAACATATCTAGTTTATCTAGATCTAATTTAATTTAGTCTAGATTTATTAGAGATTTACTTATGAATTTTAATTTTATTATCTAGATTATTATAATAAAAAATATAATAGACTAAGAAATCTTATATACTATAGTTATATATAATATAAAATTAGTAAGATAGAAAATCTTATATTCTATAACTATCTATAATATAAGTTTAGTAGTTATATTATTATGATTTAGTGATATATAGACTTTAATTATTTTTAAAGGCTAGTAAATATATCATTAAAGATTTTATTCTTATTTAGCTATCTTAATAATCTATTAATAAGATTAGTTTTATCTATTTAATATTTTATAATAAAATCCAAAAAAGATAATATTATTATCTATCTAAATTAGTATCTATTCGGATATAATTATTTTATAAAGATCTAGATATTTAAATAGATAAATAATTATATAGAATTCTTAATCAGATATAAAATAGTTAAACTCTATTTTAGAGAATTTCTTTAACTAAAAAATAATAAAAGAATAGATCTCTTTCTAATTTAATTAAGATAAGATATCTTTTATATTATACTTTAAAATATTAGTTTCTAATTAGATTAGTTATTAGAGATTAAAATAATAAAAAAATAATATCTTTTTAAATATATTTAAAAACTAATAAAATATAGTTAGTTATTTTTTATCAAAGATAACTAAATCTAATTTCTTTCTATTCTTATTTCTCTTAAGTATTATTATTAATAGTATTATAATTAGAAAATAATTCTAGATAAATCTTTTATAAAAATTATAAAATCTTAAGAAAATCTAGATTTTATAATAAAAGATAAATATTTCCCAATTTATAATAACTTTAATTTATTTAGGATTCATTTATATATTATCTTATTTTATAATAAAACCTAGAAATTTAATCTTAAATTAATAAAAAATATATTTAAAAGACTTTATATAGAATTCGAATTCTTATATTTATTAAAGAATTTAATAGATATAGTAGATATATTCTAAATAAGTTTTTAAGAAAATTAAGATTTTATTAAGATAAATAATATAGATATAATTTTAGAATATTATTAATATATTTATTAGATTAAATAATATAACTATATATTTAAAATAGCTATATTATGTTTAGAATATAATTTTCTATTTATCTTTAGATATAATATAGATCTAATAATAAATATCTTAGATATCTATCTTCAAAAACTATTAGATTTTTTATAGACAGTCTAATATTTCTATAATTAATAATAAAAGATAATAATTCTAAACTAAAATATAGTTAAGTCTTTTATAATCTATACAAAACTATAGATTTTTATTTTTTTAGATATATAAAAAAATAGAGTTATGGTAAGACTCTAAGATAGATAGATTTATCCTAATTTAATAATTTTATTAATATATTTATAGAAGATATCTAACTTTTTCTATGTCCAGGTAATTAAGATATCCAAGCAGAAAACCTTACTAAAACAGACACTTCTGATTATATATCACACCTTATTTCACAAAATTTCTTATATCTTAAAGGTGGTAGACTATATATACTGAGAGAGGAACCAAAACCGTGGTAGATATAGTAATATGGTCCACGAGTGAGTTCCGCAGGCCCTTACCCGAATTAAGAAAAAAAACTCAAATTTCATATTATTAACCACACAAAATTTAATTCTACTATCTATTAGGACATCTATTACACATATACCCAACTACTCTACATATTGAACAAGTTAGAGGCCTTTGTTTAGTAGGCTGTGGAGATAAATTTTGCTCCGAATTCGAGGCCTCTCCTCTCTCTTCTGATACCTTTAAATATACTTCTAGTAACGCTAAGACCTCTATACTAGTTATCTCTTCATTTTATAGTATTTAGATCTTTGATTTACCACAATTCATAGTTTGACGCTGGTTTTCAGAGATATAGATCTTGTAGTTATATTAAATAATAATAACTTAATCTATATAAATCTCTCTATTTTTAGCTATTTAATCAATTTGATATAATAATTCCTCTAGAGATTATAATCGGAAATATTATCTTATTAACTATTTAATAGATATAATTTAATATTATAATTAATCTTTATTTAGAGATATTTTAAACAAAAATTTACTTGATAAACTTGAGCTTAAAGAAGATAATATACAAAGTTAGATATGAAGTTTCGAGATAACTCGATCTAGATTAAAAAAACTAAACTAGTAGTAATAAATAAATTTACAATATTATCGAATTTAAAGGTTGATATCTATATTTCTAAATAGATTTAGAGAAAATCGAGTTTATTAATATAACTAACTCGATATTAGATAAGATCTTAGATAAATATTCTATATATCTTTTTTAATATATTAAAACAATCTATATCAAGAAGTTATAATAAATATAATAAATATAGAGATATATAAAGTAGAATAATATTATTCTTTTTATAGATCTTATTAAATTAAAAAATTAAATAGCTATTATAACTAGATAGATATTTCTATCTTATATTATTATAAAAAAGAAAATTTTTATCTAAGATTAGTTTAATTATCTTAAACCTGACTAGCTTCTTAAAATAAAGGTTAATAGTTAGATAACTAATAAAATTAGAGTTTATTAGCTTTAAAAAATCTTTATTCTAGCTATAACAAGTCGAACTATTAAAAAATATCGACTTTTGATACTTGATAGTAATAAATATTATCTTAATTATAATAATCTATTTATAATTTCTAGACTATAAAATCTTCTTTTTTCTATAATATCTAGTTTAAGTAATAACTTTACTAGTTATTATAATTCTGATTATAAAACCTATTTTATTAAAATTATAGATATCTTAATTAATAATACTATAATTATAAATTATATAATTAACTAAATTAAACTATTCTTTAATAACTCTAAGATCCTTGTTTTAAATCTTTTAATAATTATATCATCGAGATATAGTAACTCAGAATTCTAGATAATATTTTACAAAATTTAAGACCTAATTTATTCCGACTATTAATTGTTACAGACCCACCTCAGGTTGAGGGGAGATAAGTCAACTACGGCTAACCAACCTGTCAAGGTTGATACACACATGACAAAAGGGCCGGACACGATAGCCAACTAACAGACACAAGGGATACTGTATTACTCAATATAGTGTTACAGACCCACTCCAACTAAAGGAAATAAGTCAACCACGACCAACTGATCTGTCAAGGTCGACACATATGTGACAAGGGGCCAGATATGGCAGCCGACCAACCGGTACAAAGGACAACTGCACTACTCAACGTAGTGATTAGGGAATCGCTTAAGACAGTAAGACAATAACAGCTTATTAAGCGATGAGTGTTGTATATCAAGTAATACGCGGAACATATTTAGTGATATGTCCCGAGTATATTAGTTAATAGGAAGGATTAGATATATAAGGATACTTATTTGGCACTATATATTTAGTTCTTTATAATCAATCTTTTTTACCCTCTTATTATTATTTAAGAACCCCAGATTGGAATATAATAACAGTTTATTGTTTACTTATTCAAAACAAATTTTAATAATATAAGAGAGATCTATAAAAATCTGATCTTGTTAGCACTCTCAATAGTTTTATATTTACTAAATAAGATCTCTAAAGATTTGAGTATCTAAGGCTTATTACTATATATGATCAGTAGGTATTATAATAGAGTGATAAGATATTCTTGGTGTATAGAGTAACTAAAAGAAGTATAATCTTTGAGAATCTATTTATTAGGACTTACTAGACTACGGCACGATCCGCAATGTCCAAGGATATCCGCAATCCATATCCGCAAACTGCGGATTTGGATATGATTTCATATCCGCAATCCGCAGCCTTGTGGATTTGGATATAGGCCTCATATCCGTTGGATATTTGCGGATATCCAATGGATATCAAACAAAACAAATGTGCCAAGACTCGTGACCTCGAGAGGTATGTATTATTTTTATGTTTTCTCTAGTATTTTTCGTATAACAGCGTTGTTATGATCAAATAATTACAATCTGAATTCGGCTATAGCTCAACTTTCAATGTATTTCTCAGTATATATATCATTTAAAAGTCTAGCTAGAAGCCATCTAGTAGCCTTGGCTGCTTTCGAATCTGCCCTGAACGTCCTAGCATATTCCTATTGACCGACATCTCCAGAAGTTCATTATCCTCTTTAATAGCTTTACGTAGTCGCTTCTAGGACTGCTTCTCTTTTGTCTATCTTTGACGATCAACATCCTTATCCTCCGATTTATTGCTACAACTCGTAATCTGTTGAGTAGGCTCTAGCTCTAGCTCTTAGTCTTTCTTCTTATTGTTACTAATAGGCTCCAAGACTTCAAGTTGTGGTAGAGATCTCTATACTTAGTCGAATAAAATAGTTTTATCTTAAGATAGATATTCCTTAATAACTTCGAGCTTTTTTTACTAAAGATCAAAGTTAGTAGAAAACTGATAAAGTATAAGTCTATAAATAGTGTTTAGCTTTAATTGACTATAATAATAATGATAGATATTATGAGTATAATTAAATAGTTATTTAATATTAATTTTATTAATAGAAATAGATAGAATATCTCTTGTTATTCTAGCTAAGATAAGGAAGCTTTTCTTATATTCCCTCTAGAAGAATCGAGATTTTTATCTCTTAATTCTACAAGCAAGATATTATATAATCTTATTATTATCTTGTTTTTTAAGCTCTTTTAATAACTAGTTCTAGGAAGTATAAATAATATTAAGATTATAGTTATTATTGTTATTATCGGCTGTTCTTAGAATCTTTAAAGATATAGTAGTACCAGAATCATAGATAAGTATATTCTTATATTAATTAAACTCCTAGTTTAGAACTTTTTAATAATATTTTATATAATCAATATTATCTTGCTAATTAATAGAGACAAAATATCGAAGTTTCTTTGATAGACAAAAGATAGTTGTTAGAATATAGATATTACTATAAGACTTATAGTCGGTAGTAGTATAATATTTAAAGAGCTTTTTCTTGGTAGTTTGTAATATCTAAAGTATTCTCTTCTTCTAGATCATATCTTTATTCTTAAGCTTTATCTTAATAATATCAAGATAAGAGAAAAGCTTATTGTAGATATTATAGATATTATATATAATAATATCTTTGGTTTTTGATAGTATTATAGTAAAATTAAAGAAAGACTTAGTTAGAAGAAGAAGATATTTGACTTGACGTTATTCTTTTTAATCAAGTTTAAAATAAAGATATTAATAATTAGTATAATATTAATTATAGAAAGACTATAGCTTTTTAGTATAGTTAAGTATTAGAAAGGTTAAATTCTATTATATCTAGATATCTTAGACTGGAATTAATATAGATATTAGCTAAAAGACTATAAATATCTTCTGATATTATAGACTTATATTAATAAAGATAGTAAGCCCTCAAATCTTTAAAACTTAGTTAGTCTAAATATAGATAAGTTCTATAGATATTAGATATATCTTTTTTAATATATCTATAATCTAGATATTACTAGATAGGTTTTACTTATTCTAAAAAGAATAGATCTTCTTCTTAGACTATTCTAACTCGATCTCTTTATTAAATGGTACTATCTTTAGCTTTCTAAGTAGTTTATTTAGACTAAACTAGATCATATATACAATATAAGAAATCTAGAAAATTGAAAGATCTGATAAATACTAAGACTGAAGATAGTCCTAGATACTTAACATCAAAGTATTATTATTTATTATATTATCAGTAATTACTAATAATATACAATCTAAGATACTATAATCAGCTAAGATTTAGATTATAGTTTTACTAAGATTTTCTCTAATATAAGAGCTATAGATATACTTAAATCCTAACAGAACTTTATAATACTTCTAGTTCTAATTAATAAAATAACTAATAATAGCTATAAATACCTATTAAAAAGAAGAGATCTAGTAATCTAAGGCTAGAGATAGCTAGTAACTATCTAGAAATTTCTAGAAGATTATCTTCTAGTTATTCTAGATTATTATATCGAGATAATATTAAATAGTTCGGGCAGATAAGATTATAAGTTTAGTAGATAATTATTAAATAATCTCTATTATATAACAGAATTAAGGATACTCGATAATTCAGAACAGTAGATATATAATAAAAATAAATTTTAGAATAATATTAAAAAGACACTCTTAAAAGAATAATAGACCTGATATCTATAACTAGATAAGATCTCTTAAAATTAGCTATTTTATTATAGATAACTAATATTTAATATCAATACTTATAAAAAAATCCTAATTAATATACTATTTGTTTAAGAAACTAATCGATTCTTAAACCAGCTTTTTTAATATAAATCCTAGTTTTGAGATATATTATTATAAACAAAGATCTAATATACCGAAATCTTAGATATCTAATAGTATAAAGATATAAATTATATATAATCTTCGATATTCCAGTATTTTTATTTATTACTTAGCTAAAACTATCCTAGATATCTGACTTATTCTTTAATTCCTAACAGATTATATTTTAGACTTTAGACTATAATCTATATTTAGTTTTAAGCTATTAATTAACAAACTTTTTCTGTAAGTCTTTTATATTATTACAAGCCGAGTTAGATAGATATAATATCTAGTTTTTTCGAAGAGAAAAACTAATCCGAGAAAGGCTAGATAGTATAATTATTCGAGTAAATAATATAGATATAATAGATATTTAGATATTAATCGAATTAGAGAAATTATTAGAATATATTCGATTGGAGTTAAGATCTATAAGATCTAAATCAATAAATAAGAACTATAATTAGGATATTAAGAAGTTAATAATTATATAATAAGAGATATTCAAAAGGATAAAGATAGAGAGACTAATATCTAGATTAACAAAGGTTTTCAGGGGTAGAGTAAATAGTATATAATATTATAGGCCTAGACTAGTTAATAATAAGTTGAATTGTAGTAATTAGTCGGAATTTTTTTTAGTATAGATATATAAAAGATATTCTAAGGATCTTAAGGATATTTTGAAGATCTTGTAGATATATTATAGATATCCTAAAGATCTTAAAGATATTCTGTAGATATTTTGCAGATATCTGCATAGATATCTACCGAATATCTACACCTTTTTTAAAAATTGTAAAGTCTGTATCTTGAGAACTTCTATCCATGATTTCTCTTGCTTTCACAGTCGGAATATCTTCAAACTCTAATATATCGAGAGCTAAAAGAGATAGCATTATTTTAAATCTAGAATCGGGATATTTTATTAAGAAATATATATTTTTTCTTTATTCACTCTATTTATTATAAAATTAGAGGAGGTTAACAGTAGTCAAATATATATTTCTAAAGTAAGTTACTGCAAAATCCTTATTTTGCAGCTATACTCAAGATTAGGGTCAAATTCTCTTACGTCTATAGTCTTACGTTTAATCATTATATAATCAGATCTCAGATATATATTCATTTCCTAATATTTCACACCATAGAATGTGAATTAAAGATATTGGTTCTGTTATGACCAAACGTGGTTTTCTTTCAGGCGGGGAGAAAGATTGGTAAGCTACATTAGGATCAGGTAACAGCCTATATTCGGGAAGGTAAGCGAGAGTTATGCTAGTGCGGATAATTTGAGGATATCCGCATATCCGCGCGGATATCCAAGGATATCCGCATTAAGGATATGGATATGAACTCATATCCAAGATCCGCAGCTTGCGGATATGGATATGGGTTTCATATCCATTAGAGCGGATATGCCGCAGTCTAGGACTTACTAGATAGTATATAATATATTAATTATCTTTCTTTTGAATTAAGTAACAATTAAATAAATATTAATATCTTGATCTTGAAGAACAAGATAATACCAAATATATCGATCTAAGATAGTAATATATAAAATAATAACTAAAAAAAAAGAGTATCTACTCTATTATAAATATAATTTAGGACTATATCTTTTAAAGATAATAATAATAAAGATATTACTAAACTTAGATAATAAATAATTATCTTAGCTAAACAAGTTCGCTAATAAGATATAGTTATCACTAAACTCTATAATACTAAAGAATAGATATAAGCTTAGATTAGAGCTATCTTATATAGATTACCAGCTAACTGAATCAAGATACTAAAAATAGATATTTTTGATAGAACCTAATCTAAGTTTAAAAGATTTCTAATATAAATAAAATTATATCTAGATATTAATAGTATAGAACTCTAGAATAAGACTAGTAAGATAATCTTTATATCTATCTATCTATAAGGCTAAGTTTAGGATTAGTTAGAAATATATATAAGAGATTATTATAATAATCTAGTTAAGGAATAGTCTTAAATTACTAAAGAAATCTTTATAAGTTATATTAATTTTAAGAAATACTTATAATATATATTTAGCGAGATTAATAAAAAGATTAATATAGAATAAAGATTAGTAAGAATATACTAAATCTTGTCTATTATAATATATATTATAGAATTTATATAAGTTGTAATTATACTAGGCTAGGAAGATTATATCTTGATTTCTTTATATATTTAAGGATTTAGATTATATATAAAAAATAAATTAGTATAAATCGATTGACTTAATAATATAAAAAGTTTTATTAATATTATTATTAAGATAGATAATTGTTATTTCGATTGATAAATAGAAAAATAAGAAGTCGAAAACTAGAAATAAAATCTAGGAAAAAATAATATAGGATAATAATTTTAATCTTAGTAAAATCTAAACTACTAGAAATAAGATTTTTATAAGCTAAAGTTAATAGATTTAGATATAGTAAAAAATTTACAAAAAAAGAAATAATATAGATAGATAAAAAAGAAATATTTTAACTATAATAAGAAAGGATATTTTATAAAAGAATATCTAGTATTATAAAGATAATAATAATTATAATAATTTAGAGTTATAAAAAAAAAGCTGAGATAGATATAATAATAAAATATAATAGTTTTATATTATAAAAGAATATAAAGAATAAGAAAGATTATTCTAAAAATAAGAATTTAAGGATATACTAGAGATATAGATAAATCTTAGTAATAAAGAACTTGATAGGGTTGAGCTAGATAATAATACTAATAATAAAATATAGATATATAAAGAAAGTAATATTTTGGAATTATTAAAAGAAAATTAGTGATATAAATTCTTAAAAATTAAATAAGATAGTAGAAGTTAGACTCTAGATAAATCTAAGTCTTAGAAACAAAAGAAACAATCCTAGAAAATATAAAATCTTGTTTAGAGAACAGAAGATTTCTAAGATCTCGAGTTTAAACTTTTAAATCTTGAAATATAGTATTAAGATCTGGAATAGACTATTAAAATATTTAACTAGATAGTTAAAGAAGAATCTTATATCTAAGGTATAACTATAAAATTAAATGAATTATATAAGCTTATAAATAGGAATATTATTAAAAAAGAAAAAAGAAGATCTAGATCGAATATAATTTATAATAATATATATTTTAACTAGAATACAAAATATTTTATAGTACAGGATATCTGTATAATAAAATAGATTACTTATATTATAGATATACTAGATATCCCGACTATAACATAATATCTTTTATATAGTATTATAAACTACACTATTATCTGTAATATAATAAAGAAAAAGCTAAGACTAAATCTTATCGACTAGAGACAAATATATACAAAAAGATACTATAATAATAATATTAATATAAAAATAACTATCTAGCTAGATATAGACTAATATTATCTAAATCTACTAAAAAAACTCTAGATTAATTAATTTATAAAATATAATAAAAATCTTATTTAAAGATTAAATTAATCTTTATAAAAAAAAAAACATAAATATTTATCGATTTTAGAGTATACAGAAACTTTATATCTAAGATATAGGCTAAAATCTATAAGATATTAGTCTATACTAACCTTAATACTATACTAGTTATTAGACTAGATAGATATATATATAAGATAGAGATATAGTATAAAACTAGATAGATATTAATATAACTTAGAAATCATTTCGAAATAAATAACTTTAATATTATCTCTAAACTAGAAAAATATAATATATTACTAGAAAGTCTATAATTAAAATAATATAACTCCGAGATTGATTAGAAAATATATATATTTAAGTTTATATAATATAAATATTAAATAATAAATAATAAGATAATAGATAAGTCTAAGAAAATTACTAAATTTAGAGAACTTAGCCTTAGACAGATAAATATACTAGAGAATATATATAGATAGAAAATCTAGTATAGTCCTCGATCTTTAAGAGAAAAGATCTTATATATTATTATAAGAATAGATATCTATATCATAGAAAAAGTTGTAATATTAGATAACGAAATTAATAACTATATAATAATTAATTATATTAAAGATATAAAAGTCTTTTATAGGATAGAGAAAGAGATATAAATATCTGAATAATATAAGAAATTTAAAAATATATTTATACTATTATTAATTAGTATATTACCAGAATATAGGCTATATAACTATAAGATCAAGTTTAAACTAGAAGTAGAATCTAAGTTTATACTAATTTATTAACTTAATAAGAATAATAAATATCTTTTAAAAAAAATATATCGAACAAAAACCTAAAAAAAAGATATATATAACTATTAAAATCACTAATAAGATATCCTATCTTATTTATTATAAAAAAATATAAAGACTTTACAAAATAATAATAAATATATATTGACTATAGATAATTAAATAAAACTATAATCAAAGATTGATATCTATTATCTTTAATTTAGAGTATTTAAAATACTATAAAAAAGACTAAAATCTATACTAAATATAATATTATAAAAATCTATTATTAACTACAAATTAAGGAAGAAGATAAATAAAAAATAGTATTTAAGATTAAACTCAGATATTTCGAGTATACAATCATACTATTTAGATTAACTAATATACTAATATTATTCTAAAGATTTATCCTAGATATTCTAAGAGAGTATCTAGATATCTTTATTATTATTTATCTAAATAATATTCTAGTCTACTCGAATAATAAAGAGAAATATATCTAATATAATAAACTTATATTCTAAAAACTTAGAAAAATAAAGGTTATACTAAAACTTAAGAAGTATAAATTCTATATAGAAAAAACTAGATTTTTAGGATATATTATCACTAAGAAAAGATTTAGTATAGAAGAAAAGAAAGTATAAAATATCCTAGAATAGTTATAACTAATCAAGATTAAGAAGATATAATAATTCCTAGGATTAGTTAATTACTACTAATAATAGATCGAAGGATTCTTGATAAAAATATATAATTTAATATAACTCATAAAAAAAGACTAACTATAGAAATAGAATGATAAAATAGAAAAATTGTTTAATAAACTAAAATACTTATTCTCGGAATAAATTATATTTACTAAAAACGATCTATAGAAACTATATATTATAAAGATAGATATATTAGACTATATATTAAAAACTAGATTTATATAATCTAATAGTAAATAGAAATATCGACTAATTATATTTTAGTCTAGAAAAATAATACTAGCTAAATTAAATTATAATATTTATAATAAAAAACTATTAGTAATAATTATAATATTTAAAATATAGAAATTATATCTAGAAAAAATAAACTATTAAATAATAGTAAAATCAGATTACAAAAATCTAATATATTTTACTACTATTAAAAATCTTATTAGACAATAAGTATAATAGATAGAAGAACTATCCTAATATAATTACTAAATTAAATATTATAATAAAATTATAAATAATTAAATAGATATACTTAATAAAAGACTAGACTATTAGAAAAAAATTAAGAAAATATTACCAGCTATTCTAAAAATAAATAAATAAGATAATATTATTTATAACTATTAATAGCTAGCTATAACTAATAAGATCCTAGACAAATAAATAGATAAATTTAAGAAAAAAAATAGCTAAAGATAGAACTATCTAGAAAATCTTAGAAATTATATTACTAAAGATAACTCAAGAAAATAGATTTATTATTATATATAGACTAATCTATATATCTAAAAAGTTAAGACAGAAAATAATCAAGAATTATTATAATATCCTAGTAAAAGAATATATAAGAACAGAAAAAACTATTAAAAATATTACTAGAAACTATTTTTAGCTAAATATCTATAAGAAAGTTAGGAAATATATATAAAATTATAATATCTATTAATAAAATAAGCTAATAAGATATATATAATACAAGAAATTATAACTTATTAAAATACTATTAATATTATTCGAAATTATTATTATTAACTTTATTATTAAATTATCCTAGTTAGATAAATAAGATATAATTATAATAATAATATATAAACTTATAAAATATATATATCTAATTATAATTATAAAACAGATTATAGTAAAGAAAATAACAGATCTATTTATAAGATATATTTTTATAATTAATAGAATATCTAGGATTATAATATCTAATCAAGACAAACTATTTATCTTGAGACTCTAACAATCACTTATAGACTTAATCAAGATAGAGTTATAACTTTTAATAACTTATTATCTATATATTAATAGATAGATAGAATAAATAAATTAAATAGTTAAATAATAGCTATACTATTATATCAACTATTAATAAGATAACTAGGTAATATTTCTATCTATTATATAATTTATGTTTAACAATGTTGTTTATTTAATAATAAATAAAATATTAGTATTTATAATCTTTAGACAAAATCTTATATTATTAGGAGGAGTAATTAGAAAGAAAATAGTTATAAAATATATATAACTAATAATATAAAATATTAAATAATTATATATCTAATTTAATAAAGATATCGAATTTATAAACTATCGAATAAAGATATATTATAATTATATCTATATAAAAAAGCTAGATCTAAAAAAAAAGATAAAAATATATCTCTTATAATAAAATATTAAAACCAAGTAACTAAACTTAAAACTTGACTACTTAAAATTTAGACTATTTAAAATCGAAAAGAAAATTGGACTAGTTAATTATTGCTTAAAATTACTAAAAAATATAAATAGAATATTCTCGATATTCTATATTTTGTTATTTAAATCTATACTAGAAAATATAGAACTTAAAACTAATATTAAATTTATAAAAGATAAAATAGAAGACAAATACAAAGTCAAAACTATCCTAAAAGATAGATAGATAGATAATTAATAATATTTCCTGATATACTAGAAAAGATATCCTATCTTATAAAATTCTTAGAAATCTATTATAAATCTAAAAAGCTATCACTAGCTAGTTTAATAGTATTACTATAAGATAACAAAGATATCTCGCTAATAGTAGTAACAAAAATATTAAAATCAATATCATCCTAACCCATAAAACTCGATAAATTAATAGATATAAAAATTTATATTAGAATAAGATCTTTTAATATAATTACAAGAATCTTATCCAGATCGGAAAAAACAAATTAAGAAATCTTGCTAATAATATAAATGTTTTTTATATTATAATTTTGTTTTTTTATATTAATATATTCTTTTTTAATATAAGTAAGCTTTTTAGCTTTTTAATACTCTAATTCTTCTAACTTAGTAATCTCTTTGAAATTATAAACTATAAAATTACTAATATATTTTTATAATAAATATTTTTATTTATAAAGATATATTAACTTTACTAATATTTATTCTTACTCAGCCAAGATATATTTCTTTTTAATCTCAAAAAAATTTTAAGACTTTACCAAATAATACTACTTATTATTAGAGAATATCAGTTTAGATATCATATACTTAGCCCTACTATCACTAGAAATATAATTTAAATATTTGTTAAAATAATTAGTATAGAAATATATTTGTTTTAGACAAATATAATATTCATAAGAAATCATAGCCCTAAAACCTTTCTTCTTAATTCTTATTATCAGATTATTCTTATAAATAAAAGATCGGTATATTATAATTGTCACTGCTCACTCGATTCTGCCTCCTGTCACCGCCCTGATGCTGGAAGAAGGACCGTCCGAACTACGAGATGGGCATAGATAGGATGGAGGTTTGTGTAGGAGTAGATAGGCCGCTACAGTAGCTCCTCCCTCTTTCCCTTCTCCTCTCCCCCTCTAGTTCTAGTATCTCGAATACGAGCGCCGTTGCTGGTTCTTCCTGTTCCCCAACGTAGGCCACCATTGACAATAATAATAAAATAACAGAAAATATAAGAAATAGAATTTATTAAGAGAAAAGATACTATTTAAGTTTTTAGAGATAAAGATTATAAAAGAGAAAGATAATATTATAGATCTACTCTAATTAAAGAAAATAAGTCAACTACGACTAACCGATCTATCAAGATTGATATATATATAACAAGAGACTAGATATAACAACCGACTAATTAGTATAAAAGATAACTATACTACTTAACGTAGTGGTTAGGGAATCATTTAAGATAGTAAGATAATAATAACTTATCAAGCGATAAATACTATATATCAAGTAATACACAAAATATATTTAGTGATATATCTTAAGTATATTAGTTGATAAAAAGGACTGGATATATAAGGATACTTATTTGGTACTATATATTTAGTTCTTCGTGATTAATCTTCTTTATCCTCTTATTATTACTTAAGAACCCCAGATTAGAATACAACAACAGTTTATTATTTGCTTATTCGAAATAAACCTTAATAACGTAGGAGAGATCTATAAAAACCTGACCTTATCGGCGCCCTTAACAGCTCCACATTTACTAAGCAAGACTTTTAAGGACTTGAGTATCTAAGGCCTGTTATTGTGTGTGATCGGTAGGCATTACAATAGAGTGACGAGACACCCTTAGCGTGTAGAGTGACCAAGAGAAGTATAACCTTTGAGGATCCACTTACCGGGACTCGCTAGGTAGTGCGTAACACATAGCAGTTAGCGGGAAGCTACTAAGACAGCAAGGCAGCAACGGCTTATCAGCGATAAGCGTTGTATATCAGTGATGCGCGGAATGTATCAGCGATGTATCCTAGACATATTAGTAATAAGAAGGACTAGGATATATAAGGACACTCATTTAGCACCATATATTTAGTTTTTCGCAATTAATCATTCTTATTTAACAAGCTGTTATTTAAGAATCCTAGATTAGAATACAATAACAATTAGACCTCGCCACGACCCGCGGGTCTACCCAAACGGGGTACCCATTACCCATTTCTTGGCGGGTAATGGGTAGGGTTTGCCTACCCGCGTGCGGGTAGTGGGAAGCTGGTTAATACCCATGGGTATTTTCTGGGTACCCGCGGGTAGTCAAACAATACAAACAGGTGGGACCCCGTGACTTGTATATTTTATGCATATTCGAGCTGTAATTTTGAGTATTTCATATACAACTACCAGTCAAGATTCAAGAGATTTCTCAGTATTAAAGAGGTTAAAACAAGGTCAATTTGATTCTATAGCTAATACTCAATAAACTGATCATCATCCCGTCTCCGCTTCCGACTTCTACCTGAAATCCGTTGTTGAGTCTCTGGGAGAGGATTTGTAGCTTCATCGTCAGATAAAGCTTCATGAGAAGGGCCCTGGGTAGTATCTGGCTCTTGTATGACCTCTATATCCTCCTCTTCATTATCACTGATAGGATCAATATCCTGTAGTGACTGAGGACTTTTCTCTTCTCTCTCTGTCTCAATCTCCCCACTTGTAAGATACTCCTTCTTAAGAGTAAGGTTGTCATCTTCAAGCTCAAATTTTGTTGCGAACCTATACATCATGAGCTCCTGGATAGTTTCAGATCTTAGAGAGCCTCGACGGTAATGACAGATGTCCCGAGCAGAGTTAAAGAGACGCTCAACCCCTGCACCTGTAGCAGGAATTGTAAGAATATCCCGTGCAAGGCTTGCGAGAGCAGGAAATTCATGTTGATGGTCTTTCCAGAACGCTCGAATGGTTACTCCAGTGATAGTACCTAATATTTATTAATAAAACACACAATAAACCAAGATAATACTGACCAGATTCAAGATATCTTGAAAGCTCATCCCGCTCAGTTAAGCTTGTTTGCTGAGATTCAGACTCTCTAAGCATCCGTTCAAGATCAAACTCCGAGGTCTGTGTTGTGGATATATGAGACTCTAGTAATGTCTGGTTCTGTAACAGACGTTGCTTATAAGACTCAAAGTAATCCACAAAGCTTTGGCGATATCGATCACGCCACTCATCGCCCCAATCTTTTCCTAGAAAAAACTGGAGCTTATTCTGCGGTGCAAGCATTGTTCCAATAGCAAAGAGGTCTCCAGGAACGCCATCTGTCTTGCTATAATATTGGGAAAGCTTTGTCTTCGCCACATAAAGCGCATTTAGCATCATCTTCTTCCAAGGTACCTTTTTGTATCTAAGCTGGTTGATCGACTTCTCAAGATGATCAAAAAGCTTATTATAGATACCAAAGATCAGATGTATGGTAACATCCTTTGTTTTCGAAAGCGCATTCGTGAATTGGAAGAAAGGTTGAGTGATATAAAGGAGGTAGTCGATCTGACGCCATTGCTCTTGATCAAGCTTCAAATGCGAATGTCCATATTTAGTACAGAACTCGTCAAAGACAGACTGTAATCGCTTGGCACGTCGGAGCATAAGAAAGGTCGAGTTCCAGCGTGTTCGAACATCTTGAATTGGCACAAGAGGTATTGAGGTTGTTTGAAGCTTAGAAAACAGCTCGAGACGTTGAGGGCTAGCATTGATAAAAACAGCTAAGCCTCGTATCTATATATAATTAAATAAGTTGATAGTTTTTATATCTGAAGAGATAAACTTACCTTATTCAGTGTGTCAACAATCTCTCGTTTTTGTTGCCTTGAGCGGATCAATTGATCTTGGGTTTCAGACCACTGCATTTCAGCTATATCGTTCTTTGGATTTGCCTTCATTTGCCCAAGAAGCTGCTTCAGACTAAGTTGAATGACGTGGGCTAGACAGGGAACCTTGATGATCGTAGTATGATCGCTAATCTCAAGAGACTGGATAGAATCCTGGATACTCGACATCATAGTGCTATTATTTGATGCATTATCAGTAGTAATTGCAAGCACTCTGTCTGTGATCTGGTGTTTTTGAAGAAGTTCAAGAAGGACAGCACTTAGATTGACACCCGAGTGTGTTCCATGAAGTGGTTCAAAGCCAAGCAGTATCTCCCGATAGTTCCAATCTTCATCAAGAAAATAACCAGTTACTGCCATAAATGCTTGCTGGAATGGAGATGTCCAGCAATCAAGGGCAATTGATAGCTTACCATCTTTAGGTAGCTTTTGGAGGATAGTATTCTGGTACTCAGTGATCGTGCCTTGAAGTCGACGTCGAACTGTTTTCGCAGATGGGATTTGTGGACGCATTGGGGCACGGGAGGCCATGTAAATCAACTGATGAAAGTCGGGGTGTTCGAGGATTTGGAATGGTAGCCGGGAATCAGTAATGAAACGAAGTAAACTTGCTTCCCAAGCCTCTTGAGTAAAACTGAGACTATCTGAAGCTGGTGTAGCCTATATTAGAAAGATATTAGTAAAAAGATATCATAATATAAGATAAAATTACCTCGTGGAAAAATTGTTTGATATTATGCCCATTTGTGCCACGACACCCAATCCCTTTCAAATGCTTGATCATCGCTGTGGTCCCATTCCCATGTTGTTGTGGATGATCGAGCACCTTCTTGCATCGTTTACACATAACCTTGGGCATTCCGTCGCTCGCTTTTGCTACCTGGTCAAAGTGCTTCCACACATCAGATTGCTGTCGAGCATCCCACCGTATCGGCTTTTTTTGTCCAAAGTCTGTCTGAAGCCACCAATTCACAAAATCGTCTTTTGTCATGTTGGAATAAACAAGGTATGCCGAAGTTCGGTCAGGACAGATACGTTCAAGGGAGGGAGGTATAGGGGCCACACGGGATGGATAAATGAAATCCGAATTGGCGATTGATTGTGATGTTTGTTGGTTAAACGAAGGGTTAGAGGTAAGGTCGTCGGGTTGAATAACCTGAAGGTTATCTGGATTGTCAGTATTATATAAAGATGATGCATACACATCAGAGAACTGGGAGAATTGAGACATTATGGCAAGGGAAACAAGACCAGGCTAGTTACCCCTAATCACATAACGAAGTAAGTACTTACTATAGTAAATTTTGCGACTGATAGACTTAGAGACTTTAGCCCCCTTTTTTGATAACTTGCGAATAAATGACCCACTATATCTATGATATATATTCTAATTGGTTGAACTCATGGGTTATTCGTGGGTAGATGGGTAGCCCGTGGGTAACCCGCGGGTAACCCACGGGTTACCCACGGGCTACCCATCTCACTTTAACCCCTTTTTTCATATTCAAGTGCCATTGTTTTCAAGATAGATACCACTGTTCAAGGCTGTTGTACACTTAATATATACAATTTTGTTAAAGCAAAGCTCATATTTAAATGGAAATAACGTATATAATTCGATTTGTCGAACAGCTAATCAGTTTCACTGATATAAGAGTATATAAAAGGGGTATGATTGTGTTGTCAGGAAGATACACTTACTCCCTTGTAGTGTAAATATATATTTTCAACAGTTGACAATATATAATCCACAATACTACCTACAACCATCTACCATAAGGTTTAATCTATTAAATATAGATACAAACCACTATTACCAGAGCTACTAATAACGCTTTTCAACTTCAATACTTAATTTACGTAGTCAATGTGGTTGTATCGCTTCATAAACTAGAGGCTAACCAGAACAGCTGTTAAAAACTGTAATTTACTTGGGTGAGTAAGCGATTTTATACAGCTTGGCATGTCCAAAAAGGGGTAATTATGCATTTTTGGGTAATTCGTGGGTAACCCGCAGGTACCCCATGGTCTACACTGGGTAGACGGGGATGGGTAATGGGTAGGACTTGCCTACCCGTCCCACGGAACTGGAACCAAAATCCCTACCCGTGGAAGTTCCATGGCGAGGTCTAATAACAATTCATTATTTACTTATTCGAGATAAATCTTAATAATATAAAAGAGATCTATAAGAACCTAACCTTGTCAGCGCCTTTAACAGCTCTATATTTACTAAGCAAGACCTCTAAAGACCTGAGCATCTAAGGCCTGTTACCATATGTGATCGGTAGGCATTATAACAGAGTGACGAGACACCCTTGGTGTGCAGAGTGACCAAGAGAAGTATATCCTTTGAGGACCCACTCACCGAGACTCGCTAGGTAGTATGTAACATTAATATTATAATAGATCTACACTCTTTAAACAATAAATTTACTATTTCTCGAATTTGAGCAAGTCAGAGAGAGACTTTATAGAGATCTAGATCAAGGATCCATTTTTTTAACAATTCCTTTTCAAGAAGCATTAATTTACAACTTTTTAGACATATATCACTCCGAGGTTTAACTCTACATAGTCGATTATAAATCATAGACTCGTCAACCTTGTAAACACAGGCAGCTTGACATATAGAGGGAATTTGTTTATTGCGAATAGTATTAACAGCGAGGGCAAGTTTACGCTCTGAATTTGATTAAATTTAGGCGCGTTTTGGAGGCATAGTGATAGGTTGAAGGAGGAAAAAACGCGACGCGTCGGAAGGCTGCGGAAGTCACTTGTGTACAGAACTCACTTGTGGACCACGTTAAAGTATATAGATTAGTTAGCAGTTTTATGAGTAGTTTTTGTGCAATTTTATGCAAAACTAGGTCGAACTGGGTCGGGTTTTCTGGGGCCCCAGGAGCTGGTCCCGGGTTAGGTTCTGGGTCGTAATCTTCGACCCAAGTTGGGTTATACAGAAGTCTAATCTAACGGAACAAAAATCATCCCAATCATGGCACCGATAGTGTTCTCCGGCACCAACAATGCATTACAAATCGGGATACATTACGGGGATATCTATCTTCCAGGTAAGTCAGGAACATGGCCCGCTACTTAGTTTGGTTCGCTCACGGCCGCTTCTTGACCCAGAGAGACCGGAAACCCCACCAGCCCCTCTCTCAACTGCCCCCGAACGAGAACGAGACTTCACTGGTCGAAACATACTTCTTGATCAGATTCACAACAAGAACTCGGTTCATGGTTCAAGAATTGCACTTGTGGGTCTCGGAGGTGTCGGGTGAGTGTACAGTGACCAACACTTGGCTCGATTGTATACGGCTTATACTGACAACCCGAAGGAAGTCTCAAATTGCCATCGAATACTCCTATCAGGTCCGATCCAAATCGCCGACGACATGGGTCTTCTGGGTTCATGCAAGCAATGAATTCCGATTCACGCTGAGTCTCCAGGATCTCGCAGATCGAGTGAAGATCCCAGGGCGTAAGGACCCTGGGGCTAATATATTCAGACTGGTCGAGAACTGGCTCCAGGATGAGAAAAGAGACAAATGGGTTCTTATCCTTGATAATGCCGATGACCATGAGTTTCTTTGTTCACCCCCAGCAATGAGTAACACAGGGGTCATGGCCGGCCTGACGAAGCCATTGTTCGAATATCTACCAAGACGCCAGAACGGGTTTATTATCATTACGAGCCGGACTCGAGAGACTGCATTGAAGATGGTCCACCCCGAGGATATTCTTCAAGTTGAGCCAATGAATAGCCTCGAAGCATCAGAGCTCCTTTTGAGGAAGCTGAACGGACAAGATAATTCCGACGAATGCCGGCAGCTAGTGGAAGAGCTTGAATACATGCCGCTTGCGATCACACAAGCGGCCAGCTATATCTGGAGAAGGCGTCCTCGCTCTTCAGTGGCACGATATTTGAAAGACCTAAAAAGAGGCGATCGGGAAGCAACGGAACTTCTCCAGGGAGAATCATTTGTCCGTGAACGAGACTCGGAATGCAGACGTTCAATCTTACTCACATGGCAAATTTCGTTCAACTATATAAAGCGGACGAGGCCATCTGCAGCGGCATTACTCTCTCTCATGAGCTTTTTTGATCGACGAGGGATACCTGATTTCTTGGTTCGAAAACAGCCTCACTGTACCAGTAACATTGGTGATAGCGATTCATCAGGTTCTGGGACCAGCTTTGAGTTTGAAGACGATATCCTCGTGCTGCGTGAGTATTCCTTCATATCGATCGGGGAAAACGACACCATACTTACTATGCATCGACTGGTGCAACTCTCCACGCACGCCTGGTTGGAATCCCATCAACAATTAGATCAATACAGGGAGATGTTCATCGATCATCTACATCGCGACTTCCCTACTGGCGAATTCGAAAATTGGGCTGTTTGCCGGTCACTTTTCCCTCATGTTCGATCTGCAAGTGACCAACGACCAGTATCACCGGAGTCTCGCTTAAAATGGGCTACAGTCCTTGCGCGTGGTGTGCAGTATGCATGTGAAACCGGTTACTTGAGAGACGTCAAAAATATGGCAATGAAATCAAGAGAACAGAGAATGGCTCTTCTAAGCGAAGACAATAAGGAAGTACTTGACAGTGCTGCCCTTTTAGCCTGGGTCTATTCAGCAGAAGGATCGTACAACGAGGCCGAGAAACTCATCATAAAGAATTTGAGCACTCTCAAGGCAAAGCATGGTGAGGACCATCCTGTCACGTTGATGAATATGGCCGACCTAGGTCAGATATATTGCTCTCAAGGCCGCTTTGAAGAGGCTGAGGAACTCTTGATTGGAGCCGTCGAGGCTCGCAAACGCAATTTAGGTGAGGACAATCCTCAAACATGGCAGAGTATGGCAGAGCTAGCGGCAACATATACGGAACAAGGGAGATTTGAGGAGGCACAGCAGCTTCATATACAGATTATGGAGAGCCGCAAGAGGAGGCTCGGCATAGAGCATCCTGAGACACTTACCAGTGTGGCTAACCTGGCCTCGACATATTGGAGCCAAGGTCGTTTTAAGGAGGCAGAGGACCTTTTTGTGGAGTCATTGGAAACTCGAATCAAATGTCTCGGCAAGGATCACCCTCACACATTGCAGAACGTCGAAAACCTAGCCGCAACATATAGCATGCAAGGTCAAGGGGAAGAGGCTGAAAAGCTTTACCTCGATGTGATAGAGACTCGCAGAGACAAACTCGGCAAGGACCATCCTGCAACGCTGAAGACCATGGCCACACTCGCGAGAATATATGGAAGACAAGGGCGATGGGATGAGAAAGAGAACCTTGAAGTACAGATTGTGGAGAGTCACAAGATGAAGCTCGGCGAAGATCATTTGAACACGCTGGTGAGCATGAGAAACCTCGTCTCGACGTATATGAGCCTGGGTCGTTGGAAAGAGGCAGAAACTCTCAATTGTCAGCGTGTCGAGACCTGCAAGATCAAGTTCGGTGTTGACCATGATAACACGCTGGCTAGCATGGTCGATCTGGCATCCATATATTGGAACCTGGGTCGGTTGGAAGAGACGAAAACCCTCGAGATACAGGTAATGGAAACCTTTGAGAGGAAACTGGGCGCAGATCATCCTTCCACACTGAAAGCCATGAGAAATCTATCAGAGACATATGGAAGCATGGGCCAATGGGAAGATGCCGAGAAGATCCTGGTGCCGCTTATGAATATTGAAAAGGCACAGCTCGGCGAAGATCACCCTGATACATTGAACAGCATGAACAACCTCGCCATGACATACATGAAACTGGAACGATGGAATGAGGCCGAGCAGCTCATCATCCAGGTTTTAGAGACTCGCACGGTCAAGTTCGGTGTTGATAATCATGCCACACTGATCAGTATGGCCAACCTCGCTTTTGTCTGGATGTCATTAGGCCACGAAACTCAAGCCATTGATCTGATTCGAGATTCTGTGGCTGGGCGGAAACGATTGGGGTACAATGATCCTGAGACCTTATCGAATGCTGAAACTTTGCTTGAATGGGAAGCAAAAAGGTTGAATATTGATTCATAGGCGGACAATGTACTGGAGTTTGATATGCTTGCTCTGTCCAGGTTGTAGACTTTGCTTATAGTTCAACTTATAAAGATCTTTCTCTAGTTATCAAGATCTTTGACAGTTTTATTCTGTGTCGAAGTGTGCCCTTAACATCCCTACCATCGTTGGAAAATCTCTTGCCTCTCCTTTAATCATTGTAAAGTTTGGTATGAATTGATGAAGAGCAGCTATTATAGCTCGAATGTCCCAATCTGGCCTGAAAAGTGTGAGGGAACTACCAGATTTGGGTGGCACCAGTTGACCAGGCGAGATAATGATATTCGATGGGATCCCACGATAGGGTTCCAGTTTGAACAAAGACTAAAGCTTACTCTTTCTATCTGAAAGAACGCCCCCTTCTATAAGAGGGTTCGCCAGGGGTTTGTGACTCAGGTTTCAGCCCTAATCCAACCAATGGGATGTAAGGGAATCCCGGGACCCCGCTTCCCTGACCTTGAATGGTGCAACTTCGGCTCAAAGGATCTCGATATATCTTCAAAGGCGCCTCCATCGTTGATTCGATAGCGTTTCACCATCGAATTCTCATTGTTCCTTGACAGCCGTATCTTACACTCTATCTATACAAAATCTTTAAATATACAAAAAAAAGTCAATATTCTAATAGTTTCTAGACTAGTTCAATAAGGTTAAGATTAGGCAAGTATAACAGTCCAATCTTCAACATATCATAAAGGGCTAAGGCTTGATTCGACTCAATCTAAACGATGCCACACGCTATGTACAAAAAGCATGAAGGAGAAAAGGGGCAGCTAGAACAGAGCAGGCTAGATATAACAGGCAAGGCAGAGCAGGCCGGCAGAGCAGGCCGGCAGAGCAGGCCGGCAGAGCTAGGCCATATAGTGCTGAATAGATATAGCCCGTGACACATATATCCTGTACTCTTTATACGATATTTTTGTTATCTTGTTAAAATATCAGTCTAGGTTGATAGCGATCGATGCCATAGGGGAGGTATAGGAGAATGATAAGAATGTGGGTGGTTGTTAGGGTGATGGTAATGGGGCCGAAGGCACACAGACTTGCGCGGGTGGTGTATTATCCTTGACAGATCGGTTGGCCTGGTTGACTTTCCTTCCTCTAGAGTGGGTCTATAACGAATATAACATATACAATCTCTTTACTAGAAGAAAAGGCGAAAACTACTGAGTAAGTAGCTGATTTTATTAGAGATAAAACATAAGGCTCTCTATATACTAGCCCCTCTGCTAGTGGCGAAAAGAACTCCATAGCAAATGTCGAGCTAGGGTTTTGTACGAGCCCCCGATCTTACAGATGCCTGAGCGACTGTATGCAGCAAACCTGGAGCGAGGGCATTTGGCTCATCAATATTTGTGCCCTCGGAGTATCTTTCAATCCTAAATGTCAGAATAAAAAGTAGGCGATGTTAGTGACGTCTCAGCGGCAGCATGCCTCTGCTCCGAAAGCTACTCAGAGCATCGGTAATTGGGAAACTGAACAACTCACAATGACAACTCGGCAAGCAGCGTTTCATAGCGGAAGATCCCACGAATATCAGGGACATTGCTTTTAGCAACATTATTTCCTGCCACACCAGGAAGATCACAGTCCGAGCCTAACCATCTCCTTTTCAACGAGAGCTCGAACCCACTCTGCATAACCGAGTGCTTCGCGAGTTCACACATATCGACCGCGCTAAACTTATAGATCTGCGCAGCGACTGAGTACTCTTCAATCAATGGTTCTTTGGTGAAGGCAAACTGAAGTGGATCGTCGGTAGATAGAGACACATTGAGCCCGCGCTTGAAGAAGCTTGCACAAGGGTTTTTGTCATATGTCAGGAACAGAGCATTGTTACTCAACGGGGACATAGCAATTCCAATCTGATCCAAATAATAGAGGTACTGGAGTAAAGGCACCTTCCGCAGCAGGATTCCGTGGCTGATGCTATGGCAGCAGAGAAAACCGACAGCCAGGTGGTCAGGATCGCCGGCTTCACCACAGTGAGGCCGCAAAACAAAGGTGTTGAACCCCCCGGTGCTGACGCCAGTGGTTCAGTGAGGCAATGTTGGCGAACATGAAATAGATCCAGTAGCTATACGGTGGGTTCTGCTTGGTATTCCATTCACGTGGAATGGGATACTTGCGGTATAGCCGACGCTCTGCTTTGCTTTCATCGTCGACACTGTCGAACCCGACCACCCGCTGAAGGAAGACATGGAGTTTGGGATGGCTGGCAGGGTCCTGAGTCACCTCAAACAGTGGCTGGAAAACATTGGTGATAACCTGCTCGAAATTTTCCATCATCCCACTTGCCTTGTATACATCATACAGGCGAGGGACCTGAATCAACCAGCGAACGTTGGGAGAAAATAGCTTGTTGTCTACCACCCAAGCTGCCAGCTTGTCCCACTCGTCCATTGATCTCCCGTATATCGATATACGCCACTCCACCATCTGGTATTTACTGGATTCCAAGTCCGAGATGACCTCTTTAGTGATCTCCGCCAGATAGCGGCCCTTGATGTAGTTGTCGGTCTTGAGGAATATTTCTCGAAGACGAGACTCTCCGACCGGATTATATTTCAAGTTAAATTTGTCGAACCGATGAAAGGAGTCTGTGTGTGCCTATTGAGACTAACTTAGCTGTCTTCTGTATGCACAAGTGTTATGAAACTTACGTGCATATCAAGGGTGTCAATACTCAAGTCGTAGGCAGTGAGGTTGATACTTTCGAAAACCTCCTTCAGTGTGAGATGTTTTCCATCACGGAAAAGAACCACCTCGTCAGGGGATTTGCGCATTTTGCTCTTGATGAAACGTAGCAGATGCTTTTGGTTCATACATGCGGAGTGATGTACGTGGGTGTCCACCTTTCGCACGTTATAGAAATCTCGATGTGGCACTTTCTTGCTGTCTGCAATTTCCTGGTACTCATTAAGCAAGGTATACAGCTGGAATTTGCCTTCCAGGTAAGACAGACGCCTGAAGGCAAAGCTCTTTGCAGGCCCGTCAGTGGAAACATCAACCACGGCATCTAGGTCCATATAAAAATCTCGCAGGGACGGAATCTCAACAATCGGAGCTTTTTGATCCGCCGCAGTGTCAGACTCAAATACCTGATAGACACTATTGCTATCCAGCCGATAGGTCCAGGAGCACTTATCAGGCAGAGGCATCAATTCATCCATGTCAAAGTCCTCGCCAATGTCCTGGCCCATCTTCCGTCTTTTTCCCTCGATATCTGCCGGTCCGCCAACCTTATCCCGTTGATATTCTTTGCCGTCATCCCAGGAAGGTTCGGGCGGTGGAGGATAGATTTGCCAGCCTGGGTGGTCTCGAGGATCGTCGGCTGGTCTTTGGAGTGAAAATGCCATATACTTGTGACGTCTGTCCAACAAGTCCTGGATCTTGCGATAGATCACCCCCAATTCAGCCGTAACGGCATCCCCACCCGGGCCATGAGAAACTATCCCCAGCCCAACCGTATCAAGACCTGCTAATACCTGAGATGGTCGTTGACCCAGAACACCATTGTAGGGTGAAGATTGATCTGGCCCGATATGGCGTGCAATGCTGGGGTTACTCTGGGCTGAACCGTCCGCTGTTTGCGGTAATGATGCACTTGCAGGTTCTTCTGGCTCGAGAATCATAGATGCTTTGCGGCCTGTCTGGCTTGGATGCAGTGGCGTGGAATTGGTCGGAATCGAGGGGCCGTCGTTTTGTGCATCAGCGGCAGTACGTGCGACCATGACTGGGCTAGTTGAAGCTTGGTTCTCGTTGCCTTTAGATGCCTGCTGGTGGTGCTGATAGAATAGCTTTGCTTCAGCGTGGCTTAGCGATTTCTCGAAGGCATAGTCATAGGTAGCGGTTTTTTGCAGTTGGTCTCGAGGCAGTATTTCGGTCGCAGCGCCGTTTTCTTCAGAAGGCTCGTGAAAAAGAGGATCAACAGACTCATGGTCGATGCCTGGGGAATTGCCATATTCATCGTCCGAGGACGCAGTGTTGGGATTCCAACCGATCATTTCGGACTGGGGGGGGTCCCATGATCGCTCTCCTCGAAGACAAACCGGAGCGGCAATAGACGAGGTGTTACTTCGTCGGGTTAAAGCAAAAGAGGAACCCGGCAGGTGCAATGGAGTACGAGCCAGAAAAACAACGGAATGACCTGAGTAAAAAGAGTGGGAGACAAGGCAAGGGGGGTGGAGATGAAGAGATGAGATTCGATTGTTTGCTTGGTCATATGAGCATCAGAAAGGACTCAAATTCATCCATCCGATTTGTATAAGAAACTAAATATATATTAAGGATACAGGCGGATCTAATTTTTTTTTCTCACTTTTTCGACAGGAGTAAGGAGATAAGCTTTTGAGGATAACTTTTGGTCATAAAAGGAAGCCGGTGAGTAATTTCAGATTCGGGGGCGGTAAATCAATTACGTAAAGATGTGTTCTCGACCCGTGGACCTATGGAGAAGCAGGAAGTATACTGTGTACATTTCCGCATGGCTCAATCTGTCTATGTCTCTATTTACAGCATACAACTAGGGCTTGCATATAGATTTTCTACTGAATATTCATCATGAGATCAAAGTCGACCTTCCAATTTCTGCATTGATTGGTTAGTCTCGTGATTGGTAACATAAACACCTCTGAAAGTCTGGACTTTGGAAACTGAGATAGACAGGACGATCAACAAAGTCAGAAATTTAGATGACTGGACTTAGTCAAAGCTTAGTTCCTTGCTTGATGCATCGCATATGCTGGACTACATGTTATGTCGAAGAACCCACCCATCTTCAAGGACTGATACCCGCCTTGGAACCTCGGAACATGGCGATTGATGCAGTGCTTAGATAAGAGCACAAGTTATCCACGGTGGAAGTAGCGGTACTTCTAATTTGCCTTCCCTTTCCGTACCGAATAGGTATCGGTACTTCCCGTAGGCCCCTCATGTTAACTATTCCTCCCCAGGCGACCGTCATTCCCCTACACTGACATCAACATCAGCTCCTCCTAGGCGCCTACTTTCTTTCCTGGACTCCTTTTACCGCTTAAGACTCCGGACCCTCGATTGTTGTTTCTGCCCACCCTGTGGGAAAGCCTCATTGACTTGGTATGTATTCGTGATTAGTCGTCATCGCCCTAAAGTCAAAAGGATTTCATCATTCGTCTTTTCACCGTCTATTGATGCAGTGTACCCCTGGGACCTCTGCCACAATTGCCGCCCTTCTATCTACCATTATATCGAAAGAGGAAAGATTTGGCTCATCTGATCATTGCATAGTTGGATCTCAATTCTTTTTGCCGCTCCCCGCATTTTCTTCATACCTTAACTTGGAACGTGGCGGCTTTCTATCGACTCCCCGACCCGCCCTTCTTCCTACTCCCGCTTTCTGCTTGAGCATCTACGCCTTTTCCAACCATGGCCTCCCTTAACCTTTCAACCAACGGACCCTCCATATCCAAAAGCTATCAGACCGTTGTGAATGCCACGTTACCCAACGGAAGCTCTCCAACCTATGGCCAATGGGCAGTCTTTTCAGTGTCAACCCCGCTTGTGAACGCTTTCCAACAGGACTCCGCCAATAAAGAGAGCGTATTGAAAGTTCAGGCCTCTGGAGGTATGATTGCCTGTCTCTTGGTTACCTTCAACATAACTTAAAATTTGCTGACTGCTGCTTGTACAATGGTAGAGGGTGAACTTTTGGATCTCATCGAAGAGTTCTCTGAAGGTCGCATTCAATTCGCATATGTCAAAGTCACAGACCCGAATACAGCATTGCCGAAAAATGTCCTCATTGCCTGGTGCGGTGAGGGGGTTCCCGAGCGCACTAAAGGGTATTTCACGAGTCATCTCGCTAGCGTTTCCAAATTCTTGCATGTAAGTCCTCGAAAAAGCCCCCGCCTTGATACCAAGATCGCTTGACCGCAGTTTCAAATCATGAAATAACCCCTAATTCCTCGTAATAGGGTTATCACGTCCAGATCACCGCTCGAGCAGATGGTGATCTTTCCCCCCGAAGGCATTATTAAACGAGTGGCCGATTCTTCCGGCTCCAAATATTCCCCAGAGTCGCAAGCACCCCCCCCCAGCTGCAGCTCCTCGCCCCCCTGTAGCAAGCAAACCTGTGTTCACTCCAACTCGGTCTGGTGGGGTCGCCTCGGCGCCTTCTATTTCTCGACCTAAGCCATCTGCGCCTGATGATGACGATGGCTGGGGTGCTGATGCTCCTCCTATTACACGAACGCAGCTCGAGAAAGTCAAACCTGCTTATCAACCTACAAAAGTGAATTTGCAACAGCTCAAGGCTGAGAACCAGTCACCTGCGAGCAGACAGTCTACTGCAGAGGCTACCAATGAACGAGATGATGTGGTCCGGGGTGGCTATCAACCAATAGGAAAAGTGGACATCGCCGCTATTCGTCGCCAGGCCGCTGAATCTGGCCAGATGAAAGATGATCGTCCGACACCAGTCAAAGGGTCCTATGAGCCAGTCGGTAAGGTGGACATCGCGGCCATTCGTTCCCGAGCCCAGAAGCCTGGGGGCAGTGCTCCCCTTACTGACTCGACTCCGATTTCACGGAACGAGCCGACTGCCCTCCCGGAGCGTCCAGCAGCTAATGCTGAGCGCTTGACCGACCTACCAAAGCCCAAGGTTGCTAATAGATTTGGCTCTGGCCCCCCGGTTGGAGGCACTAAACCCCCGCTGCCTGCTGGCCCCGGTGTCTCATCGAGCACTGCAAACGCTCAGATCGGAAGCGCTAGCCGAACCTTTGCTAACCAAGGAGGCAAAACACCTGCGCAATTATGGGCGGAACGTAAAGCTAGAGAGCGTGGAGAGACCTCTGAGACTAATATATCTGTACCACCACCTATCCAAAGCCAGGCCAGCGGCCAGAATGAATGGAAGAGCTCTTATGCTGGAAAGTCATGGGCGCCTGTTCAAACTGTGCAGGATCGCCCTGCCCCAGCGCAGCCCGACGTGCGAGCATCCGACCCCTTGCAACCCGAAAGCTCAGCGCCGTCTGAAGTCGCAACTGCGCGCGAGAAATTCTCCCGCGAGCCTCCAGCCACCCCCCCCAGTTCCTCAAGCAAGTCGCCCAGTGCCCATCCCCGGGCTGCCTTCTGGCCCAACTGAGCCTGAGACTGAGCACGATGCTGAGCAGCCGTTACCTTCTCCCCCTCCTCAGCCACGTTCTCCTACTCCACCTACCCCTCCAGTCCGCGAAAGCTCCCCTATTCAAATCGCTGTTCCTGTGAGCCAAAGCGTCTCGGACGCACACGAAGAGCAGCACGCTCCACCACCAGCCTTGCCGGTGGAAAGCTTGCAGGAGGCTGTTCCGAAGGAAGAAGATCTTGAAGAAGATCACCATGATCTTGGCCGTGCAGCTGCGGAAGCTACAGTCCCTGTCCATTCGCAAGGCGGCTTGCATGCAGTAGTTCAATATGACTATGAAAAGGCCGAGGATAATGAAATTGACCTTCGGGAAGGCGAAGTGGTGACTGAAATTGAGATGGTTGATGAGGATTGGTGGTTGGGTGTCAATGCCCAAGGCGAACGAGGACTCTTCCCTGGAAACTACGTCGAAATCGCAGCAGACGGTGAGGTCGCTGATGCGCATACCGCAGCTCATGCAGAGGCCGAGCCCGAATCTGTTGCTGAGCCGGAACCTGTCTCTGCTCCACCTCCACCTGCTGCTTCGGGACATGATTCAGCCCCAGCTTCCCAAGGCGCGACAGCTGCTGCTCTGTATGACTATGAGGCTGCGGAGGATAATGAAATCAGCTTCCCAGAAGGTGCAACCATTACTAACGTGGTATGTCCCCCTGTTCCAGTATCCCTCCTTTTGTATCACTTGTGACATCTATGATCCCTAAAGCTAATTGTAATTAGGAATTCCCTGACGAGGATTGGTGGCTGGGAGAATACGAAGGCCAGCGGGGCTTGTTCCCTGCAAACTACGTGCAGCTCCATGATTGAAGGCCTGGGCGCATCTATCGCGGCATGTGTAAATAGGCTATGATTCTTGTGACTCTTTTGATCTTGTATTTGTTCTTCGTATCGGTCCAGTTCTCCTTGTGAAAAATAGCCTTACTGCGATATTCTCTATCGAGGCTTCACCCAATCACTCTAGCGTGACGTGGTAGATAGCCTTCTCCATAGCGGTACATAGACATGTCTTGACTTTTTGTTAAAACCTATAGAACCTATCCATGGACAGAACATTGGAAGACGTCATCCACATTACCTAATTTAGTCACGTGGTCAGTCATAAACAACCTGGCAGTACCGCCGAGGCCTGAACCCGATTGCGCGCGTGCAGATCCAGATTAATGAGAGGAGTCTCTCCACACTGCCACCCCTTTCACCTGGTTTCCTTCAAGGAAGAGTCTGACTCAACTTGAGTTCTTCTCCGCCGCTACATTCTCTTCGCACAAATCGGGCGTTGGTTTTCCAACCCACTGCCGTTCAATCAAAATGGCGTCGTTGGGAGAAGATCTGCTGGTCACTGTGAACAAGCTTCAAGACCTGGTCTTCAATACCATTGGCAATGACTCCCTTGATCTCCCTCAGATTGTACGTCATGTTTGATTATTCCTCTCCGCATTTCCCGGCTTTGATTTCTTTCGAGACTAATCTTACTGTCAAGGTGGTTGTCGGTTCCCAATCGTCTGGTAAATCGTCGGTCTTGGAGAACATCGTTGGTCGAGATTTTCTTCCACGAGGCAGCGGGATTGTTACACGTCGTCCTCTGATTCTTCAGCTCATCAATATTCCCAGCGAACGAGATGATAGGCCCGCCAATGACGAGATTCATGTCCCTCACACCGCAGCCAGCGTGGATGGACAACATGAATGGGCCGAGTTTCACCACCAGCCGGGTCGCAAATTTGAGGATTTTGCCCAGGTCAAGCAGGAAATCGAGGCAGAAACCGCGCGCATTGCGGGTAGCAACAAGGGGATCAATCGTCAACCAATCAACCTCAAAATCTTCTCTCCCATGTCCTCAATCTCACGCTTGTGGATTTGCCTGGCCTGACCAAAGTACCTATTGGAGATCAACCATCAGATATCGAGAAGCAAACTCGCACGCTCATCCTCGAATATATCGCCAAACCAAACAGTATTATTCTCGCCGTGTCTCCTGCCAATGTCGATCTGGTCAACTCCGAGGCATTGAAGCTTGCTCGCCAAGTAGACCCTATGGGCCGGAGGACTATTGGAGTTTTGTCAAAGCTGGATTTGATGGACCACGGCACCAATGCAATGGACATACTCTCCGGGCGCGTATACCCTCTGAAGCTCGGCTTCATTGGTGTTGTCAACCGCTCGCAACAAGATATCCAGTCCGGAAAGTCACTTGCAGATGCTCTGCGTGCTGAATCGGATTTTTTTCGCCATCATCCAGCATATCGAAATATGGCCACTCGTTGTGGGACCCAATTCCTGGCCAAGACGCTGAATTCGACCCTGATGTCACATATTCGAGACCGCCTCCCGGATATCAAAGCACGCTTGAATACCCTCATGGGCCAGACCCAGCAAGAACTTGCTAGCTACGGCAACAAGCAATTCAGTGGGAAAGAGCACCGAGGATCTCTGATTTTGCAGCTCATGACTCGGTTTGCCTCGTCCTTCATCTCATCTATCGATGGAACTTCTTCGGAGATCTCGACCAAAGAGCTATGTGGTGGAGCAAGAATCTACTACATCTTCAACGAGGTGTTTGGTAACTCTTTAGAAACCATCGATCCCACACATAACTTGACTGTTTCTGATATTAGGACGGCGATCCGGAACTCCACGGGTCCTCGAGCAAGCCTCTTTGTGCCAGAGCTTGCGTTTGATCTGTTGGTGAAACCGCAGATTAAGCTGCTAGAAGCACCAGCCCAACGGTGTGTTGAATTGGTGTACGAAGAGCTCATCAAGATCTGTCACACATGTGGATCACAGGAGCTTCTGCGTTTCCCTCGTCTCCAAGGCAAGCTTATCGAGGTGGTGTCCGATCTTCTCCGGGAGCGACTTGGCCCTTGCTCTGGCTATGTTGAGTCACTCATATCCATCCAAAGAGCCTACATCAACACCAACCATCCCAATTTCCCCGGTGCGGCGGCCGCCATGCAGTCGATCATTCAAAGTCGTCAGGAAGAGGAACGCAAGGCCCTCCAGGCGGAGGAGAAGAGGAAGCGAGAGAAGCGCCGTTTGAAGGAGCTTGGCACCGCCAATGGAGCCCCAGCGGAAGATGAAGAAGGTCCATCCGAATCGAAGTCGAATAACCTCCCCTTACGAAGCCAATCCACAAAAGGGCACCGCAGTATGTCTCCTCATGTTGGCCGTCATGCAGAGAACGGCATTGCCGCTACTCTTAATGGCGTCCACGCAAGCCAGCCGGCTGGCTTCGGCAGTGTGCAAGGAAGCACACGGGATTCTTTCCTGAACTACTTCTTCGGTAAAGAAGGAGTGCAAAATACTCCTGCTCCTCAGCCTGCACTTCACCGATCAAACCACACAAATGAGCATAGTCCCAGCCAGGCCATCCGCCGTGCTGAAGTGAGGTCACCTGTGCTCCCACCCGAGGAATACTCGGCCCCGCCAGAATTTGGAGGCGATATAGGTTTTGTAAGTTCCGCCCTTTGTCATGCCAGTTCGTTTTCATTGAGATATGTCTTTTTTTTTTTCTCGCGTCTTTTCTAACCTTCTGTCCTTCTACCTAGCCTCATGAGAACGTAGAGCCTACTTTGACCGACAAGGAGATGCTCGAGACCGAGCTCATTCGTCGTTTGATCTCCTCTTATTTTGCAATCGTTCGGGAGACCATTGCTGATCAGGTCCCGAAGGCCATTATGCACCTTCTTGTAAACCACAGCAAGGACGTGGTACAAAATCGTCTTGTCAGTGAATTATACAAGGAGGATCTGTTCGGCGAGCTTCTCTATGAAGACGATGGCATCAAAGCCGAACGTGAGAAGTGCGAGCGCCTTCTGGATACCTACAAAGAGGCTGCGAAGATTGTTGGAGAGGTATTATAGACCCATCAATGATAAAATCAAGGGGGATACTCGAAGGAGAGAGCACGAGGGCCATTCGCAGTTGCATGTTTTGATTATAGGGGATTTTCTTCGATGTGGATGTACAATTACTCGACTTTTCGACTTTTTCCCTTTTTTAACTCTTTCCCTAACCATGAAAGGAGGCGGGAGCACTTGTTCATGATATTCATTTGTGTCTACATGCTTCCCCTTCCCTAGTTCTGCCCTGTCTTCTCCGCTTATTCACTTTCCTCTCCTATATCGAGGATCTTTTTGGGTGTTGAGTTTTCTTTTTGTATCTATCTGTAACGGAAATGACAGGGCCCGATCCTATGACTTGGATGGTATCTTCCCCAAGTCTTCGAGCTGTATTATTGTTGTTTAAGAGCGGGTTTTCCCACGCCTCCTGTCGGTTGATCATTTCTAATGGCCTTGTTTCTTAAGCGGGCGCCTTCAAATCCATACAGGCCACCACCGATGAAGACTAGCGCAGCTCCAATCAAGACGCCATTCGCCAGATGATTTCCAAACAAATAGATCGACAACAAAAGGGAGACCAATTTGCGGACGTTCAAAACCACAGTTACAGTCAGCGATGAGGACTTGGCTGACAGCAAATGAACGCCTCGAATGCATAAGTACTGGGTAAGTGCATTCATGACCAAGTACGCTACCTGGACCGGAAGCTGGCCAAGGAATGCTTGTGTAGGCCTATGGTTTTGAATGCCGGCCGTGACCATTGATAGGACGGTCTCGGAAGAAGTGACGGTATGAGGAATTTTGGTCAGCAGAGACGGTGATGAGACAATAGTTCGCCACTGCGCGGAAAGCTGAGGGTAGCTCGTCACAAATAGAGGAAGCGACAGGGCATGTGAGTAGAACAAGGCCTCTTTCCAATGATCTCGGCCATACGTCGCATACAATCGATCCGCATAGATTCCTTGGAAAGCCGAGAGTATCATGGCCAGCGCCAGAATAGTAAACCCTATCGCGGTTGTTATCATCGCCGACTCTGACGTGACCTGGACAGAATGGCCCTTCGTCTGCGCATCGGCTATCGCAGCAGCAACAACGCCAATTGTTAGCATGGCTACCGAGAGTATTTGCCCTTGCGAATATTTCCGGCCATTGAAGATATACCCAATTATCATAGATGCCACAGGCCCAGCGGAGCGTAGGATGATGTGAAGCGGTACCGAGATCTTATATGCGAAAGCCCAATTATTTAACAGGTTCACGGTTACGAAGAACGCAGTATATATCATCCATGACCGTAGCGGAATAGCTCTTGGGCTGAGGAAGAAAGCGCTTGGGCCTGCAGAGAGGGAGAGGAAATTTGGTAGGGTGAACACAGCGCATATAACGAATTGCGCGAAGGTGATCAATGGGCCTGCACGGCGTGCGTTAGGAAATTGTGCTCGTCGTCAGGGGATACTCTCTCGATATCGAGGTCAAGGGATTCTCACCAGCCGTGGCTTGCTCTCTATCACATTAATATTAGCATTTGTCTTGCATATCTGGCATGCTAAAGGGACTTGGCTTACTTGATGATGGCCTCGAGGGCGAATACCTGCAGTTATGTCAGACGAATCGATCTTACATTCGTGCCATGCCCTCTTGGGGCCAATTGCCACTCACGTTTGCACAGCACCCGCCCAGAATGAGCGAGGATATCAGGACCATGTTCGCCCAGCTAGGCACCGCAGCATGCGCCGCGGCGGCGATCAATCGTGCATCCTTCTTCAGGTCCGAGTCGGAGCGGCGCAAAGCTGGGGGCTCTGCTGCGGGACGGGCTGAAGCCATTGTATCCGGGTTGGCCTTCCGGTTTGAGACATGATTATCATTAATCATTCTGTACGTATGAGGGCTTGTTGCGGATCTTCATATGGTTGCTGGGAGGTCTAGAGGCGGGGGAAAGGGAAAAAACGCGACGTGGCAAAGTAGCTTCTTGGGGCCACAACCGACTAGACGTATACTCCTTGCTTCTTCTCAAAAAGCAATTGGGGTTGGCGGACTCGACTGGTTTGCCGAGGGCAATCGTCGGATTGGCGCAGGCGCAAAGGGCGTGAGGTTCGAGTTGGGAAATGGGAGAAGAGCGGGTCCGCGGGATGTTTATATTTAACCAGAGACGGCGCCGATTAGGTACAATCGCGATCTACTACGTAGATTCACAATGTTCCGTCCTTAGTTAACTATCGCCACATATTATATCACCTCCCATCAAGCGAAGGTATAACTATTCCAAGACCCCTAGCAGCAAAGACCGGGCTAGTCAGTCTAATAAGGGCAGATGGTATTATCTGGTAGAACGCCCCCGCTCGATCTCGTGTCGCGAGTCGCAGGAACCGCATCCTTGGTACCTCCTATCAACGAAGGACCCGATATTAGATATGAACTAGAGAGATGAATAAGGAGGGTTGCTTGTATTAACGTAATTATTCACATTTTCTAGTAGTTGGAGAATATATCTGATTGTTGTATCCCAACCAAATCTATTCAGTCCTCAGTCGTCAACAATATCGTCATCACTCAGAATTAGCTTCTCTTCCTCGAGTGGGGGGGACTATTGGCCCAAAGGCCGTATGGCTGCCGACCCCTGTGCGCCTGTCTCGAGGAAGTTCTGGACCCAATCCGTCGTCCACGACATCTTCCTCGACATCTTCCAGTAGATTCCCTCGAATACGAGTGATTTGAGTCAAAAGAGAAGATGCGGCATCCTGGGGCTGAATACGCGCCACATAAGGAAGCTGATAAAGCAGTGCATCAGAACGAGACATCATCGTCACAACCGAGCCATGAGGGCGATCGTCTGTCACGCCTGATACAGTAAGACCAAACCGGAGCTTTTTCCAGGAAGATACCCCGGTGGACCTGGCTGAAGGATCAGAGTCTTGAGACAGAAGGTGTGGATGGCCAAAGGGATCTAGGTTCTGTTTCATCCAAGCATCCAAAAGGCCTTCAACCTCCTCCGTTTTTTGCCAGAGCCGAAGCGAGGTTGGATACAACATCTTGTAAACATCGCCTGCACGTCCCTTCCCATCACTCGGGGAGACTCGTCGATTAACCGGGTATGGAAGCCCAAAGAGAAGCCCCCGAGCTGCCACCTGAAAGCTAATCTCATCTTGCCGCAAGAGGTCCACGCCGGTGTTCAGTGGCGTGGCTCCAATACCCAGGCCAATGCCGGTTCGAGAGCCATGGATGGATCTGCGCCCAGGACTTAGTATATCACTGTCAGACAGGGCCTCAATACATGCATTGAGGCTGTCAGTAAATGCAGGCCCGTGGCATGAAGGTGGATAGTTCTCGTGTAAAGCACAGATAAATGTGCCAACGTCCGTTCCTGTCTCATCTATCAATTCATCAACCGCTACCTCAGACACCTTGGGTCGGTCATAGGAAGAAAGATAATCAGGTGGTGAAGGGGGGATGATTGCGTTGACTGGCATGAGACTTTTGTCCATGCGCTTGTTGTAGACGATCTTCCCCACGGCATGAAACATCCCCAAGCTAGCTTCTCGTTGGGATATCATCCTTAGTGACTCCTCTTCCATTGGAGTTAGCTTAGACCCCCCCACGGGGCTTTTTCCCCTTGGCCTTTGTGGCCCTGCCGCTCCAATTTCCAGCCGAATCTCCTTTCAAACACAAGAACTCCAAGGAGGATATCGCGCTGCGAATATCACCAACATCGCAAATGGCGTCAAGGACAGCCTGCCCGGGGACACTGCTGTGATTTGACATTTTCGTCTCCTTTTCCAGAACCAATCGCAAAGCTTTCTGCATGTATGTCGATGCAACGCTATTGAAGTCGATGATAGTTGTGCCTGGGTGATTATAGAGCGCAGGACCAAGCAGGCGATGTACCGTCAGGTTGTCCGATATCGACGAGGCTGAACCCAACAAGGTCTCAGAAACTATCATTACAATAGGCGGGTGTGTATCGCGATCCGTTCCACGGGTCGTAGCGGCAAGATATCGCTGGAGGGATGCTCGAAATGAAGCCAGACTCGAAGAACCACGATGGAACACCGTGGGAAACTCTTCTACCAGGAGCACTCGTCGATCCTGAGAAGTCCCGGAGTGGCCAATGTGGGTTTCGTCCGCCTTTGCGTGGTCAAATTCCAAGCCACCGTATCGGTCACCGCGGCCCAGAAAATCATCGAATTGGGCACCGATCGAGGTGTATCCGTGCATAGTGTAATCTGGGACAGCTGGGTTTCTCCACTCAACGATGTCGAATCCTAGAACCTTAGACAGGAGAGAGAGCGTGGTCGTTTTCCCTGAACCAGCAGGACCTCGTAGGATCAAGAGTCTCTATTCCGCGTCAGCAAGGAGGGGGAAAAAAATGAAAATGGAAACCACGTTGGAGCCATCTCGAGCAGACAGATAGTCCAGAAAGTCGTATACAAGCTGAACACTGCAAGCAAGGAGACGTACCTCTTTGCGCCTTCCCGAGAACGCCTCTTCCAGCCATTTCTGAACGTCGGATACCTTTCTTTTATGCACGGCCAACTCATCGAGATTCACTGGGGCAAAACGTTGGGCCCATGGAAGACTGTCGATATCGGTCAAATCGTTACTATTAAGTGGTGAGGGTTGTCGGGAGCGTTCATTTGGCCTAGAGGCCATCACAAATCGTTTGGAGGATTGGGGTTTTGGGCGTGAGGCAGTCTTAACCTGGGACCTTGCTGCTGGAGGCTTATTGCAACTTGATTTGGAGGCATTGTCAGGCTTCTGGCTAGCGATGTGCTGGGTAAAAATCTCGTCGTACGAATCGTAGTCGTCCTCGATGACATCGGCATCTAGGGTGACTTCCGGCGCCAATGCTGAGCGCTGCGGTTCGAATTTCTGGGAAGACCATCGCTGTCCTTCTGATGCGGGCTGGAAAAAGTTATGGAGAGACTTGGATTGGGACTTCACCGGCCTTGGCGGTGTTTTGGTGGGGGATGGAGAGGATGAAGGAAGTTGGATCGAAGGAGCCGGGCTGGGGCGTGCACGGGTCGGCTTCGGACGTGACGAAAGAGTGACTGGCTTGGAATCGGATTGGAATGGGGCTTCTGCGCGGCGTTGTCGCTTAGTGGGCCGCCTATCCATGATGCTCATGGAGATTCCGACATTGAGGAGGAAATGAGAGCTCACGGAGGCAAAACACGCGATAAGCGGACTGATACAATGGGGGGCAAAAGTCTGTGTGCATACCGCTTCACCTACCCCATCAAATACTGATATATATTCATGGTTACTTATCCTATACCACCAACCCTTATGGGATCATAATAAAATTCAAAATACTGAATGAACAGGTTCATATACAGAGTTGTATTGCTTAATATTTTATATAATAATCTTGGTTTGTATACAATCTATCCATCCTTCTTACTATACTCAATATTAACATATCAATCTTCGTCTGGTCTAACATATCCTATATAGTATTAATATACTCTTTAAAGTAAGCCCGGTCCTCTCCAGATCTTTCTGTCTATATAATATCTTATAATATATAGAAAGATTTAATATTTTAGTCGTTTCCAGACTAGTTTAATAGGATTAAGATCAGGCGAGTATACCAGCCAATCTTCAACATACATCCCGTGCTCTTTAAACCAAACCTGCATATCTTTCGCTATATAGATCTTTTTTTATCTTGCTAGAATATAATTCCAGATCGATAGCGATCGATGCCATGGGGGAGGCGTAGGAGAAAGAATAAAAATGTGGGTGGTTATTCACCCGATGGTAATGGGGCCGAGTGCACACAGACTTTCAACCGGGGGTTGTAGCTTAATTGATAGCGCGGTCCCACTTTGGACGAACCATTCCCCGTTCCCTCTACATATGGAGATGTGAGCTTTGGGATTACTTTCTCAATTGGAACTACTATAGGTTTGAAATAGCAGTATGTTCTTAAATAAATTTGGCATTCATAATATCTGTTTGTGCAAGGGCAGCTGTTCACAGAGCGTCCCAACTCCGAATGCCAATATGTATCGTACATGCCTCGGTCACAATGGGGGTATATTGACCGGGTCGCCGGGAAAGAGAAGAGTCAAGGGATAAGAAAATGGGACAAGAGAATAACAAGGCACAGGAGATATCCGAGCAGTCAATGCAAGCGGAACTAAGCGCCACCAAAGACATCATAATAGTAGTCTTCATCCAACCCCTCTCGTCCGGGTACTGGGGGCACTTCCCCGGCAAAAGTGGCATCATCGAAACGGACATTGAGCAGGCGGATTTTGAGACCATAGTTGCTAACGAGATCGATTAGCTTGTTGGTCTCTGTGGTGATCGGTTGTTGATTAAGAAGCATCAACAGCCCATCGAGCCATTCTGATGCCACGCTATGTGAGGCAGGCCGAAGCGTCAAGAGCACAATCTCCTTTTGGGTTGATCGGCTTCCCGTCCGAGCATGACTCTGGTTCTTGGTATGAGTCAAGTTGGGAGAAGGTGCGTGCCCATGGATGGTGATCTTGGTGGAGGCTTGCCGAGGAGCAGTCTTCACAGTTGAGGCCGAAGCGTCGTCAGGATTGGTAGAGATGTTAGACACCACGGATGAGACGGTAGAAAGATCAACTACAGAAGGTATGGTCTTAGCATGGCCCGAAAGCAATGAAGAATGGGGAAAACATTACTCTTCTCTGGCAGCGCATCAAGCTCTGGCGCCTTTTCCGCGACAGAGTCAAATTCACCGAAATGCAAATAGCGCCTGTTATGCGATAGTTGAACATACTGATGGGACGAGGCCCTCACATCCACTTTGGATGAAGAGTCAAGCGCAAACCATGCCCCGTGCAGCAGACATCGGATGCGTTGTTCTTTGACAAACTGAAGTGCCTCATGCTGGAGTTCTTCTCGCACTTGGTTAAGGTGCTTCCCCCCAAGCATCTTCATAGGTGAGTTCGAAAAGCTCCATCTGCAACTCCCGCAACCGATTGTATTCATAATTTGCCAGTTCCTCTTCGACATCTTGGACGTCCTTGGTGCGGCCCGCGCCACCTACCACAGACTCCATTAAGATACGAACCAACTCGACGATCTTGTCGAGGTCCTCAATTTCAGCGGCGGTAGCTTTCCACAATCGGAAAAACACCTGCAAACCAGCGACATGGAGCCGAGTCCAATGTAAGAGCAATGGCCGGAACAACTTATCCAGACTCGACCGGGATTCCATCAGCATAAAGGTCTTGGAATCCTCAATTTCCGAGTTATCTACTTCGAAATGTTCATAGAGGATAGAAGTGACTGCCAATGATGCCCGGGCAATGGGGCACCGCTGACCAGCGGGCTTGGTAGATTGCTCGAGCAGCATCTTCTGAAACTCATCGTGATGGCTGCGGACATAATCTGCCAGGTCCATCATACCTAAGTAGCCAACCTCAGAGAACTCCGATGCCGGAGACTCTGACTCGAATCCTAGCTTCCGCCACTTCTCTGCGTGGTGCCGTTTGGAGCGGCGGGTCTCATCGCCATTCTCATTTGTCTCATCAGAGCCTTTTGTCGGGTTGCTGGCAAGATAGATACCCTTTAAGGCTCGTCGATGCTCGGGCTTCTCCTGATCCAGAGGGATGTCTCGCCATTTGCGAAGAAGGACCTTAGTGAGCGACTGGAATTCGAGTAATGGATGTGCTAGATCTTGCAGCGCCGAGTCTTGCATCAAAACATAGACCGCCCGGATCACACCCAAATCCTGGAGTCTCTGTATGAATTTGGGCCATTCCGCCTCGGAGTCATAGGTGATCGAATCGCGCATTAGGGAATTGATTAGCTGGAGCGCATTGGCGCACAGCGCATGATCTGCGGAAGAAAGCCGACTGACGAGCATTTCCAGGAACTGAGGATATATCGCAATGGCAGGTTTCAGCGCGCGAAAGCCGAAGGCATCTGGGTCTGCTTGGTTACCGGCGTGCGGATGCGACACCACGGATACTAGGATTGACATTGCACCTCGGAGGATGTTGACTAGAGGATGGGTGACGATCAACTCGACGATCTAAATGGAACATGGACAGTATTAGCAGTTATATTTCGACAAGCAACTCTTTGCGTTGAATGGTGGGTGCTAGAAAGGGAAAGGTTCCTCACTCGTTGCACGAGCTCCTGATCGACACAGTCCCAGCCTTTGTCCACCTCCAAGAGCCGCGCGAAGCTCGTCAGACTGTAGGCGAGGGTGTTGCCGCTCGCATGCAAGGTGAGATAGCGCAGACGAGTCAAGCCGCCTTGGGTGATAAAGAGTTCAGCGAACGACGGGTCGCCAATAACACCCTGCAGCTTGAAGACGGCCATTTTCCGCGCGGCATCTTCTTCGCTTCCCAGCCGTTCCACCAACTCAGCGACATTGACGTTGTCCATGGTGATTGAGTCCCCGGGCAAAGGATGGGGTGAGGTGCGGAAAAAGCGGGCACATCAGGGGCAGCAGGGAGAGTACTTGTGGGGCCTTTCGGGGAAAAAAGGCTAAAATAACAGCCCCGTGGACCATGAATGACATATGCTGTTTCTCTGGGGGCATTGATCACACGTATGCGATGAACGATTGGGTATTCGTATTCCAGGAGAATTCAATTTTACAGTCACCACTACTAGTAATAATAGATTGGCGAGGAACTGCATATCTGAATACATAGAGTAATACTGTAGGCTGGTAGCGCCGATCCACAGCATCATCTAGATCGATCCATTATTCTGGATAGACAGCACAGACAACACACCCCCGATCGCTAATTGTGCGATATGCTAGTATAGAGTTAGTTATTCTAAACCGCTCCTTCTAGGTGCATGGGAGATACGGTTTCAACTATAAGTCACTGCAGGAGTTGAAGGGTCCATATCGAGAGTAGGCTCCAGCCAACAAAAGCCTCGGAGGAATCGTCTACCGGTAATGGCTGCCACACAATGATCAATCCTGGTGGATTTACATACTGCTCTGGATCTATCTTTCAGAAATTGATGGAATTGATTGAATAAGAACTTCCTAGCTACTGCTAGCAAGACCCTTCTGACATAGTAGATTCGTTCATACATTCCGAGTATTTTGTTCTCCTCAAAAGTAGCGGAATCAAAATCCAGACCGAGTGTACTGGTCTTGCCAACAGGATATCTAATAGAAATAGAAGTTGACACCACCAAAAGACAAAAAAAATAAAAAGAAAAAAAAAAGTCCCCCCAAAACAAATGCGCGAAACTCCGGAAGCATGCTGCGCCAGGCACCCGCTGTGAACCACGAACCTTGGCGACCGTTTATGTATCTTATGTACAGACTAGTGACGCTAGTCTCCTTTTTCCATGCGGCGCAAAAATACCGATTTTCCCTCCCCAATCTTCTAGAGATGCTGTTCGCTCACGGAGAAGAAGGAAGGGATAGGATAAAGGCCTGTCATTTATCGACGACTCTTCATCGTCGCCAGCCCACATTCCATATCACATGGGCAATGTCGCGGGCTGTATTTACAGTGTCGACCACCCGGCCTAGAATGGTGTGGCTAGACGCCTCTCCCTCGCCTTCCCCGTAGGGCATGAACATTCCCGAATCGGTCAGCTGTAGCGGACGATCTGTTTGCGCGTCCTCACCCTCTGGCACAAACCACGTGCGGTCTGGGTTTCGATATTGCCCGGTAAAGTCCAGGCTTGGATCCTCATCATCATCGTCCAGGAGGAAGTTGGCGGCGGGGGCTGGCCGCAGAGTCTCAACGGAAGGGGAGGGGGAGAGAGGGGAAGAAGACTGAGATGGGGCGAAACCAACCCACTGATTAAGAACTGATCCGGTGTGTGGTTCAGGAGTATCTCCACGGTATTTGAGGGTAGTAGATGGTAATGGAGCAATTGTTTTGCTATCGCTGCTGAAGCTGTTTCGGGGGGTGCTTCGGCTGCTGATGGGGGTTTTATTGGAGATCTCTCGCATCATGAACAAGCCTTCATCTGATGACGACTCGTCATCGACAGCGAAGGGCCATTCGTCCTCCTCGCCTTTGCATTCCACGGCAATGCATTGCTCGACCTCATCATTGAAATGAATATGACGGCGCTCACTTGGAGAGGTTAGACCAGAAGAGGATGTGGTTGTGAGAGTGTTTCCGAGGGAGTGAGTCGAGCTCCCCGTGCGCTGGTGAAGACGATCGATGTCTGTATTTGATCGATCGAGTGGGGGTCGTGCCCAGCCATTTTCGGCTTCTTGTGCCTGGAGAATGGCACCGGCATGTTGAAGTAGTGTATGTTGAGACAACGACCGTTGCAGGATGGTTTCAGAGGCGGTCTTCTTTTTGAGAATGGGCTTGCGATCGTGATAAAGGGTTGGTGTTTCCAGACGGCTGGGAGGAGGGGATGAATCGGATACGACAGTGTCGCTGGAACTTGATGTCTTCAGTGGCCCGTACAGCCAGGTCACATCACAGTCCTTGAGCCTTTAAGAACGAACAATTAGCTGAACATCCACACCGTTACCCTTCGACCGAGGAGCCCAATTGGAAATACCTACCAATTCAAAGTGTCGGGTGAGATCGTCCCCAGGTTGTTTTTCGCCTTCGCCCAGGTTCTCCACGAGGCGTTCTCCAGTCGAGGCCCATTGCTGTAGTCATTTCTGCGGGCAGCGACATACCGCCAGGAGGCCCAGATGTCCTCCTCCCGCCAGTCATGAGACAGATAGTCGACATGGCGAGAGGGTTCGTCCTCCACGGACGAATCGTCGGCGGCCGGGGTTCCGCAGGTCCGGACGGGGGCCATGCCTTCGGAAAGATCGCTCAGAACATCAGAGATCTTGTGGGCGGAATCCGATTGCCCATCATAGGTAGGGGAGGATCAGGTCTTCATCCAGGGAGAGGGTGCTGACGGTGGTGGGAGTGTAGGGGGGTTCTTCTGGTGGCGTAAAACTGGGCGAGGGAGGAAGTGATGAAAGCGAGGCGGGAGAGCAGTCCCGGGCCGAATCCTCATCTTGCATGAGGGTCTTGGTCGGGATGCCGGTCTGGAGGAAGTATCGCTGCGTCGTGGGGGCTCGACGAGGATCCGGGAAAACTGCGAATGCTGTTCGCGAGAGGCCAGCACCGCCGTCATTTCCCCGAAGTTTGCAGGTGGAGGACAGTGGAGACTGTGGGGGAGGGGAATGGGGGAGAAAGGATCAAATCAAAAGGGCCATAACACCATTAAATAAGAGCCAGGGAGGAGGGGCACCGTTCAACCCTGGAGTCGTTTGGGATGATAAGGATATACAGGGAACCCCGGATGCGGACAGGAAAAGTTGGTCACGATAAGGTCCCCAGTTTTAAACAAGTCCTGAGCGGGTCGCGGCAAGCAGAAACCAGAACAAAGAAAAGAGGGAAGGAAAAAAGGAGAAAAATAAAATAAAATACAAGGCTATTACCCTAGTATGAATCTGGAGAAAGTGGAGGGAAGGTGGCGGGGGAAAGGCAACGTCGAAAGAGAAAAAGACGGTGGCACAAGACGTGGGCTAGCAGACTGGAGAAGAGGTCTCGTAATATGGACCACCAGTGATATCAGTAGAGAGATCCGGGGGGGGGGGGGGTTCATAGAGTCACCGAAGTAATTGAGGGGCTGTGGCTTCTTATGATCTTCCTGTACCCTCGTATCTGGGTTTTGTATCATGTATCCTTCGCCACTTAGAACCCAAAGTTTAAGGAGATGCAGGGCCAGACCAGACGAGAAATGGCCCCTCGAACCGTTTGCCGAAGATGCACGTCCTGTTAGTGGGGTTTGATGCTATATTTATTTCTATTTAATTATTTTCTGCAGCTCTCGAATCCCTTCCCAGGGTCAACGTCTTGGTTTTGTTTTTCTCTCGCAGGACCTTGCGAGCTTGATAGAAGGAGGCGAATTGGTCGGAGCATCGCGGAGCGGGGCCGTAGAGGTACGAAAAAAAAAAAACTTGGTCCACCCTGGCTTGATCCTAGACTGAAACCTTCAGGCGGAAGGCTATAAGAGCAATGCCGTAGAAGATCCGGAAGCTCAGTCATGAGGCGATATATAGTCAATGCAAGCATGAGAGGAAGGAGAAGCTCGACAGAAGCTCGAAAACAAACCACACGAACGGACATTTTCTGGAAAGCCAGAAGCCAGACCTCCTGGCCTAGAACGCTCCCTCCTGCACCTCATAGACCCTTTCAGGGCCTGAGCGTCCAAGGGCGAGCGAAGCCCCAAGGCCAACGGGGACGGCGGGACTGTGGTTGCACTAATGTGTCCACGAATCCACCCTGCAATGGGCATTCTGAAATTGAAACCCGGATTGCTCTCTGGAGCCCCCACTGCTGCACGTCAACGCCGCCCTAGTCAATTTGCTAAAGGAGAAGAGCTTCAGGTCTAGATTACAGGGTTCCTTTCGGGGCTTACTTTCGACCCTTTCTACACTGATCTGGTCCGACTGAATATTTGGGCGGGACGTGATTCCGGAATTTCGGGTGATAGAACTACTATATATTTACAGGACCAGACACAATGGCCATAGGGTCCCATAGAGTACCATATATAATACCATAGACTACCGTAGACTACGGCGACTGGTACTCCGGATCAAGCGGGAAGTGCGAGGCTCGAGGACTCGAGGGGGCAAAAACAAAGTACGAGAGCAACGGCGCCTAATTAGCACGGACCCTGCGTGCTTTTATACTTTGACAGATAATGCACGCTCCAGGCATACGCGGACCCACCATTATAGCACCGATCACCTCTTCCAGCTAATATATGGCCAACTATATTGCTCAGTCTTAGCACGGCTCCCGGACACTAGCAGGGGTTCCCGTCTCGTTAAACACCTCCTTGTTTGATCTGGCCGCCTGGAGATTCCTGCCGTAAGCGAACTCACATACCTCCAAGGTTCCCGTTGTTGGGGTCACTCGAGGAGTACCCAGGTCCTCCCTCCATTTAGAACACATTCAAAAGCTATAACTATACTACAGTGACGGCCGCCGTGTTAATGTGTCATATGGAAGTAAGATAGCGACAGCAGGGTTTGTCCCACTCCTCCCTACCCCGGGCTTGTCTGTGCGCACCCATAATAGTAGAATTGCCAAATCTTCGGCCAGTGGGGTCGCCCCATGTCTGCATGACACCGATCCAGCCTCCCCGAGTTCTGCGTACCACCCGCGGAGACCGTTTGGTCGTGATTGAGATGCACCAATGATCGCCGCCCCACGGGCCTGTTCCCTGATCTCGTCATGATTCCTATGGTCTCTTCTCATTGGTCTAGTTCGCGGGAAACAGGAAAGCCCGCTAACTATATCGTGCATTCCATCGAGAAATCCCCCGGCACCCCAGGGCTTTCTCGAGGGCCCCAATCAGCCCTGCTCTCACTATCGTCCAGGGCTCCTCAACTACGCATTCTGTCCTCACCCCCTCACTGACGCACGTTTAACTTTCGCCATTAGCGCTGGAGGAAAGCCATTGAAGGATGGACAGAGCAATTCTGCCTTATCGGAGATTGCATTTGCATGCTTCTCTTAAAACCGTGATCCCCGGGTACCAATGAGCATCAGACCTGCTATCAGACGCCTAGTCCACGTCGCAGCTCAACGGTCGGACCAGATAGCTGCATGGCCCCATTGACAAATGGACAGAGGGAATTGACATGATCAAAGAGACAGCTGTCAATGAGAGCAGGGGTGGGGGCGTACGAAGCCCTTGCCCTTGTCGAAACTTTGTCATACATGCGCCACCGGGGACTGAGCTTGGGCGACCCGCAAAAGCGCTTCGTGGATGTTTCGTTATCGGCGAGGCCCAGGCGCCCCAGAAAATAAAAAAAAAAGGAAAAAGGAAAGAAAAGGAAAACAGAGCCAATTTCCTACAGGGTCCAGAGATAAGTGAGCAGGGTATTTAATGTCGGCTCTATAATCCTGTCTTTTGATGAGGGGTAATGATGTATGTTGTGCGTCTTCTCCATGCTCGATAGCGGCCATCCCACCGGAGGGTACGACTACAGTTGTGCTAAAGTTTGGGAGCTCATAAGCAGTAGGTTCAAAGATACTTCTTGCGAAGGTAGACGCGATAATGCATAATTTGTGGCCTGGGCACAACAGCTTGTGAATCAGAGGCAATAACCAGTCGAATTGAATAAAGAGCATAGTCCACGTGACATAGATTACCTCATGCGGACGAAAAGAGGGTCCGCTGCCCCTCGTCGGCGCACGTCGAACTTTCCTGCTCTCCATCGCCTCTTTTGAAACGATGGCTGAGGTGGCAGATCCAGGCCCGGCCGAGCCCCAGGCACGCCATATCGTGTACTGTGGAGGTAAGTAACACCCCCGGACCCCCCAGGTTCCGAGAACTGCGGAGTCGGAAACTGATCGAGCGCAGTGTGTACTCTTCCCCCCGAGGTTTGTTTGCAGCTCTTCCCCACTCATATCGGCACCTCTGACCTGTTTTCCCCCCTTCCCTGGGGATCTATAGTATTGTGAATTTGGAGGTACCGCGAAGAAATGCGAAGAGTGGCTGAAGGACGCAGAGCCCGACCAGTGGAACAAATTATATTCCGAAGGTATGTCTGTGAGCAATTGGCAGTCTCTCCATCCGTTGTGTTGCTTTCTCCATTAAGTCTTATCGTTTATTCATGGGAATTATGTGGCGACAGCTGCTTCTGACAAGCGTCTTGTGTCTCAGATGCTCTGAATGCCAATCTATCCGCTCTATCCGTATCGGCCCAGGAACGCGCGGCCAAAGATGCCGCCAAGAAAGAGGCCAAAGCTGCACAGTCCGAGGCACGCGATGCTGAGAAGAAGGCTGCCTCTAAAGTCATTATCAAACGAGTCGAGCGCAATAAGCGGAAACACGTGACCGTGATTACGGGCCTGGAGGTTTTTGGATTGGAGAACAAGAAACTTGCGAAGGAACTGGGCAAGAAATTCGCCACTGGATCTTCCATGACCCGCTCGCCGGCGGAGCAGAGGAAATCACCGTCCAGGGCGATGTTAGCGAGGATGTGCGTGAGTGGTTGAACGAGAATTATGCCAGCAAAGTGCCCGATGCGAACATTGAACTCGTGGAGGATAAGAAGAAAAAAGGAGCCCACAGCTTGATGAAAGTGACATGAAACACCTCCCTTCGCAAGATGAAAGATGAATCAATACCGTGTGTGTGGGAAAATGAAACCACCGACCCAAAAAGAACATGATATGTCAGGAATTGGCCAAGCTGCAAAGCTTGCATGATCTCTACAACTCATCCAATATCCGTAATGGATCGGTCTCCGTAGACGAGGCATGGGGCGCATGCTGCTTTTCCGCATCGCTTCCTGTAGGATGGGCTAGTCTGAGGCTTTCTCGGCGCTCGGCGAGACTGGATGGATACCAGGAGGTTTCGGTGGTTCCTTCGGCGTGATGGACCTCCGAAACAGGGCTCCAAGAATCTGATAGCGGCGCAAGTGGGGTTGATTTATTCAACCCCGAGCTTGTGCCACGCGTCCATTCACTGGATGGCGGCAGAGAATGCCAGTTTTGAATGACAAGCCCAAGTAAAAGCACCGCACAGGCAGCGGCGATAGTTGCCCAGAAGATACGCAGTCGACGACTGACACGAGACTGCCATTCCTCTTCGCGTTGCTCCCATCGGTCAATCTGGCCTCTGACTGTTTCGAGCCGCTTGCCTAGGTCCTCCACGCGTTGTCGGCCCGCATTCATGCGTTTCTCCAAGGCATCTGCCAGCTCGATCTGGGGCTCGAAGCCCTTCAAATCATTGATTTGTTTACGGACCTCCTTGTCCACGCCGGCAGTATCTTGCTCAAAATTGCTTAGAAGGGACGAGGCAGAGTCTGAGAGATCCTGGAAAGAGCTGATAGTCGAGTTTAGCGATGTGATCCTTTCAAGCAGATTGTAATAGGTGTAGTCGAGCCGACGCGTGAGCTCGGTCGCGAGGGTCCCCGTCGAAGAGAGTGCAGAGCGTAGATACCTACAAGCCCAGAATGTCAGTGACTTGTCCAAAAAAAAAAAGACCAGGTCAGACGGGGTTTTCATACTCTTCACCTTGCTTCCTGCGATTCTTGACCCGGCCTAGATCTTCCATGGACTGGATATGCTGTCTCTGAATTGGGCCTAAGCGTTCATGCTGTTCCGGGTTGTCGAACAAGCTCCCCTTCCGGCTGCGGGAGTCAAGGCCAGACGTTGAATCAGACCCCCATCGAGACCTGGTGGTCTCCCGAGAAACGGGGTGGAGAAGTCCATCGTCCCCCTCACGGTCCTTGTCGCGGCCAGACCAGGTGGGCAGTAGCCCCCCGTGCACTTGCTGACGAGGCAAGGTGGCTCATAGGACGAGGCAGGCGGATCTCTCGTGATTTGCTGTGCTTGTGTCGGTGATGGGATTTGGTTGCTTCCAGCGCCGGTTGGTCAATGAATTGTCGCTGAAACCGATGCCTTACATCTGTCCCATCAGGCGAGGCTGGCTCTTCGTCAACTAAAGGACGTCCTTGTGGTCGGTGAGTGCTGGATTGCTCACGCAGAGCCGTCGGACCCGTTGTGAAATCATCATTGGGCGAGCGGACGGTCGATCCATGGTTCAAGGGAAAGGTGGCGGAGGGCCCGGGGGGTTTGGGACGAGAATCCATGTCCATTCATATTGTGATAGGAGCATTAGCAAGACCCCATGGGCGCAGGAATTATACAGCGACTGGGATTGAAGGTGGAGTCCGCAGCGCGGGAGACGTAGGGGGTCAAGTGCTGCCTCGGCCAAAGAATGACGCCAGCGGGTCGGATTCTACAGAAGCGCAATTTCCGCATGTTTATCACAGCCACTATTAATTGCAATAGTTGAAAAAAAAAAAGTCATCCATATTTAGGACTATGTGTTTTCTTTTTCAGGGAACAAACGAATAATGTTGATATCGATTATATGCCTAGTGCTCTGTTGCTTCAACATGGAATCTGCAACATGAAATCTCCTTCTATAGTATACATCATTTCCTCAATCCTAGACGAGTCATTTCAAGTCCATGAGCTTTGGATCGATTTGCCAATATAAGGGAGGGGTGGGTAACTGGAACAGCAATAGAGGAAAATACGGGAGATCTCACATATAATGAGATATAATGGTTGGAAACTTTATGCTACTGGTAACCTAAACCCATAGAATCTCCATTTCGGCCTGGCCGCCATGGTCGGGCTGTACATCTATAGGACGACTTCTCTGAATTCTTATCATATCCAGTAGAGGATAGTTCAGAGAAATGATAGATCCGATTATGAAATCTAGATCCTGTTCCTTAGTTCATTCAAAGCGTATTTCAATGCTTGTTTCTATAAAGGGTATTATGTATGTCTTCGGCACAAGGACCATTCACCAAATAAGGGCACCCTTGAAACAGGAACAAGTCCCCTGGAAAAAAAGAACTGTCTACTTTTGGAAAATACCAGACCCAGTGAACGCCAATGACGGAATCAGTCCTTGCCATAGGGGCTTTAGCCCATTTCCAGACCGGACAACAGCTTGGACCATGATCGCTTGGGGCGAAGGAGTATATCGTCGATGCTATGATGGAGCGGTGTGGTGCTCATGAATTCAGAAGCTTGTTGCGCTTCTCGCGACGACGCAGGCGGTCAATCCGCTTGTGATGCATCTTCTCGGCCATCTTCTCATAACGCTCCTTCTCCTCCTTGGCCGCACGACGGTCCTTGATTCGTTGAACGTGCGCCTAGATGCCAAGTTAGACAGACCTGACCAAGGAAGTGGGGGCGCAGTTGTGGATATGAGAGAAGAATGAACAAGGGCATGGCAAACTTACCTGACGTTCAGCTTCTTTCTCTGCCTTCATTTCCCGTTCTTGTTCTTTGACAGCCTCTTGATGCTTGCGCGCTTCCTGGCGCTTAGCATAAGATGTTAAACCGGCACTGGGGCGAAAAGGTTTCTTGGTATCGTGCCAATTTTTTCCTGCAAAGAGAAAGATGGGGATCAGCTTCTGGGCGATTCGAAGTCCAAGTGACAGTGGGGGCCCGTGGAATGGGAGGGGACGCGTGCTAACCGTTCTTGCGCATGCCCTTGGACACGTTGACCGCAGGGGCAGCGGGGGTGTCGGGGGAGGACATGTTAGTGGATTTGCAGCCGAGTCCTTTTCTCAACAGATAGCCGCTTGGTGATAATGGGTATAAATTGCCCGCAACGGGTAAGATGGGAGAAGAACGAAGATTACGGGACGCCAACAAGAACGCAAACCGGTGAAAATTTCGGCGGGAGATTATCAGATCGAGATAACGCGGCTTGGCGGGCGCTAGTGGACAGTGATTGCTGTTCTGGGCTTAGAAGGGGCTCCACGACAGGCCGTGGGATGTTTCACTTGATTGAAGAATTCATATTATTCCACGGGATACTCTCGTTTTAGCGTCCCAGGGTGAGGGAAACCTCGGCTCTCACAAGGCATCAGTCGACGCCTTTCCTTCATGAACCCCCGATTTCTTCTTGGGCAGCGCGAGGCGGTGTCTCACCGCCCCATGGCTCCCGCGTTCATTCGTCCAGATCCGCTCAGCTCGCCGATTCGTGCGTTTTTCCCTCGTCGAGATTTCCTTCTCGTCTTCCCCTCGTCTAGCTGAAAGATTTCCCCACACTGTTCCATACTCGTTCGTGGGACAAATCCCTCGTCCAAAACCCCCCCTCCTCACCCCTTTAATTCCTGTCTTGAATGATGCTCTGCCGATAACACCCCTCCTTCGTGCGTCTTTGTCCTGGGACAGTTGAAAGCCTTGATGGCGACAGCCGAGCATGCGATTGTAGTTCGCGATGAAGCGATGGAGCTCCCATCCCTTCCACCCAACCAGGGGGTTGAGGCTATGAAGGATATTGTATTTGGATCTGTGAGTCACTGATACGAAATTTTTTTCGATGTCGCGGCCCACCGGTGCTGATGATTCTGTAACGAACAGGCTGCTGGAATGGCAGGCAAACTTATCGAGTACCCCTTCGACACAGTCAAGGTTCGGTTACAATCACAGCCCGAACACCTCCCTTTGCGATATACGGGGCCGCTGGACTGTTTTCGCCAGTCCTTTCAGGCAGATGGGGCTCGGGGCCTATACCGGGGTATTAGTGCCCCCATGATGGGCGCTGCAGTAGAGACCAGCTGTCTCTTCTTCAGCTACCGTCTTATCCAGGATGCGCTGCGTGCTATGGTGTATCCCGGGGTGGATCAGCTGCCCCTGGGTGTTCTTCTGCTGAGTGGAGCAGCCTCAGGGTCCGTCACATCTTTGGCATTGACGCCAATTGAACTCATAAAATGCAAGATGCAAGTACCTGTCGAATCGGCAGGGAGCAAGCCACCGGGCCCTATGACGCTCATCATATCTGTGTTCCGTCAAGAAGGTCTAAGGGGTTTCTGGCGCGGGCAGCTGGGGACCTTGATTCGAGAGACTGGAGGCAGCGCAGCCTGGTTCGGTGGGTATGAAAGTGTTTCCAGCGTGTTCCGGCAGTATTCTGCCAAGGAACAGTCCTACTCCGCTTCGGATCCCCTGCCTATTCACCAGCAGATGATCGCTGGTGCGACAGCCGGCATCGCCTATAACTTTCTCTTCTTTCCTGCAGATACGATCAAATCGCGGATGCAGACCGAAGATATCTCCCGTATCCCAGTCAACGGGGAACGACAGACTTTCTGGACAGTCGGCCGTGCCTTGTGGCGGCAGCAAGGCCTAAAAGGCCTATATCGTGGGTGTGGGATCACCTGTGCCCGGTCGGCGCCCAGCTCGGCCTTCATATTCTCTGTCTACGAAGGATTCAGACAATACTTTGGATGATTCCTCATTGAAGTGGCTCTGCACGTATTCTGGCCGCGGCTGAATGATGCGTATATACAATTTCGGTTTCTGCTTTCGCTTGTCGTTTCTTATACCCTATGCTACGATGCGACAGAAAACATCCCCGGGGCCAAAAAAAAGTCCTGTGATTGTTCAATGAATATAGAGCTGTTGCTTAATGACTTTATAGAGCCTGAGAAGGCATTTTCGGTATTGATCTAGGGCTGTTGTCTATAGAAGCCAATGGAATTACCCTTTCCGTACATCCCTCTTTCTTTCTCGTGTCTCTGTCAAGGCATTATCGGGCGAAGTTAGTTTAACTCTTGTTCATATCCGTTCCTTCTTTGAATGCCCTCGTCAAATGGGCTGTGCATCCGTCCCTGCGATTGCCACAATGCTCATCTCTCCATGTCCTCCTTGGGCTGCTGCATCGAGGAAATCCTGAACTGTCAAGGCTAGACCTCTCTCACTCAATAGATCACCGTGATTCAGTTCACCTCGATGTAATGGGCCATTCAGACCCCCATTCAGCTCCCAGACATCTTTGCCTTTTTGGACAAATCCAACGAAATGATGATGGTTCTCATCCTGGGGCGATGGAGGTGCAGAAGATCCTTGGGATGCTGCTTCCATATGCGCCTTCTCGAGGAACTGTGACTGGTATAATAAATCGGCCCTCTCAGAAGGCGCCAAGCCAATAGCTGTCTCCAAAAGCTGGTCCAGCTCTGATCCACGGGTTACGTACTGCCTGTCATCTAGATTGAAGAGGCAGTGGAGTAGTGCCATGAGACCACATGCATGCCCGATGGTTTGCCTCATCCACACCACGGGTTCAGCGGGGCCAGAGCCTTTGTATTCTGGAATCGTGGGCTTCCCAGGCGACCGCACAGCATGGAAGATCGGTGCATCGGCTAGGAGAATGAGTGCATGGATAGGCCGAGGAATCCAAGAGAGCAGATCCGGCGATGTAGAGATGACATCGTGAAAGGTGAGTCCTGGGGCAACCCTAGATTTTGACAGAGCTGGGCTAACACTTCGGGGTTGTTTTCTAACACCCGTGAGCTCCATGCTATCTTGCGCCGTGGATATTTTAAATACTCACCAAGAGGAATAAAGGTCTTGCGACCGTCGACGATTTCCGCTGGCGGAGCCATGTTGGTTGAAGGGAGGATGCGGCGGTGTCATCAGGCTGGTTGAACCCCGCAGTTCTCGTAACAACCTTTTGCTTGTTATATCGGACGGAGATTACACTGCTTGAAGATTCGCGTACTATCATGCATACCATTTGTACACCATCGCGAATCTTTCTGATCACTGTCGATGGGATATTAGTTGGATATCGATGCAGACTGTCATATGGTCCCCGAGGTCCTCAAGCTTTATAGATCTAAACAAAAGACCCGGTGACTTATGCAGACAAGTCCCCAAGGTTGATTCAGACTCAATCAAACACCCAAGGTCCCCGCTGGGGCCACTATATTATAGATGAGGTCGCTCATTCGAAGCATTGCACTGCTCTTCGTGCCTCTCAAAAAATTGCAGGGTCGAAATGACTTCCTTCGATCCCACCAATGTGAATCTGGACACAGCCAGTACTGAAGATGTGCTGTGCTATCTCGCAGTCTCTGAGAACGAATACAATGGCCATATGGGGGTACGCATATCATCGATCTTCGTGATTTTGATCGTTTCTTCGGCTTTTACTGTTTTCCCGGTGGTCTCCAGACGCATACCTAGTTGGAAGATTCCGCTAGGCGTGTATATCTTCGCCCGATACTTTGGAACTGGAGTCATTGTCGCGACTGCATTTATTCACCTCCTCGACCCAGCATATTCACAAATTGGACCGAATACGTGTGTCGGGCAATCAGGATACTGGGCTGAGTATTCCTGGTGTGCGGCGATTGTCCTGGTCTCAGTGGTTGTCATCTTCCTCATGGATCTCGGAGCCGAGGTTTATGTCGAGCACAAATATGGCATTCAGCGGAACGAGGACGCAACAGAAGCTTTTGTGCGGTCTGAGCGCCCCTGCGATACCCAGTCGGGCCTTGCTGGCACCAGCAAGGCTGTTGCCTCTAGCCCAGAAATATCATCCGTCGATCCTTGGAGCGCCGAGACCCATGGGATCATGGCCGAGCGGTCCTTTCAGCAGCAGATTGCTGCGTTCCTGTTGCTCGAATTCGGGATCATCTTTCACTCCGTCATCATCGGAATGAATCTGGGCGTGAGCGGTTCCGAATTCGCAACCCTGTACCCGGTTCTTGTATTCCATCAGTCCTTCGAAGGATTGGGCATTGGGGCTCGGATGTCTGCAATCCCATTTGGTCGGCATACCTGGCTTCCGTGGATCTTGTGTGCTGCCTATGGTCTGACGACCCCAATTTCCATCGCCATCGGGCTCGGTGTCCGCACATCCTACAGTTCTGGTTCGAAAGTGTCGTTGACTGTACAGGGCGTGCTGAACGCCATCTCCGCGGGGATACTTATTTACAGCGGGCTGGTAGAGCTGCTCGCGAGGGATTTCCTGTTCGATCCGAATAAGGAGCAAACGCCGGTCTCGGCTGTTATTCATGATTGGATGTACGTTATTGGGGGCGGGCATTATGGCTTTGATTGGCAAGTGGGCTTAGATCTGCTGGTCCTCCATAGAATATTGAAAGATCTGAGTTTAGTTATCCGAAGATCAGATAAGATCGTAAGACTGGGTTATCATATTCTATACGACCTCTTGAGTGGTGACGTAAAGTACCTGTAAATAGTATTGATAATAGTTACCAGAAGTCTATGCTTTCATAACCATGAAAGTTGCTGGAAAGCTGCGATAGAGTAAGGGCCATAAAAGGGATCTGGGGTGTAATAAGGTAAGGGCTCGTCATTGCTAACCTAGACACCAGATCGGATGCACAAGGCAAAACCCAAACTCCAACTTGGCTCGATCTTGGTCTTCGGATATATTCTCTGCACCAGGACATATCCATGTCCAGTCTTGTTGAGACGCAGCCGAAGAGGCCTTCCCGAATTTATGCGGCGGGTGCTATCAAGTCGGCAAGAGAACTGCCCCTGTTTGTTTCAACCTCTATCCAACGCGAGAGGCTGAAAGAGTATCGTCAACGGCGGAAAGGGAATATGAAATCACCCTTCAAATCTGGAGTGACTCCTACCATCCATATATAGTAGCTATGGGTTTGAATGGCCACATGCTAGGGCAAGGGTTGGGTCTACATGCGCGACGAGTCGGTAGAAGTGGCAAATGCAGGCCAATAATCAGAAGATCAAACCAAGTAGCGCGACAGTATGGACGTGTCTTGGTGGGCAGTCAAACTTGGGCGATACCCAGAGGCATTCTAAGCCTTACTAAAATACAGTCACTGGATCGTTGTGTATGTTTATGTTCATTCAATTCCTTCATTCCTTCCTCTCATCTGTCGAAGATGTCTAGATCGATTCTACGAGGGCGCTAAACTCCTTCGGGAAAAACGATCTTCTCCTCACACAATTCAATTTGGACAGAATCAAACGCCCATCTTTCGCTGAAAAGACCCCAGGGAGTTGACAAAGTGCCTGGAGAATTGAAGTGCAGTGAAGAATATTTGGCCACTCTTTATGCGGAGTTGGAGCCGCGTGGATTCAGCATCTCGTACAAGGGATACCACCGAGCATCTTTGATATCGGCCACACATCCAACCCTCCAACATTGATCCCACTATGGCCAATAGCAAGAAAGCTCTTCCAATGGACATGATCGAGGCGCAATTATCGACATTCGACCTCTTGGCGGCCATGTTCCCATCGCCAGGCGAGCTGGAGATCCCTGAAGCAACAACTCAGGGTGTTGAACGGCTTCGAGACTGGTGTCAAGGCGACTGCGCCCCGCCTTCTCAGATTCCCTCAAGTCTATACGTTGTCGTTTCTCTACCAATTCAAGATGGCGAAAGGTATATCCAAGTGAGCGTTGCAATTCCGCTGGAGTGCGACGATCCAGAGATACTTGATGACCCTCCGCCATTGAGCTATTCATTGCGACAACCAGACTGGCTGTCAAAGGCCGAGGTTACCGCGGTCGCCACGTCTATCCCGCGAACTGATGCGCTGGACGCATTTGACTATATCCAGGCCGAAGTCAGCCGCGTGCTAGCAGAAAAGCAGAGGCAGCTCTCAAGGCAACCGGTTCCGCAGTCGAACTCAGGACCAACGGTGCGAGTCTGGTTTTACTTCCCGTCCTTATCAACGAGAAAGAAGAGAGATGACATGGTGAATCTGGCGCCTGGATACTCATTATCAGGGTTTGTGCTGGCTGGGAAGCCGGGCGTGCTATGCCTGGAGGGCAGATCAGCAGATATTGACGCTTATATGAGCTTCATCAAGACCCATTCATGGGGCGATATACCCAGCCACCAAAAGAAAGTCAGTGAACGGTACCGGGAGACGGACATTCAAAGAGTATTTCCAGGAATGGAGGAAATCACCGATTCGCTTGGAGAGCGAGGAGGCCAGCGCGCCAACCGAGGGGATATGCAGGCATTGGAGGCTTGGCTGGCAGCAAAGGGGTTACAGAAGGCATTTGAACAGGTCATATTCTAGACTTTTGTATATATTGGATATGGACAATGTCCGCTAGGGGTCCCTACAATAGTCAGCCAGCACCGATTGTAGATACGCGAGCCGCCTTGCAGCCATCTCAAACCTGGGGCACGCGACCTGAAAAAAACTCCCACGCCAGATTGTACAAATCATAGAATTCATGGCAATCGGACGAAATAGCAGATAGCTATGGACGCAAAGAAGGCTCTCCAGCTATGCGCTCAGACATTTGAATCAAGGCTATCGAGTATCTAATCGCGATAAAGGACTCCAACTCCCCCGCTTCCACTGCAACCTCAGTTCTTTCCCTCCTCTCCCACACCATGCCCCCCATTGACCCGCCCGTTTCCGCGCAGGAGCTGCAGATTCTGTCTACCAAAGCCATCGCAGCCAAGGGAGTCGCCCACTGCCCGTACTCCAATTTTCGCGTGGGCGCGTGCCTTCTCACCGCGTCGGGCGAGTATGTGGTCGGCGCCAACGTCGAGAATGTTTCCTACCCGGTAGGGACATGCGCAGAGCGAGTTGCGATTGGCACTGCTATTGTAAGAGATTGTTTCCCTTGAGGCGCAGAGCCTGTTCGTTCTCGCGATTGCTGAATATACCGCTCCAGGTTGCGGGGCATAAAGACTTCAAGGCCATCGCCGTCGCATCGGACATCAAGCCGGGGGCTTCGCCTTGTGGCATGTGTCGACAATTGTATGTGGCTTGTTCTTCCTGGAATGTCCGGGACTATCGCTATGATAGGGAACCGTATACCCGCGAGGCTTACCTGACTTCTCCTTAGCATCCGCGAGTTCACCACGCCCTCTTTCCCTGTGTACATGTATGACGCGGATGGCGCGTATACTATGAAGACTATGGGCGAGGTATGTCATTCCGTCGCTCTAAAGCATCGGCTGAAACCTACTAAGCCTTCCCTTTAGCTCTTGCCTGATTCCTTTGGCCCAAAGGATTTGCTCGGTTGAAACGTCATTCCTATTCGACTCGGTAGATAGTTCTACGTAGTATTTCTACTGATACGAAGGCTTGAGAGCCTCTACAAGATTCTGACCGGGCGAGAACACGCCCCATCTTGAGAAAAAGAGCAAATCTATATCTTTGGAATCCGAGACTATATCGGGCCAAGCTATAAAGACCCAATCTTGACACCGGCGATCTGAGAGACAAGGATGATGTCAAGCCAATGAGGAAAAGAAAAGAGAAAAAAAAAAAAAGGCCAAGATGAAGATCGCCGACATGAGAGCTCATAATGTCACATCCAGTATTTCAATCAAGATACAGACCCCCAAACTCTCCCGAGGTGCAAGACCCCGCCCGAAAAAGGGTTCAATAAAACAGCTTCGAATCTAAGCCTCCTCGTCCTCATCAAATTCATCAGCTCCAAGTAATTCATCCTCGTCCTCTACCACATGCGTGTAGTCTCCTCGTCGCGCAGCAAACGAGCCCCGGGTCGCGTACGGTCTTTGGTAGCCCCGGCGAGAGCGCATCAATCCGCTGATACTGCGCCACAGGCTGTTTCCGAGAAGCGGCAATGATTGGGCAACAGCGACAACCCCGGCGATGATGGCCACCGGAATTGCGAGCAACATCGAGTCTTTCGAGAGAAAGCTTGCCGTCGCCGTAGAGCCTTCACCGAGGCGAATCTGTCCAAACTTGCCATCCCATCGGCTGTAGACCCAGTATCCGAAGGCCGTGGCCACCGTGATAGGGGTGACAATGGCAAAGAAAAGACCCACGCCGCTGATTCCGTGCTTCTTTTCAAATTCTTTCTCTTTGCTGGGGCAGGGCCGGGAGACGATCCGGTCGAGGTCTTGCTCACCACTCTGACAGGTGGTCTGGGGGAGTCGGCGATATCCAGTGGGCTCGTAGTATTCAATCAAATCAGGATTTTCGGCACACTGCAAACTGTGGTCGGGCTTTTCAAGACCCGGCACCAGGCCGCAGCTGCCATCGCTTTGAATTTCGTAATTGTAGTCACTAGGAAGCGAGTTAACACATCGTGCCGTCTAATCTTGCCTGGTTCTACTGGATGAGAATACATACCATTCAAAGTCAGCGCGGGTACAGGTACAGTTCCCGCCAACTTGGTGAACGTGAGGTTCACGCCAGCCAATCCAGCAATGTGCGTCGGGCTTCTTGCGATGGTATGATTCGACATGGCCGAAGAAGCAATTGTCCTGCTGGGCGGGGTGCTTGGGAGTCCATAGGTAGTAGTCTTTGTTCTCATCCGTGTCCTCATCCAGAGTACAATCGCGATCCCAAATACCGCTGAAGTCAAGGTTGATGGTTGCGAGCTTGTATTTGGAGGAATCCTGCTCTTTTCCCCACAGAAGGAAATTCTTGGAGGTGTCGGAAGGCAGCGTGGTGATCTTGTAGATGTTCATTTCAGTTTCAGCGAACTGGAAGTCGGTCCATGTCCGGCCTTCATCGAGACTGTAGTGGATGACCTTGGTAGGCTGCTGCTCACGGACCAACACAACCACCGAACCGGCGTCACCGAACTCGTACAGGTATCGGCCCTTCTTGACTTGCTTCCAGGTGATGCCGTTGTCATCACTGAGGAAGGTATCGGCTTCATTGGCGTTGCCTAGGTATTCACCCACGTTGCCATTCCCAATCAGCATTCCAATGGCTGAGCCGGAGTAGAGGGTGTTCCCGGGATCAACACGCTCCGTATATTGGTGAAGGTGGAGGGCGCACTGGTAGTTGCCTTGGCCTTCCGTGACACCGCAGTCGAAGCTCTTGCCGTCGACGTCCTTTGCCGGAGGGGTCAGGAGCATCCACTGGCCACCATCGTTATGGGTGATCACGGAACGCAGCTTCTTCGCATCTCCATTCTTGTCGACCTGGTCCTTGTTCCCAACAACATTGGCAATGGCAACACCTTCAGTGCCGGTAATTTCTTCGAAATCAACGTATTCCCCGTCAGAGTTGACCCCCTCCAAGCTCTGAACAAAATAAGTGCCGTTACTGTTGCTCTTCACAATGGAGCCGTACTCGCGACCCTGGGCTTCGTTGACCGCGGCGTATATGAACAAGGAATATGGCGAGCCCAGAAGCACTGTATACAGCTTGACATCAATGTTGAAGGGGAATCGAGCCTCGGCGAAGGTCTCGCCATCAATGCTGGAGCTAACATTGAGGAACTCGTGCTTCTCTGTGGGGAACGTAGCCACGACCACATACTCTCCCATCTCCACGAAATGAGCAATGTTGTCGTTGATGATCTTCTTGCCCGACCAATCGTCCAGAGTATCACTGGACACCAGCATTCGGTTATTCTTTGTGTTCTCCTGCTTGTATTGCTCGCAGAAAACCAGCTCCTCGCTGACGTTACGGTTCTCGTTCCATCCAAAGCGACACGAGCCGACGCCATGGAGCATGAGGTGCCATTCGCTGCCGCGGTTCTTGCTCCAGTACGCATCAAGTGGACAGGTGCTCCCGGTGCACTCATCATCACTACCAATCCAGAGCACCCAATCTTGATACTTCTTGTGGAAAACGGGTTCCAAGGAGACGCCCTTGGTGGGTTTCTTGAACTTGCGGAATGCGTATCCACGATCGATGGTTGAGTAAATATAGTCTCCAGTCGTCAAAAAGTACGCACAGTCGGAGAAATGAGGGTGCGGTGTCATCGCCATAAATTCGACATCCTTCACGCTGGAAGGCTGTTCCCATCTCTTGCCGTGGTCATGGCTAACGTACAGCTTGAGGTTATTCAGCATGAAAATGGTCTCGTCGCCGCCCGAGTTGCTCGACTGACGTTCAAGGTAGAACACACTTGATGGCTCGTGTGCAAAGTACTGAGGCTCTCCAGCGTGGACCTTACCGTCGGTGACGGGTGAACTTGTAGAGTTTCCACAAGAACGCTCAATCTCCCTGTCAAGGTCTGTCTCACTGTTCCGGCGACACGCGTTCCCAGGAATCAGCCGCCAGCCCGAGGGTCCCTTGTAAGTGTCCTTGGGGTCTTTGCATTTGCCCTCAGGAGCAGGCAATGGCACGGCAGGAAGACACTCTTTTCTGTCCTCAGACCGTTTGAAGTTGTAGTCACATTCGAAATCTTCGGCGGTACAATCGCACTGTTCAAAGATAGGAGGGTCCAGTTTGAACTCCTCCTTGATGAAGCAGTCTGCATTGGCCTTTCGCCGCTGGAATGACTGCTTGTGGCCCATGAGACAGTCCGGTTTGCCATTCTCATCAACGCGGGCCGACCAAATCTCGAGGTCGTCCTTGGAGCACTTACGCTCATGCAGGCCCTCGAAGTCAAGGGAGTAGACAGTATATTTGTCCCTGTCCTCCTTGTCACCTGAATATCCCACGAGTAGGAACTTCAGACTGGTTGAATCAGGGGTCGTGGTCAAGAAGGCCGGCCTGACCTTGTGCTTCAGTTCGATCTTCTCCCAGGTCTTTCCTTGATCGATAGAATACTTAACCTTGTCAGTCTTCTCGTCATCACTAACAGCCACGATTATACCACCTTGATCACCGAACTCAAAGCGATGTGGGCCTTCTAGTGCTTTTCGCCAAGTAAGGCCTGCGTCATTGGAGACGAACAGGTCACCTTTCGAATATTCCTTGAGACTGTCACCCGTGTTACCAACGCCCATCACCAATCCTGGCGCAGGGCTCGAGAAAATGCGACCCAGGCCAGCCAGCTTATGGAGCTTGTCATAAGTTGTCATGGAATGGAGATGGAGCTGATCATCGCCGACCTTGAGAGATTGGAAGCTGCTGCCATCGTCGAAGCTGATCTTGGTGACAAGAGTCTTCGGTTCATTGTCCGGTTCTCCCACCTTCTCCCAATTCTTCACGGTGTTGACAAGTACGATGCCTTGGATGTTGGCAATCTTTTCGAAATCCACCAGACCATTCTCATCTCGGTTGGTGTGCTCGACATTCGGGGAGAAGTAGGTTCCGTTGGAATTAGAGGAAAAGAGAACGCCCACACGGTTATCATCCCATGTCGTCTGTACATCGACTTGAATGCTGTAATTTGTACTTTCCAGCAGCGTAAACGCATCTTGCTCGATTCGATGTCCACCGAATTCGGCGCGGTGCCACTCCTTTGAGTCATCGCTGATAAACAAAGCAAGTTCAGTTGTCCCCTTGGACTGGACACCGGCGACAATATATTTCTTCACAGCACGGAGCTTGATCTCCTTGCCGCTTACGGGTCGGCCGGGGTTCAGATTGACTTCAGTACCCTCCACGTCGCTGAAGAAGTCATCAGAGTAGATCAATCGCACCGAATTGTCTATTGCCTTCAAGCCGGGCACCACACAAAGGATGCGGTCTGCCAGGCCATCCCGCGTTTCAAGGTCCTTGCCGAATTCCGCGGTCCCAGCAGCCCAGCTGCACTCGTAGACCATCTCGCGCAATGGCTGGACCGTCTTGAAGTCGTCCACTGTATAGAAGGCCTCCGTATGCCATCCACCGAACAAATTGAACCCCATGGTAGTGAAGATCGCTTTCCGCGCGTCCCAGCCGTTGAAGCTGAACGGTCCAGTCATCCCAGCGACCATAGGCGCCCCTTCCAGTTTGAAGGACGTCCATGACTTGCCCTGGTCATTTGTGGCCCAGTGCTTGCCGTGCCTGCCCACGACATAGGCGCGGGCATTGTCCTGCGGGTGCTGGATAATAGCTTCGACCGCGCCCTCCATGGAGCCATCGTCGCCCTTGATGATCTCCCATTTCTCCCCTCCATCGTAGGATATCTGAGCTGTGCCAGCGATATCATTGAACAGAACCGTGTTGGTGCCTTCGAAATAAAACAGATTGAGGGGAACGTAGTTCAGCTCGGTGGCTGTCGCCTTTGGTTTATCCCCCTTGGCGTATGTCGGCTGCGCGGTCCATGCCAGCAGCAGGCCGACCACGAGCAGCAACCACCTCGGGATCATGACGGTGGAGTATTCGGCATCTGAAGGAGATCAATTTCCAGGTGGGTTTTTTCGAGCAGCGTCGACTGCGCGCGCGGCCGGTCCGGATGGAGCTCTGGACACACAAGGAGAACGCTGGATTGCGGATATACTAAGGATAGAAATAAGAGAGCGAGGGCGAATCTGAGAGGCCACGAAGAAGAGAAATCGTAATGGCGTGAGGGAAAGTGTGTGGTGAAGCTGCCTGCGAATGCCTGGCGTGGCCTCTGAAGCTGGGAATCACGTGCAGCTTATCGATTAAGCCGAAGCGCAAACCGTGGGACACCCGGTGGAACCGTCAGGTCACAGACCCATGGAACTCAACTATAAACAGACAAGACATCCTTCTATTTTCTACAGTCTCTAATCGGGTGTGAGATGTTCAAGTGGAAGGTGGGAAATGCTCTCCGTATCATTGGGTGCCTTGCAACCACAGAGGGGGGAATCGAGAATATGTATGTACAAAGCGCTGTGAAGAAATGGAGATATACATCTCGATAGTCGAGGGACAAAAACACAAAAACCACAACCCAATGCTGAAATGCCTCAATAGCCCCTCTTTTTCAAGACGCCGAGCAAGAATAAAAGAAAGAAATGGTAATAAGATGGTAAAAACATCCACGCGCTGAAAGAACGAATCATCGTGAGTAATGGCATGCGAATTGTGCGAACGAAAATCATCGTGCATTCGCCTCGAAAGCAGGGCTGCCGACCCTTTAGTTATTTTGACGCCGACGCAGTTTGCGCCACATTTTCTTTACCACACCCTGGTCATCCATATCGTCCCAGATGTGCTGGCTGCGATCGGCTGGAGGTAAATCTGCGAGCCGCAAGGGATCTTCAGGGGGGGTGGGAGATTCATTGCGCAAGTCAGGGCGAGTCAATGTCATCTTGAGCGTCATTTCACGATTCCCTGGGAGAATTTGGGGGGTAGTCTTGCCCGGCTTGTGCACTCGACGGCTGTCAGTTGAGGGACGCGGTGTCTCTCGAACCTGGGTAGACATGCGGGGAGCGACAGGCTCTTCAGCCAACGAAGTCCCTGGGCTGCCCACGACGGTCCCGTCATCTTCTTCGAAAAAAGTGCCGGAGAAGGTACCGGCCGAGTCGAAGGACAGAGGAGAGTGTACCACGGGGGCGAAATTCTCCTTATCTTGATCTAATGAGGGGAAGCCAAATTCAATAGCTTCATCAAACTTCTGTGGCGAAGCAAGGTAGACACGGAGTTTGAGCCGAGCATCGGGGTCTTGATAGTATTGTGCGGACGGGTCAATGCTTGAAGTGGAAGACTTGGGATGGTGGTGAGGTTGTTGACGAGATGTAGGACGAGAATAGGATTGTCGAGAAAGAGAGGAAACAGGCACCGACTGGCTTGACGCCAATGATCGCGGAATCGAAGCTACTGGTCGGTGCCTCAGGCCTTGTGTGGAGAGGGATAGTGGACGACGTATTGAAGGCCGTCGTCTTGGTTTAGCAGCGGGGATAGCAGCATCTGCCACATGAGCATGGTACTCGTCGAGTGATAGGTCCAGGTCCCCATCCTCGTCGAGCCACCGGAAATTATCGAAAAAGGTTCGATCCATCTTGGAACTGGGCTGGCGCGGCGACTGTTCGGAATCCGAATCCGAATCTGAATCCCAAAAGACAGAAGCCGTTTGAGTTACGGGCAGAGTATCGTCCGAGGGCAAACTGTCGGTCGACAATTGGCGCTGACGGGCCTTGTCACGGCGGTAAAAAGCCGCGTCAGCGGCGTCCAGGATGACACTTTCACGGTAGGAAGAAAGAAAGCGACGACGTTCTTCAGGGGAGAAGTGCTTTTGTTGGATCTTAGCGGGAAGAGAGTGGAAGCATTGCGAATCGGCCTGGGCGATCAAGTAGGCGAGTTGAAGGGAGCCGGGCTTCCGTAGTTTCTTGGGTGAAGAAGAACGTTTGTCTAAACCTCTTGAGGCCCGCACCGCACGCGGAGAGGAACGAGCGTTCGGCCGAGGGGCTCGAAGGTCCCCCTGGCCCTCTTGGCCTAGCCGCATCCGCAACCGCTCGACGTTCGAGAAGAACTATTGCGGGTCAGCGGAAAATGAACATCAATCAACGAACAGTGGAAGGTTGGAGTGGAGATCCGACAACCCCGTGCGCCAATGCCGCGGAGCCACCAGTGGCAGCACCAGGCCGATAGCGCAGGAGCCAGTGGCCCCCACTTGTGATTCAGGGGGAAAGACAAAAAAAAAAGACACGACCACACCGCTGAAGGGAAACATGTGGCAAAGGTGGAGAAAGAGAAACACCGCATTGAGCTTTTCCCAGACTCGTAATGTATCCCAGTACACATGTGTACGTATATGGGACGCAGGGGAGGGCGTACGGGGCACAAGGGGGGGGGAAGATCATGACAATCGCGACAATCACGAAAATCCTAAAGGATAAAAGTCTGGCCAAGTGGATATCAAGCCACACCGTATGTACGTTGGACCCAGTGCACCTCGGAGGAGACTCATCCACGATGAACGGGATGTGCGGATAGTGGAGCGCAGCATTGCAATAGAGTTGGGACCAGAGAGTTAGGGTGCCAAAGTTCAGGGTGCTGCACTGTCCATCCTTGAACCAAATAGTGTGATGATGTCAAACGACGATCAAAAGAAAAGGATTCTTCTCTTACCTTGCGTCGAACCGCGGGTGGCAGAGAGTCGAAGTCCTCGCGCGATGCATGCATGGTGGCAGAGAACTGAAATCTCTGTCTAACACTCGGAATGTGTACAGTCGCAGAAGCACATGAAGAATGAATCATCCAAGGCTCCAATCTCCGATCGGAGAGAAAACCTCGATATGGGGAGAGTCGAGTCGATCGAAGCCCCAAGTAGAAAGTGGATGGGCGCGAATAGCCGAAAGATGCGGGTTTAGTAAAGCATGAGGCTATTGAACGTTCGTCTCAAAAATGAGGTGAGGCTTTTAGGTGACGATCTCGAGACAGGATCCCGGCGAAGTAGAAGGGGGGAAGGGCGAGAATATAAAATCACTTGGGCAGGGTCTGAGGGAGGGAGCACAAGAAGCTACCAGGTCCATCTATGGGACTCGTCCAGGTATTATAAGGTAGATGTAGGGAGTCACAAAAGTGTATAGCGCGTACGAGCCCAATGAGCGACAGGGAGGATTGGGGATCTCTTTGGTCCTTTCAACCCTTTCAACTCCCCATGATTGGCCGCAAGCATGGTGATCTGGAAGCTGTTAGCCCCAGGACCTTTTAGCCTCGTTCGGGGCTTTGATCTGCTGGGGCATCATGGGCGCATCGGCCAATCAACTGCTGGGACCTGAACAGCCTCGGAAGGAAAGATCGCCAAATGGGAAATTTAGTGAGAGAGAAAACGAGCTGTGGATTCCCGCACGCACAGACCGGAGCTGTGACAGCCAATCTATTTCAAGACCTGTCACCTTTGGGCCTGCGCCTGCCGTCTCCTTCCTGGGAGGCTATTGGGTATGGCTTTTGTGACTGGTCGCGAACCGTCAATCGGGATCTTACGAACTGTTGGTTCTGTCTATCCCCAACGGTCCAAACGGGTTTCTCGGTTGCTAGAGTTTCATCATGGTTCGATGATCTTTCTTTGATTCTATCGTGACATCCTTCATATAGCAGATGTGGTCGCCCAGATAGCCCCTGGATGAGGTGTCGTGGATAGCGACAAATACCCTGCAGCTCAGGCCGGTGTGACACGGGCTCCAGCAGGAATACGGAAGCAGTAAGGGGGAGGGGAGCCAATAAGCTTGATACCTCCTCCGATGACCAGGGTCTGGAATCCTGGAAGGATCGAGATGCTTGACACCAGGCACTCGCGTTCCAAGGTTCGGCTCTTACCAGCTTTACCCAGCCTTACTGGGACGGCGCCAACTGAAACCCGCAGGATTCTGAAACACGTCAATTGCATTCTTCGAGATCAGGCCTCTGCAGGCTCATTCGAAATCCCGACAATAAGGGTTGGGTCTGGTTTTGGTTCTGGTTCTTGGACACATGGAGAGGGGAGGGGGAAGAAGGGATCAAAGCACAGGGGTATGAGAGGTACATCGTAAGGCCTCCCCAATCTTGACTGTGGTGTTGATGAGCTGTCAGCTCATCAACTCGTCAAAGTAGCCGGACTACACACCGTTGGGACAAAGTACTGAGGTCCACAATCGACTTGTCAACCAACCTAAAACGCACAATCAAGCCAACGCTGCCAGGATCCGGAATCTTTCCCTTTAACCTTTTGGATGTGTCCATTTCTATGCAGAACATCTACTGGTAGAAAGCAAAACCACGCGAGCTCCGATCGAGGACCCACTCAAACGCCCCAAGTCATACGACCAGCATCTGTTCCAGACACAGAACCGCGTTATTACAATAAATTCCCAAATGGTGGGAAATCATGGGAGAAAGTACGGAAAACCAGATCAAAAGATAAATGCCAAGACCATGGGTATCGGACGGTTCTCAATTCTCTGGTTCTCGAGAAGGCTGGCGCAAAGAAAAAGCAAACAGGAGAATAAGATTGCCACGAGGCTAACCTCCCTTACAGAGTGTTCAACACCTGCTGCATAGCAAGAGTATTCGAGTCTTCTCGTCGTGAAACATACGCCCGCACTTCCTGAACGCTGAGCTTGGCTTCTTGATTTCCACGGCCCCCACCTCCGGTTGTTCCACTGGCAGCGCCGCCACGAATCCGTTCTCGAAGCGCCTCCTCACCAATAACAAACAAATTACCTACCTCTAGCAACACGTCCAGCGCGCCACCAGGGGCCTTGGCATCATCGTCGATGCTCCACGACTTGAGTAGTTCCGCATACTGGGTCATGTCCTTCGTCACCATGAGACCGCCCGGTCCACTGACGGCAAACCGCTTGAAGTGCTCCAGCAGCAGTCCACGGACCCCCCATGGCGATTTCAGTGAGGACTTGGCGGACGTTGGTCCCACTCGAGGGTAACGATGTGCGTGCAATATTGTGCAAGCGATTCAGAAACGTGCAGATAGAGGCGCAGGTCTAAAATTAGTGAGATTAATGGCTGCATTTCAGACAGCTGGGAAGGGAGTGAAGGGGCCAAAGGCAAGTGGATCTTACCGGTGTTTGCAATCGCTCCAGCCATGCGGTACTGTCCACGGTGTCTCGTGGTCGGAAGTCATTCTTCTTTTGTCCAGACAGTAGCCGCCCGACCCATGTCAAAGTGGCATCGATAGTCTTCTGTTCGATCGAATTGATCTTATCCTCAAACCGCACCGTCGCTTGAGTGGTGCGCTTTTCCATATCCCGACGAGTCGTGATGCTTCCAGCAGCCAGCGGAATTAACACCGCATTGATACACATAATCATCAGCGTGGTGATGCTGATCGTGGTGCGAACCGATGGGAGATAACTGAAGTCTGGCTCTGTCTTACCGGATTCTTGTGCCGTGGCTGCGTCTAGCGCAGCGTCGAGACAGACATCCACATAACCCTCGCCCATGGTGAGCAACAGTAGGTTGAGGAGAGCGGACACGTCTTTGTGGGTATCCGTATTGACGCTTAGTTCCAACCCTCGGCCCACTGCTTCTGCAAGCCATTTGAGCATGCGCTTGGCATCGCTGAGATTCGGTTGACCGTCTTCTTCGCTAAGTTTGATCTCAGTCAGCCGCGTGGTTTCGGGGATGTCCGCAAGCCCAGCAATTTGAAGCAGCATCCTCCGCTGGATCGGAGACATGTCCGGTGAATCGAGCCGAGCAATGAAAGCATCCCGAGTGGTAGAGAGTAGCTCTGTCCCGGGTCTCGAGAGGGATGCCATAAATGTAGTGGCGGCCTTCTTTCTGCGAGCCTGGGAGCTTGTAAATCGGAAAAGAAGGGCATTGAATAGTTCCTCCAGCGTTCGCTTCTCTCGCTCAATATAAGACGACCCAACAAAATAGGGTACAAAGAGTTCCTCCAGTTGTTGATCTAATAGTAGCGCAGTCTGGGATGAAATAGGATCTGGGTGTTCTGTTAGGCCGTGTGCCTTCAGATCATCGACCAGGGCACTGATATAGCCGCGAGAGCTTTGAAGGCACCGAAGGAATGCTAAAGAGGAGACCCCATTGGCTTTGTCCAGGACCATCTCAAGTCGCTGTTGGATCGACTGTTGAAACACGCGCTGTAAAAACCTCCCCAATACCTGATCATAGTAGGGGAATGCGCGCTTGATAATGGCGGACTCCTCTTGAACCACAACTTTCACCTCGTCCAGCAAAGACTGCAAACTGGGCTCTACTCCAGGTAGCTCCGCATCCGGGTCTGCTAATCTCTCCCAAGACTCCGCATCGCCCCCAATTTCCTCAGTGACCAGTTGACTACGGTCGATGAAGAACTGATGCTGATTCACAAATAACGCAATCGCGCTCGAACCACTGTTGAAGTCTTGCAACACAGTAGCGCAGTCCTTCATACCGTCGAAGTTGGCCTTGCGGTAGAACTCATCGAATTGTTTCAACAGATCCTTCTCTAGGGTCTCCGAGAACTTCTCGATGATCTCCCGCGTGTTCCGCCGAGGCGTGTCGCTCCCGCCATTAGAGTCTTCGGACGAGGAACCGTAATGACCATTCGACGGAGATGGATTCTCTTGCCAGCTCTTGGGGTCCAGCCGCTGACTGATCCGTAACAGCTGGCGAGCGATATGCGCAGATCGCACCTTGGCCTCGCCTGTGCCTGAACGCCGTAGGTTCTCTAACAGCGTAATCTCGCCCCGGTTGCAGACCCCGTCCCAGCACTCCAACAGGAAGTGCGCATCCAAGGCGCGTCGGCGCTGGCGATCCAGTTCCTCCAGCCTCCTTCCGGTTTCAACCGCCATATTCCCTGTTCCACCCTGGCCGGCGGCGCTTTCTAAGGTGGTGCCATTCAGCGAGGTGTCGAGTTGCTGAAATGAATCGATCGTCTGTCGGAGTTTGCGACCGAGAGTGATCAGGTTTTGGGAGTGCTGGGCCTCTGCCCGGCGTACCGCGGCGGATAATTCATTCTCGCGGATTTCTAGGTCTCCAGAGAGTTCCCCAAGGCGCTGCTGGGCGAATTCGAAGGTGCGGATGAGGGGCTTGGGGTCGAACGGCTGGTTAGGGATAGGGGCGCTGGAACGACGGCCGGAGATGGCAGTGTCTGAAAGGGCTTCGATGAACTCCTTGACAATGAAGTCTCGGCTAGAGAAGTCCTCGAGAGAGAAGCTAGGGCCCTTAGGGAAGACAGTGCGGGCGGTGTTGAAGGTGGTTATGGATGCATTATCGGGCATCATGGCGAAGACAGAAGATGAGTCATGGGTGGAAGAGCAATATGGTAGCCTTGGAGGCCAGTAGAATGGATTAAAATGAGACCTCTCCAACGGTCGGGCGAATTGAAGAAGCGAGGAATCTGGGGAAAGCTGAGGCGTGAGGTTCGGGTGCGGATTTCCCGGACCGCCTGCATTCGAGGTACATTCGATCGGCAATGGACATGCAAGTACCACTATCGTAGTTTGGTGGTCGGGCATGCTTAAGAGGGACATGAATCATAGCCTCGTTGCTCCTGATGATGCTCCTAGTTCTACCCTTGCTTTCAGAGCTGTTGATGCCTGTAACGATGCTCGTTTTTACCCCTCATGGAGCAGAGCATACGCTGCAATCTATTCCTTTGGCCATTCCGGACCTCTCTTGCTGGTTAATAGCAAATGGAGAAACCCCTTTCCATTAATGGAACTTGCAATAAATTAGATTGTTGGCAATAAAGGCTCGTTAAATACCTTCAACGTACTGGTTTTGTGTTACGCCACATGATTCGGAGTTCCACTACTTCGTAGTATACTACCCGCATTGCTTATCGCCAGCAATATGTAGCCTACTAGTACTGGGACATGAATTTTGATTTGGATACTCTTCATGGAATCAAGTGATGTTATGTTCTCTCCTTGCAGGGTGAAACAATCAAGAAGAACAGCACAGACTGCCCTTCGATAGATCCAAGTTGAATCGAGGGCGTCGCCCGATACTTTCTATACCCGCTCTACTAATACTAGCAGTAACTTAGCAGTACGTTTCAATGAGGAAGCTAAATAGTTGTAACGTTTAACTATTTCTGATTAATAACAGGATTCCCTCGGTGATCGACACCGCAAGATACCAATGCGGGCCTTCGTTGAGTTGGAATTAGAGCAGGGCTAGTCTATGTTCAGATAAGCTGGCTTGGATCTGACAGGGTGTCAATCTGCCCTTGGTGAAATAGCCTGGTCGATGGGGGCCAAATCACCTTCTTGGACCAAGGCAGCCCACCTTCTACGGAATTGGGACGATAACGTGGGGTCTACAGCCTTCAGGCGTCCTAGGGTCACCGTGATTTCGTGGATCCAAACCATCAAGCAGTAAGTGCCTAAAGACACCTGACTCCGAAAGATGTAGCAACAGAGGAACAAGCATTCTAGCCTTAGGGAGGGTGATGAACAACAATCCAGCTTTGCACTATTATCCATCCCCGAGAAGTTTATTCAAGCTAGCCCGTACCCTCAAGCGCCACCTGGGGGCGGAATATCAAATCGAAAGTTGGTCGCTAGCGTTCGCGTCGAATCGACATGCTCGCATTTAAGCGAGTCATGTCGATTCCCACCGACCTACAGTAGAGGCCCCATGATCATAATAGGAAAAAGAGTATATGCCTCGCATGTGTGATTTCTGGCCCCAAAGCCACCCGCTTTAAGAATAACGGATTCCCCTCTGGCAAACTCAGCTTTCTTCACCTCATCAAGGCCAAGTACCGAGCTTCTTGGAACTTCCAGATTGCCTGGGCGTAGCATATTCACCCACTGATTCGAAACAGAAAGCTTCGACGGCTTGGTGAGAAATATCATAATGATACAATTACTTCTGACGGAACCCAAGCGACTGACATTGTATAGTAACTAGCTATACTGAGCGCATTTGTGCTGTTCGCCAGTATGACACGGACTTCGTCTAACGCAATTGAAGTTGCTATTGTAGGTGGTGGTATCGCTGGGCTTGCTGCCGCTGCATTTTTGCGAAAGTATCCCCAGTACAATATCACTATTTTCGAACGTCGGCGGGAGGACGATGAGGAGCACTCTTCTGGACTTGCTTTGAGAGATGGCGGCAAAGCCATTATGAAGAAGCTGGGCATCACCAGAGAGGAAGTAGGCGCAAGCCCTGGTGCTGGCTACCGGACATATACTATCAATGAAGACCTCTTGGCCGAAAGTCGGCTGCCTGAAGGGTCAGATGGAGATAGCCCTATGTGGCTTCTTTCTCGAGGGGATTTGAAAGATGCTTTATTTCGCCGTGCCACGAGCGAGGATGGAAAGGGGAAGCCGGCGAAGATTGTATACAATAGCCACATTGTTCGTGTTGATCCCGACACTGGCACGATTCATTTTGCCAACGCAACCAGCATTCACGCAGATCTCATCATTGGTAAGGCGAGATACTTACATAGGAGACTATAGAGGACGCTCATGAATAACAGCTGTTTTTAGGTGCTGACGGGATTCATTCGAAAGTCCGTTCAGCCATTATCCCGGAATCACACCCACAGCCTGCCCCATGTGGCATTTCTCTTTACCGATTCATGCTTCCGATGGAAACATTTGAAAACGCTGTGAAGGCGGGAGACCATACTCCAGTCATGTTTCAGTTCAATGAGGATGAGAGCTTTATCCTGATGGTAGCGGCCACTGATGGTTCTAACTGCACCTTGTGCTGCTATCCTTGCGAGGGCCACAAGACGATGAATGTTGCATGCGGCATCTTTGATTCGTCAGCCCAAACCCCAGAGGAGCTTGAATACTCTTGGCAGGCCAAAGGGAAAAAGGAAGAACTGAAGGCGATCTACCATATGTTCCCTGAATGGTTCACGAGAGTCCTAGAGTAAGTTCTGGAGCTTTTCCATCATGTAGATTTCACTCTAACAGCACACTAATAGCCAAGTACCCGAGGTTGCCCTCTTCCAAATTCGCGATCAAGACCCACTCCCTATTTACTTCAAGCATCAAACTGTTCTGATCGGCGATGCCGCCCATGCGATCCTTCCACTTGGCGCTCAAGGAGCCAACCAGGCCCTTGAGGATGCGGAAGGGCTTGATGCACTTCTCGCAGATGTCACTGATGTTAACAAGATTTCTGATCGGCTGGCCCTCTGGGACAGCATTCGAAGACCTCGTGCCGCAGCCACCCAGAGGACTGCTCGCGGCTTCGAGTCTGTGCTATCATCCAAGGCCAACCAAGACAAGGTCCTTGCATCGAAGCCTTTTGTTGAGATGAGAGTGCTTGCAGGGATGTAAACAAGATGCGCTATGCAATGCGAAGATGTCATATTTTATTTGGTCCTTTAATATATTGAGTCGATATTTCCATGGATTTTTCTTTCCCCTCTAGAGACCTGGATACATCTCGGGAAAGGATGGAGTAGTGAGACACCCAGCTCAAACTTCAGAATAGATCGCTGTTGAAATCAAGAGGATTACAATAGACATAAGACGGTGAAGAATTAGAAACTAGTACTTGCAAAAGCAAGCGGGTATATAGAAGACGCATGCATGGACAGATGCCCAGGCGCCTTCCCCCATGCTTTGCTGATCTGCGGGCCGTGGCTGATCGTGTCGATCTCCACTCCGACGGGATCTTGACACCGCGACATTTCCTTCCTCTCCCCTCCGCCGTTTGCAATTCGACCACCGCCCATCATGGTGTCGCAAGAATTGCGCGACAACTACAGACAGAACAAGCTCTCTGCCTCAGATCGCGCCAAACTCATCAAACCATATCTGCCCGATCCCTCTGATTTGCCGCGTCGCTCCCGACCTGCCAAAACTAATTCGGCCTCGCAATCAAGACGGAAGCCCCGCAAAACTCCTATTAGGACATTTGTCAAGTCCCAGGTCCACCGTCTGGTCTACGCTCTGACTCATATCATCTTCGGAATTGTCGTGCGTCTGCTCCAGGCCTACCATGCTGTCGTCGACCGTGTCTTTGCCATCGTTTACCATCACCATCGCACCCCAGAACTCATTCGCAAGGACGTTCGTGGCTTGAAGCGACTTCCAAACCACCTGAGTGTTATATTGAATCTGCGGGCGGAGGATGATGCTCTGGCGGGACTAATGGACGAGGTGGCCGAGCTAGCTGCCTGGAGTGCCTGTGCGGGGATCCCACAGCTTAGTGTCTATGAGAAAACCGGTCAGACCCCTTTGAGCTCTAGAATATAATCCAAACTAACCAGGCCTCATGCATATAGGTGTCCTCAAATCCTGCATTCCTGCCCTACATCAGATCATTACCACCAAGCTCGCCTCGTACTACGGCAGCCCCTCCCAACAGCCGACTCTGCAGCTCTTCGCTCCACACCATCCAGTCCACGGCGGCACTCCCTCCAATCCTGACCACCCTTCTCTCACCTTGCTCCTCCTCTCTTCAACCGACGGCCGTGAGACCATGGTAGATCTGACCAAGACCCTAGCTGAGATGTCTCAAAACGGAAAATTATCCTATGAAGATATCACACCGGAACTGGTGGACGCTGAGCTCAGCGAGATCATTACGCAGCCTTTGCAAGCTGATTCAGATACAGGCCGAGTCACTGCCAGTATCAAACCGGAGCCGGATCTTCTCTTGATCTTTGGATCTTTCCTGAAGCTCGACGGCTATCCGCCATGGCAAATTCGTCTGACGGAAATGTACTGCACCGGAGATCGCAGCCACGGCATGAATGGTGATGGCGAGGCCGTGGAGTATCAGGGTTTCATGCGGGGGTTGTGGCATTATGCTGGGGCACAGATGCGGTTTGGACGGTGATCACCGACCCTCCTAGTAATAAAATACTTCACCTCAAATTGCATATTCTCAGAACTGTTATACCCGAGGTCGACAGATCACATATTATATACTATTATTATTGATCCTTTTTGCAGCCTGAAATGCACATGCAATCTTGTAATAAGACGAAGGCTCCTGATCGGATGCGCGTAGGAAGATCAATCAGTCTACTTTCTTTAACCATATAGACCTAGAACTTGAAAGCATATTGGCTCTGTTCATAATCTTCCCGTTGAGAGCAATACCTAATTCAAGTCAGGCAATGTGTCGAGATATATTAGTCTAAATCAGCTGGTGCGTAGTCCACATTTCTCGTGCCAAGGAAAAAGGAAACAGGAACAATCTTGAAGAAAGATGATAACAAGGACTGTATTGAGAATAGAGGTATCATGATGCCATGCCAAAATATATGTAAAATACCACCTCAGGTCAAGTCAATCAAGACCCAATGACCAAAGAAAATAAACCAAGCCGGACCAAACCAAACCAAACAGCACCAGAATGAATCCTCGAGTGCAAGCGCATCATGCAACGCCATGTAGTGGAAATACCGTCCACCACTTCCAACCCGAGAAAAGGAGATAATAAATAATGTCGCGATATCATATGGTCGTTTCAATGAAGTCTCATATTGAGCAAAGCAAAAAGCAGCGATGTGCCGTAAATATGTCGAGAAGAATCCCGTTATATATGCATGTAATCACGGTTGGGCCCATCCAAGGCCCACTGAGACGTGATGTGACCAGGCGGCCAGGGAGTCGTGTGGCCCCGGACGCAGTCCATGCAGCGGACTATCTCAGTGCCGTTCTCCGAGAGTCCTTCCACAGCACATCGGGAGCATATTTTCCTGCGGATTCGAGGGTTTTCTGGGTCGATGTCTTCATTAGGACTGTAGAGATCTGGTCCTCCCGGAGTGTCCAAATCGACATGGACTGAACCTGTACAAGTGAGGCTGTCACACTGGCGGAGACAAATGAAGCAGGCCCGTTCACCGCACAGGTTGCAGTCTGCGTAGGCGTCTAGGACGTGGCGAGTTGTGGGGCGGCGGTGGCAGATATGGCACGGACGGAGGGCTGCAGACGGGCACTGTATTGGAACGAGTGTTTTGGGGGATACGGGTGGGGAGTAGGGATCTTGGTTCGGGGCATATACGTTGGGTGAGAGGAGAGATGGCTGCTGCGATGGAATAGCGAGATAGGAGGGGTGAACATGTCTGCGTTTTCGGGGCAGACAGCGCGGCCGAAACGAAAGATCGGGCTCCGGCTGATGCCTTGAAGCGAGAGTGACGCCGTTATCTCGATCCGAACATTCTAATCGGAACGGAGGGAAAGAGGGACTGAAACACATCGTCAGTTCTGGTAGAGTCTCCAATAAAACATTGTACGTACGGCTTCGACAGAGACAAGGCGCCTTCATGGTCCCGCTTTCTCTTCTTCCAACTCGGGGAGGTGGGTTCAGGAGGATCTGAGAGTCCAGGCATGGAAGAGGGTGAGTGATGGCCCCTCCAATGCATATGTGTAACCAAGTCTGAAAACAGAGAAGGATAAGGAGATGCGTCTTTCGAGGTTGGAAAAAGAAAAACAGACCTCGGGGAGACCTACACCGCCTTGATGATGGGTCGGCGATAAGCAACTTATCTACTCAAGTGTTCATGATTTCAAAACTCTATATAAAGGAAGCATCTGCAATGATATCTGAGCGGAAGGGAGAAAAGAGATCGAAATTGGCCAAGTTGGAAATAAATTCGCGTACGAAGCCTGGGGACCATCTCGTTGCTGTCTTTTTGTTCGTGAGCTCAAAGGGTCCCCCTTGGGCCAGGCACGCCCCACAATCAGACCATGTGGTCATTTGCTTCGACTAGGATACCCCAGGAAGCATACTCACTTAGCCAGTCTGTGAAACCCTAAAATAGCGTCGATGTGAGACTGGCTTTTTGCGACACAGGAGAATGACTCGCATGGGGCAGTAGTGGAATGTGGTAAGACTCAGCTAAGCCCCCGGTCTGCTAGTGGTAGAACCCCCTAGTTTCTTTCCCCGCATATTGAAGACAAATAAACTGTTGCGTAGGCAAGCGCCGATTCCCCGTAAAAGACTAAACCACTTTATTAACTAGAATGAAGAGCATATGGATGCAGCACCCCCCCACTTAGATGTGCCGTTGTGCAGACCCAGTGCCATGTGCGTGGCAGGATTCTTATCTGCCCCAATTGTTTCTCTTCTATCCGTTTATTCTTCGACTTTTCCTGTTCGAGACGCAGTAGATGTCCAACCTGAAAAAGACCCCGGCAGCTTCCCCTCAGGGATCATGCGATCGAATTGGACATATCCACATTTACCTTAATATAGTATTGTATAGGACCAACTTGTCTGTCCCTACAGACTTGAAATCTCCCGACGGTTGGCAAGTCCACTCCAGTATTGAAAGAAGGCAACAAGGAGAACAGATGGAGTGATTGGATGGAACGCCTAGCAAGTAGTACCTTCGGGACGTGTTGGTACCTACGAAAAGAACAGTGGATTACTCGTACGTGGACTGGAAAGCTTGATCTCCACGGATAATCATTTGGGATTAAAAAAGTGACTGGCGTTTATCCTTGGATATCCGATTTTCATCACTGAGTAGTGGCTATGGATCGGAGGCATACAGAGATGTGCTGCGAAGTTAACATGAGGAAATACCCCCACGGACATTGACTGCCGAGCTAAGGGGCCTCGCCCGAAAATGCAGTTCCGAGTACTTTCCTCCGAGCTTTGCCACCGAACGTTGGACTTTCTACTGGTCGCTCGGTTGCGTCTGGTGGCCTCAAGGTGCTTGACTAACTGCGCAACTGCTAGGCGCATCTGTATCTTCGTATTGCATTGAGCCAACCTCAGTAGGATACCCCTGCGTGGCTTTTCGTCTCAGCCTGCGTTCTCCGCGCAAGGCATGCGCTACGTCCCACATTAATCCTCATGGAGGAGGGCTTGGAGAACGCTCCCCGGCGGAAGAGAGTCTCCAGAGCTTGCGATCGCTGTCGCAGTAAGAAGGTACATATTATTGTACCCCCAAAAGCACCCAGGGCTTTGGATTGCTGATTTTAGGCTCCTATCTACAGGACAAATGTGACGGTATTCGTCCCACCTGTTCCGCGTGCCAGGCATCCGGCCTGGCCTGCTGCTACGACCCCCATGCGAAGAAGAGAGGTCTCCCCGAGGGCTATGTCCGCGGACTCGAGAAACTGTGGGCTCTTTCAATATGTAACATCGAGGGCTTCGAGGAAACCATGATGGCGATGCTGGGGTCAACTGCGGAATCGGCTGAGCGCCGCGAGAAAGTCATGGCAGTTTGGGCGGATGAAAATTCCTCAGAGAGCTTGCATGAAACATGGAAATCAAGCCGCCTTTTGGGGGCTCTAGAGAAGATGCTGTCAAACCCGGAGACTAGTTCGTTCGCAGCCGGAAAGCGAGCGAGGAACCCTCAAGATAAGTACCTGGACTGCGCGACGGGAAACTGGGGGTTCCGAGTGGGAAAGCAGACCTCTCCACTGGGACCCGATGCGCCAAGGATCGTCACTGGCCTTGCAGAGCCCTCCGGGGTGAAACGGCCTCGAATGGCCCAAACCGCAGAGAGCCGCGGCTCTATGCAAACGAGCGATGGATTCCATGCCCTCCAACTACCGCCGCAGAGTTCTCAACTGCTTGACCTCTACTTTGCCGCCACTCACTCATGGTTTCCCATTATAGCCAAGCATAATATCCTGCGTGCTTCATATCTTTATGCCAATTCGCCTTTCTCCGTGAGTACACACTCACCGGGTTCGGGAGATCATGCTGCTCTGTGGGCATCCTGAGTTATACGGTTGCCCAGTCTCGTTTGGATTCCCGGGCAGATATGTCAGATTCCATCTCCCTCGCCAAAGACTATTACACGGTTGCTAGGAATCTGATCCCTTCGGAAAAGGACCGATACGAGCTAGGGCATGTACAAGCGCTCCTTCTCCTGGCGTTGGTAAATACCGGGCTCGATGATTGGACGGCTGCATGGCTCTTAAGTGGCCAGGCAGTGCGAATGGCCCTTGCAATGGAGCTGGGCACGAATTCTAACGCAGGCAGGTCCGATGACTGGAGGCAAGGCAAAGCAGTGTTTCTGGGATGCTTCGTAATTGACTCACTGTTGTCATTTCGGCTTGGTCACTGTCCCGCTTTATCTGCGCATGATATAGCAGCTACCGGGCTCCTGGAAGAGGATGGACTTGAAGAATGGAACTCATGGGCTGATGTTCTTCTGCCTGCTGGAGATTCGCGCGGGCCAAACTTTCCGCGAAGGGGGCCGTTACGAGCACTCAGCTGTTTCAACCGCCTAGTTGAGCTGGCGACGGCGCTCAACAAAATCGCGCGGAATCTGTCCATGGGGTACACAGCCAGTACGTTTGCTCAGCAATTGGTGATGGATCTCAAACAGTGGGACGATTTCCTTCCACTTGGATGCCGATTGATTGGCCCTGAAAGTATTTATCCAGAGCGACATTCGGCTTTATTACCGCACCAGAGCTACCTCGGACTGCTTTATGTGGCCACTCTCCTCTGGCTTTATCTGCATCTTGTCCCTGATGAACAGAACATTGACCGGTTACAGAGACCGGCTACTGAGGGAGCCCAACAACTCTTGTGTCGAGCATCGCTCATGCTTTCTTTGCATGTGGAAAACTTCCCCATGTGTAGACTACCTCCAATACTTGAATTTGGGTTACGTACCATCCCTGAGCAAGCATTGTCGCTGAGACAGTCCATTGATCCACCCAATGCGTTTCCTTTCTCCCGATGGGCGGATGATTTCCGGCAAAAGATTATAGCACTGGCGCCAACATGGCCCGTCTATGATGGCTTGATCGCTTCCATGGAACAATGGCAGGCAAATGACGATTGCACAAGGCCGTCCCATGTGCTGTTTTCTAAGAAGCCTGGCTCTTCGAGGCCCACGGGCCATGAGTTTCTGCCACCTTCAACCAACGCCCATGGCATGAGTCCGACCAATGGAGATGGTTATGTTTCCTCCATTCTCGGAACAAGCATCTCAATGATTGCGCAGTCGATGACCCCGAAGGATCCCGCCAGGACGAATACCGATTTATCCGCGGAAGCACCTTCAGGGCTCCTAGAGAAACGTCCGTTCCGCAGTGGGTCTGACGCGGTTCATCAGTCAGGCAGTGTCCATGCGCAAACTCCTGATTCGTCTACATCCATGATGACCGGCAAAGCTCCCACAAGCGAGCGATCAGCCACCACCGGTGTTGGTCTCGTTGCGCCTGATTCGGAGGAGCTTGATGCTATCTTTCAAGACTTGGCGTATCTTGACACGACCGAGTGGTCAACCAACCGCGAAGCTGGTCTCAAGGATTTTGGCTTTCTTGACGACAGTACCTTCCAAGCCTTCTGCCATGACCCTGACCGGCTCGGTGGAACCCAGCCGTTCGTGCACCCACCTTCGATAGCGGATATTTGGCCTCCCCCAGGGTTCTTCCCCGAGACCTTCCAGGAAGCGCCAGAAAAAAGTTTGGATGGATGATGAGAGGCTTCAGATTTCAGATTGGCAAGCACGTATCGCGAGTGGCGAGGGTGAATAACAGACATATCGAATTGTACTCCGTATGCAGCCTGTGGGTCCGGTGTTTTCTCGGGGTGTTTCGTCTGGAAGACAAATTTGGACCCCACTTTTTTGGGGCGACACGATTGGCCGTAACCACCATCCCGCCCGCGGAACTGACACTTTCGACTGAAAAAAAGGGGGCGTTTCACTTACGCTTCCCTCACCGTTAGCGCTGACACCATCGCTTTGGTACACGCAACTTTGGATCGACATGTCGAGATCTGCGTCAGATCCCTTGTTGGTACCCCTCACCCTGTAATATGAGAGCCAGAGGTAAAAAGTCTTTCTTGCGAGCTTTCCAGGATGGACTGCTCCGATATCTTGTATGACCCTAATGCCCAGCGATCCTCCATTTGAGATCCATACAGCCCCTGGAGGTCAATTGTAGCCTGGGTCAGACCAGACCTCATTCTATATCTGAAACCATTACGGAGTACAACGTTGGAATGGCCTCACGTACTCCGTATCTAACTCCTGTGGCTTCCCTGCGGTATTCTGCACCACGTCGTAGCCTTATTCTGTTGCAGCTAAAAGTTGAGCTAGAGTATGAGGTTGACTGTATCGCAGGCAGGGCACTGTCTACCATGTACTTGGTATACTTGGAACAGGCTCGCTGTTATCGTGTGTCCGATGTAAATCGCTGCACCTCTGCTGTCCCGTACTCCGTATACTCGTAGACCATCGACACTCCTTTGGCCCGAATGGTTCGAACCTCATTTTCCTTTTCCACCGAAGGCTCTCTCGAGTCTCTAGTTTGATCTCTCTGAAGTGCCTCGGCTCGCAAGCCACAGCCGTGCGCTAACGAGTCTAAACGAGCTCATTAACCAGTCTCCCCTCATTAAAACCTTGCTGAACCGTGTCGACCCAGCAAGCGACCCAGTGGGACCAGTAGATGAGTTCCTATAGCCCGTCAGGGCCCAACCCCCTGGCGATCGGAAATTCAAAAACCTCCTGAAACCGACGTTTTTGCTCTCCACTTGATTAGTCTGTCACCGATCCTGTCCTTCTGGTGCGTCACACGAGTCCACCGAACCCGCACCAGATGACGCTTCCTGTGGGGCAGCGGGGGATGCCTGAGCTTGCAGCCCTTGTTTCGTTGGTTCGTGGCCCGCGTGCTCGATGATCGATCCCCGGTGAACTGGTCGGGGGGCCTAGCACCTTACTCTGCTCTCACTGTGTAGCCGAATCGCAGTGACCAGTCTTGCCCCACGGATCGTCATCTACAGCATGGGGGGAAAGACACGGATTGCTGGCAGTTGAAAAAAAAAAAGGAAGCCGAACTCCAATTTCTTCTCTCCCCTCACCCGACGTGTCGATTTCCATTCTTTGGCCCCTCCCTCGAATCGACATACTTCGTACCATTCTTTCATTTTCCTTTTCCTATGGCTTGATCATTCACTTCTTATGTTGCAGTTGTAATCCCATTCTTCTCCCTCCGCCATCATGTTGAGCTCTCCGCGACGATGGCTGCTCTTCATTTCTCCGCTCATTACCCTCGCCCTCATCTTCTACGCCTTCCGTGCCCCTGTCGCCAGCCTCAACCCTACCCGAGCTGAGAGCTCAAGACCGGCCCCCGAATCGGACCCGGAACCGCTCGTCGTACAGGGCGAAAAGGCACCTGTGCAACCCGAGCCCCAGCAGCCCGCAGCAGTCAACTATGGCCCACGGATATCGGAGCACGAGGCTCGCTGTGGCCGCTTAGAACGGGATATGGACGATATCTTAGTGGTCGTGAAGACCGGTGCAACTGAGGCACAAGAGAAGATCCCCATTCAACTGAAGACTGGCCTCCAATGCGTCCCTCATTTTGTGATTTTCTCCGACTATGATGAGAAGATCAGCGGAGTGCAGGTGTACGACATTCTGCAGAACGTCACCGAAGAAACGATGCGAAAGGAGCCTGAATTCCAGCTGTACAAGAAACTGCAATCCGTGGGCCGTGAAGGCCTGACCAAGGAAGACTGGGGCGAGGATGGAAACGGCCCCTTTGGCAAGACGAACAACCCGGGCTGGAAGTTGGACAAGTGGAAATTCCTGCCCATGACGGATGGCGCGTTGGAGGTCAAGCCTGATGCTAAATGGTTCATTTTCATCGAGCCCGATACCTACATGGTCTGGCAGAACTTGGTCAATTGGCTAGATCATTTGGATCATACTCGAAGCTATTACTTGGGAAGCCCGATGCAGATGGAGGATATGCTGTTCGGTTATGGTGGATCGGGCGTTATTCTGTCCAACAAGGCGATGAACCGTCTCCACGCCCACCGGTCGGAGGCCCAAGATGAATTGGAGCAGATGACTGCCACGGAATGGGCGGGCGACTGTGTCCTGGCGCGCGCGCTCGAAGCGACGCATATCTACTTGACGTGGGCCTGGCCGATGATGATGACCACTCGGCCGTGGGAGATCGACCACTTCTCCGAGCAGTATGCGAAGCAGCCATGGTGCTATCCCGCCGTCTCCTATCATCACATGAGCGTCGAGGACATTGAGGCGATGTGGCAGTTTGAGCGGCGCTGGTTCCGCAGCGGCAAGAATGCGCTGCTCTTACACGCCGATGTCTACCGCGAGCTTATCCACAATGGCACTTTGGGATACAAGGACGACTGGGACAACCTGTCCGGAGCTGAAATCGTCTTCGAGCCACCCACAATGCCTTCGGTGGACGCGTGCGCGGATGCGTGCGCTCAGAATCACGAATGTCTACAGTACGCTTACAACAAGTCCACGGGGACCTGTAAGCACTCTGCCTCGACTGTGAATGGGGTGGAGAGTGGCGGCGTCGCCTCTGGCTGGATCACCCACCGTGTGCAACGTCTCTTGAAAAACTTCCAATCCTCGTGTCCCCAAGTCGAGTATATCTTCGATTGATCCGGATGATCGCTGAGCGAGCCCTCCCTTGTACATATAGCCTTATCTCTTTACCCTTCGCTGCACATATTTCCTTCCTCATATTCACCTTGACACGGCCTTTACCTGCTTCTGATCTGTCTGCTTGCTTTTCGCATTTTCATATTTTATTTTATCTATTTTTTTTATTTTTTCGCGAAGACTAAGAAATCATGGCAAGGCGTTCTTGAGATGTTCCTGCACCCTGCTGGCCAGACAAGCTTTCATATACCGGCTGCATATTGATACTGTTCATTCCATTTGAAGCGACATTTGTCTGTTTTCTGTATCCGAACTTTCTGACATTCAAACATAGCGGCCTCGAGCCTCAACCAAATCAAATTCTCAAATGTTCACATCCTGCATGGACCTAGACCAAGCTATTCGATTGAGAACTGCACTCCGCGAAGCAAAAAAGAAAAAAAGGAAGACACAAAGAGGCTAAGCAATGATCATATGGCATTTGTCAATCATCCAATCCCTACTGCTGCGGCCTTGACTAAGACCAAATGATGTGCAAAAAATCAAACCGGGTTTCGTGTACATGGGCCGAGAATATATACAGCATTTAAAAAAAAAACAAAAAAAGAGAAAAACAAACCCTTGAAGCTCCCTCGGCTTCGAGGATGAAGATGTGGATGTACAGAATGCCTCCTGGGGCCTAAAAATGGGACCATCTACTCCGTAGCGTGGTTGAGCATAAAAGACTGCTGAGCCGTCACGCCTCTCCGACCAAGTCTGCTCGTTGCGTACGACGTCCCCGCAAGAGCACCGGCGGAATAGTGAGGACGATCGTAACGCACAGCACAATCGCTTGGATCCCAAAAACCAAGCCCAGCCCATCTCTTGCGATCCACGCGGGCTGGAAATACCCTACCGCAAACCCTCCACAAGTGCGCCACATATTCAAGATTGCAGACACGCATGTGGACTCATTCGGATACTTCTCCAGTGCGTATGCCGTGATTGCCCTATCTCAATCAGCATACTCTTGACAGATGCACGGGGGGGTGAGGAGGTTTCCTTCATCAACTTACACTATCGTCCCTACCATGCCGATATTCACCATGATCCAGCCGACTGCAATTCCGATCCAGTGCTTCCCGAAATTCATTGTCAGGCCGTAGGTGAGCAGGCCGCCTATCATGCTGCTGATTGGCAGCCAGACTCCATGGAGACGGTACTCGGGGTACCAGTGCGTGCTGTGACGCCGGTACACCCATTCGTTGAAGAAATGGCCAACGGTCCATCCTTTGTGAGGGTCAGCAGGGATCCACCAGTTGATGCCTTTGCCGTGATTTGGCCTTACCACATAGTGCACCGATCACCCCGGCAAACCGCATCGACGAGGCTTCGACGGTGTTGAAAAGGTACGGTGGACTGTGGAGGAAAGTGTCCACGGTGGTAGTAATCCCTGCGTTTTGCATGAGTATCGCATTCCTAGGATACTGGTGGAGACTGGTATATCTCGACGTACCGATAGGCCAGGTGAACGTGACTAGAATGGCAAACCCCGTCATTAGAAGAGGGAACTTGAAGACATAGACGGCGAGGTTCTGGCTCCAGTAGCTCAGCGTCGCCCATTTGGGGAGCTTCGTATTCCCAATCCCAAAGTAAGACCCGATCCGCGACCCAGGATGCCCCACGTAGTAGGTCTCCCGCCCAAAAGCGAGCACGGCGCAGGTGGAGAGTCCATATAAGGCAGTCAAGACACCGAATGAAATGCGCCAGTTGGTCGCAGCGCCGATATAGCCCGCAACGGCAGGGCCAAGGAACGGACCAACAAGAAACGCGGTGCCCCTGCAACTCATCAGTACTTGGTTATGGTGATTTGCTAAAGCGCCGCAATAGATGCTCACCAAATATTGATCATACGTGGCCATTCTATATATCGTTCCCAGTTAGCACGCACCCACGATTTCGAACGCAGGATAAGCCCCAGTGTGAGGCATTTTGAACTTACCTTCTGGTCTGTACATATCATGGATGATGGGCAGCCCGATCACCTGGGGGACAGTCCCAAAGAGCCCTTGGAGGGAGCGAAAAGTGGTGAAAGTGCTGTAGTCATTTGAAAGCGTGGCCCCCAGCACCATTAGCATGGAAATGACTTGCGGCCAAAGCCAGACGGGGTATCTATATTGAGTTCACAGAATTAGGACCTGGGAATTTTCCCCGATGAGCTGTGCGCACCTTCCATAGGCCTCGATTAGAGGAACAGCCAGTATTCCTCCAAACCCTTGAAGGAGAATTCCATAGTTCATACTTGTTGCGGAGTGATTTACTGTAATATTCCAGTCCATCGCCTGTTGGGTAACAAGCGTTGAGCCCCAGACCATCGCTCTGGGCATCTTCATTAATGTCTTTTTCTTCGTCAGAGTGTGTAGCGCCGTACGTACCCATCCGCCAACAGCGAACTCGACATCAACGCGAGGAATAGTAATGTCTTTCGACCAGGGCTCCAATTCTGTGGATCCCGCGGATCCATGGCACCGGCGAATTTGGCTTCATGAGTGCCATACGACTGCGATGGGCTCACAGGCGCACTTGTCTCGGACTGTTCTTCCAGAGGCTCGAGTCTCTCCATAGCGAAAAAAAAAATTCGAGAAACACTTAACTTTTAGGGCCTGCACGATGCCACGCGGCAAGGAGATAAAAGCAGAGCGCGACTATCGGTTGCTCCCTGGGGGGACCAGGAAACGATTTTATGCATTGGCCGGGGCTAGATCGGACACATGGCCTGGAGATTTTTCTCGCGTGGCTTCCTGTTGTACAGCGGGGCAGCAGGGCAGCAGGGGTATGAGCCCTCATAAAATTACTCTTCGATCTGTTCTGTATGGCCTGGCTATACGAGATTCCCCCCAGGTCCTGGACTCAAAGAACCGATCTAGACAAGGTTCTAGAACCTGTCAAAGGCAATTCATATCATAGGGGCCAGGACCCTGGATAGATCGACTCTTTTTTTACCGGAGGCTCTCACATGGCTTTTTGACAGGCTCGATAGCCCCAATAGCCCCTTTGGGGTCTAATCCCCCAATTCAACGAGCCATGATCTCGAGGCGCGAGTTCCATTGGGGATCCACTGCGGCTGTTGGGGTCCCACATCGCGAGGGCAAGTGGCTTGGTGGGATGGAACTACTGAACTATTGTCGCATTGCTTTTTTTGATCCCTCTTTTTTCCTCCCTTTTTCCTTGTTCTCTGGCGGGGCTTGCAGCCCTTGGGAGATCCCCCCCCCCCCCTGGTTCTGGCGATGCAAGTCTCTGGATCCAACACAGCCGTCGCCTGAGCTCGTCCGAGCGCCGTCCCCTTGCGTGGGCTGTCTCCCTTCGTCGGGTTAGGATACCCTTGGAAGCTTTGTTTACTTAGTGCATGTGCTGCGCCGGAAGTGTTGAAAATCCCTAGACGCGTCGCCAAATGCCGGCCTATTGACGCTGCTGCGTCTATGTCAGGATGCCTTATCGTCAAGATGGGCATTCCCCCCCTTTCCACACCCCCATTTAAACAGACGAGCTGGGAATATTTTAGCGTTAGGAAAAGATTTAGGAAAGTTAACACAGACATCAAAATGTCATTTCTCAATCGCTTAAGCAGCTTGTTCAGCCCAAAGGCTGCTTCCCCAGGCGCCGTCTTGGCGGCGACAGTTACCAAGGTCGGTTACAACTCGTATAAGCAACACGACCGACCAACTTATGAAAACAGCCAGCGTCTCTAGGGTTTGTACCAGTTGCGATCCATTTCGATCTGTTTGGCATCTTGGTGAGGCATGGAGGCCCTGCAACTGCAGAAGACATCGCCAGCACTTGTAACGCAGCCCGAACTAAGACGGAACCCGAGATTTGTATGAACCTTTTCCTTCTCTGGTTGCTACACGTTTCCCAGTGATAACCCAAAAAGAACTAAAAAAAAGAACCAAAAAAAAGGCAATGCTAACTGCGATATAGCCACCCTGCTTATCTGTAAGATACGCCAGTCACACCCAAATCTTAATACTGACTGCCGCAGCGGACACGCTCTACATCATGTCTGGGCTGGGGCTGGTGGACCGCGTGGACGAAGACCGTTATAATGCCAATGCCATCACCCGACACATGGTTGACATGCCGTCAGCCCAGCATGGTGCTCTGCATTTGTGGGTGAGAAACATCCCTTCGGTCAGGACCTCACTAATTTTGGATGGTTTAGCACCACGGAAGGGATGATGGCGGGCGCATTCTTCATGAAGAAACTCCGAGACACGAACTTTGCATACCCCTTCGCCGACGCCGACGGCCCAATGCAGTATGCGTATCGGCTGATGGGCGAGGACCAGCTGGCGGCGCAGCACACGTACTCGATCATGGAGGCGCAAGGGCGCATGGGCAGCTTCAACCGGTTTATGGTGGGTAAGTTCTTCAAAGCCGGCACCTTCCCCGAGCGAGCGCAATCCTTTGGATACGATCTGCGGGCGGCCCTGAGCGAGCCGGGCGCGGTGGCGATGGTCGACATCGGCGGGGGCAAAGGCGAACTCCTGCTCGAAGTCCAGGCCACCTTCCCTCACCTGACGGCGGAGAACCTGGTGGTGCAGGAGTTCAACGCGGAGATTGACGAGGTGCCCGGGCTGCGTCTCATGGAGTGGAATTACAAGGAAAGTCCGGCCCAGCCCATCACCGGCGCCCGCATCTATACCCTCCAGCATATCCTGCATAACTTGCCGGACCTGGACGCGGTGGCGTTGCTGCAGAAGTTATCACACGCCATGGCGCCTACGTCGCGTCTGCTGATTATCGAATACGCAAAGAACGCGACGTATACTTCCTTACATGCGAGTATGATCGCCTTGTACGGGGGCCGGGAGCGCAGCGCGGCGGAGTGGCGGCAGTTGGCCAAAGTGTCGGGGCTTCAGGTCACTTTTGAGAAATATGTGGCGGCGGGGGAGTCGTTGGTGGAGATGCGCAAGGCTCATTGATTCTGAGATTGAATACAGTTCATGTTGAGCGTCAAAGAGTTCGTACATGATACATTGCAGAGTTTGTAGTTTGGGAAATTGAAAGATGACACTGTTCGGTGGACCTCGGTGTAGGTGTGAATATACGAGATTATCCTGCAAAGCAAAAGCAGGTGCGGGACCACCTCTCGTTACACCAGATGAGGAAAAGGCATAACTCAAGCATAAATGATCCATCTGAGGTGGTTCCACGCGCCTGCATGAACCAGATTTGTAGAGGCGAATGGAAATGACCCATCACATAACTTGGATCCACCAGTTAAGCTGCACCAATGGCAGCGGCTGTCAATTACTCCTTGCCTACGACGGTGCCGAAGATCCCCAATCGTCCATTGGATCCAGAATCCCCATCACTTGCAGCTTGTAAATTCGAATCTCGGATGTCTTCCGATCAGAAACCCTAGTCCGTAAGCCCCCCCCCAGGTGGGGGTTTTGCTTTTGTGATAACCAGACGAGTGGGACGACTCTTGCGGGCAGAATGATAGAATGACAGAATGACAGGCAACTGGTCATATTTCTAGGTTCATCCTTTCTCGTTCCATTGTCTCGTCACACCCTTGCACCCGGGTGCATAGACAGTGCGTGGGTATCATTTGCCCAGGCTCCACGCATTGGAATGCTTCGGTGATATCCACAGGCGATAACACAGCATGAGAGCCTTTTGTCCTTGCCAGAGCATTGCAAAACCGGATCGTCATAGAGCCGGATCGTAGGGCCGGCTCGTTGTGGCTCCGAAATCTCGCGGAATCTGTCAGTGTCCATTCATGCCCGCACGACTTCCCTCGGTTCAGGTGCTTTCTGAAACCCATTATTCGACTCCCCCTCTCCATGGCGCCAATAGTGCCCTCCACATAATAAACCTCGTAGTCTCCCAAGTCTGACCCGTCCCCCCCGCGGTGCCTGATTTGCCCTGCATCCCTTGTTGGGCCCATTTTCGAACCACCCGTCTCTTCTGACCTGTAATGCAAAGCTTCTTGGCTTTCAGTTCATTCTCGGAAGCTTCGATGCGCAAGTCATTGCATTGATCTCTGCACATGGCTGCGATTTCATTCTATGTCCCCGCTATCTTCTGAATGTGCGACTATTTGTATTGAGCCTGTCCGCACCTTGGGCGACGGGTGGTACTCCTGTTCTTCATCATGGATGTTCCACATCCCAAGGAGGGCGATGTCAATATCGGTACGTTCACCACTGGCATCATAGAAGAGCTGGAGACTGACGTTTGCAGGCACTGCCACATTTGCTGCATGTTGGGTATGCTGGCACTGGCCGAAGCCGAACGCCAAAGACGAGACTAATGCTCTAACTAGGTTCTCACGGCCATAGTAGGAGCTGCTCTGTTGTTTCGATATGCTGTGAAGGCATGGATTCGATGGGCCCTGCCGCAGGTCTCGGTGCCCGAACGAATCTGGGGTATCGAAGACTTGTTCTTCTTAGCGGCCTACGGGTGTGATATAGCCCATATGACGGCCATTCAGAACAGGTGAGCTTTTTGCCTTCCACCATGTCGTTTCAAGGGGTTTCAGCTCATGCGTTCCAAGTGCGTACTGGGGATTGGGACGGCACTTTTTCTACTTAACCCCCCGGGAAAAGTTCCACGCCTTGAGATGGGACTTTATCTCGCAGCCATTGGCGGTATCATCGGCGATGATTTCCCGCACAGGCATGATGTGGTTTCTCCTCACTTGTTTCTCTGCGAGTGATATCAGACTCAGAGCCTCGATCATCATATGTGCTATTGTCCAGATTGTCGCGAACATGGTGACCGTGGTCCAGATCGTGGTCCAATGTGGTCCTAACCCATACCGCACAGTATGATTGTCGACCCCTCCCCTCGCCGGCGGCATCACTGATAGGTTGAAATAGGCCAACCGTCTCTTATATTTCAAATATATGTGGACGCCTCTCCCCGCGGACGGTTCTGTCGTCTGTCAATCGCCATCGGTGCAGACCACTGTGGGCTTTGTCCAAGGAGGGTTCAACACGGTGATTGATTTCTTCCTGGCTGCCCTAGCTGCGATGGAGCTATGGCAGTTCTTCATCCGCACTCTCCACAATGATCCCAACCTGTCGGTCTGGAGCCAGTTCCGCAAAATCAACCGGACCGTCCGGTCACGTCGGATTTGGCAGACTCTTACTTTGAGTGGCCCATTACTGCTCTCAGGCGCTGCCTCTATAGTGAAGACATACGTGAGTGATATGTTCCCTGGCAGATCAAAAATTCATGGCGGAACTGACAAAGTCACTAGAAACTCAAATCATTAGGTGATCGGCAGGACTTTACGTATAATATTGTCAGTTTTATCCTCTGGGTTAAGTAAGTCCTGTCTCTCCAAGCTCGCCATAAACCCCCCTCTCGGTCTAACAAAGGGCAGAATTGAAAACTATAGCATCCTGCTTGCATCATGCGCCCCGGTGGCCCGGTTGTTTCTTCGGGCAATTATCGACCGCCGCCACGACAAAAAACCAGGGTACTGGTCCCGATCTCGATCCACCGACAATAGCAACAAGAACCAGGAGATGGAACTCAAACGGCGACCCAAAGACCAGTGGATGGACTTGACCGTTACAAACTGGCAAGATGAAGAGAGCCAGCAGACGGGGTGGGAGATGCCCCAAGAGCGCTCAGAGAGCCGTATCTCGCGGGCTGAACAGCCGAATCATGTGGATGATGGCTGCGTTACCGTGAAGACAGACATTACAGTGCAGGTAGACGACGGGCGCTCGATATCTTCGGGTGGTGCACGGCTCTTGCCGGAGGGAGCGGAGCCACTGCATGAGGCGCAGCAGCACTAAGAAGATAGCCTGTAAGGCTGGTGAAGAAGAGGAAAGGGCCCATACGAAGCCCTGCACTCAGCATGTACATATCGGAAACGCGTATCAACATGGTTTCGAGGTGTTTTGGGCCGGGGACGACATACTCAATAATCTATGAATACAAAAGGCTTCTTTTTTTTTATTTTCTATTTTTCTTTTTCTAAATCCAGAATAGACTACAAACTAAGCGATGTCATAGATTGCACGTGACGATAAGATAAACGGCGCGAGGTCGAAGCGTCGCTATGCGCTGTTGGTCCACCGTTCACCATGTCCCGAGTTCCAACCCTCCCCGTACGGCGGGACTCCAACGACTCGGAAAGGGATTTCTTCGACATCCCCGATGAAGCAATCTTACCCTTCGTGAGGCGCCAGCTACGCCGCAAGCGTACCTTCCTGTATCTAGGTCTCCTGTGGTTCTTCCTCAAATGGCTGTTCAAGACCCCCCGAGCCCGACATGGGCCTCCCCCACATCGACTTCAATAAGGTAGACTGGTCGCGCTACGCCTACACACAATATGCAACCTCGGAGACATACCTGTGCAATTCCATCATGGTCTTCGACTCTCTGGAGCGGCTTGGATCTCGCGCTGAGCGCATCCTGTTCCATCCGCTCGAATGGGATCTGATTGTGCAGGACGAGGGCGACCGCATTAGCCAGCTCCTCTTGATGGCCAAAGACAAATACCGTGTGGAGCTCAGACCGATTGCAATTGAGGGCATCAGGGTCGAGCCCGAAGGTGGTATGTACAGTGAAATCGTCGGCGCATTTTGAATAAGGAAACCAAAAACAAAAACAAATCAAATCAAAAGCTAACGAGGCCTAGGCCCGTCTGCAAAGGCTTCCTGGGACACCAGCGTTGCCAAACTGGCTGCCTTCGGCGTCGTCCAGTACGAACGGGTCATCCACCTCGATAACGACTTGACCGTCCTGCAGAACATGGACGAGCTGTTCTTCCTCCCTGAGACGACGATTGCCATGCCCCGTGCCTACTGGCTGCTCCCTCACACCGATATCCTCACTTCCCTATTAGCCGTTATTCAACCCTCGTACCGCGAGTACACGGCTCTGAGAGAGGATGGCAGCGCGGTCGCTTCGGGCCAGGTGGGCAACTTGAAGGAAAATAGATTCGACATGGAGATCCTCAACGGCCGCTACGGTGACGTTGCCATGGTTCTTCCCCACAAGCAATACGGCCTTATCACGGGCGAGTTCCGCAAGAAAGATCATCGGTACTATTTGGGCGAAGATGCGGAGTGGAATCCCGACAAGGTGCTGGCTGAGGCCAAATTGGTCCACTTTTCTGACTGGCCGCTGCCTAAGCCTTGGGTGATGTGGCCCCAGAAGCAGCTGGCTGAGCTCCAGCCACAGTGCGACAAGAACCCAGGGACGCCACAGGAGTCTGGTTGTCGGGATCGCGAGGTATGGAAGGAATTGTATGATGATTTCCGCCGACGGCGAAAGGTAGGTCTCCTTTACCACCTCCACATGCTTGTAGTCTTAGCTGACCTCCACGTAGGATATTTGCAAGCTGTTGAGCTATCCAGCGCCAGTCCAAGCATGAAGGGGGCCACCATGAACTAGTCATATTAGAAATTTAGCGTTTTTTCCCCGGGGAAGTCCCATGGGTATTGGGAGAGAAACACTTTTAAGAGCAACAGTAGCGCCCGTAAAACACCGATAGCACTCCCAAGAGCCACTCCCTCCCTTCCCATATCATGCAATAGAAAGAGGAAGACAGAAAAACGCCTTCCGATCAAGCATATCCCATGCCTCTCCTCCACCAATGCCAGACTCTCCGCCGCGCCATCCACTCGCCGAACTCCTTCACACTGTCAATCTCACGCAAACTCCCATCCAGGGGATCAGCCTCTGATGTTGCAGCCGGAGCCGAATCTGGCCCCTCGGGGATGAGCTGCGCCGACCGCATCACGAGCTGGAAATCTTTATAGCGTAGTTTGCGCACCACTCCGACCCACGCGTCGACCTGCGCCTGGGCCGGACCCTCAACGTACATGATGCCCGGACAGCCGCCGGAGCGCAGAAGCACCAGACATTGGTGCGTGTCGGCGGCGCGTTTGAGGACGCCGACTTTTTTCCGCGAGGTGATGTGGTGGGTGCGGATTAGGGCATGGAAGCGCATGGTTGAGACATGGTCGAGTTGGAGAATCGAGTTTGCTGGGTCCGGGGGCGGATTAACGGAGATTTTGCCGCCTAGAACTGCGCTGCTATGCGCTGGTCCTCTCAAGGGTCATTTCATTTTCATTACAATAATATGAATGGACTCTTTTGAAATCTAGGCTTGGTCTTGAGGGTCGGATAATCTGAATTTTCCAAGTTCATGTTCGTGTTCCAAGGGCGATTCGAGGATAATCGAATGGAGGGAAAATACGAAAATACTAGGTCCGGATGAAATAAGATCAGCGAAGCCGCGTCTTGAACGTGACTATTAGCGGACATTGTATGTAGTATGCACGGCCCTATTTGAGAAGTTCTTAACGTGTCTGTACTGAGCCATGTTAGGACGGCTCATTTGGAAGTTGAGAATCTCTCGGTGGAATCCTTGCAAGGCCTGCATCAACGAGGCCATCGGCAAATGCACCTATCGTCAGCCCTGTATCCTCAAGCCTTAGCTATGATCTTTTCAATGAAAGTCAGAAAGGAATCATAGGAACTGCATGATGGTAGTACCTGTGGTCGCCACAACTCCAGTATCGGTCCAACGCAGAAGCCCCTATCTAGCGGTAGCCTAGATGCAGGTGCCAGCGGTGCAGTTGAAAGATATAAGCTTCCATATGCCGGAAAGTTGATGTCGGCCAACAGCTTCCTGTCCGTTTGTAAGGAAAGCCAGACAGGAAATTTGATGAGCCTCAAGTTAAAAAAAGCGAAAATTTCCTGAAACACGATAACTACATAGTGCTGCTGGGATTAACGGCTGCAGGCCAACGGAAGTGGCATACCCTTGCAACTGCAGTCACGAATGAACCTTGGAAGTGTTATCCACCGTCAGTTAAGCGAAAGGGCGCAGGAGAATTATCAAGTGAACCACCGAAAACAAAACGAATCGCTGTGCTGATTGCCAGATAACATTGCTTCCAATAACTCGAGTGTGACGGCCCCTGCATTTGGCGCTAATGACAGCTCACGAGCACCAATTACTGAGCGGCTTTCTTGATCAATAGGCTCTGGCGAGACCCAATTTGGGTCCAAGGCCCCTCCCTATCCGTGCGCTAGGGGTTCCTGCGTGGTCAAGGCCAACTAGCCACTCACAAAGACCCGCACCAGTTGAAAATACTTGAGCCGCAGCCACCTATCCATTTGGATTCCTTAGCATCGGCAAGACGTGGAGGCTTCGATGGTGGCGTGTGATAGGCGTAGGTTTTGTATGCTGTTTTCCTTAGGTCTCGTGAAATGGAGGAAATTAGTCCCAGTACGTCCCACCAAAGAGCACCGGCGACACAGAAAGGAAAACTTCATATAAGCTGTCTCTTCGTACTACTTGTCTCCTAGTCCAATCGTTCTAAGCTTGTACCAGTCTTGAGATAGTGTAGAGGGTGACCAGGAAGTGCGCACGGCGGTTCTCAGCCAGATACCCACGCTGTCCCAGCGAGGGTGTCATTACCTTATCAGATGAAGGATGGGTCCCCCGCAGTGGCCTTCGATTCGGTGGTGGTCTGCACCGCTTCAGCAGCAGCTTTCTTTTCAGCACGTAACTAATCAACTTTCGAGAAACTTCCTGTTTTTTACTCTATACACTGTGCCTGCATGCAGCATGCAGCATGCATCAGGCTTCGTCTCATGATTCCCGTCATTGGCCATTGCTTTTTGGGGGGGGCAGTGTTTCACTACCCTCAGCCAATCACGGAATCTATTGATAGGTGCCGCATGGGCGCGAGCTATGAGGGACCGAGCCATTGTACAGCACTCGAGCTCCTTTGGACGCGGTATTCACATCTCATAGGCAAGGTTCCCCGCTCGACTTTCACATGGTTATTTTGGCCGGCGGCTATGTTGGCTGGCGACTCACCCCAAGTTACAGCTCTACTTGGTCCGGCTCTGGCCAGCCAAATCAGCCTTTGTCCTGACGCAACTGAGAGCCTGTAGCCTAGCAGCGAGTAAGTGTAGTGGCTCTCATCTAAAAATAACTGACGACTCAAAGTTGGAAGATCTTCATCTGCACTACGTAGATCATACCAAAGCATTGTTTAGTGCTTATGCTTAGTTGGCAACAAGCAATCCTCCACTTGTACATCAGAGTTACGCGCTCAAGTTACTTGGCTAGACTATGGAAACACCGCAATACTTAAGGCTCAATGCAGCCCTGGAGACGACCAACTTATTTCTTATTATCCTTGTATCTTGGCTACATCTTACTCGCACGCTATCTTCGAGCTTCGCTTGCAATGTCATCGATACGTCGGAACTTCTCGACTACAGCTCGCGCTCTCCTTGAATTCATATGGAAGGGGACGACCTCTAACCCCCAATACGAGGCTCGTATTAAAGCGAAACTTGCCAAGAACCGGAAACTAGCCGATGCTGATAAGGTGGAGATTGCGTATGTCTCTCGGAGAGTGTCACAGCGTTACTAAATTCGCCGAGTACTGATGAATCTCAGTGGTGACGAACACACCTCGCCAGAAGACCCTAAGGCTCGCGTGTCGGGGCAAGTGTTCAAGAACAACCGTCGACTTACATCTCTCCACGCATATCACGATGGAACGATCATATACTCCAAGGACAGTATCAACAAAGCCCAAGAAGACTAAGCTGCAAATTCGAAGTGACAACAATCTGTATACCTCGGGATGATAGGGTGGTGATACGGGCTTGTATAGTGCTGCAGAGAATCAAGCCGACTGTGGACAGGGTCATTTGATGTATAATTACCCAGCCATAGAGTGAACATGGATATGTAGCAGTCTCTCATTCATCGTTGTCAATGGTAGTTCTCTTTCTGTACAGGAATGTTGATGGTGGAATTAGGACCGAGTCAAAAAGGACACCGTACCATGCTGCTATCAGATATGCCCAACAGACTTTGTTCATAGCATGGGCACTATGCCCCTGTATGTTGAAGTGCTTCGTATTTTTGACAGGAATTGTCATGGCGTTATTTTTGTCTAGAGTTACTTGATGCTGGGACCTCTGCCGCGATTTTGACCTGAGCTCCCGAGAGATTGGAACCCGCATTTTTTTTAGCGCTGCGCTAATGCACAAGACATAATGCGACATGCCGCGCGAGCTTACGGGATCCCAACTAGCCAGATTCGAGGCTCGAAGTTCCGACTACACCGCCTACGGAATCCAAAACAAGCCATCTTCGCTCCAAGTTCGTACTACCCCCTTCTCTCTATAACAAATGAACCTGTGTCAGGCTTTTTGGCTTGCAGAATAATGACGCGGAATCTTCCTAATATTCTCATGCATCCTTTCAAGGCGTTTCGCCAGTCTCCTTGGGCAATTTCGTCCGCCCTTCCATCTCGAATTGACCCGTCCTTGCTGATTGAAGAAGAGAACTCTCCTTACTACGAACCCGCCTATTTCTATCCGGCGCGGATCGGTGAAATACTGAATAACCGGTATCAAATTGCGACCAAGCTTGGCCACGGAAGCAGATCGACTGTGTGGCTTGCAAGGGACCTTCACCAGTTCGTATTGGCCTAATCACAATTTGAGGTACACGCTGACAGTATAGGTGGCGCTGGTCGAATGAGCGATATGTGGCTCTGAAAATTAACTCCAATAATTCCCACGCACGGAAAACTCCTGGTGGCGTTGAGCTGGAGGTTCTGCGGCATATAACGAGAGCGAACCCTCAACATGAGGGTTTCCGTTTCGTTCGAAAATTACTCAATTCGTTTTCTGTCCAGGGAATCTCAGGGGACCATGTATGTCTCGTCTTCGAACCTTTACGTGAGTCACTGGGAAAATACTGCCAACGATGGCAAGGTCGCGTGATGCCACCGGAGATTTTCAAAATAATCCTCCAAGAAATACTCCAAGCGCTTGATTATCTCCACACTGAATGTCATATCATTCATACCGGTAAGAATCCTTGTTTGCGATAGTTAACAATATTGTTCTCACGCAGAAATAACAGACTTAAAGCCGGATAACATCATGGTACGACTGGAGGATCGTGAGCTCTTATCCCAGAATGCTCGAGAGGAGTTTGAAAACCCACTACCTCAGAAGCATTGCAAGGATGGACGCATTATCTATCTATCCCGTAAGGACTATGGCCCGTTGAAGGACATCATCGGACTGATTGAAGTCGTCGACTTTGACCTGGCAGTCCAAGGTGATATTCTTCAGGATGGATGTATCCAGGCGGAGGTATATCGTGCGCCAGAGGTCATCCTTGACAGAGGGTACACGTATAGTGCTGATATATGGAGTCTGGGAGTTATGGTACGCGGTGCCCCCAACCCCCAAACACATACCAGCACAAACTAACCTTTGAATGAAGCTATGGGATTTTCTAGAAGGACGAACACTGTTTGAATCAGTTGATCCACGCACCGTTGAAGTCTATGATGATGAAACGCATCTTTCGTATATAACGTCGCTTTTGGGTCCTGCCCCTAAAGACTTTGTTCGCCGCGGCAAGAGGACATCGATGTTCTATACGGCTGCTGGTAAGTGAGTCTATCACTTAAATATCTTTTATATAACTAACACTACATTTCAGGAACACTCAAAAGGGAAGACCTTGTCCCTAGTGACTTTAGCTTTGAAAGCACTATCTCCAAGTTTGACGGGGAAGAGAAGAGGAGGTTTATTAGCTTCGTCAAAAGGATGATCAAATGGAAACCCGAAGAGCGAAGTACGGCGGCGGAGCTACTACAGGATCCATGGCTTCATAACGACTATCCGCAAATATGAGGCTGTCTTCCATCTTTACCGACCGTGACCAGGATAGGAGGGTATAAAGGAGAATGGATAGCCATCCATTGCCACTTTCATGCCGTCGGGACACCTTTTCACATAGGCAAAGCTCACTGTGACCCATTCTTGTTCCTAAGGGACCTTAACCATGGAAATGATCGCACTCACAGAGGGCTAAAAGGTACCTCTGGGTCCTGAAGCCGTCCAGATCCTCAGCAGTGTCCGACACGCTCCTTTTGCCAACGTGGTTTCACCTTTTTTTCGCAATACCACATCGGGTTGCCGGAATCCTTCAAAGTTTCGAGCCGAAAATGGCTCTAGGGGAGGCGGCCCTGATCGAGCGACACCGCAAGAACCATGGTAGGCATTCCAGTAATGATAATTAAGCCACCCCATATCAAGCCCCAAAAAAGGCGGAACACCTCGTTCAATGTGTACATGGGCAGCCCGAGAGATCGTGCGGTGTTGACCATGGTCGTGCATCCCGAGGAAATCGATCCGAAAGATCCCCACTATTCTCCTACAATGGACTATATACTGATTATTAGCCCTAGAGTTATCACTGTTGGCACGCGTGACTTTGCTTTGCGTCACGGTGTGCGACTCTTCTGAAAGCTGAGAGACGCTGGGGTCAAAGTGGAGCTGTTAGTCTCAAGGTGCATGTGGCATGGATTTAAATGGTTCCTGTGATCCCAGGGGCATTTTGTATCCGTGCTACTGTTATCGATCATCTAGAAAGGGAAATAAAGTGCTGAAATAGGCTCAGTACGATCCAAGGTACAACTCCCAAAATCTATATAGTTACAAGGTTTGACGTATAGAAATTAGAAATAACAACTTGATTTCGATTATCATAGTAACTGGTTGGTCTGTCCGCACATCCAGTTGTTGCTTCAATATACACTCTCAATATATATCGAAGGAAAATGTTTGGTTCGGATAATGATCCTTCGATAATAAAGGCTATTATTAATTGGTAATTATCTAGTTAGTATAAAGCCGGTGTTCTAGTATATGGATAAGGTTCTAAATTGATTGATCAAGAAGAGCAATAACCGAAGTTCCAACGGGGGCTCTTTGCTCGTAGCCTGCGTATCATGACTGATACCTGTGGGAAAGCGACACTGCTCACTCTATATCAAGCATCAGATGCCATCTATGAGCTGATGGACAAGGTCCTTGTCATTGACAAAGGTCGAATGATTTTCCAAGGGCCCGCCTGCGCAGCGAAGCAGTATTTCGAAGACCTTGGATATGAATGCGCAGAGATGCAAACCACCTCCGACTTCTTGACCAGCATTACTCTGCCCGAGCGCCGGAAATTCCCGCCTGGTTGGGAACATCGAGCCCCTAAGGGCCGCGCTCTTGAACTCGAAGCGGCGTTCAAGAATATCGAGATATCAGTCGAGCAATATGACATTCGGCAGACAATGGGGAGTGTTCGATCAAATTCAGAGCAAGGCAGCGTCGAGGAACTCAAGCGCTCTATGCAGAGCGACAAGTCAAGCCTCCATATACGACCTCGCTCTTGGTCGCGGCAACCTTGACGATATTCTTCATTATTATGTGTGAGTTGTTTAACGGAGTCCTCTGTCCACACGACAAGCTGCCCGCTTTTTAGAAGTATGCGATGTACTACGGCACGCGCTTTACGTACTGGATCGGAGGTGTGCTGACCACAGTCCTTTATGGTGCGCCTATGAAGTGCGCCGATGATGAACTGATGGTGTTCGCGAGTCCATCGAATATGACATGTAGTGAGTATGCTGGGCCTTGGCTCGCCGAGAAGGGCGTGGGGTCTCTCGAATCCAGGAAGTACTGGGACGTGTGGCTACTGCGAGTACAGCTCCGGGGATGATGTGAGTAACAAATCAACTTCATTTCAGAGTACATACATGGCTAACTGGTTTCAAGTACCTTGCTGGCCTTGGGCTGGATGAGTCGAAGATCTGGCCGTATTTCGGCATTTTTCTTGCTTTCACGGTTACAAATTACATGATGGTCTATCTGCTGGTCTATGTCCGCTCCGTCCTGACGTCGGTCTGGCAGCCAAAATAAGGAACAAGCCAATGATGTGGCTCCAAACGTATATAGTGCTGCCATACCAGGGTGCTTCCTGGCTCTGTTAAATACAAATCCCAATGTTCATGCGGGTGCGATAAGCATCGTCATTTCCAGCGTTAATACGCGTAGCGGAAGAAAGGGTTCTGCTTATCCGTGAGACCAGCCCATTTTGTCTCATCCACCATCGATCTATCAAGGGACCCTTGTTCGCGGTCGCGTCGACGATTCATCCACTTGTAGTAAAGGAACAGCACGACCGAGAGAAGTGCACCGGCTGCTTGGGTAGCCAACACGGAGATCTTAGCGGGATGATACTCCGGCGCATCGCGGGCCTGGAACGTCTGGGGACCGATGATATTGCCGACGGAGAAGGAGCCCGCGACGAGGGCGCTTGCGAATGCGCGCTTCGTGTGGCCGGCGCAGTTGGCCATTGTCCACTGGTAGAGGATCGGCAGGGTGGCCACGACGGCATTGACGAGGTAGATGCCCATGAGCACGCCGGCTATGTTACTCTTGGGGAGGAAAGACATCAGCCCGCCGCCGATGATGCCCGGGATAGTACAGAGGATGTTCCAAGCCCAGCGGTGTGAGAACGTTCGGATTCCATATCCGACCAGCAGCGTGAAGAAAATACTGACGAGGCCGGACGGGGTGTTGAGCAGAGCGGAGATGGGCCCTGAGTAGCCAAAGCCCGCGATCAGTGTGGCCGAGTACGTGGTCACCACGCCGCTGGAGACGGAGATCTAGGTCCCAGTCAGTTTCATTTGTCACGCCAATAGAAAAGGAATGGGATATCCCATCATACCAGAATCGTAATCAAGGTCAAAAGCCAGAGCTGAACGTCCAGCACAGCCTCGCCGATCTGTTTTACATTGATCGAACTGCTCCACAGTCCCGTCTGGTTCTCGCTGACATGCTGCAAGAGAGCAACCTTATCGCTGTCCGACAGCCAGGGCGCCTTGACCGGCGTATCGGGGATGAAGAAGAATGTTAAGGCACCAACCACCACTGTGACCAGCCCCAGCACGAGAAACATGATCCGCCAGCTGCTGAGAGCCGCATGTTCGACATGCTGGAAGGCAAAGGAAATGATCCCACCCAAAATCTGCGCCACCCCGAGGCCCATGTACCAGAAGGTGAAGCGAGGCGCTTGCTCACTGCGGGTATAATACTGGCTACTGATCAGCATCAAGGATGGACCGATCGTCGCCTCAAAGATGCCCAGGAAGACTCGTGCGACCAAAATGCCCCGATAGTCATGAGCTCCGGCCGACGCTGCAGCTGCTACTCCCCACAGAAAGACATTGCCACCCAGCCATTTAGCGGCGGGGATTTTCTGCAGACAATATACTGCGAAAGTGTTAGAGCAAGGGGAAGAAGAGAGTAGAGGGGAAAGGAGGGCAAAACAAGTGACCAGACAAAGGGGCCCTGCAAACTCACCATTGGGAATCTCGGCGAGCAAATAAGCTACGAAAAAGTAGGTCGCCAGGTTGGAAAACTCATTGCCGACCAATTTCAGATCAGCTTTGATGCCCATGACGGCGGCATACTGGAGAGGATTTTTTTTTTTTAGTTTTCGGTCGTGGTTTGGGGTTACTCTCCCACTTACGTTCAGCATGACCTTGTCCAGGAACTGCAGGACATAGCAGCAGAACATGTAGGGCAGGATGTGCCAGTCGATCTTCCGACGGATCGCCGCCATGTTGGCCTGAGCTGCCTCATCGCCATGATTACTGAGATACCCCACCGCTTCGTCCGTTTGATCCAAAAGCAGATCGGGCTGTTTCCCTGCCATTGTAGAGAAGAGCGCTTCTTTCCACGGATCTGGGGTGTATGGACAAGGACAACCAAACAAAGAAGTGAAAAAAAAAAGAGCGAGACGGCCCCGACAAACAAGGCAGGGTCGGAGAGAAAAGAATGGTGTACAAGATGCGAGGACAGATCACCTGAACTTAGTGCATTTGAATATTTGAGTTGAATGTTTCACGGATGGCGTGGAAACTACCCTGGACTTTAGATAGAACTTGACTAGGCCCTTTCGGGGAGGGCAGATGCGATGTAACGAAGCTATCCAATGTTCCCAAAGTTCTGTGGAATTACCGCAAACCCAATACCAAGCGACAAAGAACAGGTAATTTTCACAGGTGGATTCTGAAAGTTTGCCTCGAGGAGAGTTTGGTCACTATTGGAGGCTGCAGATACCAAGTCCGTCGTCATTGGTACAGCCTTGACTCGAGTTACTGCCACACGCAAGGGGTGAGCGGAGATTGGGGTCGTCCAGCTGGGGCCGCGGAGCCTCTTTTGTTATTTGGATGTATTTTATTTTCTTTTCTGTTGCGAGGATCCCATTTAATCTGATACAAGACTTTTGGTCCTCTGTCCTTTGCCCTTTTTCGGATTGTCCTGCGGTAGACGTTATCCCTTCGCGGCCTCCGCGCCATGCGGTAGATAATCCACGTGGAATCGGACATTGAAATCAATGTCGCTCGCTGCTTTCCTTTCACCCATGCGCCATGGGGTGGGTTTACAATGCCTCGCCTGCCGTGGATGCGGCATCGCAATATCCCGTCATCCTGGCCGTGTGCTTGAGTCTGACGGTGGTGATGGTTACCACCGTCCTCTTGCGGCTGGGGATCCGCGCTCGCTCGAGTCGACTGGGCGCAGCAGACTATGTGATGATTGTAGGAATGGTGCGTATGGACTTGAAAGTGTACTCATGTTAGCACTTGATCCTGAGGCTGACCTTTCTCCCAGATCTTTAGTGTGATCTATAGTGCGCTGTGCATCGCACGTATGGCTCTTTGTTCGCATTTTATTACTTGCATCTCCCAGCTAATCTTGTTCTATAGAAAGCCGATATGGGCTTGGACTGCCACTCAAGCTACGCCCCCACGAAGATCTGGCAACGTATACAAAGGTTGGAAAACAGATTCGAAGGACTCCGAGATCGCGGCTGACCCTCTTCTAGTTGAACTACGCAGGCCGTCCCTTCTATCAGATTGGCATTGCCGGTTTCAAGGCGTCGCTCTGCCTCAGCTACCTCCGTCTCCTCTCGGGCACATCCAAACGGTTCTATCGATATCTGATCTGGGTGGTGATCATGATCTCAACGCTTGGGCATATTGCAGGGACTGCAGTGCTGCTTTTTAATTGTACCCCGGTGGCACGATCCTGGAATATGAAGATCCCCGGAAAATGCCTGCCGGTAGGAGCTACGTTTTATGGGCTCGCGATATTCACGATCATCTGCGATGTGATGATCATCTTTCTGCCGATCCCCCTCCTACTCAAGCTGAAAATCAAGCCTGCCCAGAAGGCCGGAGTGGTTTGCCTGTTTCTCTTGGGTCTGTTCACGACGATTTGCTCAATTCTACGCCTGACGCAGATCCACCGAGTGGCATTTGGTGACGGGGACTCGACGATGCTGGTGTTATGGGGCACCATTGAATTTAATGTCGGAGTATGTGATCTTGACGCCAGATTCCTGAATGATGATCCAGCTGACTCTGCGTGTAGAACATCGTGACTTGTGTTCCCTACCTCGCACCGCTGCTGAAAGGTGTTGTGCGCGACTTCCGGTCCACCACCGGCCGCAAGTACTACGACAGTCGGAAGGAAAACTACAACATGGATGCTTGGTCCAACGAGCAAAGATCCCAGCTTCAGTCCAATGTGTCCGGCCCATCTTATTCATATATGAAGCGGACTGCAAGCGAGGAGTTGATTCTTGCCAATCCAGAACCGGCCCATGGGGGAATCGAGATGACGGTCGAATATCAGGTATCGCTTGAAAGGCGACCCGCGTCTGGCATTGGGAGGTGATAGTCCGGGTTGCTGTCATTGGTTTTTCGGGCACGATTTCTCGGTACATGTTATCATTAGTTTTCTTTGTTTGCGATGGACTGGCTGTGGCTGTAACGTTTTGGGCCGTGGCTATTTAGGAGTACAATACAGAGGGATACACCTCAGAATTTACAACCTGTGCTAATCCCTGTCGACTGTCATCCGACTCAAGCTCATACACTTGGCCTTTAAGGCCTGAATTCGTAAAGTGGACTGTCTACCTTCCTGCATGGATCCCGGAATTGCCCCCCCACTCCATAGGGCAGGGTTCCCGCTGCGCCACGAAAGTCAACTTGATTGCTGCTCTTTGTTAAAGTCCCGCGGGGACACGGCCCCAGTGGGGACGGGAGGATCGCAGGAAGACACTTGAGAGGCTCCGGGCAATTTGTAGTGTTGGCACAGTTGATTTTGGCACAGTCACTGGCACCGCATGAGTGTCGATCTTCTTTTTTTCGGGCCCCGCAGGTTTCAGTGCGGCCGAGTTGCGTTGTATTGGCCTCGAGATAAGCCAGTCGAGAATACCAAAAGAAAAAAAAGAAAACCGCAAATGATTCTCCAGCATCCTGGTTCCGGGTTACGGGCTTGTAACTTTCAGCGGGCGTCGCTATTGAACTGTATGCGCCCAGAGCGGGTTGACAAATGTAACAAAGTGACCTCACAAATGGATATACCTCCTTCAGCCCCTCTTAGCCGCATAAATCAAGTAGAACCCAGACTTTGAATCGGGAGGCTGTAGGCGCCAGCCGATACTTCTCTCCACTCCGCGAGGTTCGTGATCTGACTGGTCGTATTTTCGCGATATTAGACTTCGGAAGGGGTGTGACCTGTGAGCTCCAGAGAAAAAGCACAAGTGCCGACAACAACAGACAATAACAGAGCAGACCCTTGGCCATCACAGCGTCTTGTGTTACTATGCTGTGAATGCCGTGATGCTTGATACTCCCGTCTTGATCATTGGCGCAGGGATCAGCGGCCTGATCCTCGCGCAACATCTCCAACGCCATGGCGTCCCCTTCCAGATCTTTGATCGCGATTCCGCCCTGGACGCGCGAAGCGGTGGATGGGGCCTGACACTGCACTGGTCTCTCCCAGCGCTGCGAGAGCTGCTTCCAGAGGATCTGGTGCGGCGGTTCTCCGACACATTTGTCAACAAGGACGCAGCGGCCCGCGGCGACGTCGGACGGTTCCAGTTCTTCAACCTCAAAACCGGCGAAGCGTTGTACAGCGTCCCTGCAGCAGAGCGCATCCGCGTGAACCGAGGCCGACTGCGCGAGCTGCTGACTTCCGGGCTGGATGTCCAGGTACACACTAATCACCTCCATCTATTACGCCTCTAGAGCTACGGTTGCTTGTATTTGGAAGCAGGACCAATACTGACGACGCGATAGTGGAACAAAACTCTCCAGAGCATCGACTCGGCCGCTGACTCTGTGACGGCCCATTTCGACGATGGAACCGCGGCAAGCGGACGCTTACTTGTTGCTTGCGACGGCGCCCGGTCGCGCGCGCGCCAGATCTTGTACCCGGACTGCCAGATGAACCCCCTGCCTGTGCAACTGCTCGGTGCGTCGCCTCTCTACACGGCCGAGGAGATGAGGGGGGCGCAGTCGTTCGACCCGTTCATTTTCCAAGGATCGCACCCGGACACGGACGTCTTCTTCTTTTTCAGTTGTATGTAACCTCCTGCCTCGGGCCTTTCGCTGATTCGAGGATGTAAGCTCACGGGAAGAATGTAGTCTTGGACACGCCTAGTAATTTCGATGAGAGCAGCCGTGATCGGTATCACTGTCAGATCATCATCTCATGGGCGGACAGTAAAGGGATTCCCGTGCCGACGGGGAATGCGGAGCGCGTGGCCTTGATGAAGAAGTTGACGGACAACTGGGCGGAGCCGTTCCGGTCTTTGGTGCACCAGATTCCCGCGGACAGCGAGGCTCGCTCGATTCGTCTCGAGGACTGGATGTTGCAGCGAGGCCGCTCTCATGCCCACCCGCGGGTGGTGCTGGTGGGAGACTCGGCGCACACGATGACTATGTGTGAGTGATATACAGAGATTCCGTGGGATGCGAAATCGCACGCTAATGGCCATAGTCCGGGGCGAGGGGGCCAACAATGCCATTGTAGATGTCTTGGACTTGGTGAAACAGGTGGACATGCGGGACGCTCAGTGAGTTTCAGCTGTGGCTGTTGGCTGGATGGCTTGGCTAATCTGGTACAGATCTTTTACCTCTGGCAAGCTGGCTGCTTCGCTTGCTGCGTACGAGAAGGCTCTCTTTTCTCGCGCAGAGCCGAGCTTCTTGGCTTCGCGGCAGGCGTGTCTCGATGCTCATGATTTCTCGAAGATCACCGAGGGAAGTCCGTTGGTTGCCGCTCGGGTGCTGAAATGAGACTGCATTTGTTTGTAGAGGCACCAGGATATAGATATGCAGACAGATCTCAGTAAAAGGATGAACTCCTAAAGGAATCCAGGAGTGCTGTGAACTTTATGCTGAGGTCACCCGATGCCCACTTTCTACTTCAGCATCTCGTATATATTGGGGCACCGCTTTTTATTCTATTCTTTTGAAACCTTTATTGGCTTTTCGATGTGGGGGGTTATGGACGAATAAGCCCAAGGCAGTTGTACTGGGAAGCCCATACAGGCTGCATAGCAAGGACCAGGGCCCTGAGCTATATTAGTAAGCTATGTCGGTGATGTATAAAATGGTAGAGTATCAGCGAAGGCTTTTACTTCTGCCTCTCTTAGCTTGTTTTCACTTCACGTCAAGTGGCTTGGACCGGCTTATAGGATATCTCCTTCCACTTCTTACCCCGCTCCCCGCATCTCTCCCACTTCTTGTCTCTACAGAGTCTGGATTTGACACACCCTTCGTCTTCCCTTACAACTCTCATTTCGTCCATCGATAATGCATGTCTGGTTGAAAGCAAGCTCTGTGACTGTTAAGTCTGGGCATGTTGTACTCCATGGCTGGGGCTAATAACCCTCTTTCTTTAGAAAGAGTTGTCAAACCAATCGACCTTGATGGAATCGTGCCCTCTTATCGCAGAGGGCTCACCAAGTCTCCTACTCGGGGAGAAGCTTGGTGTATCGTCACAGCATGTGCCAATTGTCACTGGAACAGAGAGCGTCCGTGGCCTTGTTCCAATCCCGCTAGCCAGAAACTACAGAGCGGACCCGAAAGACTCTCAGAAAGGGTACAGTGAGCCCAGGGAAAAGGAAGTCTACCTCAACCGCCAATTTCTTTACGTCTCCATCGACAATACTCCAGTCTTGAAATGAGAAAATTGGAAGCTGGATATTCCGAATCGTTTCCGAGTGTGGCTTTCGCAATGGCCCCAAGAGACCTTTGCAACTTCTCAAGATATGAGGCAGATAAGGATTTTAGCATCGGTGTTATCAGAATTAATTTCTTCTGGAACCATTATATTGTGCTACCGGCCAAGTATTGACATCAGGAAATATCGGAGATCATGGACGACATGCACGCAAATGCTGAGACCCTGAAATTCATGGTGAATGGGGGTAAACGCCACCACTGTCTCTGGAACTAGGCTCGCAATGCCATAGTATTAGGGTTCTTCCTCCAGCCTTAGCCCATTCCACATTACTCTGTCGAGGAGAAATTTAGCTCTTTCAACAGAGCTTCATCCGAAAACCTACTTCATTTCGCTCTGGGCTGGCTGTGCAGACACGGGTCTGAGGTGACATGGATGTAATCATGCCCCTTGTACGTTCTTCGCATAGAATAGACATCTTAGTTATTATCCGCCTCCCATCTCTGCTCTACTGTCATGAACATCTACTGCTTTCCTGCCCTGGTCGTATATTTATGCACTACCCGCGGAACCGCATTAGCCCCCGCCTGGTCCCACCAATCCAATCCCTCGCGATGACCTCATATCTTCCCCAGATCCACACAAACCCATTTCTGGGCCCCGTAAACAACTATTCCTCAACACATCCCGATGCCTGTCCAGCCATGCATCATAGCCACCATAGACCGCTCAATGTTGCCTACGCGACGTCCATGAGAAACCACCCCTTTGGCACGGCCTTGTATACGCCGCTCGCGCGTAGAGAGTTCCACCCTGGAAGCTGTGGCTACTTCGATGCCGCGGGGTCCTGGAACCCCATCACCGACGTATCAGACGGCCCGCGGCTGGCGGCCCAAGGCTACGCGTCTGTAGAGGAGGAGCTGGAGAAAGCGCCCGCCGAGACGGGCATCCAATGGGGCCCGCTTGCGTCGGAGAACGTCGTTGGTCGCAGTGTGGACTTCTCCGGCGGGCTGTCGTCCGAGTTGGCCGCGGCGCTGCCGGCCAATTTCTCGGCGGAGTTTGCGTTTTCGAATACCTCGTCCGGAGGGGCGTTGCTGGTCACGTCCCCGCCGATCGTGCACGAGCGGTTCTACCATGAATCCATGTTTAAGCAGTGGGTGATCCGCAATGCCGACCGGCTGGTTAGACAGCGGAGCGAGATCTTCCAGTACGGGTTGTGCGTGGTGACGAAGACCTGGTCGACGCAGGACTGCGCGATCCATATGTGGGACGAGGTGGGAAGGAAGTCAAGGTTGGGTTTGATGTTGGCGTTGAGGCGATTGGGCAACTGGGGCCGGGGGTGGGCTGGTCGGTCAATAAGAAAGACGGAGGATGGATGCGCTATAGAGCGAGTCAGGTAAGAATGAGGTACCACCGCCAGAAGCATAGTATTGATTTCTTGCAGAACGACGGGGGGCTGGTGGTCTTCTTCGATGGAATCCGCTTCAAGTCGCGCAAGATTCGCATCCGAGGCGAGGTACGGATATTCTTGTCGACTTTCCCCAGTTGGTTCTACTGACTAACATACATAGGTTCTGAAACCAGAAACGAGGACCTACTCAGAGACTATACAAATGCCTCTATACGAAACTGTCACGACGGTTCCAGTGCCAGGCGATCAGGACAGTATCTTTGCTATTGACTGCGAACCATTTTTCCTCTAGTCACACAAATATATTATTTCTCAAAAGGGGAATGACTCCATATGATGCTATGCATTCAATCTCCCGGTCCCCCCTGCGATCAACTGCCCGCGTCATGGGAGGGTATCTCTAAGCTTCCTCTGGGGGAGGGGTGATCAGGGGAGTGACTTCAATACATCTCTGCTCGACACCCATCTTTTCAGGAACCATGTGGCTTGAAACGAACCTGCTTAGCATCAGTAACTGGTACGAACCAGATCGGAGTCGGCGAACGTACGCTTGATACCGCTGAACACGCCGCATCTCGTCGCCTGCGAGCGCGTTGAGGGCCAGTTCGATGTCGCGGATAAGGCTGTCGCAGCGGCTCTGTGTGAAGTCCTCGCGCACCACCACACGCATCATGGACATTTTCTCACAGTCGGCCGCCATGGTGTATGCGGGCACAATCCAGCCGCGTTCTCGCAGCTTATGTGACAGCGCAAACTCATCGAAGAAGAGACTTTGGGAGGTACTCAGTCGAAATGCGACCACGGGGAGACCCTTACCAGATCCCTCGCTCATGATAAAGAAACCCATGTTCTGGAGGTGGGCGGCCAGGTAATCCGCCGTGCGGGTCAGGTTGCCCATGATCGCATGGTATCCGCGGCGGCCGAGACGGATCATCTGGTAGTATTGAGCGATAATGTGCGACGCGGGCTTGGAAAAGTTGAACGTGAAGTTCAGCTGGTCAGCACCGAGATAGTTGATGTTGAAGATGAGTTCTTGGGGGAGATAATCGGCGGATCGCCAGAGAGCCCAGCCGATGCCCGGGTACACCTGGAAGCAGATGAGTCAAAAAGCCATCACAGGGAGTCAGCAAGGGGGGGGGAAAACATACCAAGCCATACTTGTGCCCAGAGACATTGATTGAGACCACATTGGACAGCTGGAAATCCCAGACCAAGCCCGGATTGACGAACGGCGCCACGAAGCCGCCACTGGCCGCATCGACATGAATAGGGGTATCGAGGCCTCTTTGTACCAGCAAGTCGTTGATCTGTTTGACATCCTCGTATTGCCCGGTGTAGGTTGTGCCGAGGATCGCACAGATGCCGATCGTGTTTTCATCGACGAGATCCACGGCTTGAGCCGGGTCGATCACGTATCGCGTTTCCGTGCAAGGAACCAGCTTCTCTTCGATCTCAAAGTACGCCGCCGCCTTCTCCCAGCAGACCTGGACGCCCGTACTCATGATGATGTTGGGCTGAGATGCGTCTTTGCCCGCTGCTTTCCGCTGGTTCTTCCAGCGCTTTTTCATGGCCAGCGTTGCCAGCATGATGGCTTCTGATGAGCCAATGCACGCGGTGCCAATGGCGGTGGTTTGGCCATTTTGTTCTGGCGAGTGGAAGAGATTGGCGAGGATTCTGAGGCAGCGCTGCTCCAGCTCGACGGATCTTGGATATTCTTCGTGGTCGATGACGTTCTTATTAGCGGATTCGAAGATGAGCTTCTCGGCTTCCTCTTCCTGTTGGAGCATTAGCCTGGATCTACGAATCTGAGAACTCTCCGTACCATGTATGTTGTACAGAAACTCGCAAGGCTGTTCGGTGTTAGCATGAACCTCGGCAAGAGCTATTGGTTGTTGGGGACGTACTTCAGCATAGGAATACCGTCGAGGACCAGATCGTCGGTGATCATTCGATAGGCAGCCTCTTTGGGCATTTCGTCTTCCGGTAACCTGTCTGTTGGCATATGCTCTGAGGCAAATCGCGATCCATAGACGTTGGTGCAGCCCCGGGGTGTAAGAGGCCCGGAGAGTCGTTTTGATATCGGCGTGAGTGGCATCTTGAGGTGACTTGGTTCAACTAGAACTTGAAAGGGTAAATGCTATAATGCTACAACTTGAAAATCACCGGAGGTATCGCTGGCCTCCATTTATATTCATGGCCCGGTTGATTCAGGGGATTTCAAAATAGCGCATACAAAACTAGACAAGGCGATAAAATATGAGGTATTTTGGGCTCCCCTGGAAAATGGGCTGGAACGCCCTGAATGCACGGGACAACTACGGGCGTTCTCGCATCAGGAGACCCCCTGGTTTTCTCCCAACACGAGACCGCAGCAGTCGCTCGCCTCGCTTTTGAGGCTGTGTTCTACTATCCAGTATAGCAACGTTTGCGCTCTGTTCAGAAAGCCAAGATTTCTAGAAAGAACTGACGGTGCGGGAGTATCGCGCTGGAATGGATGATTAATGCCGCATCCCTTGCCGGCGAAACCCCCTGATTGATAGGGGCGGGTCTCGCGGCAACGTCGATCTATGCATAGGGGCCTGCAGGCAGAAACTACTGCATGTCTTCAATCTAATTGGCGAGCCCCTGGATTTTGCCTGCAATGCGACGAATAGGCTAAGCTTTCGGCGGAATGTTTCTGTCCGACATGACCAGCCGGCTAGCACGGCTGGCTCAAAATAGAAACATTTCTGTACACTGCACTAGTTGTCGGGGCTGGGATCTATGGGTGAGGCTGATGCGGACGATTGGCCGTAGATTAGACTGCGATTCGCGTTTCTAGCCAGATTCCAGTAGCCGCCTCAATGTTGCCACCCTGGCATTTGCAATTGATACAGGATGATGGCGCGTCCATGTGGCTGGACGTGGAATTGCGTACGAGTGACTGCGACATATTTGGGTCTAGTGTCTGCATCAACTGGCATCTATGATAGGTCGACTCTTGATAGGGATATCTGGGAAGGGTTATCTGGTGTTGCGTGACGAAACTCGCTGAGGTTCGAAGGGGCGCATTCCAACCATCAACACAATATTCTGGCGCATGCGTCTTCACGTCTGGCCTGAGAGAAATCTTACGATTTCAATGATGTCACGTTAGAATCGGGGCAACTCAAGGTCATGAAATAGCTCAGCTGCTCAGCTCCGCTGCTCAAGCGTTGTATGGTCAATCGCGAATCGATAGTTGCGCCCGATTCAAGATGCTGCACCCAATCCTTGATCTTAGCAGCCTGAACGCGACGCTTACTTTCTCCGGTGAGGCGAGGCCCTGCTCTTTTCTCTAATCGCTTGGCCTGGATCCTTCTGACACGTCTAGGGCTGTTTATCCTTGCGTTCGGCTTCATATCGCTCAAAATCAAGCAGCATTGGTACCTTGGCGAGGCATGTAGGTTGCACTGTCTTCCCATGATAATGAACTCGACACTGATTTTCAGCAGTGCCAGCATTCGTGATCGGCGTTATCCTGGGTCCGTTCTGCGCGAACTTCATCAACATCCGAAACTGGTCGGACCAAGATGAAGAAGGGGAGATTGCATATGTGAGTTACGCCACGCCAGAGATGGCCGCAGTGCGCGACTAAACTAGACCAGGGACTCACCCGCTTGGTCATTGGCATTCAAATGGTCAAAGTCGGCTACGAGCTGCCCAAGCGATATTTGCGACAGCGCCTAATGGAACTGACCATCTGCCTTCTGCCACTAATGACCTTACAATGGCTGGCAACGTCTGCCTGTATCCTCCTGATGGTCCCACGATTGTCTTTCGTAAGTATCATCAAACCTCTACCCTGCAGGGTGCAGAACGAAGACCCTGACAGCGTAGCTCTCTGCATTGATCATCGGATCGTGCGTGATTTGCATCGACCCGATTCTCTCCCAGGCCATCGCAAAAGGGCCCTTCGCCGACAAGTATGTGCGGCGCCATTTGCGGGAATTCATCTCAGCGGAAGCCGGAGGGAACGACGGCTTTGGATTTCCGTTTCTCTTGCTCTCCGTCGCTATTCTGAGGTATGCGGACGTGGACCCGGACTCCCCTGATCTGCGAAGACGCGATTGGATCGGAGAGACGAACACAGGGCGATTCGGAGGAGATATCAAGCAGGCTCTGGCGCATTGGGCGGTGGAGGGAGTGCTTTATATGATCATATTGGGATCGGGGTACGGGCTCCTGGTCGGCTTTCTCAGTCGCAAGGGAATCAACCTGGCGTCAAGAAGGTATGCTGCTGTGATCCAATTTCGCTGTAACCATATTAATTCGCATGGCAGACGATGGGTCGACAAAGAGTGTTTCTGCTTATTTCCCGTCGCCATCGGGGTGAGTTTGCTCTCGAATACACCTCTGTGGAAGCTAATCAATCGTTTATCAGCTTTTTCTCGTCGGCACTTGCGGATGTTTTGGCACCGATGAGACTTTGGCCTGTTTCATTGCAGGCTGCTCGTTGAACTGGGACGGACTGTATCATTCTGAACTAGAAGCCCGTCACGATTCGTTCAACTTGGCGATCGAAACAGTCTTGAACTTCGGCACGTTCATCTTTATCGGCCTGAGTATGCCTTGGGACCAAATGAACATGCCGCATGCCACCGGGATATCGATTCCACGTCTCATAACCTTGGGGATACTCATCCTCCTCTTCAGGCGCATCCCGGCCGTGATGCTAGGGTATCGTTTCATGCCGAAGGTCTGCAGTTCGTGGAGGGAGGCATTGTTCATGGGATATTTTGGCCCCATTGGCAAGTGGAGAGTGCCCCCTTGCTGTATACAATCAAGCTAACGGTGGCAGGGGTGGGAGCGATCTCTTATGTGGAATATGCACGTCGACTGCTGCCCGATCCCGGCCAGAGCGATGCGGAGATCAACCATCTGACAGCGGCGATGGTTCCTGGTATGGCCCAATTCGGCGCTGGATGACCACGACTAACAGTATCTCAGTGGTGTACTGGCTTGTATTCTTCTCCATCGTGGTCCACGGCCTCTCCATCCCCGCACTAAACGGGGTCTACCGCTGGTTCCAGGTACCAATCATTCGCGACCACCCCGTCGAGGTCCTGCTTCTGTCGGAGAACGAGCCATTGCCCAATAACAGCACGGTCGACCGTCCTGGCCACTTCGTCATCAACAACCGCTTCTCTTGCCTGTCGGACCGTCCAGAGCTTCCTGACCTTTCAGAGGAGATGTCCTTAGAAGCGCAGGATTTCGGATCAGCGGAGCAGTCCACCAAAAGATCCTCCCGGCAAGTGGAGAACATATATACAGCATAACGTCTGGCTACTCTTGGCGGTCCTTTTCCGTTCTAGTGCTCTTCACTGAGTAGAATTACACCGTCGACGGCGGTACATGCGAGTCCATCGCCAGTGCTAATGGCCGCTTATGATCGCCTGTTGAGCGATAACAGTGTGGATCTTCAAAGCGCAAGTTTGAAAGTTGGAGGGAATTTGTGCATTGGCGCAAGACCCGCTTCAAACAAACACATCCCACCAGTTGACTCTTACCAATCAAGGCTAGGATACCGCCAACCATACTTGCAAGTCTATCCTTGCCGGAGCAGACTTATTGGGGAAATTTTCCGGCTGCCAGTGATGCTCCTCGCACCACAAGAACTGACCATATACCTTTGGCTCTATCCCTATAGTCACAGCAACGGCTGCGTCTGCTCCCGCTACTCCAAATGCTTAAAGGTCTGGCAGTTTATCGGTAGGCTGGAGAGAGCAGAGCGGATGAAGCGAAGGATAGATACTATGGTTATACATACTCAGGCTCATTGTTGTGATATATACCTATACTACTTTCAAGTTCACATGTTCCTAGCTACATGCTAGTACTTCCTAGGGAGGTACAGCCTTGGAATCTACTAGGAATCTCCAATGTTTCATTTATCATAGTACCATGTTGGATATGATGTCGAAACTATCCAGGTTTCATCCAATACTAGGTACAGTCGTAGGTGTCTCACGTAGTATTTGTGCAGTATTACCCGATCGTTCGAAGACCCAAGCTTATAAGGCACTTGGAGCCCCAGGTCGCGAAAAGAACTGCAGGCTTCTCCACTCATTAGCGGACCCTGGGCTCAAGTAACACGGCCTTACATCGAATCCCCCTCTTTGCTCACTGCCCACATCGCCAACATCGCCGACATCCTGACATCCTGACTGGCTATCTACTTATCAAGGACCCCCGCCCGGAATCTCCACCCGCGATTTCGTCTAGACGAATGCCATTCATCAAGGCTCCAGAAAGCGCATTCAGACTGGAGGGCTCCACCCGGTTCTCCCACGCACTGTTTCCGTGCTCGTCCACCCAAAGCATCTTGATCAGACCTGTTTCGATAGCCTCGCGGTCAAGCAGGTACACCACGACTTGAAACTCTAGCTCTGCCAAGGCTAGGCTTCTCGAGTCCTCGTCTTCTATCTCTTCACATTGGGCCCGCATCTCCTTATCGTTCTTCCCCGAATAGTAAGTAAGAACATCTCCGTCATACGCGACGCCCCGGAAGTCTGTGATTCCCGGTACTCGGACGAGAACTTGTCGCCAGTCATCGAAAGCATAACGATTGCGGTCGTCGAGACATCGAAAGAGGGTAGATTCATCTGCCCCATCTGCTCTCATATTTTCATATTTCTCGTTTAGGTCTTCATCGTAACAGGTCCGAAGCCAGATTTTCTGTATCCCAGTTTCCAAATTGGTACAAATATTTCGTTCGTAATACGACTGGTGAAGGCTCAACACTTTGATTTGGTCATTTGTCAGGTCAGATGGCAGACCATTCGCTAAATCGGTCACCTTCAAGTCTGCTCTAGATTGATAGTCCTAATCAAATCTTAGTAAACACTCGAGATATCTAGCGGGGATTTCAGACATATCGATCTATAAGCGATAACGCTAGATATTTCCACACTAATTCTTCCCATTTCTCAGGGCTTTCGTCCAAGCCCGCAGGCCAATGGTCCTATTTCGCATGAGCTACGATAGATTGTTCATGCGGGAGTACTGACTGCGATGTAGTAATCAAATGGGAAAGCACCGTACTCGGCACCCCTGTCGAGTTTATCTTTCGACATCTTGGAAACCGAGCAAAAATGTTTAGGGGCCAAACAAAAGTATGCCTCCATGAAGGAAGCAAAACCGTGGCATAAATAGCCGAGGACCGCTAAAGCAGACTGGTCTTGGCAAATAGGACCGATCTCCAGCTCAATTCTTGGCGATTATTGGCCCCCTCTTCGTGGCAGGGGACTATCTGCGTGGATCCGGGTTATTTCACGTGGGATGTTGGTTCAAAGTCTAGATATAGATCTTCGCTCCTCTTAAAACTAGCGCTTCCTAGGTGACAACGCTGGACTTGCCTAGGTAGCATCGCTAACTCTAGTGCCACATAGGTATCTTAGGGTCTTCCTAGTAATTGCTAGATACTCGAGTTGCTAGTCCTGGTACGTACTAAACAGCGCTCTCGCCTACTCAGGTATCATCGAGACCTATACCGGTACAGCAAAGCGCAAGCAGGAGACCGCTCTGCCTCCTGGGGAAAACATCCGTATTTGTACGCTCAGCCTGTCCTCTGATGCTCAATCCCCCTTTCCAACAATATCAACAGGCGGAACTGCGTGGCTTTCCCACACCAATGATTGGTCATCGATCACATGACTGTACTCCCTGATCGGCAGGAGCCCGTTCTGACATTTACTCAGAGCCTGACCGCCCTCATTAAAGCGGCCCAGGAAAGCCCCACGGACAAATCCTATGTACGCGTATACACAGTATATGGGCGCGTCCACAGAGGCTTCGTCGCGACAGAAAGACAAGCAAAACAGTTCGGTCTCCATGATGAGTAAATGTTGACTTCCGCATCTGCCTCGAGGCGAACCCCCCCCTTTTGTTGCGCATCACCGATTTCGACGTGAGCCCACTTTTCCTGATTATCACTGAATCGCCATTCGCCCGATTGGCCCATCGCCTGTTTCTGAGGACCCGGAAGCTATGATGGCATGGATGCCCTCGCGCTGCGTCAAGCTCCAGCCCGGAAGCGATCGGCACATTCCCGATCCCTCCGGGTACTTGAGGAGATCATGTCCCTTAGCTTTCTTCAGTGATAAACCTTCCGACTCGTGGAGAAAAAGGACTTGGAGCTGGTGCTGCTTTCCAAACTTTCTCTTCTCTGTTTTGCTTTTATAGATTCGTTTAGCCATGTCGTATGTGAGGTCATCCTCGGACTGTCAGACAGCTCGCTAACCGATTGACGTAGTTCTATCCTGAGCACGCTCGGTCTTCGCGCCGCCGGCGGCAGTCCCGCCCCCAGTCATGCCGCGGCCTTCCTAGTGGGCAACTGGGTCTTCGCCCACATGGCGACGAACAGTCGCTGGGAGAAGATGAGGCTCGGAATTGACAACAACGTTGCGCCGCGCGAGGATCTGGCCACGATCGGCGAAGCGGCTGTGAAAGAGGGCAAGATTTCCCGATCCACGTTGAACCGATTGAAGCGCAAGGACGCTACGTCGACCAATTTGATCGATGGTTTCCCCTTCCTTGTCGCATCTAGTAGGTTTTTCTCAGTTGCTTGAGCTTGTGCAGGTAGCTGACTGAAATAGTTCTCTTCGCTACTGTCGCCGGGGTGCCCAACGAGACCATCAACACGATCGGAGTGTGGTATTCGGTGTCGCGGATCGCGTACGCCGTTTCATATATATATGGTGAGACTCAGGCTATGGGTTCTATTCGCTCTTTGGCCTGGCTGTCGGCAAATATCAGCTGTATCACTGGCCTGGTCTTGGCCAGCAAGAGACTGTGAGATGGTTCAACTGGGGACTGATGCGTGAACCCGTCTTCGATGTGGGCAATAAGTTCAATGAGCTTTGGATATACGATAGAACTGCATTTAGGTCTCAATTGTCGGTGATCCCTTTAGGGTGTACTGCAATGAACGCCCCAATTGAGCCGTGAGCCCTGTTTCACGATATACATTCAAATTTTTGTCCGCCCGAGGACGCCCAAGCGTATACTGCAGAGTCCTGCGCCCCCGAGATCAATACATGAGATGGATCGATTTCCAGAATGATACGCCACTGTTGCTGGTGGCTGCTCCAAGGTTTGACTCGTCCATTTATCCACTGTACCGTCTTACCTGGTTTAGACTCTGCGGATAAGAGAAAACACAGGCCCCCCCTTGCTATTTATAGTAATGCGTAGTAGGGAGAATATCCACTCCGCCCTTCAGTATAGTACGCCCCTTCTCGCTATTATTAAGCCCTCCATCGACTAACTATCTCGCTCGAAGTGGCTTTCTCCCATAGACAGCAACTCTGCTCACAATTAGTATAAACACACCCATGGCCCAGGCAAAAAGGGGTGGGAAGACTGTACGTCGGAACATAGGCATGCAACTTCTTCTCCCGCAGCTCGCGCTTGACCACCGCATTATGGATCTTGGCCGCATCCGCCCCCCAGCCCAACACCTGCGTGTACAGCCGTAGTGAGTATGAGTCGATAGCCTGCTGCAACTGCACAGCCTGGTACCTGCCGATGGCTTTCAGATAGGGGTCTCGCGGCCAGGGGGAGAACGGCAGCGTGTAGACTTTCACCGTGACGTCCTCGAAGCCCGCGTCCATCATCCAGCCCTCCAGCTTGCGGTAGATGTTCAGCTCGCGGCCGCTCATCTCGCCGGCGCGGTTCAGGGCTTTCTGCCACTCCATGAGCGCGGAGTCGGGTTTGAGCGAGTCGTCGTCGCTGCGCGCCCAGACGGCGCTCTCGTGGATTTCAAAGTAGCCACCTGGTTTGACGTGGTCGAAGATGCGGCGCATAAATCCGGGCCAGTCGGCCACGCATCTGCTTCGCGTTAGGGAAGTCCTTTCATTGAAACAGAGTCGGGGTGGAGGCGCATACCCTGCTAAGCATCGTGCGTGGATAAAGTCGAAGTGGTTGGTATCGTAGGTCCATTCGCTTTCGAAATCTTCCACAATAAACTCGATATTTGGAGCTACCCAGGTAGGCTGGATGGGACTGATGTCGTTCCCGATGACATGAGCACCGGGGAATTTCCTATCCGATGCTGCATTAGCCGATAACACTGAGATGGGAAAAAGTGTCGAAGGATTCGCGCATACTCGGCAATATCTAAGGCCCAGATCCCTGTGCCTGTCCCCAGGTCAAGGATGTTCTGCGGTGAGTCCCCGATGGGGGCATTGTAGAGCTCGCCTTTGAGCAGCATCAACCATCTGCGCTTGGTGAGCTGTTGCATTTTGCCAGGGATGTGGTGCTTTCACGGACATATGATGTGTCTGAAAGAAGAGTCAATGCCAGAAACCTCGATAGCAGTCCGGGAAAGGCGGGTCTTACTATATCCATTCGATCCTGTTCCTCCTCGTCATTGGGCATCCTACAAAGGTCAAATTTCCACCCATCTTCCAAGGAAGAGGCCGGTCATACATATAAGTGCCCTGGAATTTGGGAGGTTAGGGAGGGGGGCTTCTTTGGCATCCTGGGCGCTCAACTTACTGCGCGCGTGCTGCAGTACCGACGGCCATTCTCGTACTCATACTCGAGCACGCTCGATGACAGTGAGGTCAGATCGGATAGCTCATCGTCGAATTCAGTGTTAGTGTCCTATCGAAGAATTAATCTCCCGTTTTCTTCAAGCGCAGCGGTCCACCTACATCCGTGAAGTGATCGACTGCAATTGGCGTGGCTGTATTCAGCCTGGACGGGGAATCTGCGTTGGCCATGGGGCGCTGATGAGAGACATGACCAAGGGCGGAAGAGGGCCACAGAAGAAAGGATTTAAGTCGAGGCTCTTCCTCTCTCAAAATCTCAAAAAGCCTGCTTGCCACGAGCCGAGGTATGGGCGTTGGATCCAGACTGTCGGGATCGCAGGAAGATTGGATCTCGATAGATCGTGCAATGTTGTCCGGTCGCGATCCTGCGATCGCTAGATTACGAATCGATGTGTCCGCCCGGAAAATCATCCCATGCACCAAGTTCGTCTTTTGGGCGCAAAAGGGCTGCTCGCCCTCTAGTCCTCCCTGCACCGCGACGCAAACGGTAAATGATGCATCCTTAATGCCCTTGCGGGCTTTCATTGGGGGGCCAATAGGCGGCAGTTCCATTTGGCTGGTTCTGCTCTCCCGGTTGAAAAACTGGTTCATGCGCCCACTCAGCAACACCCGTGGGCAAAGTAGTGAGATATGAAATCGGGAGTGTTTCTTGCAATCAAATACTGGAGATGCGACCAAATGCCACGTGAAGGGCCGACACGGGCGCTTCAGTGTATCCTACACATCTGCCGTAGGCAATGAGATAGACAGGCCCGGACCGGGACCCCGGAGAATGGCAGCGATCGAAATGCGTGTCTCACTATGTTACATGTCTGCTGCCTGGTGCTAGCGGTGCGTATGAAGCGATTCAATGCGCTGCGGATCAAGCCTTTCGATCATATCCGAATGAATTTCCAGTATACTCATCTTTTGCCTTTGCATGTATATGCCGGTGGGAGTCCAACACTTCATTGACTTGCCACAGCTGGAATTCCCTCACATCGCCATATTGTGGTATAGTGCGTATGGCCAAATCCTGAATCTCTCAAGTTGATTCGAATCTGCGGAAGGATTGAAGTTCGACATACGGAGCTTCAAGGGCTGTTCGCGCGGCGAGGGCTGGATGTGTCAACACCAGCACGCAGGTCTGCATCTGCTCTTGTGTTAATGACTACCTCGCACAGCAGCCAGGCCATATCTGCCTCGTGGGAATGATCATGGGCGGTGATTGGCTATTCCTTGATCTTCGTGAGACTGTACTCCTCGAGCAGACGATGTCCCTTGCAGGGTCTGGCCTTTGGACCAGAGTGTACGTCGAGGGTAGTACACATGGAGCCTGGCATCACCGGTGAAGGAGGATGAAACGTCCGTTCCCACACGGTTCCTCAAAGGCCCTCCATGAACGACGCTTACCGATAGACCGCTGATACCATGCAGCCGCACTGGCCCCCGGAGCTGATTTATTCTGTCATGGGTTGCATATTGCCTTGCCTCTTCTGGAGTCAGGTCTTTGATCAGCGCTAGACGATAGACATCGGCAATTGCCACCTTGGATGCATTTTTTTTGATCTCGGTCCACGAGCTGCGCTTCCATTTGGTGACGAGAGTCGAGATCTTTAGCGCTCAACATGGGCAGGACACGGCCATATTATACCGGTCACGTATTATCCGGAGCCATATGAAGTCTACCGAATAACATATATTGGCCAGAAAAATCTTGGATTTTTCGACTGGAATGAAACGCGCTAAGTGCCCAATGAATCCGAGTACGAGTCGAGAGCTTAAAGCGTCCTTTTGCGGTAATAGGCTGACCAGCTGTCACATCTACCTGCTCTGCAGGCCCCACGATCCCCACAGGAAAAACCCGTACCCGCCTTTCTCTCCGCCAATTATGCTTGATTTTTCCAGACATTAAGACACGGACGTAATCAAGTCCACTCTGTCGGGAGACGCCATTCCATCCCCGCATTCTCCATGTGGGGCCTGGAGGAGAGTCCGGGGTGGAGGTGTTCTGTTTGAGAGGATTCGGCCCAAGGCTGGCCCCGTCTCGACGGATCGACTGGGGTGAGAAATGATGGAGGCGCCAGTCGACTATAAGTACAGCGGGAGGCCAGAACGGTATGCTTGAGGTAAGCTAGGAAGCTCTGGGCCTCACCACTGTTTCCGTTTGCCTGGGCCTCTTCCCCTCTTCCCTTCTCCTTTCTTAGTGAGAGACTGGATACTAGATAAGCTTTGGTCGACCGGAGATGGGTCAACCAGACATTGTGCCGCAACATGCCGAAACCATCCCAGATCCCAGCGCGATGGAGTCAGGGAAGCAGGAGTTCTCCACGGAGGATCGCATCGCCAGCCTCCCGGAAGAGCATCGCGAATACCTCCTCGCGCGCCATGGAACGCTCGATCTCGACCCGATCCCGGATATGAACGACGCAGATCCATACAATTGGCCTAGATGGCGGGTAAGAATAGCGGACGAGAAGCAGATAGCTTCGCTCAGCTGATATGAATGTAGAAAACCCTCAACCTCGCCTTCATAGTCTTCCACGCTATGATCGGCCTCTCGACGGCCTCGTGCATCCAGTCCGCTTTTGTCAACATCTCGGCCGATCTAGGGAGTGAGTATGCAGCGAACGAGCTATCTGGTCTCTCTGTTCATCGCTGTGCTCGGCGGTGCACCGCTCTTGTGGCGTCCGCTTGCCAACCGATACGGCCGCCGGCCCATCTTCTTGATCTCGCTCCTGTGCGCTATGCTGGGGAATATCGGCTGCGCGGAAAGCCACTCGTATGCCACGATGGGTCTGTGCCGGGCGATCACAGCCTTCTTCATCTGTCCGCCTGCGGCGATGGGAAGTGCGGTCGTGGCGGAGATGTTCTTCAAGAAGGACCGGGCGAGATGTATGGGATGCTGGACGTTGATGGTGACGATTGGCGTGCCGATCTCTCCGTTCTTGTTCGGGTTCCTGGCGCTGCGAATCTCATATCGGTGGATCTATTGGGTGCTTGCGATTGTACGTTCCTTGCAGACTGGCTGATCAGATCGTGTGTTGCAGAATATAGTAGCGTTGACTGGTTTCCAGACCAATGCAGTCCAGCTCCTCCTATACTTTGTCTTCGGCGCAGAAACCCTGTATCTTCGCGAGGAGGGGTTCCCGAAGCGAGCCACTACGGCCGACAATACCCTCTTCTCATTCCGCCGCATCGACCCGACCCCCCCTGCGCTGGTGGGATTTCGTCCAGCCATTGGCCTACGCCACCAAGCCCTGCGTGATCATCCCCGCGGCCGCATACGCCATGGTCTTCCTCTGGGGCGGGATCATGCTCACGATCCAGACCTCGCAGATCTTCCCCGAGCAGTTCGGCTTCAACACGCAGCAAGTGGGCCTGCAGTTCCTGGGGATCATCATTGGCTCGGTGCTCGGCGAGCAAATTGGCGGGTTGATCTCTGACCGCTGGATGCTGTTCCGGCAGAAGCGGACGGGGGAGTTCCCGGCGGCCGAGTATCGATTGTGGTTGAGCTATATCGGGTATGCGTTGGCGATCTGCGGCGTCGTCGTGTTCTGCGTGCAGCTGCAAGACGCCGGCGAGGTATGGAATATTACTCCCATAGTGGGCGCGGCGATTGCGGCGGGTGGGAACCAGATTGTCACCACGGTCAATATCACCTACGCGGTTGACTGCTACCGACCCGACGCGGCCAGCGTTGGGGTCTTTATCACGTTTGTGCGTCAGATGTGGGGGTTTATTGGGCCGTTCTGGTTCCCTCAGATGTTTCTCAATGTTGGCGGGGCTGGCGGGGCAGGTATTGCCGTGGCGTTGCTCGTTGCTGTTGGTGTCATTCCAACTGTGCTAGTGCAGTGGCGCGGTGCTTCATGGCGTTGAGCCAATATCTTCTTAAAACACCTATATCTATAGTAGTCAATTATGCGTAGTTCCATTGACGTCCCGTATTTCCATATTCCAGGAGGCTCAGTCTGTTCATTCGTAGACAGTAACATTAAAATGCATAGGGGAATTTGCAAAAATCACAAAAGAATCACACAAGCGCGAAAAAGGACTCGAGGCAATATACAAAGTTTCCGATCATGACGACATATACTTCCAGGGGGGGCATTACCATCCTTCCACCCGGCGCATGGCCAGATTCATCCCTTCAACGGGTTTCGTCGTGACAGCGCCGGCGATGTGGATCTCCTGCGTAGGATCCTGCATCTCGAACGCAAAGCGCCCAACCACCCCCGCCACCGCACAGCGCAGCTCGGCGCGCGCGAAATCCTTGCCGATACACGAGCGCTGGCCATGCAAGAAGGTGATCTGAGCAAAATTGGTCGACGCGCCGCCGTGGTTGTTCGGCACCAGGTTCCCGTTCTTGTCGGTGTCGATCCAGCGCTCTGGGATAAACTCCTCGCCGTTGTCGCCCCAGAAGATTGGCGCGCGGTTGATCGCGTACGGGCAGATGATCAGCCTCGTTCCCTTGGGTACGCGTTTGCCTGCCACCATGGTGTCGCGGATCGATTCGCGGACTGTGGCAGGGACGGTCGGGTACAGGCGTAGAACCTCTTGGCAGACGCCGTTTAAAAGAGGGAGGGATTCGAGGTCGGCGTGTGTGATTTGGGCCTCGGCGCTGGGGATATGCTGGCGGATCTCGTCGCGGAGGCGCTGCTGGACGTCGGGGTATTGAGTGAGAAGGTAGCAGGTCCAAGTCAGGGCGCTGGCGGTCGTTTCATGCTAAACAGATGGTTCATCAGTATTATGCTTTTCTCGACTTTCGATGCGGCAGCGGACTTACCCCGGCAGCGAGGAATGTCAACATCTGATCGACCAGCTCTGTGTCACTAAAGTCTCCGCCCAGCATCATCGTTCCCAGGATATCGGCCTCGAGATCCTGAGCGGAGGCTTTGGAGCTCTCCAGGGCTTCTCGTTTCTCGCGCACGATATCATTGCAGAGGCTCCGCAGGAATCCGGTCTCCTCGGCGACCACCTTATTCAATCGCCAGGGGATGCGCTGGGTAAACCACTGAGGGAACACAAAGTTCAGGGCCAGGAACGCCATTTTCTCCTTCGTCGGCTCCAGGATCCGCAGGAAACTTTCCGCGACTTTGTTCTCCGAGTTTTGCAGGGAGCGGAAGTCCCGTCCCATGGCGACAGGGCCGATGATATCGAGGGTCAGACGGCTTGAAGACGAGTCAGCAGGACTATAGGGAGGAGACCAGAAGAGCACGGAATGAGGTAGACTTACCTGCCCCAGACGCCCATCTCTAATTTCCCAACCCCATCTGCGGGGTTAGTCCCTTCCATCGGATTGGCCTTGAGCTCCTTTTCCATTTCCTCAAGGCACTGGTTGGTCTTGTCCCACATGAGGGTGTACATGGCACGGATGTTCTTGATATTGAACGCGGGAGTCAGAGCCTTGCGCTGCTTCTTGTGGGCGGCGCCCTCAGACAGAATCAATCCAAAGCCCAAGATGCGGGCGAGGAAGTCGCGGGCCCGACGAGGCTTCTCGAAATCGTACGTGTTGGTGCTCATGATGTCCAGGAGAGCTTGGTGATTGGTGGGAATCAGGAGACTGTAACTGATGCGATCACGCAGATGGATGAGGCCGTCATTAGGGATGGTTTTCATCCATATCAGTGGCAGAGCGCCCTCGTGGGGAGTCGAAGATGATCTTGCTGTTGTTCATCAAACCCTGATGGCGATGTTAGTTGGGCTACTCCCTCCTCTATCTCTCCTGGTCACTCATCTGACTTACCGGTACTGTAGGCAGGTGGCGCAGGGGATTTCAAGAAAAACGGCCAGATAATAGCGCTGTAAAGGGTCAGGACCGCAAAGTTGGACCCGAATGCCCACCAGCACAGAGTGTAAAAGGTCTCATCTGCAAAGACTGTTCGCTGCAGCAAATACGCCTCTAGGAGGGAGATCCCTCCCACGGCTACGAGGTTATCACCAAACGCCATGGTTGCTGGAGAAGCGCAAATCTGGGGAAGGCCAGTCTTTTTTTCTTTCAAATGGCAAGCTGCCAGCGGATTTTAGTCTCATTCATCATTCTGGACTCGACCCCACTGATCGGCGGTACAAGACCTCGGTCGATGTCATATGAAGTTCATAAATTCATATCTGCCTACTCCGCAACGTCCAATGCATCGTACGATTACTCGATCTTGTTACTGTAGACCCTCCGGTTTCTTCTAGGCAACTACCGCGGGGTATGGGGAAGAGGAAAAGCGACAGGATGAGATCATTGGATGGGCCGATCGTCGCATATTGCGCCTCGGAAGCATCTGGTCTGACGTTGTAGATCTGCACCGTACATTGGACGAGAAAAGTTGTCGGGAGGCAATCGCAACGTCTACTCCATGGAGCAACCCGTGGACCACATTGCAAACTTGTGAAATCGAGAAACTGATGAACTCGTGGGAACCATGAGCGATGCGATCAACGATCAACAGCATGTGAAGGTGGGCTGCTCCACTGGACCCATTGATGCTCGTCGCACTGGTTTCCCCGTTGGGGTAACGAGCTCCACCAGTTGGTCTGATTGGGTCAATAATCGCCGGTGCCTCGGCTGGATCCAAGAACCAAGGTTCAAGATGGCCGGTCTGTATGGGGTAATAAGAAGATCGCGGCGAGAAAAGGACAGAGACTTAAACGTCAACGCCCCAATGCCCTACCGCTCCTCATCGTCAAAATGGCTTCCGCCCTGAGTCTCCTCCAACAATATTCGCAATCCGCCCTGGCGCGGCTGCCTCCGCCCGCGCAGGAGCTGCTGCTTCATCCGCTCACGCAAAAGGCCGCGGGCGCGCTGCTCGCCCTGGGTCTCGTGCGATCCGTCAACAACCGCCTCACGCAATGGACGATGAACAACTGGACCAGCGCCGGCCGCTGGACGCCGTCGCGCGAGATCGTGCTCGTCAGCGGTGGCTGCAGCGGCATCGGCAAGCAGGTCGTGGAGGATCTGGCCAAGATAGGCGTGCAGGTTGTGATTCTGGATATCAACGAGCCCAACTTCCCGCTGCCCGCCAACGTCCGCTTCTACCACGCCAGCGTCACCTCCTCCGAGAGCATCGCTGCCGCCGCCGCGACCATCCGCAAGGAGGTGGGCGACCCCACCGTCCTCATCAACAACGCCGGCGTCGCCTTCGACCAGACCATCCTCGATGAACCGGAGGAGAAGATCCGACTGACCTTCGAGGTTAACACCGTCTCCCACTTCCTCATGGTGCGCGAGTTCCTTCCCGCCATGATCCGCGCCAACCACGGCCACGTCATCACCGTCGCCAGCATGGCCAGCTTCGTCGCCCTGGGCGAAATGGCCGACTACTGTGGCTCGAAGGCGAGTGCGCTCGCTTTCCACGAGAGTCTGCGCCAGGAGCTGCGCTACTGGTATAATGCGCCCAAGGTGCGCACGAGGTATGTTCCCCCCCCCCCCTCCTGTCTTGTGCGCCGATCAGTGACTAAAAAGAAAACTCGGTTTCCAGCATCATCCATCCCATGTGGGTCCGCACTCCGATGATCAAGATGCTCACAGACCACGAGTCCAAGTTCGGTCAGCCCATCATGACCGTGCAGAAGGTGTCCGATGCCATCGTCCACCAGATTGTCTCCCAGAACAGCGGGCAGGTCGTTCTCCCGGCGAGCAAGTCGGTGGCTCGCCTGGTGCGCGCGATGCCGACCTGGATGCAGGAGACGGTGCGCTCGATCGAGGCTGGCAAGCTGTATCGCATGCGTCTTGCTCAGAAGGCGGAGGAAGAGCAGGGGAAGCACTAGAATGCCGTAATGCGTTGACGATGCGTGGATTTCTTGATACCATATCTGTATATTTTGCAAATGGAAGCACGCCTTCACCTTGAATCTGGACTAGTAGTTCTAGCTGATATCTGGATGCAAGATGGGTTTTATCCTGGTTTACTCTTGGGGAAAAAATTCTGCTAGCTTCCTCCAATAGATCATACTAACTTGAAGGCTGATTATGGAGCCTGGCAGGCAAACTAGACAAACTATTTGCACAGTTCCTACGCGGCCCCACCTGGCGATCATCCTAATTGAACAACACGGTGACTGAGCACGAACCAAGATTTTTGCCAGAGTATCAGGCTGGAGGGCAAGAGGCGAATTTCCGAGAAAGAAACCCAACTAGCTGTGCAAGATGCTTCCGAGTCAAAGCAGACCTCGCCTCTCAATCATATCGCAGTCATCGCAAATCTTCTTCACGCGCCTGCTCCCGTTCAGCATACCCCACCTAAAGATCAATCAATAATTGATAAAATTAAACTTCACAAGAAAAGGGAAAATAAAATAATTCCATTACTACTCTTGAAATTCATGTCAGGAATCAAAAAAAAACAAGCCCGACTGATCAATCAGCCATATCAAACTCCCATATGGAGGAATGAAAGGCGGGGAAAAGATCACTCTTCGGCGTCTCCCTTCTCTCTTCCTTGATACTGGCTCTGTGGCAGCAAATTCAAAGTGTCTTCCACGCGATCGAGCTTGTAATTTGTTAGCCAGAAGCCCACCGCACCGACGAATGCAAGGATCGCAACGACGGCATAGTTCCACACGAGGAGGGGATCTTCAGACAGGGACACAAAGGCTTGACCGATAGCTGAGGAGAACGCATTCATCAGCTGAGCAATAGCTTGAACGAGGGATCTCATGTTCCGCGGAGCTTTGGTGAACGCATATTCCAGGGAGGTCACAGATGCGAAGATCTCAGAAATGGCACCCAAGACGTAAGGCGCAACTTGAACCCAGACGCTAATGTCGGTGTGCTCTGGGTTCTCCTTCTCTAAGCAAAAGTTAGCGTTCTTCCCACAGGGACCCAATCTATAGATGTAGTATTGAGTCACAGTTGCTGCAATCATAGAAAGTCCGGCCACAATGAACCCGCCCGTGATTCGCTTGATTGGGGTGAAATTGAATCCCAATCGGCGAAGGCCAGGGTATAACAACTGGTCGAAAATGGGAATCAGAATAACCAACGCAAATGGATTCAAGTTGTTGATGATATCGTTTGGCACGCCTCCGAGCTTCATGGTCGCCGCTTGGGAGGTGAGATTGTTGAGCATTTGATTGTAGGAGAGCCCTGTGGAAAGTCAGAAACTATCGCCTTCGCCTAGAAACGGAACGTAACTCACAGAATAGAGGTAACCATAGGAAAAGTTTGCACGCCTGAAGCCCACGGCGAACTTCGTCGACCCATTCGTCATCAAAGGTCATCCAAGCCGGCTTCTCGGGCCCGAAACGGCTAGGTTTGACTCGATCCCAGTTGTCGCTTTCGGGGGAACTTCGTCGGAACCTGGTTGATTTGTCTTGTCAGTGACCAGGCTGGGTACTTTTCTTTCATCGTATCACTTACAGCTTCATGGGATTGAGCGACCACCGACCCTTCATGGACAACCGCCACAGACGGAAGGCTTGGGAGTAGACTGAGCCCGTCGGGGGCACCAGATGGTAGCGCTTACGGCAGAGGAATAGGACACCTGGGCATAAGAGGAACATGACTGTCGGGAGCAGGAAGGAAAGCCAGAATCCAATGTAGCGTTCCGCATAGACCATGCTGATTTGGCCTACCAAAGACCCAAGGTTGACCATCAAATAGAAGTAGAGGTAAATACGGGCAACAGTGGCGGCGGGGTCCACGACCACGCGTTCTCCGCTGGCAAGGACACGGATGAAGGGGCGCTCTTCGCGGTACTGCTCGGCGATCAACGTAGTAATATTCGGTCTGCGAGGCTCGTTAGCATAACCTTGTCCACAGCTCACAGCAAACTGAATGGGGTCTTACTTGAAACCACCCGTGCCGATTCCCATAATCACCAGACCGACAGCAAAACAGGCAATGGAGCCATGAGGACTGGCAATGACCTGTGGAATCGCAGAGATAAGTAGAATAGTATGGCCCATGAGAGCCACGGCGATAGCAGAGAAGATCGTTTTGAATCGACCCCAATGTTGGTCCGCAATGAACGCACCGACAAGAGGCATAACGTAGGACCAGAACTGGTTGACTTAAGCAAATTCAAAAAGTTAGTCACAGAAGATTGAGAGGCTGACGGGTAACTACTCACACAAAGTCAAGCCCGTCGACGCGCGTTGGCCCATACCCAGAGCGCCCGGCACCCCGTTGGTATGATCAGCTCCCGCAGGCAGTGCACCGGTGGTAGAATTAGCGGGGAGGGGTCGCTGGATGAAGTTCACGACTAAGTGTGGTTAGCAGGACTCCGTATGTATCATCTTTGCAAGTACTTACAGACGGCCGTGGTTCCATAATAAGAGAAGCGTTCGCACCACTCTACAAACGCAACCGTGTAAGCAGCCCAAGGGACCTTGTCAGCAACACGGCGTAGGGTCTGGAGATCATGTTCGGTGGCATACACCCGGTCATGTCCCTCGTGGAGATCCAGAGTGGGAATCGGTGCCGTATGAGATACTGGCATTGCCTTACTGTCTTCGCCCACGATTGCGTCTTCGTTCGAACGGAGGGCGGGGGTCAAAGTCGCGTCGTGAGAGATGGCCTTGGACTTGGCAAGTTCAGCCACATCACTTGGGTCCGAGGCGTTCATATTGAATACAAGTAATGGACGAAGAGGGGGAAAAGTCGCAAGGGGAGAAGGAAGATAATAAGTAAAGCGTAGGCCTTGGAAATATGGATGCACACGCGATGAAGATAGGCGGTTTGTTGTTGATTGAAGAGAGGGAGCGATAAGGAGGTCTGGGGGAAAATGGAATGGGACTATTTAAGTCTCGATGGGAAGGCGGCAGACCTCCAAATGGAGAAGGTGCATCTGACGTCCTCTGGAAGTTGGCTTGGGCTTTTCTTAAACTTGGAAGACCTGAAGTTCTCCAATTCACGCGCGGCTATTAAACTTTCGATATATACTACGAGTCCCATGTATCTCAGGTGGATTATGTTGCCAACATTCACGTAGCCGGGGAAAATGCCATACCAAACATAGATGTTGTTAAAACAATCTGGCGGACCCTGCCAGCCCTGATCTGTATGGGAGTTTTGTTGCCCCCGGTGGGGTCAATCGAGATGTCGCTGCCAAGTCTCGAGGTGGTCTGCCAAGCTGATTAGCTTTATATCTTATCGCCTCTTTGGCCTTTGGAGGGCAATTTCCACTTGGCATTGGTGTTTGATTGCAACCTTATTTCTTGGCTCCAATGATCCTTGCGGATAAATCCAGAATAAGCGAGACAAACCCTCAAGTCCCCAGGGCTGGAGGCCGTGGCGTGATATCTCTTCCCAGGACATATCCTTTTGGTCCTTTCCAAGGTTGTCCCGTAACAACATAGCCACTCTTGCAGCAGCTTCGAAATTATTCCCCATATCCGACCGCCGATAACCTCTGTTGACATCTGATGTATCTGCTCTTATCCCGTAGATTTTTCGTGTCATGGTATGTAGTCGGAAAATATGGTGTACACAGATAAGAACCATGGAGGTGCTAGTACGGTTCAGAGGCAAAGATGGACAAAACAGAGGGGTACCAAGGCCCAACGACGGCGAGGCGAAGACTAGTAAAGGTCAATGCGAACAACATGCTACTAGCCGCGACTCTAGTGTCGCGCCCTACACTTGACCTGTCTGGTGCGGGTTGGAGAGGGATTCATTAGACCAGCTGCTGGAAAGGAACTTCATTACATGCTGTGCCGCTGCCCCGCGCATTGGCCGCCCGATTCTTCTTCATGCTGCCTTCCAGTCCGTACAGAACGTCTTCGGACATTCCTGGAATCCGCATGTCAAATGTGTCCTGAATCACTGCATATTGGTAGTAACCGCACCGCGCGATAGGCTTTGTTTTGCGGATATCCAGGAGACCGTCGGTCAAAACCTCATCGCTAATATGAATGGCGACGACCTTGCCAATCACAATATCGACCGTCCCCATGGGCGGCGATCCGGGAAGCCGTATGGTGGAGTAGTACTCGCACTCAAACTTCACGGGGGATTCCTGGACCATGGGAACATCCATCAAGGTGGCTGGCTCTTTCGTGACTGCCGCGCGCTCGAACTCGTCTACTCCATATGGGACCTGTTCTGCAGAGATATTGACCGCCTCGCGCAGCGCCCAGGTGGCCAGATTCCAGACAAAGCGGCCGGTCTGTTCTGCATTGACGACCGTGTCCTTGCGCGTGCATTCGACCGTCTGGTTTGCCGAGAACATCACATAGGGGGGGGTCGAAGGTGAGGTTGTTGAACTGGGAGTATGGAGCTAGATTGGCCTGGCCATGCTGATTCTTCGTGGAAATCCACCCGATCGGCCGCGGGACCACACAAGCCTAGAGAAGTTTAGCTGCGATCGTGCGAGCACCGGTCGCTTACCTTGAACGGATCATGAGGCAGATTGTGCTCGGTGACCCCTGGTCGGTAAAACATGCTGAATGGTGGACGATTGGCCACTGCGTTCATTCGTCTCTACGCAATGTAGTTATCAGCTTCCCCGCGGGGCCCCGCGCCAAGTGGGCCAGCCGACAGCCGGGATCTATACGGATTGCCAGTCGGCTGAGGCCAATGCCTTTCAGGGGCTGCAGAGAAGCCATTACCGGCTGTTTTTCTCGCGGCCCCGAAACCATGGATGCCAAAACCCATCATTGGTCCAGGATATGGACATGGTATCACTGATGACTTGCGAAAGGGGAAAGACAAGCGACCGCGCAATTCGGAGCAAATCAATGCCTGAACTCCGCCCTGGAGCTGAGACAAAATGCTTACTGATTGGTAAACTATCATCTAAGAGTAGGCCATCGGGGTCAATGATGAGGGATTCTCTAGCGATCCTTATTTAGTATCACCACATATTCGAAAAAAAAATTCCATGGCCAACTCCATGTTGAACAATTGGACGGGACCACCTCAGCCCCCGGATATGGGCCTGACCGACTACCCAATATCTCTAAACACGAAAACCGGTTATCTATAGATGCCTCGGCTATCCTTCGTCAACAGTACTATGGCCCGTACTAGATGCGCATATAGGGGTGTCCGAACCCCATCTGGGGCCCCGCGCGGTTTGTTGGCGGGGTTGCGGCATCCCTGGAGGGGCGGAAGAACCGGTTCGTGCTGTATAAATTGCAAGGACTAGTGGATGTGCAACCCAGGTCCTTGTCATATGGTCGCACTGAAGCCATTGACGAGGAGGGATTTCTTCCTCCAAACAAGATTTCATTCAGAGAGTCAATACCATCATGGCCAAAGGAATGCTGGATCGGATTCCTCATGGTACAGCATTCCCTGTGACGGCTAATACGTAGTTGAGAATCATCGAGGGGCCGTACCGAGGCTCAAAATTAGCATGAGCCAAGGCTGGCCCATCAGCAGTTCTATTCGTGGTGAGAGGCACTGCATAAAATTAATGCCCGAGCTGATCTAGGGCGTCCGGTAACGCTCCTGATCGCCCGTACGCCCTCGGCACTGGATTCTGCGGGGAGATTGGATTTGTGGGGACACTTCCTCTTCAGAATGCAAGCTATTGGCTGTGAATTACTCCTTCATATCATGGGAGGTGGCTTATAAGAGCACATCTGGGAAACGGGAACAACACATAGCTGTTCCAGCTGAGCTGCTTCCAGTAGGAATAGAGAGCACCACAAGTTTTAGTGCCTATAGAAACAATTACATGCTCGACCCAAGCCCCAAGCCCCTTAATTCAAGCCTAAAGTATTCGAAATTTCATCGAACCCCGGGATCCCTCGGAAGCCGTTGCATTCCTCCGCGCAGATCTTCATGAACGAACGGTGCTGCGTCGACCCCCGCATGCCCAATTGGCCTTCCTCCGAATGTATGAAAGTGGAGATGCGCCACGGCCGGTGCTAAGATTCGCAAGTCGCCAATCCACTTGGGCCAGTGACGACCTATCTGGTGCAAGTGGACTGTCAATAGACTCTGCAGTTATTGGATCTGGCTCCCTCCTGACTCGGCGAAGATTCTGCTTTGAGCATGAACTGCATTGTCGCTGACCGACCCCACGGAGTTTACCTCGAACTCGGCCGAGGTATATGGGAATCGCATTGCAGGAACAAGCCATCGTTCATTTGGGAGACAAAGCCGCTGTCAATCAAGGAACTGAAAACAAAAAACCAAGAAAAGAAAAAAAAAACGCGAAAACAGGAAGGGGTATAAAAGCACACCTTGCCAACCCTCTTGATCTATAGAGGCCCCGGGAACCTGCCCGAGGAAAAGCTGCCACTTGAACTTACCTGGGCATAAAAAAAATGCCGTCTTTGAAGCTTCTGCTGGCCGTGCTGCCTTTCGCACTGGGTGCTCCGACCCCTCATGACAAGAGGGCCAGTAAGCCAACAGTGACAATCGCTAGTCCGGAAGCAACCATCGTCGGGTCCACAGGGTCCAACCTCGATACCTTCAATGGGATCCCTTTTGCCCTTCCTCCAACGGGGTCCCGCCGCTTGAAGCCGCCACAGGCAATATCAACCTCCCTTGGCGCTGTTCAGGCCACAGGCACCCCCCCGGGCTTGTCCGCAATTCCAAACTAGTACTGGCAAGGACGATTTTCCCTCCTCCATTATGGGGGAACTAAGTGACCTCCAGAGTTCCCAACAGATCAGCAATGCCGGAGAAGATTGTTTGACACTCAACGTGGTGCGCCCCTCCTCCGTGACTCCCGACTCGGCCTTGCCTGTCTTGGTATGGATCTATGGTGGCGGGTTTGAGTTTGGCTCGACGAGCATGTATAACGCCGACAGTCTTGTTTCGGCATCAGTCGATTCGGGCATGCCAATTATCTTTGTCGCCATGAACTATCGACTGGGGGGGGTTTGGCTTCTTGGCAGGCTCTGAAATTCTTGCCGATGGGTCGGCAAATCTCGGTCTGCTTGATCAACGGCTGGCGCTGGAATGGGTCGCCGACAACATCAAACAGTTCGGGGGTGATCCAGACAAGGTCACCATCTGGGGGGAGTCGGCAGGATCGATCTCCGTGTTTGATCAAATGGCCTTGTACGACGGGGATCACTCTTATAATGGCGCGCCGCTGTTCCGAGGCGCCATCATGGATTCTGGGAGTATCACTCCAGCGGATCCAGTCGACTGCCCTAAGGGCCAAGCGGTCTATGATGCGGTGGTGAAGGCGGCCGGATGCAGTGAATCAGAAGACACTTTGAAGTGCTTGCGCGATCTCGACTACACGACGTTCCTCAATGCTGCCAACTCTGTCCCCAGCATATTCTCTTACAGCTCCATAGGCCTTTCTTATCTTCCCCGGCCGGATGGGAAAATTCTGACCCAGTCCCCAGAGGTATTGGCCGAGAGGGGCCTCTTTGCCGACGTTCCCTTCATTGTTGGAGACCAAGAAGACGAGGGGACCATATTCGCCCTGAAACAATCCAACATCACTACGGAAGCAGAGGTTGTCGATTATCTGCGAGACTACATGTTTGGCGATGCCTCCCAGGAGCAGTTGAAAGACTTGGTAGCCAATTATGCAGACATCGCCACCGATGGGTCACCTTTCCGCACGGGACTGGCAAATAACTGGTACCCTCAGTTCAAGCGGCTTGCAGCGATACTGGGTGATGTGTTTTTCATCTTCAACCGCCGTGTACTCCTCAACGTTGCCGCAAAAGTCAAGTCCCACGTGCCGTCCTGGTCATACCTCGCGTCCTATGACCACGGAACTCCGTATCTAGGGACATTCCATGCGTCGGACATCGTCCAAGTCTTCGAAGGAATCTACGACAACTACGCCGCCAAATCAATCCGCACATATTACTACTCGTTTGTATACGACCTCGATCCCAACTCTCGGGCGGGCAACTACATGGAGTGGCCCCAGTGGAGCGCCAACAAAACCCTGATGAACTTCTACAAAGACCATGCAGTGCTCCTGACCGATGATTTCCGAGAAGACGCCGGTGAATTCTTTCAAGCCAATATTGGTTCGTTCCGTGGTTAAGGGTACATTCACGCGATTTGCTCGCTGGCAGGCACTCGACAAACATGAAGGGCGCGAAATGGGCGCTTGCATATAGACCTCTCCCGTATGGAAATAGTCTAGATTTCAGGAGCATGAACGAGAATCAAGCAGTATAAAGTGCCGGAGTTTACTATCACATCCACCCGTAATATCGTTGGACATTGGACAATACACGTAAGATATGGATCACGTGCTCACGTATGCACCCTCCTCCCCACAACTGGGGGATCTCGCCCCGCGCTGGCGTACCTTCGGGTTATTACTATTCCGTGCGGTCCTCTCTTGGGCACGCGAGCGGTACGTCTCCTAGTCAGGCCCTAGTCAGGCCCGATGTACAAATCTATTGTATGCCGTCAGAGAGCACGCAGAGGGGTATATGAAGATCGTTCTCTCTAATACGCTATAACGATAATATCCTCATCAGGCTTGGACAACCTGTCTGAAGCCGCACAGTCGCTGGCTCATAGAGGAGCGTGACATGATGGAACTTGCGATCTATAGTTGATGGTGTCTAATAAAAAGGCCGAAGAAGGCGGCAGCCAACGAGCAGCCCAAAGACACCACTTCTCAGGATTGTGAGCATAGTCAATCTTGGAAGAGTGGGGGACCGGTGGCGCTTACAGTAGGTATGTTTTAATCCAGAAAGATAACAGCTGACAACGATCTCTCTAAGGCGGCCCTCCAGGTGGGCGATATAGTTGGTATCCGCTGTAGCGCGTTGAATGATCTGTTCATGTAAGTAAAGGGACAATCAAAGAAGATAAGAGACCCTTACCGTCTCACTCCCTGGACCATGGAGATTCTCTCGCAATTGCCTCTGAAACTCAAGTCCCAGGACGGCATTGGAAGAGGTGACACCCGCGGTCATGGCAAAGCTGAGGAGCAACATATAGCCTGCAGTCGCCATAGCCACCTCCCCAGGCGCTAAAGCGGCAGTCATAGCGATGAAAGCCGATGCCGACGCCATGCCCGTCCCCATGCCACCAGGAATGATATAGAGCGATTCCCAGAATCCAGTATGGCCATTCCAGCGGAAATAGAGTAGCACATATGTCACGGACGCGATGAGTCCAGCCAGCACTAATAGGGTCCGATAAGATCCTGTCTTTCGGATAAAAAGGCCTGCAATCAAACCTCCGATCGCGTTTCCCGCGACGGCAGGTACCAGGTGCACGCCAGCCGCAGTGGTCGAAGCTCTTTGCGTCACTTGGAAATACAACGGAATCGAGAACATGATCCCCAGCTGAGCAGTCACCTGACAGGTGCTGAGCAGGTAGCTGATTGCGACATTCGACCGTCGGAGGATTCGAAGGTTGAAGATTGGCTCTGGCGCAATATACGACTCGACAAAAACGAACCCTGCGATCAACAGGAGCCCGGCGCCTCCCAGAGCCAGAGTAACCCATGATGCCCAGCGGAAGGCTTTCCCACCCTGGTCTGCTAAGCCAGTGAGAGCAATGATCCCGCCTCCGAGAAGGGCTGTACCCAGGAAGTCGACCCGCTGGAGCTGGGTCCGGACGTCTTTTAGAGTGGTAGGTGGTCTGTGTTGCTCCACCTTGAGTAGCAAGACAACCAGGAAGGCCGCGAGTGCCACAACAGGAGCTTGCAGAAGAAATAGCCTTGAAGAAATGAGCTTCTAATTTCCAAGAGGTCATGCGCATATTCTTACCAGCGCCACCCGATCGTGTCAATCAAGAAGCCACCCAAGGGCCCTCCGACGCTGCGACCCAGGGTCATCGCAATATTCACATACGCTCTCCAAGCTGCGACTTCACGCTTGGGTACGATATCTAGCAGCCGGTCAGCGTCGTCCAAATTTTTGTAGGTACTCAATCCTGTATGTACCTGTGATGATCACCGAGCTAATGGTCATGGTTCCTGCGCCACCTATCCCGCTGATCGCGCGACCCAGAATGACAACCCACATTTGCGATCCAAGGCCACTGCATGATGATAAGCTTTTACCTGGATGGTTTCATGAAGATAGGGCTTTACCATATTATACACCCCACCGCAAAGAAGAAGTATGCGATTAGGAGCATGGGTTTGCGTCCAAAAATGTCCGCTAGCTTCCCGTACTAAACGGACCGCTTTTCCTCAGCACTTGATTCTAGAGTTGAAGGACACCACCTACCATGGGCTGCGCCGCGCAGACGCCTAACGTATACCCAGTGGACAACCAACTAGCATCACGCAAACGGTTAAACTGGGAAGAGATCCGGCCTGCTGCAGCGATGACGAGAGTTGCATCGGCATTGGAAATAAATTCGCCTGTAAGTTCATAAGTCAACTGCGTATATCTCGATGTGGAGAGAAGGTATTCCATACCCAGCAACAGCACCGCAATAATAGTCCACACTCCAGTCAAAGGGATAGCTTGAGCGGGCTTCGTATCCAGACTGCCGTTGTTTGGAATTAATGGGCTCTCCTCGTCCGCGCTGGACTGATGAGATATGGCGTCGACTGGCTCGGTTTCGGATGGATCGGTGCCATTGCCTGTACCGTACTTCGTTGTAGACGCCATGCTGTGGCGAAAAAATTGTGGAAAGTCGTGGATACCGAGCAAAAGCAGTTCAAAAAGGAAAGAATCGGAGTTCGAGCTCGGGCGTCGAGCTCGGAGCGGGTCGCGTATATCACGAATGAGCTTGGGAGGGGCCAACCCTCTCCTCGCAGCTTATGCTCCATCTAGAACGTGGAATTAAGGGCTTTCGTGCTCGCTTCCAGAAATCGAAGGCCAATCGGGCGAGGTTCGCGTGTTCTCATTGCGCGCGCAAAGCACGTCATTGGAGATCCACTGCGGCTTTTGCCGTGACCCGAAGCTTCCTGCGTTTTATCTCCGACGTTGACCTCAGTAGACCTTATCAAGCTATGCGTTGAACAACGTGTCCTTGATTGCGAATTCGTAGCTCTGAATATACTTAGGATGCTTGATTATATACAAGTTGACCAGGTCTTCTTACTTTCCAAACGTATGTGCGTGTACATAGTATCTTCTGATTCCTTGCGGCTCCTAGTTATCACTAGCAAATACAACCTTTAATTATTCCAGGTCGCAAGACCTGCTGTATCAGGCATTTGCCAATTCCCAAGGTTTACATTGATATACCCGCCAAGTGGATGATCTCAACCTGCTGGTATTGCGCCTACGCCTGCCCTTCCAAAGACCCGTTTACATTGAATGAGTTCTTACGGCGCAAATCCCTCAGATGCTACCGGCACAGCTTCTTCAAGTGGGGAAGAGAAAAGCCTTTGGGATACAATGCGGATTCGACAGCTCGGCCTTTCCAGCATTACGAGTTACAGCTAGGCCATGCGGGAATTTGGATATGGCATCATGATCACTCCAGCTGTCTATGAAGGTCCAAGGGAGTAATCTCACTAATATGAGGTGGCGACCTTCACTTTGAGGGTCAAATTACGACTGTTAATCGTTGAAGGGCTATTCTTCACCTGCGTATGTCATGGATGGACCGGCAAAGGTTGATTCAAATAATCGAAGAAGAATCAATTTAAATATCCTTGAATTCTCGCTACCATAATGTGTCATTTCATATTATATCCAATATTCAGTCCCGAGCTTGTTTCTTCCCACTCACAGACCCTATGCATTGAATTCCCTGTTCTATCCTCGGATAACTCACGGTTGCACTTTTGCCCACAATGACGGCCAGGCAAGGACGGTGCTTGCAAACATGGCAATCGACACTGCGAAGTCGCTGATGGGCATCCATCCTAGTAAGGACCCCGGGATAGTCAAGTCCAAGCAGTCAATGAGAAGCTGCTTCAAAAGAGACGACGTAGTAGGTACTGCTCTGGCAGGAATGGATTCCGCGGGTCTTCTTTCTTTCTTCTCATCCTGAACCTCCTGAGCCTGCTTTTGAGAAGTAGGCACGGCCGGGCCAAACAGCAGGACCGAGACGGTTCTTGCAATCGCGACACAAATCGCATAGAACCAGAACTTGTAAGATTCAAGGAGAACAGGCGTGTACCACGAAACCGAAACGACGTTCATATCGTGTAACTAGCGAGATCAGCGTGGGATTCTGATGCGAAGAAAACAGATACCTACCATCGTCGTGCCCTCCAGACCGAGGTACATTCCCAAGCAGCTGAACTCGAGCAGATCTATCATGGCTGCGCGGTCTCTGAATGCATCCTTTGTAGACAGAATATCTTGGACATTCTGAAAACAATCCAGGAACCCGAATAAGCGGAGATAGCGCCGCCCTGCAAGCAGATTAGATGAGACATGAACCTATTCCGCAAGAACCCAAGCTCACCTTGCCCGATCTGCGATGCGGCGACAGCGCATTTGGTCACGATGGAAGAGTCCAAGTCGAGTCCAGTGCCGATGAGCACTAAGCTATGGCACAGGCGCAGGGTCAAGTCCAGACCGGCGGTGGAATTGGTGAAATTGGCGAATTGTCTGGCCAGCGACGGCCTCGGACGAGTTGGGGCCAATTGAGCCATTTGGGGGGTAATATTCAAAATGCTTAATAGGAATTGGTACTTGTACCAGTAGTGTATCAGTATTGCTTCCTTGTACCCGCGGATGAACAAGCTTTTCCTCCGGGCGTGAAATGCCTAAAATACGCTATTGCGGGGTAACCCATTCGGTTACCACACCATACCAGAATTACAAGATATCTAATCTCTTGAACTAAACCTTGAGCTGCGCAGCAGAACAAACATACAACTCCTGGATTTAGTTAGCCGTTTCCAAATTTCTTCCCATGTTAGGTCTCATCACTTAAGCTTTCATCCCTGTTTTTGGCCGTAATCTGGACTACCATGTGTAAAATTTTACCCATTGGAGGGAAACGGTACGTCAGACCTACACTCGGCTTTGCATTCTCCTTCAAACAGATAGCTGCGCGGTGTTGGTTGCTTCCCATTCTTCTGCACTATAAATATACACTAAACAAGTTGTAGAGAGCCATAGGATCAGCCAGGGGTCTACAATGTTGTATCTAGAGGCTCTAGTATATGAACGAATAGCGAAGTGGTAACACTGAACTTGCAGGTTTCGGACAGTCCAACGCTAAACCATTCCTCCTTGTTGATACAACGTAGACTTGATGCGACTGGCAGCCAGATTAACCAACTGCTTCACTCAGAGGTCTAAATTCCATTGAGCAAAGCTTGCTAGGATATGATCATAATTCCCATCGAAGTGGTAAATCTTCAGAATACGTCAATTTCTACGGATACACGATCTCATATTAAATAACGCCGTATGGCAGGTAAAGAAAGGCGGGGAAAAACTATATTTGGCCTATCACTAGGAAATGTCAAATATAAAGAATGGAAACAGGATAACACCGAAACAGTTGTCGAACACCCAACCACAGGCTAAGATAATCACAGAAGAATCATGCCCATTCCAGTAAGAACGGCAACGCCGGTGTAAGCAGCAATCTGGAAAGAGCTGAACGACGACGCCTGGTAGATAGAGCCCGCGGCACCACTGTGGGACGTGGAGGTCTCGGAAGATCCAGAGCCGCCATTCCCAGTAGCCTGGGCGCTCACAGAGCCCGTTCCAGCGGCACCAGCCTGCTTGATCTGGGTCGAGCAAGCGCCAGTCGGAGCGGTGGTAGCCTTGGTACTGGCGGAACCAGAGAAGCTGCAAGCGCTGGCGGCGCTGGACTGCTCGCCGTAGTACTTGTCCAAGGCAAAAGCGAGTTGGTTTTTCACTCCGCACATGCTGTATGCGCCGTACTTGCCGGTGGTAGCGTTGGCGTCAATGCCGCCGCAGTCGGTGTAGCCGCAAACAACACCGAGGAGCTGGCCCATCTTGGCCGTGGACAGGCTGCCGTCGGGGACACATGCAGCGGCGTCATAGATGCAGTCACAGAGGCTTTGATCTGCGGCTGGGGGGAGAGGAGTGGCGACGGCCTCCCAGGAGGAGGCAATGGCAGGGCAGTCCTGGAGGGCGGTGTTGGTGGGGGTGTAAGAGGCCTTGTTGGTGCCGGATGGAGAGACGGCGGCGATCTGCTTGGAGTAGTAGCGGAAGTCGGTCATAGTGCTAACGCTGGTGTTGTCGACGACGGAGACCAGACCTAGAAGATGTGAAAGTTAATATAGTCGCTCTTTCATGTCAGAACACCCTGGGGTTTGGGGGGGAGGAGGGGGCAATACCGTAATCGTTGGTGGTCTGGAAGTACATGTAAACAATACCACCAGACCAAACCTGGGACATGGCGTCTCCGTAGAGAGTGGCAACATCGGTGAAGGTACGAGGCTGGACTTCGTTGCAACCGTACTCAGCAAAGAAAACGGGGACAGTGTAATTGGCAAACTCCTCGGTGCGGGCTTTGTAGCCCAAGGCCTGGTAGCTAGAGTCCCCACACCAGGAGTAAATGTTGTAACCGTAGAAATCGACTATATCCGCCTCAGTACCGCAGTCCAGGTAGTTTCCGAGTGCTACACGAATAGACGCGACATCAGCAGAGGCGTATCCAACACCCATGGGGCGGTAATCCTTCTCCTTGATGTACGCCTTCATGTCGCGGACGGCGGCCTTGATGAAGGCCATACCATCGGTAGTGTTTTGAGAATTGGCGATCTCATTGCCAGCAAAGAAACCAATCGTGTTGTTGTACTTCGACAGCTCGTCGATGACGCTGGTGTAGCGATCGTACAGAGCGACATTCCACTCGGGGTCATCGCGGTTAATGGCCTCTGTGGTACTCGACAGATCAGACACTACGTAGATGCCCGCGTCGGCCAGCAGCGACATACACTCGCTGTGATCGGCAGTGGGATCGATGTAGTAAGTTCGGATCACATTGGTCCGCAGCTGCTGCATATAAGGAACATCACGCTTGCACGCAGCAGCATCCGCCAGAGGATCTTGGGTCTGGGAGTCTGTTCAGGGTGTTAGGGGACTACCGATTTCCTCAGGGATCTGCACATACACTGGTATGCGACACCACGCATGAAGCTATTGTCCAACGTCAGTTGATGTTCTTTTCCCCAATCTGTAACCGAGGGCCACTTACAACTGGGTGTCATTGCTGGAGTAGAAGAATTTCGAGCCCTAGGGGATAAGTCAGTGCAGGTCTCGGTAGAGTGCCAAGTCTCCCGAAGTCTGTACCTTGATGATAATAGGGTCCAAATCGGCCACCGCAGCCCCTATAACGGTGGCCATTGCGAAGAGCGACAACTTCATCTTGAGAAAGAAAACCCGCCAAAGAGCAATATGGAACGACTGGATAAAAGAGTGGCTTAGCCGGCCTCCTTGGGCATCAAGCTAGAAAGGGTAGGTGTATAGAAAGGATATTGAACGAGTGTGTAGATGCAAGCAGAGGGTGAAGAACGAAGTTGTTACAAGAAAACCCCCCCAGGCTGAAGGCAAAAGGCCTTTAGACTAGGCTCCTCTCTATACCGGCCCCTAATCCAGTCCCACCCCCCTCCTGGGCAGCTCTCACCCATTCGCTTCCCTTCATCGAGGCCACGTACTACGGAGACTCCAAGATTAGTAGCTCGGGACTGTTGCCGTCCCACTCTGCCCTTGGGCCTATCACTGGCGAGCAGATGTCACTTTCTTCTGCAAGACACGATACAGACCGCGTCAACCGGCGATTTAGGGCTGGTTGCTGGATGGCGCGAAGGCCGAGTAGATTTGTTAGCGTCTGAGCTAATGCCTCCACGTCCAATCACGGTGTGTTATAGGTGGGCATTCTGTGGGTTCGTCGAAGCCAAGTTTCGCTAGGGGCGCCACGAACTAAATTAGTGGCACTGAGGCATTATTTTTGGGTGGTGCAGAGATCGAGTTTTTGGTGAAGACAGGAGAACTCCCCGCTAGGCAATCATTTTTTTTTTTTTAGGAAAAAAAAAAGTGTAAAATCTTTAGACGAAACGAGAAGCGCACCATTGTCTCGTTGGAAAGAGCGTTGGTGGGAAAGGAGAATGCTGAAGCTGACGCGGTGGTGGGGCCCGCATCCACGTCGGCAAGGCGCTCCTCTTCGCCCAGGTTCTAGTTTCTCTTGGTCGTGTTTCAAGGGAAGCTCCCTCTCTCGGGTTTGCTCTTGGTATCGACGCTATGGTCCAAAGATGTCTTGGGAATTGCCTGTTTTGCAATGATGCTTGGCCTTTTGGACGTATTGGCAAATAGCAGACTCGAACTGGAGACTCGGATAATTCATTGGCAAATCTAGTCATTGTAGCCAAGGCGCGCGCGCTCTTGGCCTCGCCTAGATGAGCTACCAACCCGTCCTCAGGGGCTGAGTACGCTCGGCATTGTTGTCTCGCAGCTCACAACCCTATCCTAGGAAGCTACTGTAAGCTATGAATCGCGCATCAGGAGTTGCACCACGAGTTCGCATGTTCCTGAAGATCCCCCCATGAAAATCCGGGGCAAAGGCCAATCGCTGCTTCTTCCTGAGCGCTAGAATCTGGCAGCTGCGTGCCAAGATTTTTAGATCGTGTGGACCCAACCTGTGCGAATTCTACTGATTGCCCCGCATTGGCATACCAGTGTAGGCCCAGGGGTGGCGTGTCAAGGGTCTTTGCGAGGGCCGTGCCTGTCTTGGCAACGCGGCTGAAGTGTGGTCGAGCGACTTCAAGTGGACATCTCGAATCCTCGTTACGGGCGAGAGGCGCAGTCGGGCTGCTACTTGACGCGGGGATCACCTGACCGTGGGAAGCAGTACTGCGTAGGCACTGGAATCATTGATACAATTCAATAGTAATACACAAGAAATTCCTAAATAACATGAGGTATCATTAAACATCCATCGTTCAAACCCGTTTCGCCGTATTCGCATTCCAACTCCCATGACGTCCATTACGCCCGATTTTGCTTGCGGTGGGCCTCAATGGCGGCTTCGAACGATCGGATGGTGTCCAAAGGTCTCTCGAGGCGGTGGCGAGTAGGGTTCGAACGGTCGGGATCAGCTATGGAAGGGTGAGTCATGCGACATTGAGATGGAGAGTAAAGAAGGCCCAACTCACTAATGATCCGGCCTTCCCGGTCCTTGTGTTGCATTAATCGCAGCGAATGGGAATCGATGGTGGCGGGTTGGTTGGTGAAGGCCACTGGACAAATCAGTCACGGTCACCTCCAGCGCGCACGTACGGATTTTACTGGGGCATTCTTACTTGGCTGGGCTTCATAGAGGGCCCTGTTCGGATCCGCCTTGGTGTGGAGGCCCATGTTTGGGCTGTCCTCCACCTCGATGAGCGCAGTGCGCTCACTGGATGATCGTGATGCGGGCATTATGTGGGATTGATAGGAAAATGGCAGACCGAATAGATTCAGTCGAGCAGAGTTAGCTGGAGGATGGAAGGTGGAGAAAATTGATGGTGTGGAGGTAGAAGCAGTAAGATGCTTGCAAGACTATATAGATTGGATGGTTCCTGAGGCGATCGGCACCCTGGGGCGCTCCCGCGTTATATAGGAAGCCTCGCATTTTACGCAGCGTCACGGTTTTCGCCGAACTAAGAATAGAGAGCCCCGATCACCACCTCAATTTGCGAATCAGATTGGCAGGCACGCGAGTTGTGGCAAAAACGCATGATGCCTCGGGGGTCATGGTCGGGTCGATCCTGAATCAGCGACCGCGGGCCTGTCTCCAGCCCTTCAATTCCACATGACGTGACCGTCTCCAATGCTCCGTTGTGAATGGTCGGATGCAGTCAATCCATCCTCAATTCAGCGGTCGTAGAATGCTTAGCATTGCCCTGGCCAATCGCTCACTCTGGGACGCGCAAGCCAGGTGGCTGAAGGCCGGAAGAGGGGAGGGGCCCGGTTCAGGTACCCGGGGCCCGCATTGAGAGACGCTGGTCCGGCGTCCTGGGATCGACTTCTCATAGGCAGACCAAGTGCACAAAGCTACCCAGGGCTGTGACAATGCAAGGTCCGAGTGATAGCGCTCATGCAGGAGTCGATGCAGGTACCAGGGACATCCATATCCGGTCCCTTCCGGGGCAGCATTCCTTTTCGCGATTCCGACGAGTTGGGAGGGTTTGGCAGATGGGAAGATTTAGGCGATTGGGTGAGATGAAGCGACCTTCGGGGCTCACAAGTATTTCCCCTTAAATCTGAGACAAAGGGTGTGGTGTACAGATCGAATGCTGAAAAAAAGAGTTCGCGGATGCGTCAGGTACGTCATTCTGGGCCCGGGGCGCTCGGGCCAAGTTTCAGGACCAGGCACCCCCATTTTACGTGGATTCTCTCCCAGTGACTCTCCATTTCGTACTTCGTAAGACGTTCCAGAACCCGGCACTCGGCACTGCGGTCTGTGCATTGTTATGCAGATCCGGGATAAGGATGTCCCTGGACCGTGAGTTGGTCGGGGGCCTGGATATCCCCCTCCGCAAACAGCGATGACAGTCAGTCTCCCCCGGGCGAGGGAATATTCTCCAGCATTCCACAATATCGAATCTTCTGTTGCATTCAAGAACCCCATGATGCGAGATGAAGTCACCGTCTCGCACACAGGGATGTGACAATCTACAAGTGACATGCCCCTGCCCCCACTAACTTGCGAGGCGGGGCCAAACGGGTCCGTCTGCTGCAACCCCCGCGTAAAACCGCACTTGCATAACAGGACAGCCTAAGACACCTCCGAAATCTCTCCTTTTATAGGAACCGATACAGAAACTCCAGATTCCGCGGGTTCACGTAGTCCGGGTTGGTCAATGTATTCGGGAGGCCCAAGAGGTCATCTCCTTCGACATTAAATAGCTCGTACCAATCCATATTGACCGATCCATCGTCGACAGGAAGGGCAGAGGGATATGCTTCGCCGTGGAAAGGCTCGCTCTCGGTGGCCGGAAGGGGTCCTGCCGAGGTATTGGCGCGGTCGACATCGGACGATCCCAGCACGTCGGGCGTATTTGGTGGCTGGCGTGGCAGTGCCGAGGATGGAGTGGTATCCGCTAATCGAAGGTCTCGAGCGGTGCGGTCATCCAGTGAACGAAAGAAAAGATCTAGAACCCAATTCTCCAGGTCCCATGATTTCTGAAGCTCCTTCAAGCCCAAAAGACACAGCTTTGCGCGATGCTCAGCAAGCTTCCGCGCAGTACCGGCAGCCCGGCCGAAGTGAATCGTGTGGATGCACAGAGCAGAGAAAGTGTGCGTGATCCTTTCCGCGATGTCAGTTTACCCATCGACCAATGTTCTGCAACCCTGCGCAACTCACACATGAAGAGGCCCGTGTTGCACCAGGTTCTCGGAAAGCATATCCTCCAAGATCCTTGTACTTCGAGTTGCTGCCTCCAAAGCAATATTGCCCTCCGCACTCATGGTCTCGCCAAGAGGCTTCAAGAATATTGACCGGTACAGCAAGGAATAAAGGTAGCTGATTTCCATGATTAGTCCGGCTCCGATGGAACTCGCCCAGCACCAAGTCACTCACTTATAGGTGATATGCAGCATTCCTACTAAGAACATCACTTCTCTCTCCGCCGAGGTCGGATATTGCATCTCAGGGGGTAGGTTGGCCTCCCAACCCACCAAGCGCTGGTGAAGCATGGAACGAGATGCACTATCGGGGCTCTCTCCGCCTGGTAAGTACTGGGTCGACACCACCTCTCGTACTGCAAACCATGTCAGTCATGAGATTCGTCTTCTTGTAGGGGCATGGTTCATACACAGCCTGGCCAGTTGAGCCATCCCAATCACATATGCCACATGAGCCGGGGGCGGCCTCCGGAAAACCTCAGAAGGATCATGTTCGCCGTCTTCCTCGAGGTCTGTCATGGTAAGATCGGCCACTTCACAGTCTTCATCACGGATTCGTGATGGGAGTCCTAGTGCTGCTGACGTTTGCTGGTCTCGGATCTGGTCTTATCGTCAGCTTCATCTCAACACCGGCGGACCGCTTGCGCAACTCACGTAAAGAGCCCACCATATCCTTTTCCAAATCTTCAGATCCTGGGCGCCTAAAAAGGACAACTTGGACCTAACATCTCGATCGTCAACCAGGAACAGATATGCAATTCGCTGAAATGAAGACCAACTGACATCACATGCATCCCCTTCTTCTGGGCTAAGCCTATAGCTGCGCCCAGCCAGAATCGAACATCACGCTCTTCGGTGGGACCTCCACGCCAGAAGCTCAAGAGAAACAATGATTGCAGTTTGACGATAGTTTCCGTCTCCCACCCGACATCGTAGATCTCTTTCGCCCGCTGGTAGAAAACGCCCTTTGCCCGGTAGCGATCGCTAAATCCCGTTTTCTGCAGCGCCGAATCCGAGCAGATACTGACGCCGATGAACAGCATCGCTTGCAATAGCAAGGGCGATATCTGTTTCTCCTTGTAGTCATGTTCGACTCTCCTGCGGTCCAATACCGGGAAGCATGGATGGAACCAGTCAAAGTAGGCTTGCAGGAACGTGTCGCAGACCGCAGGCGACGGAAAGACCAATGCGCTCTCCCGAACCAGCCGATCTTGAAGCAGCTTTCGGTGTTGATCGTTGCTCCATTCAGCTGGTCCACTCCTCTCGGAGATCGAGTAGCGCAGGCGGCCCTGTTGCATATTGCGTGCATAGCCTTTATCGGGCGATCTTTGGCCCTCGTCGACAACGCAGGTCAATGGACTTGATTCGCCCAAAAATACGGTTCGGTGAATGCTGTCATCGGTTGGAGTGTGACGCGCCGAAGGGATGTACTGGGCGTGATTGGTTCCTTCCAGAGTACGTCGCTCCCTCGAACACTCTTGGCTCGTCGGCACCGCCGATATCGACCCTTGCGGCTCCCCCGTGGAGCCAGTCTTCTTCCGGCGTGGATACCTACGCCGCTGTCAGCCTGAAGGTACCAATCCTACCCAGTCCTTCATATATTTGCCTTACTTTCCGCGCCGTGAGACTCCAAGCTCACATGCAAGGTTCCACGCCACGCAGTTCCGGCATGGCTGCGTCTCGACCACATTACAGCGTACCCGCCGCGCGTTACATGCCAGACAGGCCTTTCTCGCGCGCGTCCTTGGTCGCTCGGGGTTAGTCTCCATGATCAATAGGCTGCTTGGTGGTTATGCTTTGCAACAGGCTGCTTGGGTGGCCGTGGGCTATAAAGGCTATCGGCTATATCGGCTATATTTGTGGGTCCGCCTACTCCGCATCGATGGACCTTGGAAGCTTGCAAGGTGGAACTTGCAATGAAATACAGGTACAATTTGGGCATCGATTGACGATCTATCTATCAGTAATGCAGAAACCTTTAATTACAGCTGGTGGTTAGGCATACCGATTAGATCTTGTGGGATGTTTGTCATACGGCTACATCGTTTCTGCTTGTCCTCACTACGGATATATAGCTGACCCTGACTGGTATTCACGCGAACGTGACTGATAGAGCCAGCAAACTATGTCAATGGATACCATATTTAATTTGGAGACCTTCGTTTTTGTTTCGTTTTTTTTCTCGAAGTTTAGAATCATGCTGCCTACAGAAGAGAATCCTGCCACGGAGGTTGCTGGATTCCACAAAGGTTTAGACCCGAGAACTCCAAATCTGGGGATAACTCACAACACCCAGAGCAGGCCAACAATACTGATATCTGCAGGCATCACCTGCTAGTATAAGTCGGAGCGACAGTCCCCCGTGGCATTAATTAAAGGTGAGACTTTGATGTGCAATTGAAACAACATGTACCCAGCAGAATCCGTCCCTCTCTGGATCAGCTCGGAATTTATTCCGATTACTCCCAACACTATCTAAAGGAAACAGGAAAAAAAAAAAATAAAAAAAAATAAAAAAAAAATAAAAAAAATAAAAAAAAATGAAAAATGAAAAACAAAAAAAGGGTCTTTGCTATTGACGACAGGCAATTGCCCCCTCGAATCTTTTCTTTCGGCATTAACACTGCCAAGCCAATAGGAACCGTCATGGATATCACCACGCGAAGAATGTAGGGATAAGGTGGAGATAAACAACGTGAACAGTAAGAATGCTCTGCAAATCTACCAAATCTCAGTGTTTTTTGCCTCAATGCTGCTGCAAGAAGCAGAGAAGATAGTGCACTTCCATACTTCCATTGATCGACCATTAGCCGCCTCGCTTTGACACGCTTAGCGTATTTGGACTGTTCAATATGCAAATCTCCACCGCTTTGGTAGGCCTCCTGGCATCTTTGCCATGCGTCCTGGGATCGAAATTCCCTCTCCATCATCGCAACACGACCGCCCCCCCCGACCAAGAACATTCAGCCTGAAGTTGAAGTGAAGACGCTCTTCCAGTTTCCGAACAACGGGTCTTGGATCGACAACGTCGTGCTTCGCTCAAACGGCAACTTGCTCTTTACTCTCCTCGACGCCCCGGAGGTCTGGTCTGTAGACCCTAAGACGGGGAATGCCTCGGTCGCACACTCGTTCCCAAATGCAACCAGCTGCTTTGGCATCAGTGAGATCGACGACGATGTGTTCGCCGTCGTGGTGGGAAACTTCTCGACTAAGACCTACGCCCCAACTGCAGGCTCCTTCTCCGTTCAGAAGCTGGATTTCAACAAGGCAGGGGCAGGCAATGAGCGGGTCTCTGCTGGCCCGGCTGCCTCGGTGATTGCGGCTGTCCCGGAGGCGCAAGCTCTCAACGGAATGACCACCTTCACTAAGGAATCGAACTTGGTGCTCATCGCTGACAGCCCGATAGGAGCTGTGTGGAAAGTTGATATCAAGTCGGGCGAATACAAGGTCGCCTTGAACGATACGGCGATGACGCCAGCTGAGGGAGTGCCACTACCCTTGGGCGTCAATGGGCTGAAGGTCTTGAACGGATATATGTACTTTTCCAGCACGACGCGCATGCAGTACGGACGAGTCAAACTCAATGATGACGGAACCGCCGCTGGCGACTTTGAGATCATTGCCAGTGGATTCTTGCCCGATAACCTCGACATCGCGAAGGATGGCACTGCCTACATCGCCACCGACCCTCAGAACTCGGTGGTCCGAGTCACACCCTCCGGGCAAATCTCCTTGGTGGCCGGTGGTCAACTCTCTACCAAGATCCCGGGGGCTACGTCCTGTCGCTTGACGGACGATGAAAAGACTCTTTACGTTGGGACCAGCGGCGGACAGGTGGCCCCGGTCTTGGGCACATTCATGGAGCCCGCGAAGATCGTTCAGATTACATTCAAATGAGAGAAACGAGAGACATGAGATTCCGAGACCACGGAGTGCTGTTCGAGTTGATGGCAACTGAAGCCTCCTCAGGGTCAGTGACCCTGAACCATATCTTTCTCTTCCACGGTTCAGTGTCTGTTTAGACTATATGGGTATAGGTATTCCTTGGTATTGACTTGGGTGCTTTTTCTTGTTTCTGTGTTTATTTGGGAATTATTGGACAATCTATCAAAAGTACTTGCGGCGAAGGAAAGGATCATGTATCAAAATACTAGCAGCTGTTGCAAGCCAAGGTATTCGGAAAGCAGAATGGTTTCTGAACCTAAGAATTGCCGTGTCTCGTGATGATGAGTGTATTTGAAAGTGAACCATGCAAATCCGAGGCAAATCCGAGTGCTTCACAGTGGCGCGATCAGATTTGGTCTAAAGCCGAGGCGGATGTAATCTTACCCGCCTCGGGGTATTCCAGAGTAGGAAAGGCCGCTCGGAGTTAACTAATCAGATCCGATCAGATAACCCGGAGGCACTGCCGGCGCAGATTTCAGGTCGCGCTTTAAAGAGCAGCTGTGCCACCAGTCCCTCAGAAGTTATTTTCAGGTTTCGAAATCAAAATGGCAGGCAATTCACTCCGCAATATCATCGTCATCGGTGGCTCGTTCATTGGAACAGTATGACTCTGGAACAGTAAAACAGCGAAAGAGCGGCTAACGGAATATAGAACACAGCCCGAGAGCTTGCTCGGGTTTTACCCTCAACACATAGGGTTTGTCGCTCCAGCAGTATCCAACTCGATAATCCCCACTCACCTCGAAACAGGTTCTTTTGACCGAAGCGCACAGTCATTTCCACCATCTCTTCACGTTTCCCCGGTTCGCCGTGATTCCAAGCTATGAACACAAGGCGTTTATCCCATACACCAGCATCTTCTCGGACGTACCCAATCCAACCACTCATGCGGTGGTGCAGGCTCGTGTGACATCGGTCCAACGTCAACACATCGAATTGGATCGCGACTGGCAGGGCTCAAAGCAGATCCCGTACGACTTTGTCGTTCTTGCAACAGGGACGCGGCTGTCCAAACCCGCGGCGATGGAAAAGGATGACAAGCTCTCCTCTGTCACCTATCTGCAGCAACACCAAGAGCAGATTCAGCGAGCAAGCAAGATTTTGCTTGTCGGCGGGGGCGCGGTCGGCATCCAAATGGCCACCGATCTCAAAGAATTCTACCCAGAAAAGCACATCACGCTGGTACAATCGCGCGCACGCGTCATGCCTAACTTCCATCCTCGGCTGCACGAACTGATCAAGGGACGTTTCGAGGAGCTCGGCATTAAGCTTATCACAGACACTCGGGTGCAGATTCCCCCGGGCGGGTTCCCACAAGATGGCAGCGCTTTTGATGTGAAGCTTACCAATGGCACGACCGAGTCTACCGAGTTTGTCATTTTGGCTACGGGGCAAACGCCTAATAACCAGCTCGTTGCGCACTTGGCTTCTTCGCCGAATGCGCCCTCTGTGATTAACCCTGACAATGGGTATCTCCGTGTCAGGCCTACGCTGCAACTCCTGGATGAACAGTATTCCAACATCTTCGCGGTCGGAGATATCGCGGATACGGGGAACCAGAAGGCTGCTCGACCGGCATCTTCCCATGCGTCCGTGGTGGCCAACAACATCCGAGCTTTGATAGAAAACCGAGAGCCGGAAGAGACATTCGTGAAGGCCCCTGCCGGTATTCACCTCACATTAGGAAAGGTGCGCTCTAATCTACAACCGAGTAAGCCTCTCGGTTCCAGCATATCTAATCGAATGACATAGTCCTACAATATCAAGTTCCGCAATCCCAACCCAGAAGCAGGCCAGCCAGAGCCTTGGATAAGCGAAAGTCACAAGTAAGGCTTACATCCCGAATCAATGACTCATGTACTGACTCAAAATGCCAGTGGCCGAGAGGATATGAACGTCGAAGCAATGTGGCAGAGATTGGGAGTCAACGTCGACGCTGAAGATCCTCGCCAATATCACCTCTAAAACGCATACCGCTTCCAGTTGTGTTGAATTAAACATGCCGGTTCGGCATAATGAAGTATCTGAAGGGGGTGCCTCTTGTCCTTATACGCAAAAGTTTTACAACCCTTAGCTAGAAAATAAACCCAGGCTAGGAATAGCTAATCATGTTGCCGATATCATTCACGATGGAGAAGCTAGATGACTATCGCTTTCCTGTGGATTTAATAGATTCATCTGAGCATTAGGCCTTATAATAGAAGGCAGTTATATGTCACTGAACTCGGCCCTTAATTATATCATACCATTTAGCCCGCAAGTCACGACTCTTGGTCCTCCATTGTAGCGAAAAAATGTCAAGGTACCTTGTGCATACTGTACATCCATAAAAGGATGTGACGCTGGCGGTACTAGTGGTGGGTCAGAAGTCGTTCCCACTAGCTACTCCGCGTTTTGATGCCAGTTAAGTTTGAGAATATGATTTCCGGCACTTGGTCATCAGCCTCGGTAGCAAAATTGGAGGAAAAGTCAGTCCACACAGGAGGAAGGGGACTTTTATAGTGTCCGTGGACTTGAAGTGAGCTCTGAAGCGATCAATGCAAGCTGTCCTCTGGGAAGAAGAGTCTGGAGAGCCCTAATAGACTGAACTTGTTAGCCTGCTGCGGTCTCTCGGTTATTCTGTGCGGCTGATGGTTCATTGATCTTTGTCGATGTGGGGAGGGGCAGTAGGGGCCGGCTTCCAAATCGTCGCTCGTCGCGGCTGCCAGCCGTAACGTTCTGCCAGAGCTTGTATTTGGCTCTCGGTCAGCAGAGAGAAAAGCACACACCCTGACCAAAAGCCTAGTTAGTTCCCTGAATATCTCGAACAACATAGGCTTGTTACCATATTTATTGATTCGGCCAGTTCGCCATAATAGTACCTGCTCCCGTAATTCTGTCTTGGACACAGAATGCATAGTCGGTTGGCGAATGTCCCTTCCGTAGCCAAGTTTTTCTGCATGTCGTAACATTGCAAGCGTGGAATCAAAGGATCCTTGCCAAGCATTCTGGATCAAAGCGTCGAGAACCACGTCTCCAGTCTGAACGGTGGGGAAATATAATTCCTTGCTGCTATTAATGGAGATATCGGGGCGTCCCCCGGTTTCCAGCTCGTAGATCATGGAAGCCATTGCAAAGCGGTCTGTCACATCAGATACCACGTCAGAGACTCCATTCATGAGAAGGAGTAAAGATGGATTCGGGTAGCCAAATGGACAGCTGGCACCGAAATCACTGAGTAATGCATGGCGTTCAAAGTTAAATAGAATATTGTCAATCCGAATGTCTGAATGGGTGATACCCAGCTCGTGAAGGTGTGAAAGAGCCCGTAGAATTTCTTGATACCATAGAATCCGTTCCATTTGTGGTGCGGGCATCAAATCAGAAAACTGTTGGTATTTACGAAGATAGATACCCTCGGGCTGGTCCACGTCAATTACTTCGATGATATTTGGATGAGGATGATCCGCAAGTAACTGCAAGACCTCCCTTTCGTCTTTCAAGATCACATAGTGGAACACAGTCTCCGAAGAATAGTCCCAAAGCACCCTTGCAGTGGCATTAGGTGAAGGAGGCTCGTAAATTCTGCATGCCTTCAAGACTGTGTGCTCATTGACAGCATACACTTGGCCCGCAGCTCCTACCCCAATAATTTCAAGGTCATTCTGATATTGGATCGTAAGGGTTGTATCTGCGTAGCCAGATATGAATCGGGAATGTCGAGTCGATTCCAAGGAGTTTTGCTCAGCTTCTGAATGCTGGTTTCCATTGAGCTTAGAAACAACCTGACGAAAGAATTCAATTCGAGTAGAATGTAGCGCCGTGCACGGACGAACATATGAGCGACCAGCAGGATATCAAAAATCGGAACATTCTATTACACGCAGCCCACGGCGACTGGCTCGTTGAGAAGACTAAAGGGATGAAAAGGGGCAACGACGTATTCCATGTACATTTGATCACGTGAATTTAAAACGACACTAGTTTTAATATAGCATCTAAAAATATACTACTTTCAGGAGGTTCTCACATCAGCATGAGGATCTTCGAGGCCATGTTTTCGGTCTTATGCTTACCCTGGAAGGATCACTTATTGACGCTGTGCAATAGAAAGACATGCATGATCCTTCACATCCATCTCGACCAGTAGAATTTAGAGGTAGAATATATTGACAGTTTCCAGTTCAGCCTGACTTGGCTCCACACCTTCTGTAGGAAACGCAGATGGCCAGAGAAAGACTTGGTGCTATCTTTTGTTCCTCAAATCCCTTAAGCAAGCCACGACGACTCCGTTCAGCGAGGCTCACATTGCTAGTGTCCATTTGGTGCTCCGGCGATGTCTGGAGCTCCCCATGTACCTTTCAGGCCAAGGCTGTGGATGATGAGGGCATGGGAGTGGTTTGGGCTTCGTGACAGTGTGACCGCACTTGAATGTTGTAGTAATAACTCAGGTATCACGCATCACTACTAACCTTTCAAAAGCATGAGATGAGTCCTAAAAGATAAAAGAAGGGAAAAATTGAAACCTACTGACGACTGCTATTGACGATAAGATAAATTGTGAGCGATTCGTTGACCACAGTCTTTGAAAATAAAACTGTACGACAGAAAGAGACTGAGAGCCAGGGGTCTTCTTTTGTAACTAAGAGGAACTGTAGTAGGCATGGTTCATGTCACTAGTCGATCAGCTTCTCGCTGCGCGTGATACCGAAGCCCTGCCCGGACAGTAGGGTGTTACTGGAAGAGCCCGAGGGAGTTCGAAGGCTTCAGCCGCTGATGGCGCAGACGAAAGGCGCCTGAAGCATTTTTTACCCCCTGTCTAAAATGCATGCCCCAAAGCGTCCGCAGTTACGATATGCCGCTAATTGGACACATCATCGGCCAAATTTCGACATTTATAAACTTAGAAGGCCTCTAACTTCGGCCTTTTTAGGGCCTGTGGTCCCCCACTCATCCGAAGTCCCAACTTTTTGATTCCTAACCGTATCCACCTCTCACTACGCCAGATACCAAGTGGTTTCAATCTGGAATCTCCTCATTTTATTATAGCTTCATTCACTGATGAACTTCAGGACATCGCCAATCGGCTCAGTGCCCTGGACACAGCTATCTGCGGTGTATCTTTGCAAGAAAGCGGCTTACAAACACTTGATGTTATCGCTATAAAGCTAAAGACATTGGTATTGATATTGAATCGAAGACAGGCTCACAAAACCATCTCTGGACAGAGCAGGTATGGAAAGATAGCAAGTCATATAACCTAAAAGCTTAGACCATCATTACTACTGCCCGTGATAAAAAGTTGTATAATTCGGCGGTTTTCATAAGGAACCAAAATCTTAAGTGACAAGCGACATACATGGCCCTTGATTTTCTAGTCTCTACAATGTTTTAGGTCTTCCACTACAGCGTCTTTGGGTGTTCTCAAAGTGTTGTGCCGTTGCATATTCTCGCCGCGACGCAATCTGAACGCATTAGTCATGACCGCGTGGGAAACCGCCAGAAAACTATTCTTCATTCCCAATCCAAGTCGCCTGTGGTCACTTGTCAGCTGTCTCCGATTAAGGGCGATTAGCGGCTCGAACAGAAAGGTCGCTTGGTTCGGCAATGCGCTCCTTGGGACTCAGGGAGGCCATCTCACTAGCGACGCGACCGGAGAGCAGCCGGGTCGGCCAGAGATTCGCGTTCTCCGGAGCAACGCCCCCTTTATTCATATCACTAGGACGCAGAAGAGGCCTTCTCCCTACGCCGATCCAGCAAGATGGAGCAGAAACCGGTTTTCGAGGCCTTTGTTCACCGAGTCTCTACCCCCCTTTCTGATCCCCCCCGCTATTTTCGTGGGGCTCCTACTCTCGCTCTGGACCTGGAAATGCATGTGGATCATAATAATGCAGAACAAGCTCTTATACCTCTCCTGGCTGCCACCGTTCTCAAGGTCCGACAAGATTTCAGAGTACGAGTCTGAATGTCGGCCAGTTCTTTGGAGCGAGCATACCATTCGAAGTTTAGATAACACCAAGCTGGCGCTATGTCAAGGCTACATTCCAGCCACACCTGGTCACAGCAGCGCCACGCCCGGTAAAGTGAGACACTCAGTTGTGATCTGCTACTTTCAGGGCAATGGTGGATCGACACCTCTTCGATTACCCCTGCTATCACAGGTTTTGAAAGCATTAGGAGATGCCCGCACTTCCCTGACGAGACAAGCTATACAGTCGCCGCGTTATCCTACCGCGGCTACTGGACTTCTTCAGGGCGTGCGACCCAGTCAGGGATCGAGGCCGATGCACAGGCATTCTTGATGCATGTCTCAGAACGCTTCTCTCCGTGCCAGATCGTCCTCTGGGGTCATAGTCTTGGCGCCGCGGTTGCTGCTTCCGCCCTATTAGAGCGCCTATCTCAAAATGCTACACACGCTAGAGAAGAGGACCGGGCCCCGATCAGAGGGCTCATCATGGAGGCTCCGATATCCAACATTAAGGATATGTTGATCAGCCTGTATCCGCAGAAATGGCTCCCCTATCGATATCTTTGGCCGTTTTCGTGGAATTCCTGGTGCAACTATACCAACTTGGAGCGCCTCGCGGCCTTGCGATCGCAAAAAGTGGACCAAAGTCGGGGGGTACCGCAAACCGCGGACTGCAGGGTCCCTCCAATATTGATCTTGTCGCCTGAAAACGATGAAGTCATACCTCCCACTGTTGCAGAACAACTGGAGCATCAGGGCAAGTCGCTAGGTCTAGATGTCCGAAGGCAGAACATTCGCGGCGCAATGCATACGGAGGTACCTACTAAGCCAGAAGGGAAGAAAGCGCTTGTGGAATTCATTATTAGAACCACCCACGATCCGCCACGGGGCTGAGATTTTCGGAGAAAACACCGCATGATTAATGATTCAATGTGGATCAAAAACGGGTACTGCCGAAAGCCGTGGAAGTGGCCTCCGAGTCGCCCGCTCGTGCTCAATTATGAATGCCCGAGACGATTGTCGTTAGGCTAGCGGAAGGCTGGTGCATAATGACCAGTTTCGTTTGTCAAATGCTAGCAAGATTGGCGACTTACTTGAATAGTGCAGCACAATTCCGCGGAGAAAGTCTGCAATCGACCTATGATTAGTGCGGATTTTGACCAACTTGTTACATACGGAGGCCTCCGATGGTATCTTATCAAAAGTGGATCTTCAGAATAATTTTTTGACCTGATAAAATGTGGGCTCTTCCCGTGCTGGAGATTTTGCGATCCGCCGAAGAGCAGGATGGAGGCGCCCCACGAGCAAGAAAAAGTTGTCAGATCGCAGGAAGCCGCCGTCAATGACACGGAGGTTGGGGCAAACGACCTCGCGAGATGGCATCCGGCAAAGTGGCAGAGCAATGTCACGATCGTGAGCTGTGTATGTCAACTGAATCTTGTAAAAAAAATATTGCCCTATATTCCGACACTGACTGATCCTAGTATATTGCCAATTTCAGCGACGGACTGCAAAACTCGCTTGCTAATCCTACTAATGTAATTTTCAAGAAACTTCTTGGCACTGGCTACTCGTCTGATATGAAAACTCGGATGAGCAATTCAGTTATAGTCGGGGCGATCCTGGGAGTTGTCGTGTTTGGTTTCACGTCGGACCTGTTCTCTCGACGAGGTGGCTTGCTTGTGACGTCTTCCTTGGTAACCATAGGCACGTTGATGTCGACTCTCGCTCTCCAGGTGCATCCATCGCATAACATGCTTTGGTTCATGGTTATCACTAGAGGTATAGCGGGATTTGGCGTGGGAGGCGAATACCCGCCGAGCGCCGCGGCAGGCCTGGAGGAATCTGATGAGGTGACCAAGAGATATCGCGGACCTCTATTTGTGTCGTTCACCACTTTGATGGCGACGCTTGCCGGTCCCATCTTGCAGATCATATACTTCATCTGCCTGGTAGCGAGCGGTAATAACGTGACCGTGGCGTATCATGCGATATACTCCATTGCGACATTAGTTCCTTTGTTTATTGTCGTGCTTCGTCTTCTTATGGTGGACTCTGCGTTATTCCACCAGTCAAACCTGAAGAAGCAAAGACGCTCGCCACGGCTGTACCTAGACCTGGTGCGCCGATACTGGTGGCGCATATTCACCACGTCCCTCGCCTTCTTTCTGTACGACTTCATCAATTTCCCAAACAGTATCATGTCGAGCACAATTATCTCGTCGCTGGTGAAGGATGGTGATATTCGCCAAACTGCCACTTGGCAAGTCATTCTCGCCGTTCTCCCGGTGCCAGGAGTCATGATCGGCGCCTGGCTCACAAATGCCATCGGCAGACGCAACACTGGAATCGCAGGATTTGCCGGCTACGTGGTGCTTGGATTCATTATTGGGGGAACGTACTCAAAGCTGTCAAAGCACATCGCGGCTTTTGTGGTCCTCTATGGCTTGTTACAAGCGTTCGGCCATATGGGCCCTGGGGCAACGATTGGGCTGATCTCGTCGGAAAGTTTCCCTACTGCTATCCGAGGAATGGGCTATGGAATCGCAACCGCGTTTGGGAGGACGGGGGCTGCTGTAGGGACTCAGTGCTTCACGCCCCTGGAAGACGCGGCCGGCACCAGTTCCACTTTCTACCTCGCTGGGGGCGTCGCTGTGCTTGGTATCATTGTTTATTGTTTCCTGCCCGAAAGCAGCAAAATGAACCTTGCTAAAGAAGATAGGGAACTGGAGGCATACTTGGCTCAGCATGGCTACGAGCTGGAGAATAATTCCTGAAAATTTTTACCTTTTCTGAGAGTCTCCTTGGGTCGTGATTGTAGTCGACGGACGAGGACGTGTGCTTGTGACAATCCGGCGGACTGTTCTGATTGTAAGGACCGTAGATGCCCTCACCAATGAGAGCAGGTCTTTCGAAGGCCTGGAATGAGAAACGATAGCGCGAATATGTCAATCGGGGCCTCGATGCTTGGCTCACTGATTCAAACATTTCTGAATTTCCCCGCAGCCAACGGGGCCGGAAGTTCATCTGGCCTTGTTTATCTTGATCCTTCGGTTGGACATTTAAAGTTCACTGGAAATGCCTTCCGGGGGGTTTCCTTGTCGCCCCATTCGTCGACAGCTTCCACTGCATATCTGGAAAATCCAACGTCGTGCCCACAGTGGATCCAAGGCACAAGGGGTAGATAACCAGCAATTGCCAATTTTGAGACCCTCGGCCCTATGCGGCAGGACCGGTGATGGAGCGACAGGGGGGACCGTGGTACGTGAAGTACAGCAAGGGGATGAAAATGTAACTCTAATTGCTCCAAATGACTGAAATTTGCTATCTTGGCTAGTTCGACGGCGCCTGCTTTATACAGGAAAAGTTTTCCGTATCTACCAGTAGATGGGCGACTGGTATTTTGGCGCTAATAGCACCGTACGCTTTCGGACGGCATGTTTTCGATAACAGGCCGAAGACCCATCTTTCCCGGGGTTGGAATGCAGTCTGTTGTTGGTCGATCACTCAATGCTAGATACCTGACGAGTCATGAATTCTGATCCAGGCTCGATCGCCGATGACGTTTCCTCCTACGGCCTGGTCATAACTTATGAGCACATGAGGCTGACGAAGTGGTACATGAAGGTAGAATATAGATCACATTCATTGGAAACATCTTCCAACTCCTGGATAGCCGATCATCAAGCCGGTCGGACCCGCAATAATGGGGCGAGAATGCATGGCAACAAACGTACTTGCGTTGGTTTAACCGCGACCCCAGAGACAAAATCTCCGAGAGACTGCATACCATGCACACGCCAAGTTGTCTTTGTCTTAGAGCTTATTGAATTGAAGCCAAAGCGAGCCACGATATAGGCACTATGCGTATACTGTTCTTGCTGGGCCTTATGGGCCTAGCTACTGGGACAGTATTGGAAGATTGTACGTGTTCGTATACTATCACCGTGACGAAGACGAAGACGAAGACTTTAACTGTTGCTCCGACTGCACCTGGTAAGTAAACTGGAAGAGAGGCTTCTTCGACACGTCTAATATCTGCTAGGGCCTACTGAGGTGGCTACTACTTCTCCGACTTCAACAGGCAAGTCGATTGAAAGCCTGCCTTTTTTTGATATAACTAACACCTTCTAGAACCCAGCGAGGTCGTTACTACTTCTACGACTTTACCTGGTAGGTAAACAGAAAGATTGCCTTTGGCGTAGCTAATACCTTCTAGGACCCATCGAGGTCGGGACTACTACGACTTTACCCAGCGAGGTCGTTACTACTTCTACGACTTTACCTGGTAAGTTAACAGAAAGATTGCCTCTAGCGCAGCTAATACCTTCTAGGACCCATCGAGGTCGGGACTACTACGACTTTACCCAGCGAGGTTGTCACTACTTCTACGACGTTACCTGGTAAGTAGACAGAAAGATTGCCTTTGGCGCAGCTAATATCTTCTAGGACCTAGCGAGGTTGTTACTTCTACGACTTCACCCAGCGAGGTCACTACTTCTACGACTTTACCCGGTAGGTAAACAGAAAGATTGCCTTTGGCGTAGCTAATACCTTCTAGGACTCAGCGAGGTCGGTACGACTTCTACGACTTTACCCAGCGATGTCGATACTACTTCTACGACTTCACCCAGCGAGGTTATCACTACTTCTACGACTTTACCCGGTAGGTAAAAAGAAAGATTGCCTTTGGCGCAGCTAACATCTCCTAGGACCCAACGAGGTTGTCACTACTTCTACGACTTCACCAGGTAAGTAGACAGAAAGACTGCATCTTTGACATGGCTAATATCTCCTAGGAACCACTGAGCTCATCACTACTTCTACAACTTCGCCAGGTAAGTAAACAGGAAGACTGCCGTTGGCGCAGCTAACATCTCCTAGGACCTACCGGAGTTACTAGTGTTGATCCGACCGTGCCAGGTAACGAAACAGATAGCAGCATCTTTGACATGGCTAATGTCTCCTAGGAACTACTGAGGTCGTTACTACTTCTACAACTTCGCCAAGTAAGTAAACAAAAAGACTGCCTTTGGCAGCAGCTGACATCTCCTAGGACCCAGCGAAGTTGTTACTACTTCTCCGACTTCACCAGGTAGGTAGACAGGACGCCTGTCTCTATCAACACAGCTAACATCTTCCAGGGCCTACTGGGGTTACTAGTATTGATCCGACCGTGCCAGGTAACTAAATTCGAAGACCGTCTCTTTAACACTGCTAATATTTCCCAGGACCCAGTGAAGTCGTTACTACTTCTACGACTTTACCAGGTAGGTAAACGGAAAGACTGCCCTTGGCGCAGCTAATATCTTCTAGGACCCAGCGAAGTTGTTACTACTTCTCCGACATCACCAGGTAGATAGACAGGAATCCTGTCTCCACCAACACAGCTAATATCTTCCAGGGCTTACCGGGGTTACTACTGTGGATCCGACCGTGCCAGGTAACTAAACTCGAAGACTGTCTCTTCGAAATAGCTAATGTCCCCTAGGAACTACTGAGGTCGTTACTACTTCTACGACTTTACCAGGTAAGTAAACAGCAAGATTGCCCATCTTTAACAAATCTAATACCTTCTAGGACCCGCTGAGGTTGTTACTACTTCGACTTCACCCGGTAAATAAACAGAAAGGCTGTCTGCTTTGGCGCAGCTAATACCTTATAGGACCTAACAACGTCGTTACTCCTTCTCCAACTTCACCTGGTAGGGAAAACGGAAGACTGCTTTCTCTGACACAGCTAACACCTTTCTAGGGCCCAGCGAGGTCGTCACTATTTCCCCAACTACACCTGGTAAATAAAATAAAACCAGAACCGTCTTTGGCATAGCTAAATATCATCTAGGACCCAGCGAGGTTGTTACAATCTCCCCGACATTACCTGGTAGGTGGACTGAAGACTGCGCTCTTTGACACAGCTAACATCTCCTAGGACCCAGCGAGGTTCTTACTATTTCTCCGACCTTACCCGGTAGGTAGACTGAAGACTGCGGTTCTTGACACAACTAACATCTTCTAGGGCCCAGTGAGGTCGTTACAATCTCTCCGACCTTACCTGGTAAATAAAAAAAGTCTACTTCCTTCAATCTAGCTAACTATCTTTCTAGGACCTAGCGAGGTTGTTACCACTTCTCCAACTTCACCTGGTAGGTAGACTGAAAACTGCGGTCTTTGACACAACTAACATCTTCTAGGACCCAGCGAGATCGTTACTATTTCTCCAACTACGCCTGGTAAATCAACCAAAACCCTACCTTATCAACATAGCTAAATATCTTTCAGGAACCACTGAAGTTGTTACTACTTCTCCCACTTCGCCCGGCAAGTAAATTCGAAAGCCTGACGTTTTTGAAAATTACTAATACCTTCTAGGACCTACTGGGATCGTTTCAATCTCTCCGACTTCACCTTGTAAGTGAACTTAAAAGCCTGCCTTCTTTGACATAGCTAAATATCCTTTAGGCCCTACCGAGGTTGTTACGACTTCTCCGACTTCCCCTGGTAAGTATATGGAAAGCCTGCCTTCTTTGGCGAAGCTAATATCTTATAGGACCAGAGCCTGGGGATGGCGATTCCTCTACCCTGATCGTCTGCAAGAACCCCTCCAAAGGCCAATATTTAACTGTCACAGCTGCCCTAGCTGCCATTCCCGATAATGGCAGACCGTACACAATCTACATCAAATCCGGAATATACGAAGAGCAAATCACCATATCGCGAAAAGGCAGAGTGGTCCTCCGCGGAGAGACCTCGTTCAAGAACGATTTCACGAAGAATACTGTCACGATTCAGTACTCTGATGCGGCTACCACATCCTCAAGTGACAAAGAAAAGACCGGAGTCATCACTGTCGAAGATACCGGTGGAGAAACGGTGGTTGCGCTGTACAACATCAACTTCAAAAACACATCTCCCCGAAGAGACAACACCGAAGGACTAGCTGCGGATTTTGACGGTCTCGTAGCGGCCTACGGCTGTTCCTTCATTGGGTATCACCATACGCTTTTCGCCAAAAAAGGCAGCCTGGTGTTGTCGAACTCATACGTGGAAGGCTCCGGCGACTTTATCTGGGGATACGCGACGCTATTCGCGCACCAGTCTTGGATCGCTGTAAATACCCCCGGGCACTCTATCGCCGAGCAAGGACGTTCCTCGTCCGCCGCCAAAGGAGGTTTCGTCTTCGATACGAGCTTGGTGTCACGCACGGATTCCTGCGGGAACTCCCATGATACCTTCTTGGGAAGACCGCTCAACCAGTACAGTCTGGTCGTCTACATGAACTCCTTCCTGGATAGTAACATCGATCCGGCGGGCTGGAGTGGGTGGTCCACCAGCTCCCCACAGACTGCCCATGTCCTCTTCGGCGAGTACAACAACTCTGGGCCCGGGAGCTCGCTGAGCGCGCGGGCGTCCTTTGCAACAAAGCTCTCAAAGAGGCAGGCCGCAGCGTACTCTCTATCCGAGTGGATCAGCGATACTTCATGGCTTGATATGGCCGCTTATAACTACAAGCCATCCTATGATCTCGCTGGAGGGGACTTGCCGGCCCCAGAAGGCGAGTCGGGTGGCTCGGGCCCGGGTCCTGGCTCGGGTTCGGGCTCTGGCTCTGGCCCTGGTGGAAACGGTGGAGGTTCGTCTGGCAATGGTGGCGGTAGTGGACCTGGGGGGCCCTGGCAGTGGCGGTGGTTCATCTGGCAGTGGTAGTGGATCTGGGAGCTCTGGAGACGGTGGAGGTTCATCTGGCGGTGGCGGCTCAGGGCCCCCTGGAGATGGAACCGATGTGCCCCCAACGGAGCACTCGTTGTGTCCCCGACAACCATTGCGAATACGAAGACCTACAAGACCATCCAGGATGCACTTGATCATTTGCCCTCGGGCCACGGCAACGTCACGGTCTTCATCTATCCTGGCACATACAAGGAGAAGCTTGTCATTGACTATTCCAGAACAATCATCCTGATTGGGTATACGAAGTCCAAGGAGGAATACTCCAAGAACCAAGTTACAATCCGGAGCGACTCGACAGCTTCCTCCGATAACCACGAAGCGCTCGGTTCCAGCGCTACTATCCTTGTCAAAAGCGGCCACCTGCGAGCTTCCAATATCAACATAGTGAACAAGAGATCAGGGACAAAGAACCGGGGGGCTGTGGCTCTGGCAATCAATGAGTCGGCTCGTGCCAGTCTTTACGATTGTCAGACGATCAGCGGCCAGATCAGCATACTTGTTGACGGCAATCTCTTTGTCTCGAACAGCTACATCGAAGGTAGTGGAAATCCAATCTATGGGAGCGGCCCCGGAAAACTCGTGTGCTCTACGATCTCACTCGATGGGAGCGGGCGGTACAACACGGTAGATGAACGTGAACTACGATCTATGCTGGGAAACCTCGTGCTGGATCAAGTCACTTTCAGATACCCAAGAAGCTTCGCCCCGGCGGGTCGGATCCTGGCCTTGGATCGTTGTCCAGCGTGTCTTTGGGGAAGCCTGAAGCCAGGAACACGCGTGCTACTTTGAAATACTACAGGAGTTGAGCTGGGGCCATCCACAGGTGGAATTTTATCAACAAATCGCATGAGATTGTTGATAATGTGTTCTGATAATGTGTTCTGATAATGTGTTCTGATGATCTATACGGCGTTCTTGGGGGGGGTTTCGACCGTTTTAATTATGGACGACTGTTTAATCGTGGCACTAGTATATTCCAGATTGTTAAACTACGATCCTTCTAGCTCAGGCAAGTTTGAACAAGCACTAGTATCATTCAGTTATCAAGTTATTAGTTAAGACGCATTATTCCTAAACATAGTATATTGTACATAAGGTCTACATGACAGGAAGGAGGGCCTTTCCTAAGAGAGGCATTGAGCTATTAACGCCGAACGGCCTTAACCACAGACCTCCCAGAGTCGGGTAATTCAACAGTCCGATTTGACTCGAGGTCCAGCTCCAAGCGCGTCCTTAATAGACCTCGTCAAAAACATTTCGAGGGCCAGTATCTCCCGCCCTCCGCCCGGCCCTCGCGGGCGGAGGGCGGGTTCTTGCCTGCCCTCGCCCGGCCCTCAGCCCTCAGAGGGCCGCTCGCGGGCGGCCCTTATCCGCCCTCATTTGCATAAAAAAAAGTTGGCTATTCCTCATTTAGATGTATAATTCTGCTGATTCATTCTATTTAATTACTGTTTTTTAAGCCTGTTCCTGTTTATAGTTTATTCTCCATGGTATCACTATTTAAGTCTTATGAAATTATAAGAAATTTAGTTGTATTGTAATAAAGCATAGTAGGTAATGATTATATTACAGGTTTTGAATCTCCAAAAGTAAATGGTAGAGGGTGAATAGAAAGGAGATGATTTTTGAATATATTAGTTCAATATGGTTGGGTTAGATATATATATTTACAACGTCATGTTGGTAGGAATAACAAGAACATTAAACATATCTCATAAATTCTTGATTCTTCACCAAATATCATATAATTCTTCTTTATAAGGTGAGCCCCCCGATAAAGTCTAATCATACTATATTTACTAATAGAAGAGCCCCCATAATAATCTTTGAACTAAAAGCATCACTAGATTTGAGGGGATACACAAGTCAGCGAAAAACCGAGGGCGGATTGGTGATTCGAGGGCGGCCCGCATGTTTTCGAGGGCCGTTTGGGGGCCGCTCGAGGGCCGCTCGAGGGCGGCCCGCACATTTCGAGGGCTGGTTGAGGGCCGCCCGCATATTTTGAGGGCCGATTTGAGGGCCGCCCTCAATCAGCCCTCAATAAATAACCAATCATAGGGAGATTAATAAGTTAAAGTGGGTCAATAGTTGATGTGTTCGATAATAGTCAAGCTATATTGGAAAGCTACTCAAGCTAGTCAATAATTCTATTTACCAGAGCCTATGGGCTTTCTTAGTAGGTATCTTCTCCAGAAACCAGTCGCTTTTCCCTTTTCAAATCATGCTTTACTAGCGATCATCTGATTAACAATGTCCCAAATGTCCCAGTTCTCAGATATCTATTCTTCATCAGTATATGATGGTGATCCAGTTGATGCTCTTCTCTCTTTTTCGAATGATCAATTCCCAACGCCTGATATTTCTGGAAGTCAGCACACACTTGAATCTGCATCAAATCCCGATTTTCTCACTCCAATTACTCCACCCTTGATTCCTTCTTCACTTCAGCGTGTTGGTCCTGGTCGATCACCAGCATTCATCCTATACTCCGAAATGTCAAAGGATGACTTCGTCGCTTGGTGGTTGGAGACTGAGTTTGGGAAGAGGAAAAGACTTAATTGGGGTGGTAACCGTACAGCGGCATGCTGGGAACAATTTGATCAAGTTGCCAACGCAAAAACTGGTAAACCAGGGGTAAAGTGTCGCCAATGCCAGAAAGTCCTTGATCATCCAGCAAGTGGGCGGTATGGAACAACTGCCCTTAATCGGCACTTAGCTGGTCCAACCTGTCGCAAATCTACTAGCCAGAAGGCTAATATCAAGGGATTACTCGCAAATGCAGTATGTATCACTTAGGACATATAGTCTAATGTTTTACTAATCATTCTCTTTTATAATAGGCACAGAACACATCAAATATAACAAAAGTCTTTACGCAAGAAGCATGGGAGCAGAAGCTTCTACAATTGATCACCTTATCACGTCTTCCCTTCCAATTCATTGAACATCCAGAGTTCCGTGACGTTATTACCTTTGCCCGACTTGCCCCTACACAACCCCATATCCCTTCAGCAAAAACAATACGATCTCGGCTACAAGAGTACGTCCAAAAGCAGCAACAATCTATCCTTCAGAAGCTTCCTCCAAACGCAAAACTTTCACTAGCACTAGATTGCTGGACATCTCCCTTTCGACAGGCTTTTATGGCTGTTACTGGCTACTTCCTAGACCAACACTGGCAATATCAAGAGGTGCTTCTTGGATTTGAACCTTTATCTGGATCCCATTCTGGTGTGAATCTAAGTGATGTGGTTTTAAAGCTTCTCCGACAGCATAAAATCGCAGATCGAGTACTTGCCGTGACAACTGACAATGCATCAAACAATAACACGTTAATGTCAAGTATACAAGAGTCATTACAGTCACTTGAGCTGAATAATGGTTCTACAATCGTTCGAGTTCCTTGCATTGCCCATGTGATTCAGCTTAGCTTGAATGATCTTCTTGGGAAGTTAAAGGCAATTCCAAAGAATGAAAATGTGGAGATGGATTGGTCTGACGAACGATTCCGTTCTCTTCGTGTAAGGCAACAAAAAAGAGAAATTGTTGATACACTTAACAAGGTATGCCCCTACTTTCTTACCTTATTAACAATACTAACTCTTTTATGATTATATAGGTCCGAAACCTTGCTATCTACATCAACGCAAGCCCGCAACGGCGCGAGTCATTCTACAACCTTCAGAAGGAAGAACCAAGGCTTATTCCTATCCAGGATGTTCGAACTCGCTGGAATTCAACGTTTTTGATGCTCCGACGTGCTAAACGGCTTCAATCAACCTTTGATGACTTTTGTTTCGCAGTATGATCAGGACCACTTTGCATTGAGTCAAGAGGAGTGGCGACAAATTGAGTATCTTCTCTGGATAACCCAGCCTTTCTTCAAATTCACCACTCTTCTTTCTAAGACTAAGGATGTTAGTATTCATCTAGTCTTTAGCATCTACAACAAGCTCTTCAATCATCTTGAAAGGTCAATGAGTGCGTTAAGACGGAAAAAGGTTGCTTGGAAGCAGCTTATGCTTTCTTCTCTCGAGGCCGCAAAGAGAAAGCTTTCAACTTATTATGGTATGACGGATACAATTGATGGCAATCTCTATGCCATTGGCACGATACTTTCACCGCAACAAAAGCTTCAATTCTTTGAAGGAAAGGACTGGGATGATCCAGATAACAACTGGCGTGCAATCTACCGAGCAAGTCTTGAGGATTACTTTCAATCCTATAAACGACACCATGCCGATACACAATCAATATCTAAAGCTCAATCACCTACAGTCGCTATCTCAGAGCTTGAGATGGAGTGTGGAGCGGAAGAGTCCCAGCCTTTAGCATCTACTGAATTTGATGAGCTTAAGGAGTATCTTGATAGCGGTAAGTTAATAATATCTCACTTATAAAGTCTTTACTAACGTATATTCTAGGCATTGTACGAACTCCTGTCTGTATGTTCTGGAAAGATCACCAGCATCAATTTCCAGCGCTTGCAAACCTTGCACGCGACGTGCTTTCGATTCCTGCAACAGGGGCAGGTGTAGAGCGCCTCTTTAACTCTGCCCGGGATGTCTGTCACTACCGGAGAGGCTCGCTAAAGCCATCAACAATTCAAGATCTGATGATGTTCATGTGTACATCAAAGTTTGAGATTGAAGAAGGTCAACGAGCTCTAATCAACGAATATCTCTTACATGAAGAGATACAGGCCAACCAGGAGGCGAAAGATCTAAATACTCCATACCTTGAGCCAATTAGCGATAACGAAGAGATTGATGATGCAGGATTAGTTATTGATACTACACAGATTGCAGTCATCACAGCTCAATCGCAACAACAACAACCCTCGTCAACAGGGCCAGAAAATGGAGAGCATGAAGAAGAGGGCGAGCCTGACTTACCAAACACACAACTTCGGCATTCAGGAAGGGTTCGAAAGCGCTCAAGGTTTTTAGAAGGGTATGAGAGTTGATTTATAGTATCTAGCCCTAGAAATAGTATGAAATAACATGAATTGAAGCAATTATTTGATATTTTCAACACGCTTTCCCTAATCATGATAATTTATTCTAAAGGACCTAGCTGTATATCAAATACCTAAAATTACAGTCAAAACTAGCATAATTTATGCAACCACAGAGCTTTCTATGTTTGTCATGTTTGTCGGCCCTCGAAATATTCCGAGGGCCGCCCTCTGAGGGCAGGGTAGAGACCTACCCGACCCGCGGGCAGGAAGAGCCTGCCCTCCGCCCGCAAAAGTGCGGGTCCGTGGGCGGCCCTCAGAGGGCGGCTCGCGGGCGGTTCCGAGGTCTAGTCCTTAAATTGTCAAGCGCCGGATACGCCAGTCGCCATCTCGCACCGCTGCCTAGGTCGTGTAGCGTGCGGTAACTGGCAATGACTCACCCCGTTATCCTCTTGTGTAGAATATACGACCGCTAGCGGGACTCGGATTGATCGTGCTATTCCACATGCATGACGGTTCCTCATCGAGGGTTGGCCCCAGGAATCCACGAAGGCGTGGAAATAAGGTGTTGGAGCATGCAGGGAGAAAGGGGTCTGTAATGTACGGTATGAATTGGTAAAATATGTAACTCTGAAAGTTCTAAAATGACAGGCACCGCATATTTATACGGTGAGTTCCTTACATAAGAAAAGTAATGCACATATGCCAAGAAATGAATAAGCGGTAATACGGTGGTAATGGCACCGTGTGTTCCGACAGTTTTCGATCTCGTTTCTGATTTGAGATATTGAGGGAGCGACTTTAACCATGCCTGGGTCCGATAATAAGGCCTGTTTAGCCATTTCATCCGAATTTTCGGGGTTCAAATATTCCCAGATATCATATGGAATCGTGCGCTCTTGCAATGCATTGATCCATCCTGTCCAATAGGAGCTGTTGAGTAGTTTAAGGTTACTACCAACCGAGAGCTGTTCCTTCCATTCATCCATCACGATATAACAGCCAAAAAACGAATTTTCTCCTGTTCAAATCTCCGAATAGCACTGTTTCGTCGTGTTTATCGAGGCGTAGGGGGTGGGGGATGTGTGCCGGGAATTCCGACCACTCCGTGAAAAATTTTCCCACTCAAATTTCCCTCAATTTCCTCTATTTCAACGACAGATTGGGGTGCCAATTTGGTTCGAATAGCCTCCGAATAGCTTCCGAATAACCTCAATATGGCTTTTCCGGGCTCATAACTGTTGGAGCATGCAGGGAGAAAGGGGTCTGTAATGTACGGTATGAATTGGTAAAATATGTAACTCTGAAAGTTCTAAAATGACAGGCACCGCATATTTATACGGTGAGTTCCTTACATAAGAAAAGTAATGCACATATGCCAAGAAATGAATAAGCGGTAATACGGTGGTAATGGCACCGTGTGTTCCGACAAAAACGCACCGGAAGGCAGTGCAGCGTCGAGAAAAGATGCAATGGTTGAATATACTCTACTCAGGGAAGAGTATCAATTTTGGAAGGAGAGGAGAGCCCAATACCTCAATCAGAGGAAAGGCCTCGCGTTTATCTCCACATTCATATACAATTCGCTCCCGAAACAGTATCAATATATTGTTCGACAAGGGAAGGATCTTCGAAAGGTTATCCAAGATTTGGACCAGCGGTTCAATCCTACCAAGGACCCCTCGTATATCACGAGATTGCGCACCGATTGGATCAAACATCTCGACTCAATTAATCGCAACACATCGATCGAAGCGTGGTGTAATAAGACGTTGGAGCTTCAAACCGAACTCGATTATGCGAAGGAGGAAACGTATTCGAAGGAGTTATATCGGAAGCTTCTCGAAAATATCCTTCCAATCAACGAGCTCCAATGGTTCCATGCAACCATGTACGAACAGCTATTGATTGAGAGGAGAGATATCCCTACACAAGAGGTTCTTCGAAAGCTGGAACGTGAATGGTCGCTCCGAATCAAATCAAAAAAGGAGGTCCCGAAAGGCGCATTTTCGACGTTTCAGGGAACTCAAGAGGAGAAACCCGTCACTCAAGAGGAAAACTCCGCTTCGTACGCCAATCAAAGGTGTCCCTGCCTAGCAAACAACTCCAAGTGGGGCCATAAACCCTGGAAATGCTATATTCTGAACCCAGATATAGTACCGGAGGGATGGAAGCCACCTAAACAGGCATCGAAACGGGCCCGAGATGCGATGAATTCGAAACCGTCGAGTTATCGTGATTGGTTGAGTGAACAGATCAAACAATACAACTCGAAACACAACTCAAATTTGAACCAATCACAGCCCTCACAGGAGGCAAACAGCTCAAACTCAACAGTTCGCACCGATTCCTTCTCCTTACAGGGTGCATTTGCAACCAAATCGAGTGGTCAAACGTTCAATTTGAACGTAGCGAGCGTAGATAATGGCGTCAATACGTCAAACTGGTGGATTTTAGACTGTGGCAGTGACTGTCACGTCACCAACGACGCATCCCGATTCATTGATTTTACACCAATTCGAGGGAAATTAGGCACCGGTGACCACTATACTGAATACGAAGGGATTGGAACAGCCAAGATCTATCCCATCGATCCAGATAATGGTTTACCGCACGACATAACTTTGAAGGAAGTTATATATGCACCAAATTTCCATTTGAATTTGATTTCCGAGAGTCGACTGCGTAAAGGCGGAGTGTGTCACGATGGCATGAACAACGCTGTTTCCAACCAGTTAACAGGGAAAATCCTATAGAATCTCACGCTCAAGGCAGGATTATGGACCTTCGAACCTGGTCCGATATCCTATCATGAGAAATTGAACCAGAAACTCACATTCAATACGCGACGAGGGCCGATTGACTCTAGAAACGAGCATAAATCGACGACAACGTACGATATATAGCACAAGCGACTAGGCCATGTTGGAAAACGTCGTATCGAAATGGCCTCGCAGTTGAATAAAGGCATGGAAATCTCGTATTCAAAATTGGATCGAACCAACGAGATATGTGAAACGTGCCTAGAAAAGGAGTCGAATAAGCAAATTTCGCGACGACCAATTACACAGAGATATGGTCCATTTGGAAGGCTATTTTTCGACGTGGTGTATATGCATCAATATGGAAGGAAGGCACGATATTTCGCGCACTTCTATCTCGATGGAATCCGGTTTCATGTGGTGTATATTATGGAATCCCTGCACCAAATAAAAGGGATATTTCTCACAGCCATCAGGTTTATCGAGAGATGGCTAAACCTCAAGATTTTGGTCGTTTTTTCCGATAACGAGACCTCAATCGACCGTGAAACAGAAGCACAGATCTCCCAAATAGGCATCAAATGGGAAAGATCTCCACCTTACCACCCAGATATGAATGGTCTATCTGAGAGATCTGGGGGGGGTGATCACCACTATGGCACGTGGATTACTGCTTGGAGCAGGTTTACCAAATTATCTGTGGCCATATACAGTCAAAACAGCTGTTTATCTGTTGAACAGAATTCCAACATGGAAAGATGGAAGTTGGATCGTTCCACTTAGTGAAGTTTTCAAACGAATCAACCAATCAACTCGTAGAGAAGTTGATACGAAAGTGGATATAAGCAACCTCCGAATCTATAGCTGTGCGGCATACGCTCGGGTCCAAAATATACCGAATCTGGATAAAATGGCACCGAGGGCGAAACTGGGATATTTGGTAGGATATATGGCATCAAATGTGTGGGAAATTTGGTTCCCAGACAACGACAAGGTGATACACGTAAGAGATGCAGTGTTTATTGAGTCGAGGCGTTATAAAAATGACGCTAAACCGCGAGTTCCGGAGGCAGAGATCCCTACTAACGCTTAAATTATATCTGAAATGGATGCTATATTAGCGCACCATATAGAGATGGAGGCGTGGGGACTTACACCAACCTTGGAATCAATCGATCAGAACACGTAATTCGGCACCGTAACCGACTCAAATCTTACCACTATCGATCTATTATCTCTCCAAAAACCGATCGAGATGGAACCACGTGATGTTGAACCACCAGGAACACAACCGTCGGAGGTGCACGATAGAAGGGATGTAGGAGAAAAAACTCCCGAACCACACACTCAACTTCCAACTCCTACTGCCACACCGCTTCCAAATTTGACGGAACCTACCTCACCGCCTACCTCTGAACCAATCGAAGTCGATGAAACTCCAAATTTGGAGGAGATAGAGGAGGAAAACACACTAAATTTAGTGGAGTTAGAGGTAGAAACAGGCACGAATCGAGTCGAATCGGAGGTTGAAACCATATCGAATAGAGTGGAATCTGAACCGGAGGAAGGAGATGCGCTCACACGTGCACCCAACGATATCAATGGTGATGTCGATGAATCAAATATCCTCCAAACGACACGAACACGTCGACCACGAATTGATCCCGATTTCCAGAGTTTTTACTCTAAATTTCATCTCCAAGAGGAAGAGGAGGATCGAGAAATACGTCGTGCATATACGACAGCTTTCAATATTGGCAAAACGATGCCAAATCGACTCCACAGTAACGATTTACCACCACCTCCGAAGTCGTGGAAAGATCTGAGAACACATCCGTATAGAGAGATGTTCTATACTGCTGCTCGAATAGAGATTGAAGCTTTGAAATCCAAAGGCACGTTTGATGTTGTAGATAAACCGGTTGACGTCAGTAAACAGGTTTTACCATTATTATGGGTTTTCATATACAAACTCGATGCGAATAGATATCTAATCAAGGCTAAGGCCCGAATCTGTATGCATAGAGACCTCCAAACTTTGACAGGGAAGAAGAAATATACAGCAACGCTAGCAGCGAAAACAGGCCGTTTAATATTCGCATTAGCAGCAGCCTTCGATCTGGATACACATCAACTTGATGCAGTCAATACATTTCTTAATAGTATGCTACACGATGAGATTTACACCCGAATGCCTCCTAGATTCCAACAGATCGGAAAGGCATAGAAGCTCAAACGAGCGTTATATAACCTCCGAAAATCTCCACGATTATAGCAAAAAGAAGCCTCTCGTATGCTCGAAAAACTAGGTTTCAAACCAGTTCCGGAGGACCCATGTTTATTTGTCGGAGATAGTATCATTATCTTCTTCTATGTCGACGATATCATTATCGTTAGCCTACGAACCGCTGCCAAACGCGTCGATAAGCTGTGTAACGATATTCAACGCTACTGGCAAGTTCGAGATATAGAAGAGGCTAAATAGTTTCTCGGAATTCGCATATTGCGAGATAGAGAGAAAAAGAAGCTTTGGTTGTACCAAGATGCATATGTGTCGCATATGGCACATAAATTCCATCGAATTGATCAACATAAGACTACTACTCCTCTACCATCGGGAGAAATTCTTATGCCATCCGACAGGGAAGCTACAGCCTCCCAAATCAAGGAAATACAGCAAAAAATTAGATCAATTCAATATCCAGCGAACCAGACCCGACCAGATATCGCAATTCATGCGTCAAAACTAGCCCAATTCGCTGCAAATCCGAGTCAAAGGCATCTCGAATCAGTCGATCGAGTTATATCATATCTGTACCAGATACGCTTTCATGCTATTGAATATAGCCCACGAAATCAACAGGAATTCGACACCGATTCGATACTGAATTCCTCCTTTGTCATCGCCGCCGATGCATCGTTTGCAGATAACCACGATACCAAGTCGTCGTATGGATATATATGCAAGGTGTACGGAGGAGCCGTTGATTGGAAATCGTCGAAGCAACGTTCAGTGTCAACATCGACAACAGAAGCTGAATTTCGTGCGTTGCTAGAAGTGGGAAAAATTCTAATTTGGTAGAAGCGCATGCTCAAAGCTATTAGCTTTGAATTATCTCATCCTACCCCGATTCTGTGCGATAATGCACAAACAGTTCGACTGCTTACCAGCGAAAATCCTGGAATTGATACCAAATTGAAGCACGTCAACGTGGCTAAAAATTGGTTATACGAACGCATTCAACGTAGAGATATTGAACTCAAATGGATCCCAACCAGTCAAATGCCTGCCGATGGTTTGACCAAGATCCTCCCACGAACCAAATTCGAAGAAAGTGTTACGGACCCACTTCGGTTGAAGAAAATAAGTCAACCACGACCAACCGATCTGTCAAGATTGACACACACGTGACAAGGGAGCCAGGTATGGCAGCCGACCAATTGGCATGAAGGAGCCAGGAACAGCTGTCTAAGGCAGCAAGGCAACAGTGGCTCATCAGCGATGTGCACTGCACATCAGCGATGCGCGGAGCGCATCAGCGATGTGTCCCGAACACATCAGTGACAGGAAGGACTGGATATATAAGGACACTCACTTGGCACCATGTATTTAGTTCTTCGCGATCAATCTCTTCTTGATTCTACATCATTGTTACTTAGGAACCACAAGATTGGAATACGACAACGGTTCATTGTTCATACTTGTCTCGAATCCAAACCTAACGACGAAGGGGAGATCCATAAGAACCTGACCTCGTCGGCGCCCTCAGCAGCTCCACGTTTACTAAGCAAGACCTCTAAGGACTTGAGCATCTAAGGCCTGTTGCCGTGTGTGATCGGTAGGCATTGCAATAGAGTGACGAGACACCCTTGGCGTGCAGAGTGACCAAGAGAAGTATCACCCTTTGAGGACCCACTCACCGAGACTCGCTAGGTAGTGCGTAACAGAAAGCCGTCGAAAACTTGGGATGGAAGATATACGGCACTTGATAGAGCCGTATGGAGAGGGAAAAACTATGGTTTAATCCCATCTCAGTAAGGTCACATGACCCATTAAATATGGTGTCAGGCCTGCTAGTTCAACCTAGCGAACGCGCAGCCCTGGGGGGGTGTGTCGGAACACACGGTGCCATTACCACCGTATTACCGCTTATTCATTTCTTGGCATATGTGCATTACTTTTCTTATGTAAGGAACTCACCGTATAAATATGCGGTGCCTGTCATTTTAGAACTTTCAGAGTTACATATTTTACCAATTCATACCGTACATTACAGACCCCTTTCTCCCTGCATGCTCCAACATAAGGCCCCGCCACATTAGCAGCCCCACACCTTATGCAAGGCCCGGCCAGAGTGAATTCAATCCAGGACATTGCAACACCCCTCTCCCGTATGGTCCGAATTTCCCCATTCTCATAGCCTGACAATGGAAGTGGCAGCTGCAATTGCGGCTTGGGCCTGGACGTCGGCCTGTCAGAGTTTCAGTCTCCACCACCCTTGGTGGCACGGGCTATGTCCGCGATCGGTCGAACTTCATGATCTTGGGCCTCGATTGTCCGCTGGGGCCCGGGTGTATCTTCCGAACTCAACCGAGTTCCCTGTCCTGAGTGCGCGATGGTCGGCTCTGAAAGCGCCCAGCCCCAGTGCAGTGGTTCTACCTGGTACGGAGGAAGACGTGGCCGAGATAGTATGATTCCATCCCCCTCGATACATCCCGCATCTTTCCATTGACCGTGCAGGTGAAATACGCCAATGAGAAGCATCTGCCCTTTTTGACATATAATGGTGCCCACGGGGCGTTGACAAGTCTGGGGCAGATGTCACATGGCATCGAAATCAATCTCGCACAGTTGAACGAGGTGGAAATCGCGGAAGAGGGGAGAACTGCCACGGTTGGGGGTGGAGCTTTATCCAAAACGGTGATTGACAAATTATGGCAATCCGGGAAACAGACAGGTATGTTCCAACCAGCATACGTGCAGGGATGTCTAGGGTATGGGCTTATACGGAGCACAGTGACTGGGACTTGCGAATGCGTTTCGTATCTCGGGCCTGGCCTTGGAGGTGGCCATGGCTGGCTGCAGGGCTATCATGGCTTGATTGCGGACCAGTTCGTGTCAATGAATGTCGTCCTCGCAGACGGGAGCCTGGAGAAGATCGACGCGTCGTCAGATCTCTGGTGGGCAATGAATGGCGCCGGTCATAATTTTGGTATAGTGACATCCGTCGAAACCACGATTTACGATATTGAACATCATGACTGGGCGATTGAGACGTTGATCTTTTCCGGAGATAAGGTAGAAGCAGTTTACCAGGCGGCGAATGATCATATTCTCAAGAACGGCACGCAACCCTCTGATGTGATCAACTGGTCGTACTGGTTGAATGTCCCCCAGATCGATCCACATAACGTGAGTCCAGATCTGAGTCAGCCGCCATGAGACCATCGCTAACTTGTGACAGCCTGTCATCATATTCTACATCATCCAAGAGGGCGTCAAAACGGTCAATCCAGCATACAAAGAGCCTTTCTATGGACTGGGGCCACTTTCTGCAGAGCCCAGCCGCGGCAGCTATACCGACCTGGCCGCTTGGACTGGGATTGACATCGCCGCAATGCCGTGTCAAAAGCTGGGGCATGCCAACCCACGCTTTCCGATCTATTTGGAATCCTATAACATTGAAGCTCAGCGAAGGGTTTATGACGTATTCGCCGATGCCGTTCGTGGGTCATCCCCTTTCAATAATTCGATGTTCCAGTTTGAGGGATATCCTACGCAGGGCGTTGGAACTCGGAGCGAAAGCGCCTTTGCATTTCGAAATAGCCATCTTCTTGTGGCCCCATTGATCAATTACCTTCCGGATGGCTCCAAGCGGGACCGTGAGGCCGCTGATCTGGGCCATCATTTGCGAGACATACTTCACAAAGCGACTGGGCAAGAACAGCTACATGCATATGTCAACTACGCTTATGGCAGTGAGACTTCTGAACAGCTGTATGGTGAGGAGAAATGGAGACAGGACAAATTGCTGCACTTGAAGCGGAAATATGACCCAGAGGGGAAGTTTAGCTACTATGCGCCAATTGCACAGATTTAGGGGGGAAGCCTGCAAGCGCTGAAGTATAAATTTCCAAGGTTTGACAAGAATCTCAATCTTGCTAGTATCGACACGCAGAAGGACCATGGTTCGCGCCCGCTGATCACGGATTTATAGCGACCATTGTCTATTTATAACGTAGCATCTGATAAGAAATTTCAATACTCGTTTCCAGCCCATCCAGCTCCCAATGGTTTTGGAAGAACTAATAATAATAATAGTAATATACTATCGAATTAGCCTAATGATCTTGTAATGGTTTGAAATCAATTTGTCATGCCCTTCAGTTGATATCGATGTGTCGAAATCGGCCTTGTTGCCTGGAAAGTTGCCATCAACAAGGGACCACTTTGAATGGCCCCAATCCTAGAGCCTTTGGACAATTCGAACCCAAATCAGTTCAATTAATCAGGACAAAAACAAAAACTTCACATACGACAGTCAGGATTCCCATGTGGTCACCCACCATAGTACTAACTGACCGGCGTGTGGCTTAAGTACGGCTGAGCGGACGGGAAGCCCTGTTCTCCACACCCTATGGTCGTATGTGCTAGGTTTCTTCAGTAGCTTAACTATATAGGAGGTTAGCTTCGAGCCGGTCGACACTGGTACGACTCCTAATCTCCACTTCTCTTTCGCACTCTTCCAGCTGGGGAAACTGAGCCTTCATCTCCTGGCGGCCATGGATCGGCCAACCGCATGCGGTCAGCTTCGAAGCCTTAAAACTGCCGGAGCCAAGTGTGTTGTTTGTCTGAGGGGTTGTACTGGATGGGAAACTACACGGGATCAGGCCCTACGAGATTATTCCTGCATGACGCCCAAGAAACCCCAGGAAGCTTTTCGGTCGCGAGGAGTTTGTGGCCATGATTTGTGGAGGGTTTGCAATCAATGTTCTGCAATTAAAAGATGGGCTTGTAATTGACCACGCGAGGATATGTGGTAAGGCGATTTTGACGTAGTCACGCAGTTTATACGGAGGATATTGTGAAGAGGCTAAATCTGTAAAGAAGTTGCTAATGTGCAGTCATATTATAGCTTCAGACGGTCGAGGAAGCTTGCAGATTGGGTAGGGGAACAAGAACGCGTTCCTTTTGCAAATGTCTTTATTTTCTTTCCGTCTATATGATTCTGCTTTGAATCTCTCGTTCGTTAGTAAATTGGGTTTCAGGAACAGTACATTAGCGCCTATATTTGAGTTCAGCTGAAGGCATACGGAATAACTCTTGGTAACCGAGTCAGAAAGATGGTCAAATAGTCTCCCCATGAGTGGAGCTCAATGTCCGTGAACATGACTTGGATGGAATTTATTTGATCTTCGTTCCATGATAGAATCCATGATTTCTACATCTCTAGATCGTTCACTCACCCTGTACACGTTGGTTGCGTACAACATGGAAGCGAGAGACACCGTCGTTGGCCAATTGCGCCACCAACCCATATTCCCAGTCAAGGTATCCCTGCATGTCTTTGCGAGCATTGCTGGTGCCCTCGTACGGTCTTTTATATACGTCAATTGGTGCGGAGAGCCACCGGGTTTCCGTTTCGACGGCATTACCAGCCTCCACCCACGCTGCGGTTCCACCTGCCAGATAGAACACGTCCCTCGAGATGGCGTTGCGTGCGTATCCCGCATTTGCAGCTGCGATCTCGCCGTCTGGCGATGTCAGGACAATGGGCCCCTTGTTATTGATGGTCTTCAAATCTCGAATCAGCTCTGGTCCGGAAGCGTGCCATGAACCCGGAATATGACCCTTGCGGTACGATGGGCTGCGCGCAAGATCAACAACAGTGACCTCTTTCAAACGCTTCAAATCCTCCGTAGAAATAGCGCCAGCCTCTGGGGGGATCCACGACGGCACTTTTGCGATCGACAGATCCGCGGGCACGGTGGAATTTTCGTCAAGAACATATACCTCCCATCCAAGCTGCAGGAGCCAGCTTGCTGTCATGCGTGCTCTCACGCCGTCTGTGTCGTACAAGACCAAGAGAGCACCGCGCACACCAACCCACTCGTCCGTCGCTTGTACCAACTGCCCGCCAGGGGCATTGGAAAAGCCTGCAGGATGACCCCGGGCAAACTCGGCTGGGTCTCTTACGTCCAGGAGATACAAGGTCCGGCCGGGGTCGCGGCCAATTGAGCGAGCTTATCCCCATCGATCATCGATACCCCAACGTATTCAGCCCAAGACCGAGCATGCCGACGCGCTAGTTTGGTGGCTTGGGATGAGGGCTCCAGGGCTCTCTCTTCCTTACGATGCTCCAATTCAAACCCTTCCAATGTCCATCCAATGGTCCCATTGCGCAGCGCAACCACCTTGTTTGGCACCCCAGAGTTTATGAGCGACTGCGTGCCCACAATACTTCGCGTCCGGCCTGCGCAGTTGACCACCACGGTCGTCTCCGGTGACGGGACGACCTCGAACACGCGATACACCAGCTCCCCGCCGGGACAGCTGCGACCGCGCGGGATACTCATGGTGTTGTACTCCTCAAAGCGCCGTGCATCCAGCACGACCACCTGCGGGTCAGTCTCTAAGAGATTCTTGACTTCCCGTGCCGATAAAGATGGAGTGTGGTTGATCGACTCGACCAGCTCCCCGAATGCCTTCGATGGGACGTTTACGTCTCGATAAACCTCGCCAACCCGGGCGTACCCCGCCAGCCCGCCCTCTAGAATGGCGACATCCGTGTATCCTAGCGATTTGGCCCGGGCGGCTGCTCGATCGACATAGCCCTCTCCATTATCGTACACAACTACCGGAGCTGATCGTCGTGGAACGAGAGCCGGTAGCTTCTGTTCAATCTCGGATATAGGCACGCTCAGTGCGAAAAGAGGGTGCGACAGTGAGTAGGGCCCTTCTTCACGCACATCGAGGAGAGCGATTTCTTGGTGATTGACCCAGTGGCGGCGCAGCTCGTATGCACTGATCAGTTTTGCCATCCTGCAGCTGGATGTTGCTGTCCTGACCCGGTAGAAGTGGCTGACTGTGCCGCGGCCTACAGAGACAGCGGTGGTAAGGTTCAATGCAGGAAGAACATTAGCCTTCTAGAAACCCGACCAAAAAAGGAAAAGCCTCGAGAGCTCTCGGAAAATGTCCGACGAAGCCTCGGAGGGTTTTTATTTATTTTATTTTTTATTTTTATTTCTTTAGGGTAAAGCGCCTCGGAGGGTTTTTTTTTTTTTGCTTTGCTCCAACGTCTTGGTGATCAGCGACTCCAGGAGCAACGAAGTTGGGGACTACGCGATCAGGAGCAAGATTGAAATACTTTGGTTCGATCGCAAGGCGCTTCAGAGCGAGATCTGGACGCATTGAAACAAATTAGACTGGAGATGCTATCAGTGCATATCGTATACTAAAGCAATGAATATATATGTGAGAAACCTCCGTAGAAAAATGGACTCAATTCCAAGTGGAAGTTGAGGCTTAAGAGCTGATCTGGGGCATATCCACTTCTGGATTCATGCACTTCGTGCCCCAAGAGGTTCCATGATCCCAAATCCAACCTTCACCCTCGAGTTGATACCAACATGAGCCCCCTCAAATGTCTCGATACTTGAGATCCAGTCGTGGCCGCGCTATCCCAGCGCGACCCCGCTTCTTCCAATCCCCGTTAACGCACGTCATCTCAGCACACGATGGCTAATGCCGGCCGGCCAGATGAATGTCCTCCTCGCATTTCTGCCTTCTCTCCCAGGAGACGACAACCACCATGAATACCATCCGTCAGAAGCGACAGTCCTGCGAGGCGTGCCGTAAGATCTTCCCCCCCTCCCCCCTCCTCCGGGACCCGCTCGCCCTTTCGTCCCCGCGCTAATCGAAAAGCAGGAGCTAGGAAGCTTAGGTGCTCTGGGGATAAAGGCGGCTGCTCACGATGCCGCGGACTGTCTCTGGTCTGTCGATATCAGGATAAAGGCGCCCCCGGCAGACCCAGGAAACGCCCCCGCCAGGAGCAGGATGACCGAGACCTCAGTCCCCAAGACCAGCGGACCAGCTCGAGCTCTTCCAACTTCTCGCCCGTCGCGCCGCTGGACGAGATCAGCCCGCACGATGCTGTCCATATGTTCCTGGGCCCGGACGAATTTGGGTCCTTGCCGTTCGACCCGTCCGGGCACTGCGGATTCGACGCTCTGCCCCCGGGCATGTTGGGCCACGGCGACATTTGCTCCTTTCCCATCGAGCTGCTCCAGGCGACACGCGGCAATGAGATCCACGACCCCGAGATCCCCTTGGCGCTAGAGGCCTGCATTTCCCCCGCTTCCTCCTCACCGATCTGTAAATGTGACGAGGACGTCTCCGCCACCGTGCGGAGCCTGGCTCGCGCCACCATGTCTCACAGCTTCATTCAAAGCCTTCGATCTGGGGTTGCGCTCACGGAAAGACTGCTCACCTGCCCGATCTGCTATGACACCTCGAAGCCGCCTCGAGTCACTGTGCAGAACGTCCTGCTGATCGGCCGTCTGATGTTTGAGATCACATCTGGCTACCAGAAGTATATCCAGTGGCTCAACAAACACTGCACGGAACTCGATGTCCGGAGCCGGAGTGAGACCATCTATCTGGACCCTGGCTACGGTCTGCCTCCGGACCTGGACTTGCAGATCAGCGGCGAGAAATTCCGCGATCTGGTCATGCACGGCCTTCAGACAGATGCCGAGCGTCTTCTGGTGCTGGGGAAGAAGTTTGCACAGCGACAGCGCAATCGGCATATGGTTGGGCATGAAACCTGTCCTGATGCGGAAGGGCGATGTCGGAGGGAGCAGTATGGCGGGGACCATGACCCGCTGGATCTCTGTCCACAAGACCCTGCGGCGAGGAAACTGGTGCCGTGTTTCCGCATTGTCGACGAGGTAAGAGGCATGATTAAACAGGTGGCCGACTCGGTGGTTTGATAGAAGTGTGTTATAAATTTGCCGGTTAGCGATTGATAGGCGTTTCTGGTTTGAATATAGTTATTATTGTCATCATAGCTGTTTTACCCCATGGAAGAAGTTGCTCTACTGTGATGCCTTCTAGTCGAACAGATCTAAATCTACGATTGGAAGAATCATCATCTGGGTTCCATAACCACTCGAAGGAAGTCACGTTCCGAGTGGACGAAGTTCGGTTCCGATGGGGTATATAATGCGTTACTTATGACACGGCCCTGCGCTATGACAACCATTCATCTGCGGCGCTCCGTTCTTGATAGCCACGTCTCCAAGCCGGCAGAAACAGGACGATGTAATTTCGACATCGGCCTCCACCAAAGCAAGCGAAAGCTGCTGCTTGATGATATTCGCTTCGGCCAGACGACCCAGGAGCTGCAGGCATTCGTGGTAGCCATGGAGAGCCCACACATTATTCGGGTGCTGATGGGCACGCTTGAGCGTGGGCGACAACCCCAAATCCTCCGCGTAGGCCTGCGCCGCCCGTTCGACATGGCCTTGTTCCAGCGAGAGAGCGGCATACGCGTGGCGTGCGGGCAGCATCCACCCCCACGGCTCTGCGAACGGCAGCTCGTCTTCGAGGATAACCGCGTCGCGCAACCTCCTGAAGGCGGTCTCGTAGTTCCTGCGTCGGTACTCGATTTCGCCGTCCAGCATCGCCGAGGCGACTTTCAGAATGTCGGTGATCTTGTTGGGAAAGTCGAGGCGCGTGGGAGGCACGATCTTCGCGGCCTCTTTGAACAGTTCCCGCTCCCGGTCAGCCTCCACCAGTTCGCCTGTGGCCGCGTGCGCGATGCCTTTGCCGTAGTGTCGCATGACATTCGTCACACGATAGAGTTCTTTATCCTCGAGTGGGTCGAGGGCTTTTAGTTCTTCCCACATTCCAAACCGGATCAGCACATGCACTCGGACGGCCTTGAAGAACTCCATCCAGTCTGCCAGCGCGGGCGTCTGCACCCGGAGAATATCCTCCGTGATTGTCGCCTCCATCCTGTCCGTCGCGTCGAGCGCGGCTTTTGATTTTCCCCCCAGCATGGCGGCGTAGATGAGGGAGTGGTAGTCATGCAGCCGGTAGTAACTGTAGAACGTCAGGCCGCCGTTTTGTCGGAAGTACTTATCGTCGGCCAGTGTCGCTTTGTAGTTGTATTTGACCGCACGTCGATAGTCGCCGACCAGCACGTCGATATGCGCGGGCATATGGTAGGTATGGCCGGTGTCGGGAATGAGTTCGCGAATCATCTCTGCCGCGGGCAGCGCAGCCTCCGGCGTCGCGGACATCTCCATCAGATGAATATACATATGCGCCGGCCCCGGGTGTTTTTCGACGTTGGGCATCTGCAATGCGCGGTCGAGGAGGTCCTTGACTTCGAAGACGGGGGACGAAGCGATGGGCAATCCGGTCGACGCATCGTACAATTTCCGCGGCGCGGTGTTCATCAGCGCATCGGCGAAGAGGGTGATGATGTCAAAGTCGTCCGGACCAAATGTCGCATGCACCTGTCGCATCGCATCGGCGTATGCTTTGCTGCAGGCCAGCAGGTCTCTGTTCGGGTCATTATTGGGGTACCTTTTCGCGAGCGCGTTGATGAGGGCTTTCTCCCAGGGCGCCGCATTCCCCGCGCGCCGGAGCGCCTCTTGCGAATAGTCGTAGCATTGCTGAATCGCATTGATGCGATCCCGGTCGTCGAACAGGGCCCAGGTCTTGTTGTAGTTCGAGCCCGAGCAGAACGAGACCCCCCAATAAGCCATCGCGCAACGCTCATCGTGCGCGATGACCTGCTTGTAGCACGCAATGGCTTCGTCGTGATTGAAGCAATACGTCCACACCAGAGCGCGATTGAACCACACCTGCGCTTCGTCGGAGTCCGTGGAGACCTGGCGGCTCAACGTGCCCAAGTCGAAATAGGGCTCGCTGGTCGCCCGTGCCTGCGACCCTAAGGTGCTCATTTTGCGAGGAAGACACAGAGCGGAATCGTGTCTCTTTCTTGAATTTTAACGAAAGTGAAATCGTCCAAGTTTAACGGTCACATGAGCCCCGCCGGATTGAGGGGTGCTGGAATCTCCGATACGAACGGGCGAGTCGGAGTATTTTCAATGCGCACCGGGTGGAGCATCGTCACACCATCTGGGTGCGCTCTCGGGCATTTTTAGAAGCAAGGTTGCGCAGTCAAAGCTCCAAATGGCGCCATTCAGCTTCCCCACAGAAAGCTTACGGAGTACCGCAGGACTGCGGGGCTGGCAGTAGTCTCATTCTTGTCCCTTGTTTCGTGCCAGCGATTGTCCAACAAGAATTGAATTTCATGCTATTTTAGTGTATTCCGATGCAAGCATATAATTCTTCCGGTACTCGTACATGCGCTGGCCTAGCTATTGCGAGCATGTTTCAGATCGCGATCGACAACATCTTCCAGAATCGTCTCTCCCCGCTTGGCCGCTGCCAGCTTCGCCATCTTCAAGCGTCTGGTCTCGCTCTCGGTTTCGCGAGTGATCCACCAGGTGATCAAAGTCAAAATGGTACAGAGGCCGATCAGTCCGATGGCCACGGAGAAAGGCAATGTATAATGTGGGGCGTATTCGCTCCTGAAGATCTGAGGCCCGATGGCACCGCCGATCTGGCCGTAGCTGTTCACAAACCCGATGGAAAAGGCAGATCCGGTCGCACGGGCGGTGGTTTGCACACGCCATGGCCTATGCGGTGTTAACGGATGGAATTGGAGAGAAGGTAATGTCGGGGAGACTTACCACATGATCGGGAACCACGAATCGTGGATTGCGTTGGCGATCAAAGTCACCGCATAGATGGCCCCGTCGCTCGGATAAGCAACAAATACGCCATAACAAGCCATAATCCCTACCAGGAACGTGAGGGGGTACAGCGGTCGCGGAATATTTGTGCGGTCCGCCATGATGCCGGTGCCGCCAATGAGCAGAAGGCCGGCGACAGTGATGGGAATATTGAGAATCTGCGCAGCAGCGATGGTCCTATTTGACAGTCAACGAGCTTATTCGGAGACATGAACTGGGGCGACATACGTGAAACCCAGGTTGGAAATGACAGTAGCCTGGTAGAATTTGACGCCCTCGGTCCCCACGGTGAAAGTGGCCCAGATCGCGGTGAACAGCCAGAGTCGGATATCCCTGATGGAGTCGATGATTTCACGGAAGTTGAAGTTCAGCTCCCTTGCTCGGGGGGGCGTTCGATGGCAGTCGTGCCTGGATGAACTTCTTCTCCCTGTCCGTCAACCACTTGGCCGTCTCGGGGACTGTACGGTTAGCAGAGTTTGCACCTGGGCAGGGCTTTCAACACTCACAGTCTGGCAAGAGAAACCAAATAACAACTCCGAAAATTACGGTTGCGATCCCCTCGACGAGGAACAGCCTAGTTTCATTAGCAGCCGCCAGAGCACTAACGAGCGTATATGAATGCCTACCATTGCCATCCTGAGAGACCCCCAGCGCCCGATACGGTGTCGAATCCATAGGCTAACAGCGAACTGAAGATGCCCGAGAAGTTGCCACAGATGTCTAGATCATGCTTGTCAGCTTTCCCGCCCTCGACTTGTTCGATTCATAGCCCCTTACAGAAATACAAGAGTCTGATGGACAACTCGTCGGGCCGGTACCAATATGTCATCTGGAGAATGACCCCCGGAAATTGGCCTGCCTCTGCCTGTGGGAAGGTGAGAAATGATCCGAACTGCTCGAAGGTTGTAATACGTACTGCCCCGAGCAAGAAGCGTGTCGCATAGAACCCGCCTTTATTCTTCACGGCTGCATTACACATCAGGAACACCCCCCAGCCGATCATAATGCGCGACTGCCATTTTGACGGCGAAAATCTCTTGAGCAACAAGTTTGAGGGCGCTTCTAGAACAATATAAGGAATCTATCCAGCGTGGGTTAGCGCAAGGTCGCAAGGTAGATGCGTTGCTGTATGGCCGTACATAGTAAACCACAGTCACCAGACTGTAATCGTTGGAGGATAAGCCGAGCTGGGTCATGATATTTTGATCGGTGCCTTTGTTCATGATTCGGGCATTTGATGTCTGCAGGGTATCAGTAACACAGCGGTAAGTCGGCAGGCTATCCTCAACCCACGTTATTTCCGTCCAAGTTCTTGAACATGAAGATCAACGAGCAGAGTGTCATCAATCGCCAATCGATTTTCCGCAGCAGCTTCTTCTCTTCCTCCACTGTCAGGAGTGTCCTGCCGTTCATCAACTCTGGGTCGTATCCATTGATGCTTCCCTGGCTTGCTAAGGGATCTACGTGGTCTTCTCCACGCCTCACATAATGAAGGTTCTCGTTCGCCTCGCTGTCATGGGGAGCAAGATCGGTGGATGTAGTGACCCCTTGGCCCTTGAGCCCCTTCTCGTCCAAGTCCGCCGTCATGTTCAGTGAAGTGATGGCAATACTGAAGAAAGGGTGGCTTGGATATTCTCTTCGATCTTTACCTCTAGTGTCATTATGTATACCTTGTCCATTTGATCAAAACCCCCCCGATACTCAACGCCCAGACCAGTCACGTGGGAGAATCATGGCAGAAGCATATTGCCTCAAGATCCACCGGTATGGCGAACGACCTGTCCTCGTGGTTCCTGGGGAAGGGCGATGGCGGGTGATGCCAGAGCGCCAATGAGAATAGCGCCGCGACCAGCTACGGAATCCCCGCGGATTCTTACTGTGGTTCTGATTTTTTTTGTGGGGAGATGCCGAAGGTTCAGGTCCTTCGAGTCGAGCTGCCTCCCAATGTGCAATGAGTGGCTGGCCAAGGCGTCATTTGCAGGCGGATCACGTAGTGACACGATCACGCCAACGGGGGAAATCATGATGAGATTGGGAAAGCGTCTAACCCCAAGACCCACCCGAGCTCCCCATATCATCGTTAACTCGGGCCATTTTGGCTTCTCCGGAGTAAGGGTGAAAGAAGTTGGGAGCGAATGGAAATAGATAAAGAGCCTGAGCTTCGAGCTTTATCGTATCGCCGACACAGCATGCCAGACACAATGGCTTTGGTCAATCCAGCTTCAGCTTCAGCTCCCACGAGCTCAGATATCCCCACTTATCACCAAGTTCCAGAAACTTCTTATGAATGTATGAGCAATTAATCCCCTAGCTCGTATTGTGACTATTTCATTCCATCAAGAACGGCTAATGATTCCGAGTAGTGGACTGGGCGGATCTTGCGACGCTCGACCTATCGATTTTTGATCAGCCTGGGGGCAAGCAACAGCTGGCCAGCCAGCTCAATGATGCCATCCAAAACATTGGTCAGTATTTCCTACCAGCATCTCCATTTTTATTGGATGGCCTGACTGATGGTTGAACTAGGCTTTTTCTACATTGTAAATTTCGGATTAACGCAAGAAGAGGTCGACCGCCAATTCTCAATCGGGCAGCAAATATTCAATCTGCCTCTAGAAGAGAAACTCAAGTATCGCGCGGAACTTGAAAGCGGTGGCTACAATGGATACAAGCCAATGGGTCTCCGTGTGAGTTTTATTCTTCGAGAAGCTCCCTCCATCCTCCTTGCTCATTCTCGGTAGGAGCTCGCCCCTGGCCAGTTCGACAAGACGGAGATCTTCAACATCCCAAAGTTTATTCCCGAATTCGAACGGCCGCAGCCAAGGATCGTCACTGACAATCGGCCGGAGATCGAGCTCTTTGCTCGTCATATTCATAACGAGATTGTGCGGAAACTTCTCATTCTGCTGGCGATTATCCTCGAATTGCCCGAAGACTACTTCCTCAAGGTCCATCGGTACGAGGAGAGGAGCGACTGTCATCTGCGCTATATGAAGTATCACCCTCGCACGGATGAAGAAAATGAGAAGCTAGGGAATATCTGGTCCAAGGGCCACACCGACTTTGGCAGTCTGACCCTCTTATTCCGCCAACCGGTTGCAGCGCTGCAGGTCCGAACCCCCCGAGGAGAATGGAAATGGGTGAAGCCATATCCGGGGAGTATCACCGTGAATCTCGCCGATTCGCTGCAGTTCCTCACCAACGGGTTCTTGAAAAGCAGCATCCACCGCGTGGTTACCCCGCCGCCAGACCAGCGGAACGTGGCTCGCCTGGGGCTGTTATATTTTGTTCGGCCGGAAGATAGTCTGGAGTTGCGACCGATAGCCAGTGAGGTCCTCAATCGGCTGGGGTACAGCCAGTCCACCGACAACAGCGCCGTCGGGGTCACCGCGGGCGAATGGGTGAAGGCTCGAGTCGCCAAGGGTGTCAACAAGGGGCCTGCCCGCGGCGAGGTAGGAGAACAGCCTATCATTGGTGGTGTTGTGGCAAAATACTACGATTAGTATGTGATTTTGGCTTCCTAGAATTGTATTTGATGAAGGGAATAGTAACTTTGACGCCTTTCATTTGTATAGGAGGACTGAAGTTTCATTGCTAGCAGTACTAGCTCCAATAATAAGAATGTTCCTCGCGTCCATCTCTCTGTTAGATTGATACTTTATACTGGTACTAGTATCAAGGTGGGTTGTCTTCCGAGCAACCGAGACTTGGACTGGAGAGGAGCAAATGATACAATTATGCTGATGGCTATGGTCTAAGCCATCGTAACCCTCGGTGTTACTACATCATTGCAACTTGCGTCAACGTGATTTCTGATCCTCTGACGGTTCAATCTCCCGAGGGCGGGGCGGCTCTTCAGGGACTGGTTCATGGGGTTTAGGCGGGGCGCCATCGTCTCCTGTTGATACATTCCCTTCCATCTGTTCACCGACCTCCGCGTGGTTCGATTCGACGGGCTCTCTATATTCAGCTGGAGGCTGGACCGGTGTCCGAAAATCCTCAACCGCATCGGCTTTGGACTGAGTACCAGGGGAACCAGTTTCGACTGACTCCTGCGCCTGCGTTTGTTGTTGATCTTGATCCGCCTCTGTACGGTGCGGATGTTCTTCGACCGCTGCAGGGTTCGGCCTAGTCTCGGTGGTAACATTCTCGACTGATCCAGGGACCTCTGCATGGGCTTCATCTCGCAACGCTTGCTTGGAAGGTCCCTGGTCGGCCCCAATTGCAGGGTTATTCTCCTCAGTTGACCCCTGTCCCTCCACTTTATCTTGGAATTGTTCCTGGGGCTGTTCCTGGGGCTGTTCCTGGGGCTGCTCCTGGGGCTGCTCCTCATGAGGAAGGCCAGCTCCTTCACCCTGAGACACTCCTTCATCAGTCACCGCGATCTGGAAAATGTCCGAATTCAGGATCCGCATCAGCGGTTCAGCCTCCGGGGAGGAGGAACCTCAGAGCTGAGGAGGTCTTTAGCCTTCAACTTGCGCTGGTAGAGCTTCTTGTTTGCCCAGGGTCGTTCAAGGAGAACTCCGCCCTCCAATGTTAGGCCACCAAATATACCACGCGTCTTCGAGTAGGCGTAAATGCTGGCGACTCCTTTAGTGCCAATCATGGCCGCTGTTTCTCCACTCCTCCCGGTTCCAAAGGCAATCGAGAGATTTCCTCCCAGCGTCAAAGTGCCAGACTCGATGAACGTTCTGACCGCTGCGTCGGTGTTCAACACGTACACAAAGTTCGTCCATTCCGCCCCAAATTGACCACCGGCTCCCAGACCACCTAGCGAAACGGCTGATGGAGCCGACCAACCCCCTGAAGGAAGGCGACACACAATCAGACCCGAGCCAAAACGGCCAGACCCAAGGAAGCCAAGCTTGAATACACTGCAGATGACCAGTCCCTATTCTATTGTCAGAAAACCTTATCCTAGGGGTATGGCAAATCTCTTACCTTGGCGGGCCCAAGGATTTTGCGTGGGATGCCACCCTCCAACCCATTATACGAAGGGTTGATAAAGGAGTCCAGGATTTGTGCCGCCTTCTTGCATTCGCCTATGGAAGTGAGAAATCTAGCATGTCTGGTCCGTCCAGAGTATACGTACTTGATAAGGAGGCTGGGAAGGGGTTGTGGATTGGGCTTCGGGAATTAGGGGCTGGTCTTTCTGTGGAAGGCGCCGCTTCTGTGGTACGTGCCGTTCCTGTGGCGGCCGTCCCTGAGGAGCTCATTGTGACTCGGTGATCGACGGCTGCGATGATATACCTCAATTCTTGATCTATTCGAGACCAAGCAGCTCAGAGAGGACAGATCTTCAGATCTCGCGGCTGTTTGCCGTGCGAGGCTGGAGGCTTTCCGCACTAGCCTATATCGGTGACCGTGCGAGCGTCGCGGCTTTGGCAGAGTATACCTGGCGTCTCTCCATCTTCCAAATATTATGAATTGTTGATTATTTTTTGAGATATCAATGTTATCGTCACTACACGCTGTGTTGCAGTTATTATGAGGATGCCTCCCTAGTCGCAGAAGACGCTTTGAGGACACTCGGAGGTTGGTTATAATGATCGGCGCATCACCTACTGTGTGCATATACCGAAACCACGTGATAGCTCGCCAAACACGGACCCCACGCTAAATAACTAGTGGATTGCGGAGCAGGTCTGGGGTCCCTCGGCGATAGGATTGGTTCCACCACTATCGTTAAGTTAGTACGCAGCGAATTCGTAGTATTATTGGCCTCTCTCAGTTGTATCCTGTCCCATACTTAAGCATAAGTTATCTACCGGTGAATCGGCCGTGTACCCGAGGTCTAACAGTCCGCGCTGTCAGTTAGCTCCTCTGATGATATGTTGGGCACTCCAAGTTCTTCACGTTCCGGAAGATGGTATGTTTGAGTCATTGGTATAGTCGTCAACGGGAAAAGACTGCATTTAGTTCGGCATTCCTTTTGCTAGGAAAAGGCGGCTGTTGGTAATTCAGCGTTCATACTAACTACTAGATATACATGGCCATACTATATATTTCTGCGGGTGCAATCTTCACGGGTAACTATTAAGTCTAGAAATAGGTAAAGCATACTCATCACTAGGAACAGACCGTGAGCAAAAGGTCGGGCCTCGACTACTGGTAGTCGAGATTCATCCCATCGCGCAATTGTGCTCTCATGAGTTTCATGTTACTTATACGGCGACGTCTCTAGAAGCCACCCGCGACCAGTTGGTAGAACTCACCTTGGCCACCGGCCCATTGCGAAAATGACGTGCTGAAATTCTGATATGCGCCGATCGGCAAAAAGCTGTTCACCGTGGACTTAGGGCACTTTTCCTTGGATTCGATAGGCTTGCTATTGAAGCGATCCTCGATCCATTGCAGCCACTGGTGCCGAGTAGAATCCATGGAAGGAAAGTGGCCAACGCCGGTCAGGGCTCTATACTCGAATGGCCCACTGTAGTGTTTCCCACAGGTAGCCTCAAATATCGCCAGACTGGTCTTATATGCCTCGGTTCCTTGGTCAGTCGTTCCTTGGAAGAGGAGCATGGGAGCCTTGTACGGGCGATTTCCGGGATTGGTGAGCTCTTCGTATGCCGTTCTATACCATGTCTCGTTCCACGTAGGGTTCAGAATATCGGTGGCGTTTGCCAAGAAGAGAATCTCGGACACGTATTGCCCCCCTTGGATCTGGGTCAGGAGCTCTGTACGAGCAATTCCCAGAGGAGAGAGCCAGTCGGATAGATTGAAGCTGGGGTACAGCAAATGCAGGTCTTTGCCGATCCAGGGAGCAAAAACTTGAGGGAGGGAGTCGAGTGCGTTTATAGCGGGCGCGAACAGGATAGATCCGAGATAGCCTTTCTCCAAGTCATGAAGCTTCCCTTCGGAATCCTCAGCGAGGATCTCAGAAACCCCCCAGGCAGCGGCACCACCTTGACTGTGGCCCACATTGACATACTCGTCGGTGATCTTGTCGGAGAATGCTCTACGGGCGGCGCGGAGAGCATACAGACTGTCGAAGCCATTGGCCAAGCGGTTGAGGTATTGGTGGGATACCTCGCTGCCATCCCAAGAGGTCTGAACGCCAAGGCCTGCATAGTCGGAGGCAACTACAGCGTAGCCAGCTTGGGCAAGGGTGAATGGCATGATGTTGCCGTAAAACAGAGACCGATGCGCGGACGGGGAACCGTCTGCAAAGAACCCGGAAGTCCCATGCGACCAGAGCACAACAGGGGCTTTGCCCTTCGAGGACTGAAACTGCCTAGGCGTGAAGGGCCAGAGGATATATGCAGAGGCCGGAACCAAAGTCCCATTGGCAGTCGTTGTCGTGTAGATGAAGCGGGAGAAGGCTGTAGTCGCGGGGAGATTCCACTGGGCGGGATCAGTACTGTGCTCGACCTTGAGGACCTGACCGGGCGCATTGGGGGTTTTAAAGGTGGAGTTGTCTAGCTTATAGAAATCGTCTTGGCTAGGGCCGCCGTGGGCGAGTTGCGACCGATCGAAATTGAGGACTGTCTCAAGACTGTCCGCCAAATCCGGCCATAATTGGCCCAGCTCGATTTGCGCATCGGAGAACTTGAAAGAGGAGTTCCAGGCGACGGACTGGGCGACCGGTTTGGACAGCGGCGGCAATGTTTCGGCAAAGCTGATTGCTGCAAAGAGTAGCGAGGCGTAGATGCTCTTCATGATGCTCACACGAGTGGGAAGATTCCCAAGGGCTTCCAGTTCGTGGTGGATCAGAGTACAGTCCCATGTTCCATCGTCGACCTGTTTATATTTTAAGGGCTCACGATATTCAGTAGCTTGGCGCGTTGTGTAATACGAGTATTTGGCAACGGGATCCGGCGAGCGTATTCTTGAGGACATTGCGTATTGCCTCGGACGGCGGGGCCACAGATGCGTATGCTGTGGTGCAGGGCGTACGACGCTCTGCATGGAATATTCGCCGCGCATTCGACACTCGAGCATCCGAGACGCGGGCCTCAATATTATTACTTCCGGTTAGGCATCAGCTGATCATCGTGGGCGTCTTTGGTCCCTATAACACCCTTGCAGAACTCTGTCGAACGGGGAGTTTTTAGACCAGACCAGACTTCTTGCTCTGCCTATTGCCACTGTCATGGAGGTAAGTAGATGGCCTAGCTGAGAAAAATTCCGGGACCCGGTAAGCTCTATGTATGGTGGAGGTAAACGGTTAGTTACTGTCGTTATCTGGTCTATCGAGTGGAAATCGTTTCATCCCAGCGACCACGATGCTCGGTTTTGATCTCCATGACGAGCTGCCGATGGCATATAATGTCAATCTAAGCAAGTCACGGAGTTTCGCTGATGCAGGCACCATGAGTACCAGCACGCGAAGCATTCAATTCCCAGCGCCTGCTACGCACGAAAGGGTTTCCACAAAGTCGTCGCCAGCATAAATGTGCACCACAATAGTATATATACCGATATGTCTCCGACACAAACTGAACTGATCGAAAGCTTCTCGCATATCTTTGTACTCAGATCGATCTGGCGCGTATTCCAGGAAGATTGCGACGTAGATTCCATCGTCTCTAAATTACCCGCTCGCATTGAACGTACGGATCAAAATGTTGAACGCTGAAGCCTCGCGAGCTTCTTTTAGATGGAAAGATTTCTTGATATTCTTATAAAGACCAATTTTCGTGGTTTCAACGAACTGCTGAAGGATCCCTGCTATAGACTTTCTCCCACGGGTGTCATGCCTGATCGGAGATTGGTAGCCCCTAGTCTATCATGTAGGTAACTGAAATTAGCTGGGACCAACCCCTTTTGGTTTGCGGTTTGCTGTTAAAATGAGGGGCCCGTCCAGTTGAAAGTGAGCATCCTTCACGTTTTCACAGCCAGCGACTTGCGTGTCAGAGATCTACGAGTATGCCCAGAAGGGTCTTGAGATGACATGGCAGCTAAGGATAGTTTTTACTTGAAAATATAATATCTATGGTATTTGATACCTGCAGAACTTTAGTAGGTCCTTATCCTAGGGTTGCGAGCTACCCTCTTCGATGAACGCTCCAGCACTTGTTAGGAGACTAATGGCCTGTCCATATCCGAATATCGAAGATCGCGCATTGATCGCAGTCATTCAAGAATGTATCCTCTTAATATACTCGCAAAGCAGGAATGTGAGCTTAGCTTTCACGAAAGTCCAAATAAGTCAAGCTCTAGAAAGCCTTAGAAATAAGGCAATATGCGACTTTTCTTTGCCACTCTTACGTCTCCGTGACACTCCCGAAAGGCTGTCTTCCTGAATGTGCTGAACACGGAAACTACCCAATATAATCCTAACGCGGTGCAATGCCCAATTTCGTCCATGATAATGTACTGGTGGATAGTTCGGATGATGCCATTATGATTTTTTTTCAGCAAGACCATGTCTATCTATTGGAAGAACAAGTCATCGGTGTCTCGACCTTTGGTACCGCGAGCAATGCCGAATTGCAAGTGACGACGATCTTCTCATCTTATGACGAGACCTTGATTCACTAAAGATTTTACGGTTCGGCCATGATTTAAACGTGAATCATACGGCTCAGATAGCTGAAAATATAAGTCGCCAGTGTTACGGGGGTCAAATTTGCAGTTTTCCCCACCCTTACTGTACTAAGTGCCGAATGATACTCTAGATATTTTTTTTCTTGTTATCAACATCGCCATGTCAACCGGACAAAGACAGCCTCAGCCGCTCCGTCGAGTCATAACGGCACACGATCCTAAGAGCGGCCGAGCTATCTTTAGTGACGCGGTGGGGGAGCAGGTATCGTTTACCGGGTTCCCGGTTCCCCCGGCAAGCCCCCATCGGCAGACTATGCTTTGGCCTATAACACATCGACATTCCCCGTGAAAGGGCTTTCCCCTCCAAGCTCTGCCATCCCGGAGTCCAAATCCAATCTCGACATCAAATCCTACCACTCCCAACTCTCGGAGCCATCGCCTTTGAATCCGCCCAACGGCACCTCCTGCACCATTATCGAGGCGCCTCCGGGTAAAGATGTGCCGATGCACCGAACAGAGTCCCTCGACTACGGGGTGGTAGTTGATGGCACGACAGAATTAGTCCTGGATTCCGGTGAGAAAAGAATACTCAAGAAGGGCGATGTATTTGTTCAACGAGGCACGGCTCATTCGTGGCGGAATTTGACTGAAAAAAGCGACAATGGTGGTGTTTTGCGTGTCTTCTTCGTGTTTCAGCCTATTGAAAAGGTGCAACTGGAGGGCGGGAAGACCGTCGATCAGGACTTGAGTCTGTCCCTGCACGGGGCCTGAATAAGGCGCATCTGTGTATCGCTGAACTGTGGAGCCTGAGTACGCAGTTGCTAGTTTATAAGGTCTTGTATTCAATCTCAGATTTAAACGGAGCGATATCTATACGAGGACTTCTATTTTGCCTGCTAGCAATACTTCAAACATGGCAGCATCGCAACCCCATTGTTACCCAATATACCGGAGCAGGTCGGTCGCATATTGGCATGTCCGGTTATGAATGGTAGATCGAGAGGGGTAGCCGGAGAGAAACTCAGAGAAATTGGGTTGATCTGAGCACTAGTCCAGCAAGGAGTACCTATAAAATGAACAAAGGTATCAGTCTTCAGGCTGATCATATACGAATGGTCTGTAGAAGTAGATACAAGAGATCGCACTGCTATACAAACGAATACTCTATATATCATCTTAAATTACGTGCATTTTTAGCCCACGCCTACGTCGGCTATAGTATAGAGAATGATTGTTTCGAGGGAGATCCTTAGTATTGCGATCGAGCTTCCCCAGTAATTTTCCTCCGAGCTTTTAAAGAGAGAATAGGCAAAGTATGGTGCACATGCAGGTTAAGAGCCATGCCATTCGGTGTATTATATCCAAGGCCTACCATCTACTTGCGTTTAATCAATGAGTGCAATGCACAATTTGAATATCGTAAACCAATTCTGTATACCCTGATTAGATTGTTCTCATCTCACTTGATAGAAGTACAACATCACGTTCCATCCCAGTACAACACCACGCTCCTCAAGTGCAACACCACGCCTCAAGTGCAACACCACGCCTCAAATTGCAACACTATGCTCCCTCAAAAGTACCAACATCACACTCCCTCAACTCCAGGTCTGTTCAGGAATATCTCATTTCGCTTCCTGCACAATGATCTCCACGCCATGTTTTTCTCTTTCGGTTTTTGAGCGACTGATTTATCATCATAAAACATGGGAATACATATAATCATTCAAAACATGTTGGAATGTTTTTTCACGAGCGGGAAGCTCAGAGCTCTGTTAACGCGGGGGCACCCGGTGCTGGAGGGGCGGAAAACTTGGTCTGGACGAAAACCTTCTGCATACCCGGGTCACGCTTATTGAAAAGCTCGTAGACCTTCTCCATGTCCTCGAGCTTGTACCGGTGAGTGACCATGTCCAGAGGGTGAATCTTGTCCTCCTTGATGTACTGCAAGAGCTCCTTCCAGTACTTGTGCACAGGGGCTTGTCCATTGCCGATGAGACGGACCCCAGTCTCCATCATAGAACCGATGTTGAAATGATTGCACTGCGGGAAAAGGTTAGAGATGTCGATTTACCATAGGAGATGGTAGCACCTACAAAACCGGCGTATACGCCCGTGATTCCGCAGCGTCCGAACCCTCGGACAGAGGTAATCATCTCGTTGATGAGTTCAGAGGTGTCCGTTTCCATGCCCAGCATTCTCTCAAAGTAATGAGCCCATCCTTTCGTATATTCACCAGCGGCGCATTCAATCGCCACATCGGGGCCACGGCCGTCGCACATCTTCTTCAGAGTTGAGGTCACAGTCTCGCCCTTTGGAGATTCGTATACTCGATTGTCTCGAGCTTGGGTAGTCGTTTCTTGACAAAATCGAGTCGCCATTTTCCTTGGCCGCCGTCAATAAGAATTACCCTACTAGCACCATTGACGAAGCTGAATTCAGCGGCCATTTGCCCAATTGGGCCTGCTCCCCAGATCGCCACGGTGTCACCCTTCTCAACCCCTTTATCGGCGACGGCGTTCCAAGATGTTGACAGCACGTCGGACAGATAGAGACCTTTTTCATCGGGCACGTCGTCGGGCAGCGGAAGAAGATTCACGTCACCGTAGGGGACGCGAACATATTCCGCTTGGCCACCAGCAAAGCCTCCCGTAAAGTGAGAGTATCCGAATATTCCTGGGACGCACTTTAGTATTAACTATTTTAGTGAACGCCTTCGCTGACGTCAGCCAGGCGGTTTCAAAGGGGGAAACATACCAGCTGTCCGACGGCCATATAGCTGAAGAGCATCTTCGCTCTTGTTTGTCCGCTCACACATCGAGGACAATTTCTTCTGGCAGTAATAACACTTCCCACAGGCAATTTGGAAGGAGGCCACAGCACGCTCGCCCACTGTAATGTTCTTAACGGCCGGCCCCACACTTTCCACCACGCCGCAGAACTCGTGGCCGAGGATATCCCCTTTCTCGAGATTTGGAATGGCCGCTGTAAATGGACAAATCCCGCATGAGCAAATCTAGCATGCTTCATGGACTTACTGGAGTACAACATACCATGGAGCAAGTGTAGGTCACTCCCACAAATGGTGCTGCCAGTCACCTTGAGGATGACGTCGCCGTCATCGACGATCGTCGGGCAAGCGGTCTCCACTATAACAAGCTATGTAAGCAAGAAGCCTAGTTAATTTGTGGCGAGCAGTTGAAACCAAGGGAAGGTCGCCACGGGCAGAACGACTCACCAACTTTAACCTGATTCTTCCCTTGCCAGGTCAAGGCCTTCATTTTTTTGTTGGGATCGCCATACCCCTTCGCCTCGTAGTTGCTGACGTCTGTGGTGATTACGACAGACATTGTGTAAAGCCACCGAAAATTTCTGGTCGAATTTAGTTTCTTAGGTGTGAAGATTAATTCGACTTCAAGTGATCTCCTTCGCGGTCACGCCGCGGGGGAGAGTAATATATATCTGTTTCGCTGGACAGCTAAAGACTTGGTTTCTGACATCATCATGATTTTCATATCTTCGTATTTGCATCACCATGGCTTGTATCGCGGCCAAACCGGTGCAGTGAAGGCGGCGTTCAGACTGTGACGCATCGTGGCGTCATGCCGTTGTTAGCTGTTAGTGAAACGCTTCACTTTTCCGTGGCTCTAGACTGATAAGGGCGCAGATGATCGTCGACTCAAAGTGGTCCCACGAAAACGGCCCGACCATTACTGATTATCAATCACCCTAGCTCCAAAAGCGATCTCCTTCATATAACCGGTATTGAGGTATATTACAATTAAGCGTATTCGATCTAAGTGGATAATGCACCCCACAATATTTCCCGGTTACTGTCAACCGCGGTCGAGAGCTACGAAGAGACCCCCTTAGTGGTACCAATATTCGAGATACTCAAGCTAGTGAAAGTGATGAGGAAGATGGTGAGAAGAAGAAACCCATCCCTGCTCTGAAAAGACCGGACGGGTCCCCAAATGTAGCAGGCGGTAAAGGCGAGCAAAATCACTACCCGAGCAACTGCCTCGGTTGCCGATTGCTGCATGTACGAAACAATGCGAGCCACCAAAAAGGTACTAAACTCCCGATATGTACTAGTTGGACGTTTAGGCTCGAGGTACAGTAGAGGATAACTAGTGGCACCTGTCTCGCGACATACCGGCCTGGCCACCCGCGAATAACATCGGGGACATTGAAGGAAGAAGCGGGCTGTGCCGGCATCTTGAAGAGCCACGCGGCCGTGCAGCGTCTCAATACCGGATGCTCCACCTCGCCAACTGTTCGTCATAGCAGATCCTCTTCCCCTCTGTCCAGTACCAAAGCTTCACCGCCCTCTCCATATCTACATATCATTTGCCTGGCCACTGGCAGCAGCCGTTGCGACAGATGTGAACGAACAGGCCAAGTCGTCAGCAGATAATTTGCCACTAGTGCTTATATAATGAGTTGCAGGAGCACTAATCATTATTAGTGTATACTCCAAGCAGGAGGAAGATGCGCCGCACGCAATTAACGTAATATCCGAGAAATGCAGAATTCCGGTCTAAACCTGATTTTATGACCCTGTGGCCACGAAAAGGAATAGCAGCAGGCAAATTACATGGCCAAATTTTTCGATGAACAGCCGCCGCTCCGCACACCAGCAAGAAGAATCATACAAACGCGGTTGCTAAGCAAATAAAGTATTATTAAACCTGTTCATTAAACCTGTTCATTCAGAGAAGTGCCAGGAGGGCTGCATGCCCCAAAGGTGTCAAGGCACTTTCAATTGAGCCAGGTAGCATCATCCAGTTGGATTCTATAACTAGTATTGCTACTAAAGCACAGCTCACGGCTGTGGCTCTTATGCCCGGCCGCAAGATAGTTGTCGGTATGGGCTACTAGGTGAAGCCCCGCTTAAGCCGACATAAGTCCGTTTAATAGTACCAAGCTTGTTAGCTCGTCGTCCTCATATCCAGTTGAATTTCAATCTGATGAATAGTAACCAGCTGCTCTGCGTTTATGCCTAGAGTACCCTCCTTAAGATAAGCACATGTCAGATAACGGGCATCTCTCTATTAGTACCGACAAATTAGATAAACAAATGGTTTCTGAAATGGTAACGTCATGTAGTAACTAAACAGCCCTGGACACTGGCGGCAAGTATACTAAATACGTTGGCTCTACCTACCTAAACAGGAAGCACGGAGTGGGGAAGCGGGGACTTGTCTTTGCCATTAGAGAGGACCGCCTATCGGTTTCTGACTCTGGTCTGTTCTGGCATTATCTCTGTTTGGATTCAATGATACGGCTAGAACCTTATACCCTTAGATGACCGCCCTTGTGTATATATGGTGCAAGAACCAGCGCAGAGTAGTATATTCAAATTTATCAGATCGAACCATCTTGCATTCGCTTTGTCTTGTACGACTAGCTTAATGATTCTCGCTTCAACCCATTGCTACACCGGCGGAGGTTCGGAGGAAATAGATATCTCGCCACTAACGAGGCGCTTATAGTCTGCACTTACTAGGGCTGGCTGGTAAAGAGCTACATCGCGCGATGCCTGCGGTCGATGCTCAACCCTTACCGGGAGAATATGAAAGTAATATGAAGGGCGATAATGGGAGGAATGATGGTGCTTATCCGATACGGGACCCGATGGTCCTGAGACGGGGCTTCGCATGCCCAGACACTTTCCCTATAAGTCCTGTAAGCCCCTTCAATCTAGATATATTGATAGGCATTCTGGGGTTAAGTTCGTTGGAATCATTGAACGCCATCAGCTCAATCTCTCAGGGGGACCCAAGAGCTTCAGATACTTCGTCTAGAATGGGATCGTCGGATACAGTTAGAGAATTCACAGACACCCGATTCTAGAATTATTGATTCTATAAAGAACTGACATGAAGGAGTTTGATCGCATAAAGAGCGGCTACTAGTCGATTACATTATCTGAGTGTGATTCATAAAGCAGACAACGGTTGTGTCTAGCTCTTGAGTCCTAATATCAGGATTGTTGGTGATTGTTTTGAAATCACATTTGCTAGCCATTTCCTTAAGATATGAACTTAGTCACCCGTTTACAAAAAAAAACACATTGAGCGGTTGTCGTGACTAGAGCAGCCGGGGAGGGTGTCTTCTCTACTATACCCTTCGCGTATCTGATCAGACTTTCAGGACTCACCAGATGATCAAGATGACTCTTCCCTTGGCAATGTCTATTCCCGTGTCTATGGGCAGGACAGACCGTGGATTGTAGATAGATCCAAAGGTCTCTGCCACTCACCCGGCTTGCGTGATACTGGGGGACCTTGGGGCCAAGGCAGCATTGGCCCGGCCCCATTTGCCCTTCCAAAAGTACATTCGAATGAGCCTCAGGTGGGTGGTCCTTGAAAGAGGCCCCCGCTGACACAGAGTGTTTGAAAGTCCGATCAATTCCTTTTCCATCGGAGTTTTAGTTCTCAGACCGTCATACTGGGCCTTGTAGGCAGATTAGTGAGTTTGACGAGGTTCGAAAGAGACCCTACGCGGTAGCCTGTTGGCACTCAGGATTCAGTCCGGATCATTCGAGCTGCTCTAGGGGCCAAGGATATCTTTCCGATCGGAAGATAATTCGCAAGCCAGTATAAAATTGCGAGTATTCCGGTATAAAGCTTCTTCTCGCGTCAATAGCGATTGAAATCGTAACCGTAGATCGGCACGGCAAGCCGACGCGACTCCGATATAACAAGACTTCTTGTACCTCGTCTTCTAGAATCTTTGCTGCTGGTACTGGGTTTCGAGCAGGCTATCCCGATGTTACCAAAGAGGTGTAACCACAGAAACTGGACCGCGTGCGTTGTTTGTTTTTAGTTCTGTAATTTTGGAAGGAAATTTCTAGGGCCCGGTTATCAGGCCACGTGGACGCTAAAACCCGGCCTAAAATCTCCCCCGTCCATCTTTCCCTAGTTCATCCATCACTCTGCCCCGAGCTCTCCAAAGGCAAAGATGCTTCCGAGGGCATTCCGCCAATTCGGCCCTTTGCCCAGTAGAGTCAGATTTCTGCCCGGCAACAGAATCATCTTTAGTCCAGCTACCACCGTCCACTCTCCGCCCCAGCATTCGATCCAGCCAGCAACCCCTTTCACCACAAAGACGGGGCTTCTACACCAAAGGATCTTGGATGATGACTGGCCTCTCCTGCGACCCTCAAAACGTGTTCCTACTATGGAAACAACCTGTAACCGAGCTGATAATCTAGAACGTCTTCTTCAAAAAGATGGGTTCAAGACATGGGGCTTTGTTATTTACCGCTGCACCTACGACAGTGACCTTGACTGGCAAAAATTTCTAGACTTCTATATGAGCGGAGTAAAGGCATCGCTAAAATTCTATGGTGGTCTTGATCTACTGGATAGTTTTGCGCCTACAGTCCTTGAGGATCCTTCGTTTAAAAGTGCGAAGGTCACCGAACTGCGTGAGCATTTCAATACATGGGCCCTGGAGGCAATGCAGCGAGAACAAAATATCACTGTTGCAAGGGCTCATAAGTATTATCCTTATTCAGGACGATATCGGTTCTTCATTATGGTAGACCAAGCTGCCTTACAATCTGTGTTAAATGCGCCAGATAAGAAATTGCGGAAGAAAGCATTTGTTCGGCTGGTAAACACGGAATGGGAGCCTCAGGTTCTAGATGAGGATGAAATCGAGGCGCTTGGTGGTCCGCTAGACGAGTTTGAGCCTCTGGAGGGATGCACACTAGAAGATGTTGGGTGGATGCTGATGCCATTTAATCAAGCCGGGCTTACTGCGTTCCACCATGTGAGAGATACTGTTGATTTTGATTTTTATTATTGTCGGCCTCCAGAAATGCAGTCATTGACGCTTTTCGAACGTATCCTGATTGAAGGATTTGAGGCTAGCTGATTCAATTCATGTTGTTGGCGAGGCACCTCTCATTTATGGCAATTGTGGCCCGTCAGTCAAGGCCCGACTATGCTAAGTTTTGTAGCTTCGTTGAGTGATTTTGCCCTTCAATTGTATAGCGAGTTTGGCCTACAGACTATTAATAGAGATTAAAGTCTTATTCTAATCTAATTTATAAGCCAGAATGGCAAGACATGTAACTACCATGGCGATATGTGAAGCCTATTATTCAATAGGCTCGGAGATGGGGGTAGGACGAGACTGAAGGAGGCCGATACTACTACGAGTTCGGAGGGGAATACTCGATGGTAGCAAGAGAATCAAACTAATCGCTGGGGAATCCTTCGGTTCCCTGCGCGATTGCCTTATCTATTGCGTGGTTTCTCTAGCGAGCCCCTTTTATGGGTCTAATTCATACAAATAGGGGCATCGAGCCTTCCTTCGAATTATCTTCCGCGGCTTCCGCGGCGTCTCCGAGGCTAACCAAAGCGTGTCGTGACACTTTCCGTTATTTTAGACGGTATAATAAAAGGACTTGCCTACCTGTGGTACTCCTATGGCGAGAACTACTAATTTATATTGAACCAAATTTGTATTTAGCCTTTCATATATAGCTATTCACCTCTTAGAGTCAATTTTCACTGTATTACAACCTTCCGCAGACGCACAAAGCACTGGGGCGGCTTGTTCACTACAGCAAGGCACCCTCCATAGCCAGACATCGCATCAGGGCACTTCAGCAGCTCAAAATGCCAAACAATCATGGCTAGCATGATCCTAAATTCGACATAAGCTAGCCGGCGTCCAAAGCACGTCCTAATCCCGAGACCAAACGGGATGCACGGCCCAGCCTGGGGCTTAAATACCAAACTGCCCCCCCTGGTCGGTGTTTTCCGAAACGAGCCAGCGTCCAGGCTTGAACTGATCGATATCCAAATCATTCCAGCTTCGTGGTGCCTGTGGTGCCTGTCCAAGTTCCATTGCCGGTCGTGAGTGTGGGCTACAGTGGCTCTTATCTACGTTAAGCCCTGGTGAGAGCATACTATGGCTATTCTGTAGGAAGAATATAAGTGTGCCCTTGGGTATTCTGTGACCAAGGAGCGTTGTTTCCCTGGTCGCCTCACGATCCATGATGGGCACAGTGCCGCCGCACCGTAGGATCTCTTCCATGGTAGCATCCACGAGAGAGACGGATGTTTGCATGATCTCCTCGACTGTCGGAGCACGCTTCTCAGCGGCTGCGGAGCCTAAGGCAGCGAGGAGAGCTTGCTGAAGCTGGGATTGCCAAAGCTGGGATTGCCAAAGCTGGGATTGCCAGTCTGGATGGTCGGCAAGGAGTTTAACGCCCCGGCACATCGTTGTGCTCATAGTATCATGGCCAGCGACGATGAACCCAAAGACCTCGTCCATGACGGCTTTGGAGAAGAAGGCGGGCCTCCGTCCTTCTTTCTGAGCGTGACTATCCTCCCCATCGACAATACGATCCACGGCAGACCGCACCCACACTCGATTGTCGCTTGAGGATTGGCTTTAACGGCGCTCCTCGACGGCCTTCTCAATCTCTCCTCGGATACAGTGGTCTTTAATCCTCATCCAGCGCTTGGATGTCGGTGTTGCCTTGACGTACCACCACTTCATGCGAGGCGATGGTGCACTCTTCACCTGCTCCATGGAATCACCTAATTCGAGCATCGCTTCGATGGCCTGGTTGATTTCTGCATGGGGGAAGTTCATAGGCCGGTCTTCATCTGCGCCCCGTCCGTTCCAGAGAGTCCCCGTTCTCGGGAGGTCTTTTAGCCGCCGAATCTGGGGCTCCGTGGCGTTGTGGGAAAATTTGAACCCAAAAGAAAACGCAAGTACGGCATTCAGGGCCACGTGAAAAATGTCACCAGTGGCGGGAAATGGCCGGCCAGCAGCCAGCTCTTCCTTGACCTGCCATGTTATCGGCCTCTCTGTGATGTGAGGAAACTTCGCAGCGGTCATTGCAAGACCAAGGATGACTGAATGGTTGGGTGTTTGGATCAGATGGGACGACAGGAGGTAAAGATCAAGTTCAAGAATATTTGACAGAGACAGGAGAGAGGCAAAATGAGACTCTCATGGGTTTGGCCCAGTAAGTAATAGCCCATTACTCCGTGGATTTTGGATCTGAAGGAGGGCCGCCGATCGATCTAGTTTAGAGGCCCAGCCAACCCGAGCCCCAGGGCTGGCAGGGGTTCCTGATTCTCCGAACGCCCCAACATAACTGTTGGCCTTGGCACCCCGACTTGGGCACAGGGAGAGGTGGAGCACTCGAGAAAGAGACGGCGATCTGGAGGATCGAACACAAGTAGAGCCGATGGCTTTCTGCTGTTCCGAACAAGGCGGGTTCTACGGATCGGAGTTTCCTATATGCTCTGAAATGAGGATCCATCCCTTTGCCCTCCAGGCATTCCGATTCCTTAGTTGTACCCTTTCCCAGCGAGCTAGTCATGCCTCATACTCCGGCGAGGCCTTTGAACTCATCAATAAATTGGTCGTTATCTATTAAAAGGATAACAACAGTTTCCATTGACTCTGGTATCTGAGATTGCTGCGACTCCCCTCGAATACAGGCTAAATCAAATTCATCTGTTGCCGTACTCGCCAGAGGAGCACCCAGTATCTGCTGCCCCTGGGCAAGATTCTCTGAGTACTTCTCGAGAGAGGACTCAAGGCTCTGGCGATAAATTGCTCGGTAATCAATTCCACCTTCCTCTGGGTCCCCGTCGGCGGTTGAGAAGAATTGAAGTTTATCCTGTGGAGAAAGGATGGTGCCAATGGCGTAGAAATTACCATCCAATTTGTCAGTGTATCGGTAGTAGACTGAGAGCTTGTTCTTTGCCGCTTCGAGGGATGCAAGCATCACCTGTTTCCACGCAACTCTCTTCCGTCGAAGCTGTCTAATGGACTTTTCCAGGTGGTCAAGCAGCTTATTGTACCCAACTTAAGAGCTATAATATCACAATCAGCCAGCTGGTTTAGAAACGATCAGATGTCTCATGTTCGCACTCACCAGCGATCCTCTCATCATGGTAAAATAATTGCCCCCCAGGGGCCAATGACTGCCGAGAAAAATGTGTGGGTCCAATAGCTTTGTCGAAGGGATATTGGGGACACCAGAATGTTGGCGACCAAGAAGCCCACCATGGTCAACCCCACGATCGCGTGTACTCCAACTCGATTTATCACCAAGCCTGTGGTCGAGGCCACAAATCCCGACACAGCAGAGGGACTGTTTGGCGCGGTCCCCAGCAGGGGAGAGACATCGCGCGGCTCCTCCAAGAATTGCCAGAGGTAGTACAGCCAGACGCCAAAGAACGGCAATCCCGTGAATATGCCAATGAATATGCCAATTCAATGCGTTGATAGGCACCAGCGGCCACACTGCACATTTCTCACCACAGAAAAAGCCACAGGGGCAAGGATGCAAATAATCAATAGAACGTAGACATACAGCGTCTCCCAGGCCATTGTATACCCCTGGTTCCAGGCCACGTTGACCAGGACCAGGCCGATGACGCCCAGGACAAATCAGGGGTCAATTTAGGCCTCCTTCATCATCTTTGGCCTTGGTTGGATTTGACGGAATGATGAATAGGGCAGCAGCTCCGAGCAACAAGCAGACAAAACCCACAGCGAAGTAGAGTCAGGCCCAGATGCCGAACTACGCCGGGATCGCTGTGAACAGGGCACCCAGCATGTAGCCCCCAGACGCAAAAGGCCCCAAACAGACTGAAGACCATGGTATTTCGCCTGCCCATTGTTGGATAAGTGCGTCTAAGGCTGGTCAACGCACTAGGCAGCAACTGGCAGCACCAGCAAGGCTCTCGTACCCTGCAAGGCCCTTGCCAGGATAAATACCTTGTCTGAGGTGCGAAGGAATTAGCAGGCATCGCCAACAATAGACCGTAGGGCGTAGGTAACAAGACCTCCAATGAGTATGGGATTAGAACCGTACATGTCGCCCAGTCGGCCAGCCATAAGGTTAAAAGTACCGGTCGCCAGTCGTAAGGCTGAATGGGGCCATGTTTCTACATCGTCGCAGTTTCCGTCTCCTGCATCCTTCTATCTTTTCCCTTCTCTTCCCCTCTTATCTTTTCTCCTTTTCCACCTCTCCTTCAGTCTATCTCAATTTTGTCTCGGACCTTTGAATGCCTCTAGCTTGACTGCCAGACTCGGCTGTTCCTTCGCGAGCCTCAACCATCGCGAGCCTCAACCATCGCAAGCCTCAACCATCGCAAGCCTCAACCATCGCAAGCCTCAACCATCGCAAGCCTCAACCATCGCAAGCCTTAACCATCGCAAGCCTACCTCATACCTTATCGTCTATCAACTGAACGCTGTCAAAATGACGTCAACCATGAATGAATCCACCGATTCTTCAGAGCCACTTCCATCGATTCACTCACCACCTATCCCCGCTATAACACCTATCCCCGCGACGATGGATCTGATCACCAATAGCTGCCTTGATGTACCGGACGCTGCCAAGTATATTGGCTCGACAACAAGCGGTATTACAAGGATCATAAATCGGGTCAAAGCTTCCACAATCAAAGACACGAAATATGTGAAATTCACGAATGTATCACCGGAAGTCGCCAGAGGGACAGATATCAAGGCCACCCGAAACTTCTACGATTTGCAGACACGTTGCATGATTATTACTGTTCCTGGGCTGCCACATGAGCAAGCAATAGGAGAATTGAATACGATCATGGCAATCCAATCGACAATCTCCAACTTATCTATCAGGAATATTGCAACTGGTCGTAGAACCGGACAGTCCAGTTCCAAAGAACCCGACTCACAATGGACACCGCGTAATGGCAGACGTGCTTGGCCGACGGTGGTTTTAGAAGCAGGATACTCCGAATCCCAGCAGAAACTGCAATGTGACGCAGCATGGTGGATAGCCAATTCACGGGGAGCAGTTAAATTGGTTATTACTATGGCAATCGACAAAAGACAGCCACAGATCATAATTAAGTGTATTGTACGGGACAATAACAACCTACCGGGTCGCAATCTTCGTTCCCGTTACTATACAACAACTCGACAACAACTTACCATCACACGGCATCGAAATACAGTTACAACACAGCCTGCAGCACCACTCCGAATAACTGTCCCGGAGATAATGGGACGCCCTCCGCTACAAGGGGAAACTGATATCCTCGTCCCGGTGCCTCGCTTAGAGGAATTAGCTGCTTTCGTCTGGCTGGAGCAAGAAATTTGAATTATTGTTATGATAGGCTTGTTTTTTGTTCCTGATATTCCTATTCCAGCATGTCGCTTAGGGGAATTTGCTACTCTTGTCTGGCTACAGCAAGGAATTTGAATCATTTTTATGATAGGCTTATTTTTTATTCCTGATATCCTTTAGCGTGTCGCTTAAAGAAACTTATTACTACCGTCTAGCTGGAGCAAGAAATTTGAATTCTTTTTATGATAGGCGTGTTTTTCATTTCTGACATCCTCATTCCAGTACCCAGGATATCTCATCATTAGTTGTGGTGTGAAAGCGATCGCTGACCATATGCAGCACGGCATGACCCTGCCCCATAACGTGGTTTATAAGCGGGCTGCGGTGAACACAGAAATCCCAACGCGAACGAGTCACCCCGGATATGTGTACACTGAGCCGGCTCAACTTCCCACCGCACCAGGAACTATCTCGGGATGCTATAAATATCAGAACGCCGATGAATATACAAACCTCTGCAGGGACCTAGCATACGACAACAGCATTACGGTAGCCGACCTGGCGGAGTGGAATCCGAGTCTCAACAATACCTTTAATTGTACTCTTGACCAGAAGTACAGCTACTGTGCGCTGAAATTTGAGAACAGCACTTGTCAGTGATCCAATTGGTATAAATTTGCGTGCACCTGTACTAACGGCAGACTTAGATACGGAGCCACCTAGCGCAGTCTGTATTCCTATCGAGGCGACTGAGCCCGGCACCGCCTCAAATTGCAACTGTTTTACATACGTGGATGTTTATGACGCCCCAGGTAAGTACAGCTAAATCCTGCCATCAACGTCGCCACTAAAATATGTGAAAAGACTATACATGCAATGAACTGGTTGCTGATAATGGCATCACTCTGACTGAACTCCTTGCCTGGAACACGTGGCTCTCTGAGGATTGCGACACCGCACTCCTTGCCAATTTGACCATCTTCGATGACCGCGCTGTCTGTATCGGGGTCGGCGAAGAGAATTCGACCACTGCCACAGCTACGACCAGCGCTGCTACTGGAACTACAATCCAAGCCTCCACGTCCATGGGCTCCACTCCGACCGACACCATCTCTGGGTGCCAGGAGTTTTATACCGTCACTGACAGCGATGACTGTGCAAGTGTCTTGAGCAAATTCGGAATCACGGTCTCCCAGTTCTACCAGTGGAACCCCAGTGTTGGCAGCACATGCACAAACCTCTGGCGCGAAGAAGCATACTGTGTAAAAGGGCCGGCCACCGCTACAAGCTCAGGGCCAAATGCACCGGTGCAAACAGGCATCGCATCGAACTGCAAAAAGTACTATACCGTTGCTTCCGGTGATTCCTGTGCGAAAATCGAGTCGACTTACGGGATTACATTTGCGCAACTGTATAAGTGGAACCCCGCGATTGGATCAAACTGCCAAACTCTCGATGTTGGCTATTCTGTGTGTGTGGGTGTTTCTTTCTAGAGGGAGATCATCGAGGAGAATGACAATAGACTTGTATAGTCCGGCGACTTGGGAAGCCAACAGGCTGGAAGAGGTTTTGCCATAGTTAATGGAAGACTCCGATTTTAATTCCGGCAATGCCCGAGAACTTGAAGTAACGTGCAACTACAGTAAGCTAGCCGGCTCCTTGTTGATGCTTTTTTTTTTTTCAAAAATTACAAAACGGAAAGCAATTTACAAGGGCCGGTTACCAGACCTTGTATTGGTTTGAAATTTGACACTATAATACTCTACCACGCTAAACCCTGCCCCGTCCACCCTTTCCTGGTTCATCCCTCCCTCCTTCCCTTCACCTCTAGTTATTTAAGGCGAGGATGCTTTCAAGGGCAATCAGCCAATTCCACCCTTCGCCCACCAGAATCAGACATCTTCCGCTCAAGAAGATATCCTTTACTCCAGCTACTATCATCTGCTCTGCTCCCAACAAAATATCCGTCCGGCGTGAGAACCAAATAGCAACCCCTTTTACTACAATGAGCGGGCGCTTGCGCCAAAGAGTCACGGATGATGACTGGCGTCCCGAGCAGCCCTCAAAACGGAATCCTGATATGGAAACAACCAGTAATGAAGCCGATATTCTGGAACGTCTTTTACAGAAAGATGGGTTCAAGACATGGGGCTTTGTTATCTATCGCTGCACCTACGCCAACAACCACGACTGGCAAAAATTCCTAGACCTCTACTATAGCGAAGCAAAGTCTACGCTAGAGCTGTATAGAGGTCTTGACCTGCTTGATGATTTCGCACCCACGGTTATTGAGGATCCTTCTTTCGAAGGCGCGACAACCCGTGAACTGCGTGAGCATTTCAAGACATGGGCCCAGGTTGCAGTGTTTCGTGAACAAAATATCACTGCTTTACAGGCTTCTGGGTCTTATTTCAGCACGGGGCGATACCGCTTTTTTATTATGGTGGATCAAGAGTCATTGGAGTCTGTGTTGAATGCGCCAGACAGGAATAAGGTTGGTATGGCATTTGTTCGGTTGGTGAATGCGGAATGGGAGCCTCAGGTTCTAGATGAGGATGAAATAGAGGCGCTTGGTGGACCGCCGGAGGAGTTTGAGCCTTTGGAAGGATGCACACTTGAGGATGTTGGTTGGATGAAGATACCATTCGACGAACCGGGGGTTAGTGGGTTTGTGCGTATGCGTGATCCTAATCAATGGGATCGGTATTATTCTCGGCCTCCCAAAATCCAATCGTTGACGGGAGGCTGATGCTGCCAAACTTTTCTAAGCTAGAGAATCCGACTCAACTACTATTTGAGTCCTTCTTATTTTTGGGGTATTTTACTATTTCAAATCGATGGCGATCGGGGGCCGTAAGCCAAGGGCTTACTAGGCTGAGTTTGATATCTTTGTTGGAGTACATTTTCTCCATCACTTGTACACCGGGTTGGCCTCCTGACTCTCAACAGAGGTTAAAGTCTTGTTCTATGTAAGTTATCAACCAGAATGCCAAGACACGTAACTACATATGGTTCTTCTTTGCCCGTTACATGAACGGGCAGTATTCTCCTAGTGATTACCAGATACCTCTTAATGCGAAGTGGATATATTATTGTGGAGCGGTATAACTTCCTAGCTTGACGGATGAAGGTTCCGGTCAGCACATCTGATTTCACTCGAAAGAGCACCTGGGCACAGAAGACTGTTGACAGACCACTGACCCGCACTATGGATCGCTGTTTCCTTGGATCACTGCATCACATCACGTCTGTTAAAGATTACATGGCACGGCCCAGGCTGCGCCCTCAATTGGTCCTTCATGTCCCTCTCCAAGAACTCTCCATGCTTATTGTTCGGCGCGAATTCAAACGTGTAGCGGCTAATCAGAGTAGCTAGGACGAGGCGAATCTGCGTCAAAGCCAGATTCTTGCCGACACACATCGTGTTCCCTGGACTTTTTAGTTTCAGACAACATTGAATCTCGAGGTGGATGCATACCAACGCCGAATGGAGCGAATGCCCGCTTATCCCGAACCAATTCAGGCTGACTATACCATCGCTCCGGAATGAACTCATGAGGGCGGGCATACGCTGACTCCACTGGGAAAATTGATAATCATTAGCACTGCGCAGACTAATGAGTGGATCCAGGCTTACATCTTCCGATGGTGTATCGGGGAGCACAGATCTTGATTCCCCCCCGGAATAAATGTGCCCTCAATCATCAAACCTTCTGGAGGCGTGACCCGGGTCCCAAACGTGAGGACAGCCGGAAGGAGCCGCATGGTTTCGTTGATGACGCCGTTGAGGTGAGAGAGCTTGGCAAGTCCAACGGCATCTTCCAAGGACTCAAGAGTTTGCAGTTCCTTGAGAATCTTCTGGGCATGTTGGGGATACCGAGTCAGGAAGTAGAAGAGATGGGTGAGAGTGGGAGCATTTGTGTCGCTATTTCCGGAGGTCACGTTAGAACGGCTTACCCAACAGGAAGAAATCGGTTAACGAACCTGCCAGCAACAACCAAAGTCGCAGTATCGCCGCTCAGCCAGTACTCCCGCTTCTCATCATTGCTTTTCTTATGTTCTTCGATGAAAAATGAGGCAATATCCTTATCTGGGACAGTTTTCTGGATGACAATAAGTGGACGAATGCCAAGCGCCAGCGAGATTAGCTCACCTTCATTCGACGCTCCATGCACTTATCACAGTACTCCAACATCTGGAACCACCACTTGGCCCACCAGAGCCCGGGAATAAAGGCGAATGCCAGGCGGGGAACCCAGATTGCAGGGCTAAAAGGCCCCAACAGCGCGAGGGCATATCGGAACATCCACAGTGTCCGGTGCCATTGCTCATTCTTCATCATTTCAAAATCCTGGCTAAAGGCAAAGTCGCCCATGGAGTCAAAGGAAAACCAGTACATCACTTCGTTGATCAGAATAGGCTGGGATGCCTTTCCGCCAATCAAGTCAGCGAGGGTGTTGACCTTGCCGACGATGCGTCGATGGTATTGCCGAATAGCTAGCACGGGTCAGCGGCGATCTTCAAGAAACCAGAGAAGGAATACTACCAGAGCTGCTCAATGCGTTGGTCCAAAGCTTTCTTCTTTGGTTGTGGAGCGCCCGATCCCGGGTGAAGATCGACGAGACTCGAGGATGAAGAAGGTCGTACCAATCAGAGCGGGTGTTATTGTTCCCCGGACCATCCATGGCTTCGAAGACCCCGGGGTGGTAGACAGTCACTTCAGCCGGGCCTGTAGTTGACGGTTAATTTGACTGACATTCGGTTTAGTCCAGTAGGATGCCATTTCGACTCACCTGTGCGCACGAATGTTCCGTACTTTTCATGGATCTCCGTAAGCACATGATGACCTCGAGAGTTGCGGCACTTCCAAACATGCCATAGCTTGGATGCAGCAGCCAGTTTCGGGCCATTGAAGTGGCGGAGTCGGTGGAAGAAAACCCGGTAGATGACGATGCTACTGAGCAGAGACGTCATATATAGTCCGAAGAGGACGAATGGTCTCAAGGAGGCACATTCGGGGATAGCATGCTCAGCACCCACGATTTGGATAGCGTGGAGTATAGCAAGGACCCCTATATGTGGTAAGACCACTTGCCATATGTGCAAGTGCCATTCGCCGTGGATGAAGATTCCCCAATGAGCCAGGAAGCCTGACAGGACGGCCAAAAGGGATGGTGCGATCATGGTCTAACTGCAACAAGATTCTAAGGCCGTTAGAGGAACTTTTTGGATTGCTGTGAACTTGGGAAGAACTGCAGAGGATATAAGGCCCAGCTAATAATTCTTAGGGTCCCCTCCCCCCTCCGCCCCTGTGGAGGCAACCAACAATACCCAGGTATTGTTGACGCGGCCTGAACAGCCCCCTGTGGAGAAGACAACGAGCGAATGTTGGATGACATTGCGTACAATGCGTTGGGGGCTCAAGCACAACATGCCAAGTGGGCTGAGGCGCTTACTAGTATTGGAGTAGACCCGGTTCCATAGACTTCATAAGGAGCGTGGGCATGATGCCCGGTCGAGGGTCGAGCTCGCCCCGACATAGTTACAATTACTTCAATTTACTCTGCGATACTGACAAACTCCCATTTCAACATGAGTGAAACATCTCAATCTAATGCCTTCACTATCATCCGTCCATCTTATAAGGTGAGTGAGACTACCGACAAAGCTTCCACGATTCATTATGCAAATAGCCCACAGGGACGAGCTCGCCAGAGCAATCAATTTGTGCTAGTTCGGGTGCTGCAATCTCTCTTGGTTTTTTTGACATATCACGCATATAGCATCTTCCTTTTCACATGCAGTGATTTCAAGACCATCGTGATTCCGAGCACCGTGTTTGGCGTGAGCAACTCTCTCGCGGCCAGCGCATATGGGTTGGAAAACAGCCCTCCAGTCTCTCTCGAACTTCTCATTGATCGAACCCTCCAAACGTTCTTCTGGGTTATCCTCGTCTTCATCCCATTCTCGATCGATAACCAGCGGACTCCCTCGGCGATCGAAGAAGACACTCTCAACAAGCCATGGCGCCCCATGCCCCAGAAACGCCTGACGCCGCGCCAAGCAAGATGGCTGATGACCTGCTTCTTTGCTCTCGTGCAGTGCCACGGCATTTCCGGCCGAGGCCTTGGCCATCGGCAATCTACTTCCCTATTCCTGCTCGGGCTTTGGTACAACAACTTTGGGGGCGCCGACAACCACCCCGTTGTGCGGAACGGCATCAATGCCGCGGGTTACATGTGTTTTATCTCCGGTGCCCTCGAGAATGCGCTGGGCCAAAGGCTGGATTTCCCGCTGCAGAATCCAATTGGCCAGACCGATCTAAAATTCCGCCTGGAGCAGTGGCTTTTGCTCATTGCGGGCATCATTCTGACTACCGTGCATTTGCAGGATCTGTATGATCAGCGAGGGGACGCGGTGCGTCAACGGCGCACGATGCCTTTGGTGATTGGCGACGGGGCTGCTCGATGGACCATTGCCATTCCAATGACTGTCTGGGCGTTTGTGTGCCCACTCTTTTGGAAGGTACGAGCTGAGCTGTTTGTCCTCAGCGTGGGGCTCGCCTTTACGGTGGTTGGACGAGTGCTGTTGCGACGCGACGAGAAAAGCGATCGGAGTACCTTCCGGGTGTGGAACTACTGGATTGCGACGATCTACGCCATGCCTCTATTTTCTCAGGTACACTGAGGTCTATACTTTGAACATGAGACGCTGTTGTGGATTTTCCCGCTGCGAATACGAATGTGAATAAATTACTTGCCTTGTATGCATCTGAAACGCCGGTAAAAGTATGCCCAGGCGCCCAACCAACATCTGCTTGACTCGGCATATCTATCCTCTGTCTTCTCCATATGCCGTTTTGGGATTGCATACAAGCGGGACGATACGCCATGTCGATCACGCGGCAAATCCGACCGCGTAACGACTGGCGATTCGACTCTGATCATTCTGGGCCCTGCCCCGGGCCCTTGGGGCAAGGCCTTGCAGAATTAGTTTCCGCGGAACCGGAGGTAATTAGGTCGGACGCGACCTCGGGAGAGGCTGACTCCAGCTGACTCCAGCTGACTCTATCTGACTCAAAGCTGCGAAGTTAAGGCCCCCGGTTGGCCCCAGTGGGGCAAATCAAACAATTTGGCCTGGTAAAGCCCACAGTTACATCGTCATGGGTAATAGGCACGGGCAGTTCATTGGTTCGTTCGTCGCACCCGCAACCCAACATCCTAAAATCGAGGGCAGGATTGAGGCTACGTCCATGTTCGAAGAGGTGGCTTGCAGAAGGATTTTAGGCGAGGCTTGGCCCTTCCCGCAGATCCACCTGTGAGCCCCAGTCTAGCCCCATGCATTGTAGAGTTTGCTTCTATCGCCCAGGATTCGTGACAAACTGGTACACTGCAGGTGGTCATTTCCGGTGACTTGATATGATCTCCAACGTAGCTCCGGGGGCGACGTTGGAAGTTGGGGTCGGTTTTACGCCCACTTGGCTGTCAACACTTTGCGTGACATTTCTTGCTGCGGACGGGGTCTGTCACGGTATTCTACGATTCCCCTCCCGCGGTGGTCTACCACCCTGTACCATTCCACACTATCAGATCGGGGCTCATAACATAGTAATAGGTCTTAGCGATGAATGTCAGTCATTATAGAGTGCTATACTTGACTATTCCCGAGCAAATATATATCATGTACAAGTGGATTTCATTATAGGGTGAATAACTACACGCGGGCTGACTCCCGTTCAATCGTCAGCACATTCTGTACCATTATCCCAGCCGAGTTGTATCCTCGACCATCCTCGGCGAAAGACCCTGAGTCGATTTGGTACGAGATTTCCGGCACCGAGACCTGCGTGCGATGCGAGGCGGCTTTTTCATGCTCGTCGTCCTGCGAGGCCAGCAGCTCAATATCACCCGGATCTCGCCTTGGCCACGAGCGGCCGCTAGAACCGATCGTGTGAATACGAGGGTCTTTGCTACGGGGGTTGCTCTCCCGACGGCGGCTGCGGCGCAAAATCACGGCGCCTATCATGGGGGCACAGGCAACGATTGTGCCTGAACTGAGTTCCGCAGCAACCAGAATAGAGGCGTCATTTAAACAGAAGGTCTTGTTCTTGGGGTCGCACACCTGTGTCTGGATTAGACGTCCGATGTTGACGCCGGCCGTACTAGTCGAACCAAGGTTAGCAGACGAGACCCTCAATGACTGCAGGACACGTACATGAAGCCCAGGAGGAAGCTGGCCACCACGCTGATCTTCTTGTCCTTTGGCATGTTCAAGGAAAATACCATCGGCATTGGAAGGGTGACGACTATGAGGTCCACGACCAAGTTGAACGAGGCCGATATATTCTCAGTCTCGGAGACATCGCCACACTTGCCCTGGATCTTGATGTCCCAGTTGGAAGCTATCGGGCGACAGAGAAGAAGGACCATTAGGACGGAGGCTACCCAGTATGCGATCACGATGCCGGCAACCGTCATGGAGATCCAGTAGAACTTGTTGCCCCGGAACAGTTCGATGTAGAGGAAGATGATCCCCAGACGAAAGGCTGTCGTGCCCGTGATGAAGAACCATTCGGATGACCAGAATGTCTATCCGTGTAAGAGATCGGTTATCTTTCTTGAGGTCGAGACTCACCTTCAGCGTCGTTGTCATGGTCGGATAATCCACCGTGAGGACATTTTGCCCGTACGCGCCCGCCGAAGCGCCTGCCAGTGGAGAGGAATCATCAGTATCGCTGCCCAAACCTCAGAAGGGTTAATCCCTCGACTCACCAATAATCGCACATACGCAGTAACATAGAAGACAAATCTCCACGCGGTTAGTACTCCGAGAGAGACTGCGCATGTATCGAGGTCATCCATACCAGCGACAATCCGACGAAATAATCGTGAATCTTCAGCGTCCGCCGCAGATTCCGGCTGTTGACCATCCGCAGGGCAAAGGCAACCGTGGCCAAGGCACTGAAGACTGCTGCCAGAACAATCAGCTTAGTCTGGCGCTCCTTGACGGTCGTCATTTCGGTGATACTGGACAGCCCAGAAGTAGGTTGAAGACAACGAGAGAAACCCGCAACAGAAGCATGGGCATAGGCAGCCTGGGTCTGGTCACTTTGGGGGCAATTTTGGCTCTCTGCACTTGCGCCAATGCAATACTACGACTGGTGAAGCCCCCCCTCATGCTGCATGTCCCGTTGGGGATCCGATCGGCATGGACCTAAGTACGGAACTAAGTACGGAACTAAGTACGCAACTGCCCGCGCACTGCCCACCAACTCTGGCGCTCCTAGCAGTGTTGGGTGCGTGAATGTGAAGAGGCAAATATTCGAAACTTGATCTTTAGGCTTTTTACCGGTGACGATAATCTCGGATCCTGTGTTGGTTGCGGGCCGCTGGACCAATATCCCAAGATACGTCTCGTTGGAGAAAGGATGGACCAGCTAATCCTATTGAGAGCCATCATACCCCTGCCATTAGTCACAGATGCTTCCAATAGAGGCTATTCCGCATGCCCTCTCGGTGGCTTGAGGGCTGCTGGTTGCCTGACCTGCAGTTTCTTCACGAAGATGGTCTCTGCGCAGTCAAATTCCCAGGTGGGCCCAATGCAACCCCACTGGGGCTGTTGGAAACGTCCGTGCGGCCCGCAGTGACAATACGTGACGGGGCTGGAATTTGGGCGCTTATTTTGGCCCCCAAGACGCCTACAGGCATCTCTTTGTTCACTAAATTGATCAGCATCTTATTCGTGGGCCCACAGCTGATCATAGTCCCCATCGACTGTGCCAGGTTAGCTAATAAAGAGGGGTAGGTTGGGTCTCATCGGGATACAAAGAAACTCGAGCGTCTCCCACGGACTTGATCATCGAATATTGACTTCTTGCACTACACCATGTCTGCACCGGAATATTATATGGGCACCCAGGGCTTCGGCGGGGCCTGGACAGAGAGCAACGTGTCCGAGCTCATTGCGCGGCTCGAGAGTGCCAACCTTAAGCACTATGACACAGCCTCCTTGTACCCATTGACCAATCCGGGAGGGTCTGAGCGACTCCTAGGGAGCATCCGAAAGCCCGATTTTGTGATCGACACCAAAATCCTGTACCGGCCCGAGGCGCTTCGCAAGGAGAAGATGGAGGAGTCCCTCCGCGGCAGTTTGAAGAACCTCGGCGTGGAGAAGGTAGTTACCGTTCGCTGACCTGTTGAGCTGACGGATTGTTGAAGACTGATTGTGAAACTCATCTTTCCGCTAGGTCAACATTCTGTATGCGCATGCCCCCGACAAGGTGGTTCCAATCGCAGAACAAGCGGCCAATTTCGACTCCCTATACCGCGCCGGTCTTTTCACCGAGCTAGGCCTGTGCAATTACTCGACCGCCCAAGTCAAAGAATACATCGATCTCGCGACCGAGAAGGGCTATGTCCGTCCCACCGTGTACCAGGGTCAATACAACATTTTCTGTCGGCAATACGAGAAAGAGCTCTTTCCTTTCCTGAAGGCCCACGGAATCAAGTTCGTCGCCAACTCGCCTTTGGCGGGCGGGTTCGCCACCGGCAAACTCACCCTTGCCCAAGGGCAGAGCAACTGGTGGGCACGCGATTCGAGCAATCCGAGAGCAATGTGATGGGTGGTCTCTACCGAATGTGGTACGACAAGCCCGTCTTCCACGACGCTGTGCGAAAGTTGAGTGCGGCGGTCGCTGAGACCGACGTGCCCAGCTTAGCCCAGGCCTCATTGCGCTGGCTGCTCTTCCACGCGGGCCTGGCCAGCACCGATGCCGTCGCGATTGGCCCCACCAAGATTGCCCAGTTAGAGGGGTACCTCGAGGCGCGTGAAACAGGGCCTCTGCCGGCAGAGCTAGTGGCCCAAATAGAGCAGGTGTACGATGAGACAATGCGGGCCGAAGCGGCTCCACTGGTGGAGGTTGGCTGGTGGTCCTAAACAAGGCTGGCCCCCAGGTATTTGTCACGTATCTTTAGCATTTTACAATACGTATTTTTTTTAAGCTGAACAATATCCGAGTGCAGTACAGCTTGATATCCACCAACGCAGCTAGATGCGCAGCCAACCCACTTCTTAAACAACGTCTCGCCATGGCAAGAGCCTTTGGCCCCCTTGTTTGTAAAAAGCAACACTTATGTGGGTCTACCCCCAGCCTAGCTATGACGCCTGACTTGGCGAAGCGTTGTAGGATCTTGTCTTTATAGTTAGGTGTGTAGGTGTCGCCCACTTACTCTTGCTGTACATTTTGTATCCAAATCGCAATTCGCCACTATGGCCCTCGTACGCAGTCTACAGAGGCTACTGCTTCTATCGTTCCTCTGCCTTCCCTCTATAGCATATCCTACCCAATCTGCCGAAGATTGCCTCTGCTTTCCAGGAGAATCCTGCTGGCCAAGCACAGCTGAGTGGGCCGCTTTCAATCGTACTGTCGGCGGGCGGCTTATTGCCACGACCCCAATTGGCAGTCCCTGCCACAAAAACAATCCCTTTTCGCCTTACGATGAGGCGGCATGCAACAATCTGCGTGCGAATTGGGAGTTCCCCAAAACCCACTATGAAAGCTCCTCCTCGATTATGGCGGGCTTCTATGCCAATCACAGCTGCGATCCATTCACCGCTCCCTCGACACAATGTATCGTCGGGACCTACGTTCAATACTCGGTGCGAGCGGAGTCGACGGCTGATATTCAGAAGACATTGAATTTCACCACGACGCATCGCATTCGCCTCGTTGTCCGCAATACCGGTCATGATTACCTGGGTAAATCGACCGGTGCAGGCGCAGTCGCTATCTGGACTCATCATCTCAAGGATATCAGCTTCGTGGATTACAAGTCCCCATCTTACTCAGGGAAAGCTGTGAAACTGGGCGCCGGTGTGCAGGTGTCCGAGTCCAATGCCGCAGCCCACGCGAAAGGCTTGACCATTGTGGGCGGAAACGCCAGAAGCGTGGGGATCTCCGGCGGTTATTCCCAAGGCGGCGGCCATGGCCAACTGGTCTCGCAGTACGGACTGGCTGCCGACCAGGTCTTGGAGTGGGAAGTTGTCACCGGCACAGGCGACCTGGTGACGGCGACACCGGACAATGAGCATGCGGATCTGTGGTGGGCGCTTGCAGGTGGCGGTGGCGGGACCTACGGTGTGGTCGTTTCCATGACGAGTAAAGCTCACCCGGAGTTGAACACTGCAACAGCCAACTTGACCTTCTCGTCAGTTGGCACCACGCAGACCGCATTCTATGGTGCTGTGCGTACCTTTTTGGAGTCGACGCTGGGTCGTCTGTTGGATTCCCGCGGAGCAGCCGTATGGTATATCGTGGATGGCGCGTTCGAGCTGGTCCCCATCACTCTTCCTGGTGGAAGCAAGCAGGACCTCCAGTCCATCATGAGTCCGCTACTTGGAAAGCTCAAGCAGGAGAATATCTCCTATGGTATGTTCCTCCTGGAAACTTGCAACTATCACCAAACTGACTTCGCCAGAATATTCCATTCAGGATTTTCCTACGTGGTATGCCAGCTTCGAGGCTATGAGCGCCGACGTCAACGTCACAGAAGACAACATCGGCGGCAGACTGATTCCGCGTAGCGTCGTAGACAACCAAACAGAGGCCCTCCTGGATCGATTCAGGGAGATCGCCGATGCAGGGGCTGTTCTCTCGGGCATCTCTGTCAATGCATCTCTAGTGCACCGGAACCAAACCCTTCCGCCTAACTCAGTGAACCCTGCCTGGCGAGATGCCGCAATTGATATCGTCGTTGGAAAGTAAGTCGCACCCCGGGCGGACGGGCAGAAAGGTGCTGACCAGCGTGAAAAGACCACTTAGCAAGACCAACCATACTCTCAATGTCCAGTACCAGGAGGAAATTACCAACAGTCTTCTCCCAAAACTGGAAGAGATTACGCCCGGGGGCGGTGCGTACTTGAATGAGGCGGATGCCCACCAGCCGAACTGGAAATTCACCTTCTATCACACGAACTACAATCGCCTGTTGCAGGTCAAGAACAAGTATGATCCATATCACAAGTTCTATGCGCTTACGGGCGTGGGAAGTGATTTATGGCAGCAGAAGAGCGATGGAAGGTTATGTCGAGCGAAGGTATGATATTATAGTCAGCCTCCAACTCTATATATCGGGCACCGTACGATCACATAAAATTCTATTTTACTGTCCACCGGTACTCCTCTTCTAGTCCACCTCTTGAGCTCTCTAAACTGGAGATTTATGATATGGATCTAGTAGTATATATCGCTTCTAAGAACACAGAAAAAAAAAAATAAAAATAAAAAAAAATAGCAGAGTGTACACTAGCACTAGTTCTTGCCAGCAAGTTTCAAGCCAGCCCGGTACCCAAAAGTCATACCGGGACCAATACTGGATCCAGCGCCCGGACAAACGCCCTTGAATACCTGGTTCTGATCACAGCCCACCGCATACAGACCTGGAATCGCCTCCCCCTTGCATCCACCACCTGGGCATCGATATTTGTTGACAGGCCATAGATCGTGCTGACGTTCCCCGGGTAAACCGGCAGCGCGTAGAATGGTCCCGTCTTACAGGCCCCCAAACTGGGATTCGGGGCCACAGAGGGGTCACCATAGAAGCGGTCATTGGGCTCCTCCCCTCGGTGGTACTCGAGATCTTTCCCAGTTTCCGCAAAAGAGTTGAACTGCGCGATCGTCTTTTCGAGGTTCTCCTTCGGAACTCCAATTCGACCCGCCAGCTCGGCAATCGTAGGAGCAGACAAGAGATACTTCTGTCGTAGAAGCTTTCCAATCGGATACGGCGCCGGGAAGGCCATTCCCATTCCGTATTTGCGAAGATAGGTATGGTCGGCGATGTAGAAGGCCTTTTCAATTCCCTTCTCGTGCATTGCGGCGACGAAGTTCTGGTATGGCGCGGACTCGTTCGCGAAGCGCTTTCCATTGGTATCGACGAAGATCGATCCCGGCTTCGCCCTGTCAAAGAAATGGGGGAAGCGTCGGGTAGGCTGACCGGGGACCTCTAGCAGGGAGATGGGCGCGAAGACCGCGTTCTCAGGGTTCTTCGCGGGCAGGGCTCCCCCACTTTCGACCCCAATGCGCTTGCCGTCGCCGGTGTTTCCCCGGGGAGCAGCGCACCATTCATGGGGCACGTAGTTTTTTGCTTCGGGCGATCGGCCAAACCCACCGCTGGCTAACACGACGCCTTTCCTGGCATGGACCGAGAGTTCTTGCCCATCCCGAAGAACTTTTAGCCCCACTACGCGGCCGTTGTCGAGAATTGGCCCCTGCGCGGGGACGTTGTTCCACAGCTGAACGCCTTCGGTTTGGAGTGATGCAAGTAGGCGGCCTACCAGGGCATTTCCATTCATCATCACCGTGCCTTTCCCCCATCTGATCAGATCGAACGCATATCTTGACAGAATCCGCACCGACGCCATGAAATTCGACACGCTGCCAAGCGGGTTACTGAGAATTGGCAGCAGAGTCCAATCAGCCTGCATGGACCCAAAGACCGCTACGCCTTGGATGGGATACCGCACATCTTTGATGAGATTTCCCAGCTGCCGACCGTCGAAACTGCCCTTGGTGAGAAGTGTGCGTCCGACCGACGCCCCTGGTCGTGACTGGTGATAGTCTGGGGCTGGCACCGGCTGAAACTGCATATGCGAGTTCGCTTCCAGCCACTCCAGCATTTCGGGGGCGGACTTCAAGAAGGCCGCGATCTTCTGCTGGTCGTACAGCGGGCCTAAGAGGTTCTGCAGATACTCATCGGCCTTTTCGGTGCTATCGGTGATTCCCATAATGGGCTGGTATTTATTGTTCGGCAGCCACATGCCTCCTCCAGAGGTTGCGGTGGTGCCCCCGAAATACTGTGTCTTTTCCAGCACCAGCACATCCAGGCCATGTTTCGCTGCCGCCAATGCGGCTGTCAGCCCAGAGCACCCGGAGCCGACGACAATGACGTCGACTTCATTGGGCTTTCTTTGAGCCTGTGTGGAGTAGCATGCCTGGGCCCATCGTTTGCCACAAGACTCCTTCAAGGGAGCGGCGAGTGAAGGTCGCGGGGCACTCCGCAGAGTCTGAAGGCCACAACTTCGTAGCATCATGTAGGAAAACTCCACTCAACTGGAGGCTAAAAGAACATACAGAGAGGGCAAATGGGAAAAAGCGGCCCCCCTCTGATTATATTTCAAATCATGTTTTAGGCTGTGGCAGGGATGTTGTTAGGACCCCGGGGCCAAGCTGGTAATTATCTGTGTCGAGAACCAAAAATACGAGGCCCCACTTGGCCGCCCCCATAGTTTACGGTATCTTGCGCAGGGAATTGATTGGGAATGAACTAGGCGACTCGCCAGACGCGTACATCACCTGAGCTTAAGCTCAAACTGAGATCCCGCCAGGAGTGCGTGGGCAGCGCTAAGCATGCTAGTGGTCTCAGGTCTTTCCGGCATTGGAGTAGCGAATATGACAGGCCTACTAGACGATTTCGGTACTAAATGCCCACCTTACTAAGAAGAGCAGTATTGACCCTCACCCAGTAGCCCGTGATAAGATAGTAAGATAACATCCAGGGCTACGATGGACGAAGTTCTTTACAGGTTTATTTCTAGGAGCTTTAAGGTGGTAGCTACGTGTGTTGGCTGCGGGCCGTTTTTTTCGCTTTGGCCAGCCAATCTGTGAATCAAGACTTGCGGGAAGTCTCTGAGTTGAAGATCCTCGGAGGTTCCCTCAATCAAAGGCGGATCAAAACAGAAAAGATGCAAAGGTCGGGCATGGGGCATGCCAGTGCTTAATCGAAAATGATCTTGCACCGGGCCGGGTAAATTATACTCCATAGACACCACGTGATCGTCTTCGCTCTCCAGTCCAACCACAGGCGCTTGATCTAAATCCTCCTTTTGTTCCAATCTTTTCGCAAACTTAGTCGAATGAGGGTACAAAATCTTGTGCATCGGCTGAAACAGGCCGTCTTTGGGCGAGCTCCTTCCCCACCTAGGAAATTTCCGCAGACAGGTCCTCTTCTCGAGCCAAACAATAAGGTCGAGGAGGAAAGGCTACGAGGCTACATCCCGGAGCATTTTTACTCAGTGAAGATTGGTGAGGTGTTTCACTCAAGATACCAAGTGGTCGGGAAACTTGGCTATGGTGGTCATTCCACAGTGTGGCTCTGCAGAGACTTGCAGTAAGTCCTAGAACCATTGGCCTAGGGATTGGTAGCTGAAAAGCTGTAGGCAACATGAATATGTCACATTGAAGATCTATGAGCATGACTCTAGTCCTGGAAAAAGAAAAAAGAAGTGTATCAACATCTCAGAAGCATCCAGTCAAGTCATAAAGGCTCTGTGCTCGTGCGACGCGCAATCGATGACTTCCTAATCAGATCTGTGGATAAGAAATACTCCTATCAGTGCCTTGTGCATCCTCCTCTAGCTATGAGTATATGCGAGCTACGCAACCGGATCATAGAAAAGGTGCTTCCGGCTGATTTACTCAAGCCAACATTAATCCATATACTCCTCGCTCTCGACTTTCTTCACACAGAAGCTAAGGTTACTCATACTGGTACGCTGATCCTAACCATGTGAAACCTTACACATTTCTTGAACCGTTACTAACTAGTATCAGATATACAAGAAAATGATGTCATGCTTAGTGTGGAGGACGAATCAATTCTCTCCGAGTTTGAGGAAGCAGAGAAATCCAGCCCCAGCCCACGCAAAATCGATGGCGATCGGGTCATCTATTCCTCGCGGGACCTAGGGATTCCAAAAGTGCACGGTCGGCCTATTCTGGCCGACTTTGGGGAGGCTCGCTTTATCTCGACTTTAGGGAAACAGTGGGAGGACGTGCAGCCTTTAGTCTACCGGGCTCCTGAAGTGGTATTGCAGATGCCCTGGAATGAAAAGATTGATATATGGAATGTAGGGACCCTTGTAAGTAGAATTCACATTCCAAGCTTCTTTTGGCAAAGAACTCATCATCTCCAAAGGCCTGGGCTCTTTTTGAGCGCAAACCTCTCTTCTATGCTCGCGATTCAAACGGGAACATTTCAGATAGCCATCATCTTGCTCGTATGATAGCTATCATGGGTATGCCGCCAAAGGATATGATTCGAAATAGCGAGTATGCGACGAAGTTCTTCGATAGCAAGGGTAAGATTCTATCTCGTACGATGTAGGCGGCGCTGATGGATGAAACTCAGGAAATTGGATAGGCACCGCCGAAATCCCCTGTGTCTCTCTGGAGAAGCTGGAGAGTAATTTGCGAGACACTCAGCAAAGATTGTTCATCTCCTTCATGCGAAAGATGCTTCAATGGCAACCGGAGAATCGAGCGTCCGCGAAAGAATTGCTGGGGGATCCTTGGCTCAAGGCAATTTAGATCGGCGTCTGCCTCTAATGATAAGTCTGGTTGTTTTTGCATCTGGATGTATTCGTTCATGAAGCACGACTTGGAAAAGGAATTCTATAAGAGCTAGGTGACCCACTAGGCACCTCATATTGGGTTTGCTCTTCATGTATTATTCTGTATTTGCATCTTCTGCGCGTAGGTTTAGTAGAATGGAGAAAACAATGTATTTATCCATCTTGCGGATTATGTTTCTGGTGAACGATGCACAGAGACAAATTGCTGAACATCTTACCTCGCAGGAACTCATTTGCCACTACTGCACGGTGGAAGCCATGAATGATGGCCTGTATGGAGCTAGAGTAATTTGTTAGGTTTCATAATCTTGACAGCAATGACGTTCAGATCAGTATTTCCCAAAAGGATCTTGCTAATACCTTTTGGATAACCGAGAGCAAGCCAATTTCCTGCAAGTTCACTGTAGATATACTGATTTCAGGAGTTGATTAAAAGCGATCTGATGTTGATATTCTATTCACAACTATGTGTTTAATCCTAGATCTGAAAACATTGAACAGGATCTTATTCAGGAAAGACAGACTTCACTCACTCTCTTGTATATTCGAGATTTATATAATTATCTATGGACCTATCAGGTAGAACCTTTCATGTCTTGGGCACTATTTCACCAACCATCGTCGCAACCAACTGGCTCTTACCGGCTACCAGCGTCCCAATATCTTCAAATGTTGCGTTCCCCAGGATCTCGAAGACAGCTACCTCAGCATCAAGCCTCCACTTGAACCAATTTCGCAGTTCTACTGCCACCAAAGAGTCCACTCCGTAAGCATGCATCGCCTTCGACGGGTCTAGATTTCCTATAGGCACACCCAACGCCTTGCTGAGCCTTTGCATCAGCGCTTGTGCGATGATCTCCGCCGCCTCGGCTCTTGACCGGACACCGGCCAGATCTTTTACCACATCTGCCTTGGCCTCTTCCTTGACAGAGCCATCTGCGTCCGTGATGTTCCATGTTCCTCGGAAGAGTGGTCGGGTCATGATGATAGGAATCTCCGCTCCGCGAGCCTCGATCCGAGAGGGCACGTCAATGCCAACAAGCACTTGAGACCTCAGTGGAGTGCTGGGTATTGGGAGAGACGGGTCACAGTGGTATTCCAGTAGAGCAAACATTTCCCGCTGTGTGATGCCCAGCAGATAACCTGTCCCGATCAATGCGGTCCGCACCGCATCGTTGTCACGCAGCACTCCGTCGTCCAACATGACGCCAAGATTGAACGTAGTTGCCTTTTCGCCCTGGGCGTTACGGTAATGGGCAAGAGCATCTTGGTATGCACAAGCGGCTGAGTAATTGACCGATGCAGTCCCTCCGATTCCTCCGGCGATAGATGAAAACGTGATGAAGAAGTCCATATTCTTTGGGAGCAACCGATGCAAGTTCCATGTCCCTGGGACTTTACATGCGAAAGTGTCGGCCCAATCTTGGTATGTCATGTTTCCAAACACTTTATTCTATTCAGGGGGCGATTAGTCAGTATACGTACGATGGAACAAGGAGGCAGATTGGAGAATATCTCACTCGGAGGACCATTGCTGACTGAATGCAGCCCTTGATCGGGGGTACTCGGCGTTGAAGACTGTCTAACACCTGCTTCAGAGAGGCAAAATCTGTAATATCGCAGCAGGGCACTTCCACTCTCACTCCTTGTTTGCGTAAGTTGTCTACTAACTCCCATCCTTCGTCGTTCGAAATCCCTGATCGAGACAGCAGAATCAGGTTCTTTGCCTCTCGTTGAGCCATCCAGCTGGCTGTGCTACGGCCAATGCCGCCCAACCCGCCAGCAATCACATATGTGGCGTTAGTGTCGAATTTCCAGGTGGATTTGGTTTTCAAATTCGTCTGTAAAGTCAGCTTTAACCTTGCACATATAATAGCCGGGGCCCATACCTTTACCAGGTCGCGACGTCTCATTTCTACCACGGTCTTCCCCGTGTTCTTTCCACTCTGGAGATAACGAAACGCTTGCTCAACCTCACTGACTCCAAACATATGAATTGGTTGCGGAGGAGAAATCCGACCATCGGATAGCATGGCGGTGATGTCTTTCTGCAGCCGTTGCAAAAGTCTGGGCTGATACTTCCGAGCTTCATTGAGATCGATGGCGTGAAATGATGCATTGTTTGAGAAGGGCAGCATTGGCAAACTGCTATTGGAGAGAATATCTTTCTTCCCCAGCTCCAGGAAACGGCCGAAAGGTGCGATGCACTGCCAACTTTCGACCAGGAAATCTCCACTCAGCGAGTTAAGGATGACATCTACGCCACGTTTTTCACCAGTACGTCCCAGGATGCCCTTAACAAAGGAGGTGTTGCGACTATCAAAGATGCAGTTCTCTGGAATGTGATAAGTCTTCATCAACAGTGCCTTCTTGTCCTCTGACCCGACGGTGACAAAGATCTCAGCACCTCGCATCTGAGCAACTTGGATAGCCGCTTGGCCTGTGCCTCCGGCTGCAGAGTGGATGAGAATTGATTCTCCTCGTTGGATGTTTGCGACATGAGCCAAAGCATAGAAGGCGGTGGTAAACACGACCGGAAGAGAGGCGCCCTCGACGAAGGACATAGTGTCGGGGATAAGAATAGCCTCACTTGCGTCACACCTCGTATACGTCTGATAGGTTCCCAAGGCACTCGCGCAGACCCGATCTCCAACCGCCACGTTCTGTACACCTCGCCCTCTGCGACAGACCGTACCGGCACACTCAAAGCCGAAGCTGGTTCCAGAGAGTCGGCCCAGTGCGATAAGACAATCTCGAAAATTGACGCCGCTCGCCTCAACCTCAATTTCGATCTCATTTGAAGCGAGCTCCGATTTGGCAGCATCATCCTCGACGAACTCCAAACTGTCCAATAGTCCAGGTGAGGTGATGCTGAGCGCCAATGCGGGATATTCGCCAAATCTGGACTCGCCCACTTGCGTATCTGCCATGAGATTGACAAGGCTTTTATTCAGATAGTCGGCCTCGATAAATCGATCAACGCACAGGTGACCATTCCGTTCCACGTATTCCTGCTCACAGTCATTGACCGGCCGGGTAGAAATAGCCCCAAATACCTGACCGATGCGGTTCGCTATATGATATGTATCAACCGGAGTGGCATCCAGTGCAAGAGAGATAAACTTTGAGTGTCGCTCTTCCATACGCAGTCCCCGAAGTGCGCCTTGCACCAGAGCATGCTCGGGTCGTTCAGGTCTAACACCGCCTCCACGGGTGACCCATAGCATACCTCCGTCCGCTTGTAATAAGATTTTGATCTGTTGGTACTCGGTCTCATTCATGTTGGCTAGAATAGATGTCTCTCCTAGATCAAGCATCATGATGCAGAACCACTCTTTCAAATTAGGCAGTTGTGCAGCCTCCTCTAGAGAACGGTGGATGGTCTCAGGGACCCCAGAGTGCTGTAGGTTTACTGTTAGTTTGTTCGCGACAGTCTCTTGGATGGTGGATGTAAAATCCAAGACTATCAAAGTCCGCGGAGGTGGCCGTGAACAGTCTTTGGCTTCAGCGACTGCGGTTGTGATCAAAGCACTGTGTTCATGACAGACGGGATCATCATAATCTTGAAGGTTCAGATCGATGCCCGAAAATCCAGTGCGTTTGAGTAGTTCGTCCCAGACTGTGTCTGAAACACCAGCACTGAATGTGCGATATGCATCCCGGTAACGCCACCACCCCGGAAGCAATCCAAATGCAAAATTAGTACGGACAACTTCAGGGTCCGTAAGTTCAAAGAGTGCAAGCTTGCCACCTGGTTTGAGTAATTTCCTTGCATGTCGCAAAGTAGTATACAAATCCTCGGTGGCATGGAAGACATTATCGGCGATGACCAGATCGTAGGCCGCCTCCTCAAAGCCTTGTTTCACTGGGTCCCTCTCGACGTCCAGGACAGAAAAAGCCACTTTGTCTGAGAGGCCCTCGAACATACTTGCAGCATCAGAGAAGAAGCCGGCTGAGATGTCGGTGTATGTGTAATGAGAAAACCGCGGAGTCCTGGCCCCGGCTTCACGGGAACCGTTCTGCGTCAATGTGTCCAGAATATATCTTGTCATACCGCCAGTTCCTGCTCCAATTTCCAGGATCTTCATATCCGGATGTTTGTGGGCGTAGAGATCGACGAAGGCCAGGGTTTTAGACAGGCCGTTGGTGGCTTGTATAATTCACGGTAATAGTCTTTGACCAGGGGAGTCTGGAACATGATTTGCAGTGCATCTTGCTGTCCGGTCAGGATCTCATAGAGATTACGGGCCAATACGGCATAAAATCTCCCCCGACTGTTGAGACCTTCAAGGCGAGCCAACAGATTTCGGTAAAAGATTTCGTCGTTCAGCACCTTTCTGAAATCGATGCCCTTGGTAGCGGGAGCATTTGTGGACAACTTCTGCTGTTCACGCTCCATCCACGCGAAGTATTTGTGATGGTGGGGCGCGAGCTTATCCTTATCCATAGCTGTGAGCCCCTTCAATGTTCGCAAGATACAAAGGTACAACAGCAGCTTAACGTCGTGATCCAACTCCAAAGGCGCCGGTTGCAAGGGGATCCCGGTCGTGACCTGGGCCAGCAGTTCTTCCGTGGTCAACATCTCAATGTCGGGACGGTAGTCAAAGTTCCAACAAAGACGGCGGGCTTCCTCTCTCTTACTCTTCTCCGTCAGGAACTTCCCCTCAAGGCCATTAACAACCACCACTGACCGTACTAGCGATGGCTCGTGGGCCACAATATTGGAAGTGGTATTCCCGAGACCCAGGAAAGCTGATTGATTCCATGCTACCATATGCGGCGAATCGCGTTGATCCTGAAGGGGTGGGATTCCTCCTTCTGCAATCCAGAGGTAACGAATCCCGGCAACCACGCTGGGGGAGATCTCAGTGCCACCCTTCGTCATAGCGACCAGGCCCATTTGGAATAATCCGTCCAAGAAGGTTGGATGGACCGTAAAGTCCGTCTGACTGAACCGTCGGGCCTTGACTCTCCATTGGTGGGGATTGATCTCCCCAAAACATTCCAGTTCATCATTGTACGCGCATGTCTTGATGGCCTGATGGGCGGGGCCGAAGTCGATGCCATTCTGTGCCAGTACCTTGTAGATGCGCCCCATATCGACTTTCTGCGGACAGGAGTTGCGAATGCGACAGAACTCCGTGGCATGTCGCTTCCATTCTTGCTGAGCTTGTTGCCCTTGGTCAACTAGGCCGCTCTCATCAATGTAGGAAACTTGGATACGCCCCCGACACGCCTCGACCCAACTATCATTCTCAATGCAGTAGAGCCGGAACTCCGACCAGGGGTTCTCACGGTCAGCTGACTGTCCACTAGACCGGAGGTAGAACTCCACCTCGGTACCATCGGGATTTTCTGAGATAGCTAGTGCTCGAGAGAAAGATACATCTCTTAACGTGTATCCCGCAATCGCTCGATCAGATCGGGATCGAGAAATGCTCTTAGCAGCCTCTACAGCCATAACTAGCATAGCCGCCCCGGGAAGTATGTTCACTCGCGCGATCTTGTGGTCTCCAATCCACGGTTCTTCAGTTAGCTTGATTCGCTTTCTCCATTTGGCCTCGTGTTGATTCCAGTCTGGCACTCGTATCCCCAGGAAATCGTTACGCGGTGCTTCCCGTAGCCGGTGGCCCTTGCTTACCCGTGATTCTCTCCAGTAGGAGAGGCTGTGGTCGAAAGGGTACTCCGGTAGATTGGTCAGTAGAGTGGGTAACGGGAGCATTCGCATGTTCAGCCGGTTGAGTGTCTGGATACTGGTACGGTGTCCACGGCAGTAGAGGTATCCGAGAGCATTGAAGAAGCTCTGAACTGCATTTACACCACGAATAAGAAGAGATGTATATCCGGCAGCTGCATTCCGACAGGCTACGTTCAACGTATCCTTGATAGGCCGTTGCAAGGCAGAGTGCGGGCCTACTTCCAAGACGTCCTCAACTTGCAATCTACTGTCATGAATGATCTCACCGTTTTCTTGAACCCTCAACAAGACAGCAACTGCCAAGGCGGTGGCGAATCGAACTGGTGAGACCATGTTCTGCACCCAATATTCATTGCGCCTAACCTGCTCGGGTGTGACAAGCTCGCCTGTCACTGAGGAGACCATGGCAGGGACGAGGGATCCATGGCGAGAAGATAACCTCCCCATGGACTTGAGGTATTCTCCAGCAATGGTTTGCATATGAGCAGAATGGTATGCCACGCCGACTGGGAGTTTGCGTGCAAATATACCGACCAGATCGAGAGTCTCCTTGAGGGTGTTGATCTGTTCGGCGTCACCGGTGATGGTGATGTTCCCAGGGCTGTTGATGCAGCCGACGGAGATACCCAAGTGTCCATATTGGGATTCAATAGCTTCGAAATAGGGGGTAACTCCGTCCTCAGACAAGTTGACTGACAACATTGCACCAATTTCGGTCTTACTAGTCGCAAGCCGAGAGGATAGAAGACCTCGATAGTAGGCAACGCTGATCGCGGATCGTCGGTCCAGAGCCCCAGTGGAATATCTGGAAGATTTGTGTTTAGTCTTTATATTAACGGCAGCAGAGGAGAAGGGTACCTACGCAGCAGCAATTTCGCCTGATGAGTGACCTACTACTACCGTCGGGTGGACGTCTATACTTTCCATCAGGTCCACCAGACCAATCTGAACGGCAGTGCACAGAGTCTGACTAAACTCAGGTTCGCTGATTCTTGTTTGTATTTCGTCTCGTGATAACTCATCTGCGCAATGCGTCAGCAAGTACGAGTAACGTGTGGTCAAGTTAATTACCTTCCAGATTCCAGGGGCATCCTAAGGTCCTCAGAACCGCAGATGAGTCTGCGATGCTCTGCGCATAGAGCGTATATTGCTGCAGTTCGCGACCCATAGCAGCCCACTGCGCTCCTTGGCCAGTAAAGCAGAGCGCCAGGCGGGGGGCTTTGAGAGCCCGAACAGGTCGGGATGGCTTAATTCCAGATGCTAATTGGGCCGGAGATTCGCAAATGACGAAAGATCGCCAGAGTAGCGCACTCCGACGATAGTTGAGCGTGTATGCGAGGCGTGAAAGATAGGTCTCATTGATGAGATGCTTTGCCGCCTGGAAGTGTTGGTTATAGGCAGCTGCCAGGCGGCTAACTCCTTTTTCGTCCTGTGCAGACAGAATAAGTATCTGGGGATCCAGATGCGCTAATGTGAAACTGTTCTTTTTTTGGTATCCATCTAGTCCAGCCAGTTTCAAATGATGATGAGCGTCTTCCATAATGACATGCGCGTTGGTGCCCCCGAATCCAAAGGAGTTGATAGATAACCGCCGTAAGCCGTTTGATGGCCACTGGCAGAGCTTTCGTGGGAACTGATTCGCCGTTAGCTCATCAAAGACAACACCAATCTCTGTCAATGGACAACATACCAGCAGATCGGGATGGCTTTCTTCAATAGTGCGATTGACATTTTCTAAGCCTGCAATGGCCGGAATCATCCCTTGCTCGAGCATGAGGACGCTCTTGATAAGGCCAGCAATGCCACTAGTTCCCTCCAAATGACCGATATTAGATTTGACGGAACCAACATACAGCGGACGGGCGGGAGAAATAGAGCTCTGAAAGGCATCCGCAATTGCCCCCGCTTCAATAGGATCTAGTATTATTAGCTTATAGAGATTACCAACGCAGACATGAAATACTAACCACCGACCGGCGTTCCTGTTCCATGCGCCTCCACATATCGCGTCAGGTGCATGTCCAACCCTGCCTTCTGGTACGTGTCTCGGATGAGCTCTGCTTGTGCTTGTCGACTGGGCTGAACGATTCCCGGCGTGCGCCCGTCTTGGTTCGTCCCTGTGGCGCGAATAACCGCACGAATTGTATCGTTGTTGACGGTGGCATCGCTAACGCGCTTTAGAATCAGGGCTCCGAAGCCCTCGCCACGTCCGTATCCGTTTGCCTTCTCATCGAAACTCCAACATCGACCGTCGGGTGATAAGAAACCCTGATTGTTCAGGGACATGGCCATATCTGGGCTCAGGAAGAGGTTCGCACCAGCTACAATGGCCTATTTCGTATCTTAGCAAATATGGCATGACAGCTGCTTCCTTGTCCTTCTGTCTTACCATGTGCGCATCTCCATTGCGTAATCCTTGGCATGCTGCATGGAAGGCCACGAGCGTACTGGAGCAAGCAGTGTCCATATTAATCGATTCACCGCGAAGGTTGAAGAACCAGCTGATACGATTCGCGAGCATGTTGGAAGATACAGAGCTGGCTGAATATTGGCCACCGAATTGCGGATCACGAGTGGAAAAGGTCTTGTAGTCATCGCCGAAACTGCCAGTATGCACGGAGGTTTTAGAATTGAACACCTGCTCCATCGGAATTCCAGCTTTCTGCTCATTAGCGGGGCCTCTATATGCAATGCTTGTTCATTTACCGTTCTCTAACGCATGGTATGTCGTTTCGAGGAGAATTCGTGATTGTGGATCGATCTCAGCGGCCTCCCCAGGTCCGATGGTAAAGAACGGTGCGTCAAAAGCGGCCACATCGCCGTCAACAAAATGCCCGCCTCTTAATGGAAACTAGATGGTAGAATGGCTGCCTTAGCGGCTGCATTGTCCATAACAGGAAGCCCAATATAATGAGATGACCTACCCCGTTTAATCGTTCCTCATCTGGATCATACACCCCTTCCATGCGGATGCGACTCTTTGGAAAAGTCGAGCATGCTGAACGTCCCTTTGTCAAGGCCTCCCAGAAAGAATCTTCCGATTCCAACCCCTGTGGAAAGCGAAATGACATCCCCACGATCGCAACTGGCAGCGCACCAATTTCGTCATTCTTAACCGCTGCCGTTGGCATAAGCGACGTGCACGGATGGGCAACGTGCCCATTCATACTTTCGTCTCGAAATAGGCCATTATTGATCTTATTGGATGAAATATGCGGGGTTTTCTCATTTGCTGAGACTCGTCCACTGGTAGGCCATTCGAGCGCCAGCCAGCGCTGAATGATCTCGGGTAGCATCGCGGTTCGATTCGGAGGAAGGTTGATGGTTGATGGGGAGCTGCAATCGTCTTGGTAGTGATGTCACACGAATGAACGTAGAATTTAGCGGTAATGTTTACTACTTAAAGCCAATGAAGGTCTGTTGCCTCAGGCGTCCAGTACCTTTTTGCCAACTGGTAGAATAGCGCTTCTAGCTTGTTGGCCTAGTCAGAGGTGTGATAAAAATGGATCATGCTCTAGCGAAGTATGAATGTGCTGCGCAGAATACATGCATATTCGAGACTAAAAATTTGGGGCGATAACTCTGCGAAGCAGGTTTTGGCCTCCACCCTCTTTGTAGTATCCTATCACCAGAGCTCACATCCTACCCCAGCCACGGACTTCTAAACTATAGTGCGATATGACAGCCCATCTTTACTTCTTTAGGATAATCACGTCGGAAGGAAACTCCAGTGCAAGTAAGCGAGGCCCCAGATCAGCGACTCTGTAAGTTAAAAAGCGGACATTCGAAATGTAATAACCAATTTGAAATACCCCTAGTGGAATTCGGGGGGCCGCTGCAGGTCAATTACACAGGTAAGTTGAGAGCGACTAGACGAAATGTAATGACGAGTATTGAATACCGAGTCAGTAGTTTAGAGGTAACATGAGTATGTATAGATTGAGTCTTCCGTCGGACTCTACCGTCGAAGTCTACACGGCGTCATAGGATGAGCATATCGAAGGGATGTACTTTCTTCTTTTGCTGAACCCGGCTAGGCTAGTAACTTCATATAGTGACAGCGCGCGATTGTGTGATTTTCAAGCCCCGCAGGGAAGATAGCTATAATACACGACAATTTGGGCACATGTCAACAGAAGTAACTAAACGTGGACTTAATAGATGACAACACTACGCTAACCGCCGCATCGGCCACTCCCACATCAGCACCAAAGCAATGATCTCAGCTGCGCAGAATCCCAGCATCATCGCTAGCTGCTTATGATATCCCTCTGCAAATGCCGCACGCACAATCGCCTGATCGGCCGATGGCAGGGTCGTTACCGACGAGAGATCGTGGAGGATGCGAGTAATTGAGTCCAAAGGCAATTGTGTTGCTAGTATGGTTCGGGCGGTGTTGTTTAATAAATTTGTCGCGATGGAGACTCCCACCGCGCCGCCTAAGATGCGCAGTTGGGTGACTCCGCCCAGAGCAACGGCTATTATGAGTGTGATTGTCAGAGATATAGGTGGAAGGTTGGCCCGACAATGGAGACATACCTAAAGCACTTCCCTCCACTAAAAATGGCACAATATTCAAAAGGGTCGTCAGACTGAGGCCGGTGCCCAGTCCAGCTAGTATTTGATATCCGTATATACGGGCGGGGAGATGCGCGTTGACAGGAACTGAGTAAAGAAGACCAATTCCTAAGACTTGCAGAGTAGTGGCGACGAGTAATACCACGATGGGCGGGATGCGGCCTCGCGCAGTAAGCCCGCCCGTTAAGCCCGATCCAAAAGCAATGGTCAGCGTGAATGGCAAAATACAGATGCCTGAGTTGAGGCCGGACCGGCCGTTGATACTCATGAAGCGAAGGGGAAATTCAAGCACAAGTGTCACGAAAGGAACCCCGGATAGTAGTGCGTTTCTAGTACATTGTTATCATTAGTATATGATCTTCTGTCGACTGTTTTCAACCTTGCCTGCAATCAACAGGGCAGAGTCAATGGGAAAGAGAACGCACTCACAGGTATAATCCCATCAGGATCCGGTTTTTGAGGAAACTCCAGGGAAGTATCGGCTCCCGTGCAGACTTGATATGATATAAATACCATTGCCAAAAGAGGAACAGAAGCAGAAAAACTCCTGCGACAACCAAAAAGGCAATAACCAGGGCAGAGCTCCATGCAAAGGATATACCGGCTTCCTCAATAGCCACAATTAGCAGGACTGATGCAGCCAGAAGTATGAAGAAGCCCGGGTAGTCGATGCGACCACGAAGATCGACGTTTCGCTTGGTGAAACCGAGTGATACCTTGGATGTGATCTCAGAGTGGACAGGAAATCCGGCTGGCATGGTCACAAGGACAAGAAGAAGTCCCGTAACCCCAATAGGGAGATTTATCCAGAAGATCCAGCGCCAGGTGGTGCCATCCGAGATGATTCCACCTAAAAGTGGACCCAACAGAAAGCTGAACGCGATGGCAAGAGAGATGATTCCATTATAAGCACCGTACTTGATTGGCTCCACCATCTCTGCCACAATAATGGGGACCATGCTGAAAATACCAGCACCACCAATTCCTTGGAAAGCACGACAGAGAATACTGAAAGATAGTCAGATTGTTAGCATTATTAGCAGCGGAAGAAAACCGTCACCTACAGTTGGATTGGGGACTGAGCTCCTCCACACCCTCCTGAAAAGGCAAGAAAGAGCACCACAGCGATAACGAGCATCAACTTGCGACCAAAAAAATCGCTTGATTTGGCCCAGATAATGAGAAAGCCTGCGCAACGGTCAGGGGAGGACTAAGGTAGCAATATAGAGTATGTTGAAAAGGTTCGTACTGAAGTAGGAGGTCAGGTAGCTCGACACCACCCAGCTGCTTTGCTCGAATGCATGTAAATCGTTGGCAATAGCCGTCAGCGAGGTGCTGACAATGGTGATATCGAGGGAAGAGAGAAAGACGCAAAGGCAAAGGCTGATACGACAGATTAGCCATTGGGATGTTTCTGGTCTCCACACGACGATACGCACCCAGTTGTAAGGAGCCTAAGTCTCAAGCCTTTCAGTGATTTGGGATGTGAAGCCTCGTCGTTTTCGCCATCTGCGTCAGTGTTCCTAATCCCTTCACCCGACGAAATCCCATGCGGGAGACTGGACTGAAAACGGGCAGTGTCCTCACAAAATCCAAGTCGGTTTTTCTGTTCAGCCATGATAGCAGTTAAGGTAGAGGCTAACACATTCCTTTTGGTTGGAAGCCCATATTCGTTCATACCCCGAAGCAGGCTGCGGGGTTTCTTGTACGTAGGAGATCCGCAGGCCTTGGCAGGCCATCAAATTCAGAAACACCAACAGCCCTTGTGCTCGAGGGGCGATGCAGGCTGCCGATCCCTGTAACCGCCGGACAGTGAGAAGAAACCTTTCTCGTTTCTTTGTTCAGTCTCCGTTAGATCTGCGAAAATAAAGGATCTATTTATATAAGTAATATAACCCCTAAGCGAGCTGCGTACCTAACCAAGCTATGCAACCTAAGCCACGACAATTGCACCATGCCATATGAAACAACTTTAATTATTTTTACTGCATCTCTCGCAGATGATCAACATATATTAGAGTGAAATTCCCTAATATATTTTACAACACGTTGCTCAAATTTGCGTAAACGTCGGATAGGATATATACCCACCAGATACATATTTAAACCATGCCAGAAGTACCGTACTGTAATCCATACCGGTACAATATAGCTTGTATTAGCTCTAAGGGACTACAACCCTGATAGTGTTCTAACCTTGAAAGTACTAGGACTGTCTAGACTGCTCACAAAAAAACTACGAACCAAAGGTATTCAAAGTCCGAGACACGGCCCGTATTCAATTCACTTTCCGTGTTAGCGTCTTCGTAACTCGCTTAACTCTCGTGTAAATATACATGCGGAACCTTTAACACTCAATTTTCGTATTGGGATACTAGATTGTATTCTAACTAGACTTTTTAGGCTGTACTGCTTGGCCCCTCGTAATGTTACTTCATACAGCTGCGACTTACAATCTAGATCAGTAAGGCCACCTGCAGATCTGCCGCTCAATTTGGGGGCCATTAGGTGGGTTGCATACATGGTAGCTCTGCTGGTTGATGGGGCTGGGGGTCGGGCTGATCTTGTGACACATGTTCTGTCTTCCCGTTGCCACTAAGGGCCTGCAGTAGTAGCGGCAGTAGTGCCCCGAATTAGTGGGATGCACTTACGACGGGTGAATCCTGTTTTTGCGAGGATAGTTCGTCATTCCTCAAAGGGTGAGCGGCATATTGCTGTTTTCTTCGAAGGTACTCTACAGACAGCCTATGGTCAGCACGAAGTTATTGCTTTAATGAGCCGTAGGTCCTATAGCAACACCAAATGGGATCTACATTGATGTACGCCAGCTTGGTATTAACACGCCTCCACTGTCACCAAAATACCCGGCGTATCGCGCGCTTGCGCTCCCAGGATATAGTCCCGACTCACGTCAATGTCACGATCGCGGCGCACAGCAGACACGTCAAAGTTAAACTGCCGGAAGACGGCCGCAAGGATCAGAACCAGCTCGGCACGGGCTAAATTCATACCCAGACAAGACCGTGTGCCGCGGTTGAAGGGGACAAGGTAACGTTCTAATCGCTTGCTTTCAGGTCCTAACCAACGCTCAGGTCGGAAGATGCGAGGCTCTGGAAAAATCTCTTCATTGAGATGGGTGAGCATGGCTGTCATGCTAACGCTCGTATTAGTGGGAATGAAGACGCCGCGACATTCGAACGACCGGTCGGGAAACTGGCGACCAATACGATGAGTGACGGGATCCGACAGGCGCAGACCTTCCTGGATCACGGCAGTTAAATATGGGAGTTGTTCGAGGACGGCCAGCGAAGGGAATTGCTGAGGATCAGGGATAGCGGCAACCAGCTCACTGTGCAGCCGTTCTCGCACAGTTGGATTGGAAGCAATGTGATAGGCGGTGCCACGTAGTACGTATGCCCTAGGACAAGTTAGTCGTTTGTCAGTGAAGGGTTAGGGTGTCGATTTACGTTGTCCCAGAACCCGCTGTTACCAAACTGAAGGCTTCATCGCGTAACCTGTTCTTTTGCAACTCTTCTGGGGGCAGCTTGCTGTCTAGTAATTCGTGAAAGACGGTCCGATGGCTAGCTTTCTCGTGGGCCGTATTTTCACCATTACGAATGGCCTCCACCTGCCGAGACAGATCCTATGGATAAACTATTAACCACTCCATTTCCGCGTTTCCGAGGCGTGTGATGGTCCTACCTGACGAAAATCCAAAATGTCTGCCATTGCTGGGGCGAGGAGCTTGTTGACGCGGTCCTAAACATCAATGCCGAATGAGTATGGGTCCGTCGTCGCCCCGGGAACAGGGAACGCTTACCGGAAGTGAATATGTAAAGCGCATCGCCCATGGGATATGGATGTTCAGTAAGCTAATCTCTAAGAAGCTATCCACGTCGTCAAACCCCTTCCGTCCAAAATCGGGCTGTCGTACATTATGGGGCTCATGCGCGAAGCAGTAGGCGTTGATGATATCCAAGGTTACGGCGGCGAAGAAATATTTCATATTTAGCGTCTCTCCTGTCTGAGCTGCGTGCTGAAGACGTTCTCTCAGAATCTCGATCGGACGCCACATAACTGGGACAAGGTCTGTGACGGACTTTTTAGAAAAGAAGGGGTTGAGAGCGCTCCGTCGGAGACGGTGCAAGTCGTGCGATTGAGTCCCGATAGTCTAGTTCTGTCAGCAATACTGTTCTTAGCCTCTAGAGAGGACGGAATTTACCGCGGGGTAGGGCCCGAAGGCCTCTGCAACGCGCGGAGGCTTTTCCGCGCGGCCATTCGTTTGATTAAAGACCTGGTCGAAGAAATCAGGGTCGTCGATATGCACTTCATCAGGGTTGATGCGGATGACAGGGCCTAGAAGACAAGCGGGAGATTAGATTCGCTCAAGAATGACCGCGGGGGTAGGATCGGTACCGTATCTACGATGCAGGGCCCGAAGCTGGAAAGTGAACTGGCCGCTTTGATACAGATCATAGTACCATTCGTAGAGATAGGTAACCTTGGCCAATGGCGGACCGGGAATATGAGCAAGAGGATGGAAGTAGAGTCGGTATGCTAGCAGGGCCACAAGGGCCAGTGATAGCAGCAGCAGGATATCCATTCCGGTATACGAAGGAAAGATGGATTTGCCGGCGCTGCAGATGACGCTTCAATCCCCGCTCTTTGAGAATAATTCCGACAGCTCGTCTATACAACAGCAGGAACCAAAACAGCATGTAAGTATGCAGCTAATCTGTGTGTTGGAGAAAGAAGAGACGATAGGGAGAGAGCGTACGAAGCTATTCTCCACTTTGTGCTAAATGGCTTGGATTTCGAGGCAAATGAGTCGAATAAGACATATCACGCGGCATTCGATCTCTTTGACTTGCCGTCATATATTCGGGGGTATTGCCGCCTGGAAGGTGATGCAACGCGGAGGCGGGGAACCTGGTTAGGTTTCGGTTTTTGGGGGACGTTGATAGGCTCTCCCGATTTCTTTGTTTGGGTGACCGGTTTACTAGGGGCCGTGAGTGGGGCCGAAAGCATGTCACACCTTACCTTACCTTACCTTACCTTACCTGCGACACCTCCTACAGGAAACCCCCACCTTTAGGCACTTAAGTCCCTGCATAGGGAGCTAAAAAGGTCAAAGGAATCCCCCAATAGTCATTCGGTCCCAGGACCTCATTCCAAGGGCCGAGACCTATCAATTACTTCATCGACTACTTACTACGCAGGAGGCATGATCTCATAGATCCAACTGGAACTCGTACTCTCAAATACGTGGGAAGAATATGTTTTCTCACTACAAACTGGATCGACCAGGCTCCTGATGAAAGGCCGGTACCTTGTAGCCTTGTGTTTTCTTCCACATCATCTCCTGCGCCTGTTGTACCGTGAACGACACGAGGTCCTCCATCTGCAGCGGTTCCGCCCTTAGGCCCCGTGCCCTGATGAACTGCGCACTCGACGGCGGTCGCTCTCCCCGCGCAAACCTTACAATCGCCTGGGCCCACTCCGCTAGGATTTCTTTGGTCTGTGGGGCGCCCCGGAACACCCAGAAGAAGGTATGGGGCATACTCTCATATTCGCGCAGGGTGACCGACCCGCCAGCCCGATGAATCTCCCGCGCCACTAGTCGCGATGCATCCACGATCTGCTCCTGCCCTGAACCCATCCAGATCGGACACGTGCCCGTCCAGTCGTCCGCCGCGGCAGGGCTCGCCAGTGGATGGGCAAGCATGCCCGCCTCGCAGTAGAGATTAGCGCGAGGGGGTCGTGTTGGCCAGGCTGCGCAGATAGGAAAACTTTTCTCTAGATAAGGTAGCTTCTCTATGGGGACGGGGAAGATATCGCAGTAGGCATTGCGGTCAAACGACGGGAAGGCGTTGGTGAGGTCAGCCACAGGACTAAGCAGGGCCATTCCTGCTGGAACGACGGGTGGCGCTGTGGCACCGTGGAAGGTGATGGTCGCTCCCCGGCGCTGCAACCGGAGCAGGACCTGGAGGAGACCCAGGGCCAGACAGGCTCCCGAGCTATCCCCAGCTACAACGATCGAGGAGGCAGGAATGGGTTCGTGGGGGCTTCCTGCCGGGGGATTCAGCAAAGTCAGATACGCTTGGAAAGCGTCCAGTAGAGCCGCCGGGAAGGGATTCTGAGGAGCTAGTCGCTGTCGCACGAGCAAGACCTTCCCTCCCGTGGCCTGGGATAAGGAAGCTGCCGTTTTGCGATAGCTGGAAGGGCTGTTTAACCTGATAGGGTTCATCGATCATTATCAGCGCCCCGGTCTAGATATCAGAGATGAGAAAATGTCATAGCTTACACGAAAGTACCCCCGTAGAGGTAGAGGATAGTCAGTGGGGACTTAGTCTCTGCCGTCAATTTGGCGAACTTTTCCTTCTCCCCGACCTCGGGCTGTGGGGTATGCTTCTGGACATTGCTTCGGTAGCCCACCCATTCAAAGTCGAGCGGAACTGAGATCGGGTGGTCGTAGCGCACGTGGTGCTCGTTGGCCTCGTCGACCAGCTTTAAAAGGAGGTCAAGAGAGGTATCGTCGGTCGGCCTGGGAAGCGAAAACTTGCTAATCCACAAAGGACCCTTGACGGGGTCGTTGCGGCAGGTGGCTGCTTGCTGGACGGAGATAGCGGTGGTGTGGGCACCCTTAAGGTATTCGGCCCGCATCTTCTGGGCGGCGGATACTAGGTGCTTGGTGTTCTGGAAGTCCATGATGAGTAGGGTAAAAGAGTCTATGATGAAAAGAAAAGAAAATCTAAACTCTTAAGATGTGAGGGTGAAGGAGCCAAAACGGGCTATCCTTGGATCGACCCACTGGTCGATAAATAGACACAATGAAAGATGAGGGCTGGGTGGTTCTCCCCGCAGCATTTTCGGCCCACGCTCCCATCTATGCCTCCGGGTCGGGCCAAGGGGTGGGGAAAGATCACTACCACCAGTTGAAATTTACCCATCAGTACTGGTATCTTTATGGCCAATGTCGTCGTTCAAAGAGCAGAGCCAGGAATATGATCCCTGTTCGGTGGCTGCATGAAATCTCCGCGGAAATGGTGTCAGCTGGCCTTATGGTAGCACCGCTTTGAGTGCTCCACGGGGACTTACCCGAGCTGAATGGGTGTTTATTTTTTTTTTCTGTATTTTCATTTTGAAAAAGCGATGGGGCCCTCCCATGGCAGACCATTATTCTGAATTCGAGTATAGTCAGTCCAAGGTACAAGCTTCCTATTACGGCCACATCCGTATTTGGGTCATGCAGAAAGCTGCAATACTGTCTCATCGGCACGATTATTACCCAAACTTGACATGTATTTGAATCTCCTCTCCATCTCCTCCCCATATCAGGTTGGGGCCAAGGTTCCCGCGCCTGCATTGATGTACTATTTGCCCCCCGGGCTGCTAGTCTGGCACTAACCTGAAGATGTCTTTGATATATTAAAGGCATATGCGGGGAAGAAGAACCCGACAATGCTCACCAAGACACAACGCAAACAAAAAGGAGATTCAGCATAAGTGAGATCATCCTAATGGCTGAGCCAGCAACATCACATTCCTACAAGCTTGGGCTCAACCAGGTCGGTTATGCGACATTGGTGGTCAGTATCTTCTTTATCATCCTGTCCATTGTCGCGGTCGGGCTGCGCATCGGCACCCGGCGCATGCTGGGGAACCGCTTGGGACTGGACGACTGGCTGGCCATGATCAGTGTCATCGTCTTCATCTGTTTTTGCAGCGACGTCCTAGTGGGAGTCTACACCTACGGGGGCGGGCAGATCTACGCGGACCGATTCGAGGCCCAAAAAAAGCTGGTCCAGTACATGAAGTCAGAATACGCCATTCCACCACTTTATGGAATAAACGTAACCTTAGTGAAGATGTCTATCTTGTGTTTCTACCATCGCCTCTTCTCGGTCATCGCCTTCCGTCGCATCAACTACGGTGTCGGTATATTCTGTCTGGTTTGGTTTGCGGCCGCCTTCATCGGAGACCTACTGTACTGTATTCCCATCCGCCAGTTCTGGGATCCCACTGCGGGTGGCCACTGCTTCAACTTCGCCAATTACTTCCTGGTTATGGAGCTTATCGACATATCCCTGGACGTGGTCATCATCGCCCTTCCCCTAAAGACCATTTCAGGCCTGCAGCTCTCCTTGCGGAAAAAGCTGGCGTTACTAGGCGTCTTCTTGCTTGGTGCCTTGTAAGCCATCCAAATAGCGTGATCCTTGACCAAATCCCAGTGCTGACACACACAGCGTCATTGTGACTGGTGCCGTCCGCATCGCCTATGTCTACCGACCAGGTGACCAACTTTGTAAGTTCCTCGTCATATAATTTTGCGGCAAATGGCTAATCTAATCCAGTGTCACTCGCCCAGGCATCTCTCTGGTCCGTCATTAACTTGGGAGTTGCCATTCTGTGTTCCTGTCTGCCAATATATCGCCCTTGGCTTCCAAAATTCGGCAACCTCCCCAGTATTCTCCGCAGTCGCTACGGCAAGTCCTCACAGCGCGACAGTAGTCACCTTCCTTCCTCCAACCCAGGTACCTCGACCACAACGAAGAGCTACTTGTCACGATCCATGTACTACCATCAGATGAATGATAGTCATGGTGATGTGCTGCCCCTAACCCAGATTGCTGTGGACGATCGACAGGTTCCCGGAGAGCCTTTTCAAGGGATTAGAGTGCAGCGGGATGTAGAGGTGGCTTAGACAACGTCATGTGCGATAATAGCTGTAGATGGTAGAACAGATCGGGGCCTGCACAGGGTGATAGCGCTATCTATTTTTCACGGCATTAAATTACACTCAACGGCAGAGTGACTATAATCACCATGCCTGGATAAAATATATATATTAAGATTGCAATTGAACTCAGATAATTCCAGACAACTTTTAGCCCAGGAGATGTGAAGTGTGGAGACACAGAGATAAGACCTTAATCCAGGAGTTGGTTAGCACTTCCATGTCCTAGTAATAAGTTTCTCTAAGATCTGGAGTAGCCTATGTAGACAGTATGTAAATACCGCCTTGTTGCGCCACATGTAATGTATACATACGGTATCGTAAGTCCGAGACGTGTAAATTTCAGGTTTGCGTCTCTGGCAGACCGCACTGTTTCGGCCCCCAGTCCACTGCTGTGTTATTTATATTCTGCATTGTCAATAATGGTGGTAAGTATCAATTCATCACGGTGGGCGCTAACGCTGTCAACCACTACCCTATGGTCATTGTGGTAGTGATATACTATGCAGTGGCCTCGCAATGCAACCTGCCCCAGAGTGCTTCCGCGGCCGGTTGGATCCAATGCTGCACCGTCAGCATCTAAGCGATCCTGCCGTCCGGGCCATACCCGCAGATCTGCAGGCTGGTGCGGGGCCCTTGGCATCCAATAAGGGTTCAAGAAATATAGTTATGACATTCTCGGCTAATAATATTGCGGGTTGCCCCATTTTGCCCTGCAGGTGGGGGCTATTTCGATAATCGTTGCCAACGCATTCCCCTCGGCGGTAACTAGACGGCCCCGGTAGCACAGGAGAAGGAAGATGTAGGAGCTAAGCGATTCCGGAGTTGGTTCATATGGGTGGCGGCGCAGTTAAATACCTAATCTGCAGTTGCGAAAATTCCTCCGCATTGTATTTGAGGTCAACGGGGGATTGAACTTGGACTTCATTTTGTTCAATTCTTACCAAGAGCTCCCCACCATCTTTATCCTGAACTTCCCTGAACTTCATGTAAAACTGTGCTTCGCTGCGATGGCTCATTTCCTACAAAGCCAGATTCGGAACCCCTATGATGGCGTACCTATCATGTTCTACCCGGTTGTCGTTATCGGGGCCGGCGCATCGGGAATCGCAGCAGGCTGCCGACTGAAGCAGAAATGTGGCTGCGATCAATTCCGAATTTTCGACCGTCAGTCCGGTATTGGAGGTATGTGTCCACGGAATACGACTTTATGCAGGAGCTGGGCTCATTCGCAAACAAACAGGCACATGGTGGAGCAACCGGTATCCCGGGGTGGTGAGGCCTCCTCTCGTGCTGTATTACTATGCTTGGTATTGACAATATTCTGTCTTCTTAGGCCTGTGATGTGTAAGTGGTTGATAATCCTTCGATGAGACTCAACTTGACTGTTTCTTAGACCGGCCTTCTTTTACTCGTTCTCCTTTGCACCAAACTATATGTCGAAGACTATCTTTCCGTCTGGCCGTGACTACGTCGACTACCTCTACAATGTGGTAGAAGAAGCTGGAATTGCGGATAAAATCCAGCTGAACACAGAAGTCAAGTCTGTGGAGTGGATCGAGGAGGACGCTGAGTGGGAGATACAAGCCTGCACGACCTATAGACAAGAGTCATGTGGTGCAGACCCCTCAGTTGCGAGATTCACAGAGATCGTGCGTGCTAAGGTGGTCATCAGCGCTGTGGGCATTCTGGTTGAGCCAAATGGATGGCCTCCCGGCGTTTCTGGACGTGACACCTATCGCGGTGAGCTGATACACTCAGCACGGTGGCCAGCAAAGACAAACTTAGATGGTAAAGATATTGTGCTCATCGGATCTGGGTGCAGTGCGGCACAGATTGCACCTGCCCTTCTCCAAACCAATGTTAAATCATTGACTCAGATCGTGCGGACGCCGCCATGGCTGGTCCCACGTATTGAGGAGCCCGGTGGACGGAAGACTTATGCAAAGTGGGCACCATGGGTATATGGCACAATACCAGGACTAGGGTACACCGTTCGTATGCTCCTCTGCGGCATATCAGAAGTCCTGTGGTATGCAGTCTTCCAGCGGCCGGATACATCCTTCAGACAACGCGAGGAGGCATCCTCCCTCGCTCATATGCGTGCCCTGGCTCCCGTCGCATATCACGAGCAATTGACTCCTAAATATCCTTTGGGATGTAAGCGCCGCATATACGACAATGACTGGCTCCGAGGGATGCATGACCCTCGCTTCTTGCTCGAATCTCGGCCCTGGCGTAGCGCAGCTGACAGGTCCATCACCGTGGGCAATAAGGACGATGTGAAAACTTACCCTGCAGACGCGCTGATCCTCGCTACTGGGTTCGAGAGCAGCCAGTTTCTCCACCCGATATCCGTTTTAGGACGACACGGTCTCTCCCTGCATGGCCTCTGGGCAACTCGTGGTGGTCCCCATGCTTATCTCGGGACCGCAGTGGACGGATTTCCCAATTTCTTCATGATATTAGGCCCCAACACATTTGCTGGTCACACCTCAGTCATTATGGCAATTGAAAACAGCGTTGGTCATGCGATACGGCTGATCAAGCCCATTTTAAATGGCGAAGTCGAGAGTGTTGAACCCAAGGCCGCTGCAGTCCAGACATGGTTGGCAGGCATCAGGCGTGATATGGCCAAGACCGTATTCTCAGGGTGTCAAAGTTGGTATAACGGTGGAGGTGGAAACAACCCGGTGATGTATCCGTATGTGCCTCTTCATTTATACAAGCACGAATAAAAGTGAGTCAATGCTAACTATGTGTAGTCGCTCCCAGTTGGATTTCTATCTTCGATGTCGATTTCCCAAGCTGTCTGACTGGGACCGGGTTCTAACCAGTCGCGGCCACCAAAAATTGCTCTGGCGTAGGGTAAAAAACACGATAATCTTAGGGACACTGGCTTGTGGTTTGGCCTTCTACTGGAAACTGTGGGAGCATGGTGTCGACGGCGGAATTGCTGACGGAGCGACTACACTAGCAATTTCTGTCTTTAATTCCGTCACTCAAAAAGGGCAGGAGCGCCTGGGATGGGTTCTCCAGCAAACTACCAGACCTTGGTAGGCTAATCAACGGAATATGAGGCTTTGGCTGGGTATATTGATGTAGGGTGTATATACAAGGCTAGAATATTGGAATTGGTGATATCCTGCTTGTCCGTATAATTTGGCCTGTGACTATTTATACAGAAGCAAGCCTTTCTTCGTCAGATGTCAACAAAGAGAAGTTAAACAGTATATGCCGACAGCTAGGTCATAATATATATTTGCCTTCCGCCAAGTAAAGTCCGACACTTATCGTATGAGCTTCTGAATGTTACAAAGTAGGACATCAGTGATACAAGGCTTCTCTTCATAGTTGATAATTATCTCACAGGGAGTTAAAGGACATAGAATTCAATGTTGGATCGGGCCCCTCCCGTTTCGTTCCATCATGCCGTTCCGCACATATTGGAGCACATCGGTGTAGAATAGATTCGCTACTCCGCGCTCGACACCCCTTCGCAAGATAGCCAACTCACCTAAAGAGACAAGCGGCAGTCTTAAGCCTCTACTGAATACTTTTTTTTTGCCTGGTCAACAGGTACCACCCCCAGCATGCAGTCCCCGTACATCTGAGCGCGGCGGCTTCTAGGGTAAAGGGCTCCTTGTTATATTCAACAGTGGACTGAAAGTAGCCATAGCATGTTCAAATGCCTACCAAAGGCTAGGTAGGCTTACATTCAGGAACAAACTACGTACACGAAAACTCAGGTCGCTACTACGGAGAATTCAGTCAACTGGAATAGCCTGTTTTGCTCTTCTACTATATTTACAGAACTCGAACCTTAGAAATTTATCTAAGCCTGCTGCACTAGCCCCAACTTGCGCGAGCCCCAAAGCTTGCGAGTAGCTGCAAACAGCGCATTCATGATGCCTTGGGCCTCCTCGTCCATATCCATGTTGCAGTCAGCTTCTTGCTCTTCGACATCCGCTACATCGTCCTCCCACTCGAAAGTGGCAAGGTCTTCCATCTCCGTGGAAGTGTGCGAGGCCTTTGGTAGCTCTACCTTCACCTTAGCCGCCTCGCTTGGGACGCCCTTGTCGTTCAACACGAAGAGCATGTAGAACCCAGGGAGCGCAATGCCAGAGTCGTCCGGGATAGTCACATTGAAGGTAGCACGGCCACCGTCGGCGTCATCCAATCGGGTCAACGATAACGGAATGCGGCGCTGGTCGGTGTTGACCGTGTGCGAGACTGTTCCTGACGGATCAACGAGGCGTTTCTGATATCTGCATCCGCTTTGAAGGACAGAGTAGCCCCGACTTGCACCTGGTACTTTTCGCCGACGATTTCCGGCGTTTTAGGGCGCTCGGCGGGGGTACCATCTTCGCGATACAGGTATGGAGGCTTGAAGATCTGCGCATCGTAGTGGTTGGCCGTGCAGTTGCCACAAAGCCCGCTGCCACCGTTGAGCACAGTCGCATCCGGCAACAGAATGGACAGACTGTGGTAGACACGGACGATGTTGTTCTCCTTCAGGGGCAGGAAGACGTCCCACTCGGGGTGATAGATCTCGGGCGTCAACTGGACGTCGCGCTCGGCCTCGTTGAAAGGCACGCCGTAGATCTGGCCACCGGTAATGAACACTGTGCCATCTGGGAGCACGACCGACGTATGGTAGACACGCTGGTTGTACATACCGCCGGCACCCTTGATGCCGGAGGTGCCATTTAAGCCGGCTACTTCCACTATTGGCCGCCTGAACGGCTCCTTGATGGTGATGAGATGGGCGTTGCGGCTGCCGAACGAGCCGTCATAGTACTCCTGGCCACCGAAGGTGAGGATCTTGCCTCGCACGGCGTCGAACATGACGGCGTTGCCCGACATCGAGTCCTGGTCGTTGAGACGTCGCGTCGCGTTCTTTACTGTCCCCTCACCATGGGTGTCAAACCAGAACATTCTCTTACTCGGGCCGGCATGGAAGACGGTACCCTTCTTCCAGCCAAATAGCCAAGCGTGGTTGTCGTTGCGCAGCGGGATATCAACCGTGTGAATGATTTCAGATTTGATGTTGGGCAGGATGCGCCAGCGCCTGGTCGCCGGGTCATAGACCTCGCCATCCTTGGGCATGTTGGAGCCACCGCTCCATGAGCCGCCGATGGCAAAGATCCTGCCATCAGACAGCGTGGTCGAAGAGTGGTACCCGCGGTGCAGGTTCATGTCACCGCCAGCGACCCACTCCGAACCGTCGTAGACACTGGTCCTCTGGGAATCGGCACCCCCAGATACGACGATATTGCCGTCAACGTCCATCGAGATGCCCGGGCAGAACATGTCGTGGTGGGTGTTTGTGACATTAGTCTGTAAGATTTGGCCTCGTGACGGGTCCCAGGTGGCTGTGAAGGTCTTGCCCCCGGGAGAAGCAAAGAAGCGGTCATCAGACCAGGCCGACCAGAGAATGATATTATGTTCACCTTTTGAATTGAAACTGTGGGCACCGGCTGCGGGCGTGATGGGCAAGTCCAGAGTCGGGCCCCAAGCGCCCTTGGAGGGCTCGTGGGGGGAGCACTGCGTTGGTGGTGTAGACGTTGATGTCGACGATCTTAGTGACAGCATCGGGATACTGATCGTTAGGACGCCTGGCTGGAGGCGCCTCACTCTTGGCCACGAGCCTAACGTATCGTGCTCGGACAGGTTCGAAGGCGGACATCTTAGGGCTCTTGTTCCAGCCCCAGGTGCCGTACGCAACCAACTTCCAGGCGTCGAAATCTTCGCTGACGTATATCTTGTGCTTGGCGATTTGGCCGCGATCCTCCTCCCCCAGGAGAGGGCGCATAGAGATACCGTTCACGTTGTGCAGTATGTGCAGGTCCAGGGTGAGTACGTCTTCCTCTTGGGGAAGACGGGGCTTGCTGGCCCAGTAGGTTTCCGCGAGACCGTCGGTGGCATTCTCGCACCTGCTGCCAGCGGCTACGCTGGAACAATGCACCGTGAACTGATCACGAGGAAGGAGGCTGCCGCCATGAGGCCGGGCCTGCCAAAGGTAGCGCTCAGGGTCGATAGGCCCTTCGGTCTCGGGCTCGATGTGACTCGAATCAGTGGCATAGGGGATGTGAGACTCCACGTTGGCGTCCACAGAGGGAGCAATAAGCCCCAAGAGGAGGCCTGCGACCCAATGGAGCTTCATTCTCAAAGTATGAAAGAAAGATGGCTGGTTGGACAAAGACAGCGTAGATGGCTGGGCTGTCGAGGGTAGAAATAACAGTCAGGCGTCTCAGCGTGGCCACCCTCAGCACCACACACACGACGCTCGCACAGGCCAGGGCATGATACAGAAGATTCCGATCCCTTTCGACAGAGATCGTGACGTAGCGGTATACCTGAAGTGGTCCCCGGCCCCATTTCGGGCCTGTGTGATGCTATCCGCCAGCCGTCCAAGATTGCGATCTGCTCAGTGTCTCCACGACGCGACTCCACTCAGGGCCCACTGGGCCCACTGTGCCTCCCGAGCACCGGCAAGCACGAACCCATCATTCCTTAGCCGATCGCGGTTCACGCCACCGCACGGCGGTTCCAGCGGGAGATCTGACGCGGCCCCGAGCGGGCCATTCCATGACGTTGCCGTGTCCGGAGAGTTATATGCAGACGATCCATGCAGATGAGGATGCATGCACATTGCCAGACTGACACACTCCAACCGCTATACAGGGCGGGCATACTCGCCAATCGGACGTTGATGGTCGTAATGCAAGGTCTGCCCCCATATCTGGTGGCCGTGCACTTCTCTCCACTCTAGTCCCAGAGCTCAAAATTGTTGCAGGACTCTGTACGGAGTATCCCACTCGGTTCTGGGTCTTATCTGCGGGCGTGTGGCTCTTCAGTGGGCCCTTTCGTCCATCCCTACCCCGAACAGGAGTTCAAATGCTCGATCGAGATTTCTGCATGGGAACCACTCCACCGTGCTGGAACTAGCGCGTCGCAGCCAGCTAGCCTTCCTGTGGACCCGCGCTCGATCAAGATTTCCGCTTAGCACCATCTCCACCATGCTGGGACTAGCAGGAGACTGGCTTCGCGGAAGGAGCCTCGCTTTCTCGGCTGACCTTTTGCAAAGCCAATAGTGTGTGGATCGGGGACCTTCGCCCCGCGATCTGCGACACACCGCTGTGAAATCGATATCGCCTCCCATGGCAAATCCACTCGGGAATGCATCTCCTATGCGGGTTTCAGCTATTATCAATGCACGTCGCTGATTGGCCTCGGGCTGAGATGGCCCATCACGGACGGGCCGTCGATGATGTTATGTCTTCCTCCAGCTGAATCCGCACGGATGGCAGAGATTAGAAAGATATCTGTCTCATTGGCCATGTCACTGGTCAGTCAACACGTCAGCGAGAGGAGTCCAACATAAGAAGCCGTTTGTCCGGCCGAGCCATGACCATGACCGGACAGATTCCACGATCTGAATCAATTCTGAACGAAATTCACCTCTAGTATGGCATCCGAAGTCGACCCCGCAAATATCCAGGGCAGTATCTGGTTAGTATATCACATGCTCTCGAGCTACCTCATACAACTGCATCCCATGCTCACTGGTTATCGATAGGCCCCGTCTTCCCCGGTATTACGAAAGCTTCCTATTTTTCAAGATCAAAGATCTCGAAGAGGACCGCTCCTATACCAGATTCAAAGAAGACCTGAGGAAGCTGGTGGAATCCGGTAAAATTACTACGGGAAGCCAGTGCAAGGATTATCTCGAGCAACATGGGGGCGTGAATGAGGCCCGGGAAAGAGTGGACACTCAACCTGAAGAGCGCGTCACGTTCAATGCGATCAACATTACCTTCTCTGGCAAGGGCACGACCAAGCTGGTTGGGCCGTATGACGAGCTAAAGCTCCGGGACCTCCTGCATGAGCGTGGCATGTACCAGGACATGGTCTTCGAAGGGCCTGACGAGACCGAGTCACTGGCTCCCGAGTACCGGCCACCCCCGGCTGGCACAACAATGACAACTGGCGATGCGACGGGATGTTCATTGTCGCCGCTCAGCGTGAGGACGAACTGGAGGCCACGATCAAGGACCTCAAGAGCTATTTCCGCATTGCAGACGATCATACCGTTGACTCCCCTGAGGCCAGCGCGAAGATCACGCTGACCAAGCATGGAAACGTTCGCAATGCGGATGGAAAAGCGCAGCGGAGGGAAATTCCTGACGAGAAGAACCCCTCAAAGAAGCGTCTGGAAAACCTCAGGGGCAAGGAACAGTGAGTGCTTTCCTGCAGACTCTCGCAGGCCATCTTGTCTCTAACCTATTGTCCTGCTTCTATCCAGTCTCGGATATGAGGACCACATTTCGCAGCCTGCCATTGAAGGCCTGGATCCGCAACCAAAGGAGGGCGAACCTGCGGCCATTGCCCCGGGTAAGTTGGAGCTTACCAAGCTATCAAGAACGGGATTCTGACGCGTTGCCAGTGTGATCTTCCTCAACCGCCGGGGAGATAACACCAAGTCGCCGGCGTGGGCCACAGATGGCAGTTATTTAGCCTTCCGTGAGATCGAGGAGAGAGTGCCCGAATTCAACAAGTAAGTTCTGTTCTGGTTCGCTGCATGTGGCTCCGGCTGACACCAACGTACAGATTCGTGAAGACTCAGTCCGAGAAGATGCAGAATTTCAATGACGGCACCGGCGAGAAGCTGGCCGCCTATATGATCGGACGATGGAAGAACGGTAAGCATGGTCATGTTCCCTTTGTCTAGAACGAGTCTAACGGTATCTCTTCAGGCTCCCCCGTGGCGCTGGACACCGAAGACTCTGTGGCCCAACATCCCTTTGCCAACAACTTCGAGTTCAAGCAGAACTATTCCAGCTCGAAGGAAATCAGGTGTCCGATTGCCGCGCACATTCGCAAGATGCGCCCTCGTGCCGATCTCTATATTTCAAAAGATGGCGGGGAGGTCTCTGCGCAGACAAACTACTGGAATAACACGAACGTGATTCTGCGTCGCAGCGTCACCTTTGGTCCAGAGCTCCAGCCGGGCGAAGAGGAGATGGACCCCGCAGAGCGCCCCAAGCGAGGCATTTACTTCATGTGCTACCAGGGTGACCTTCGGAATGGCTTAAACTTCTTAACGAGTCGTAAGTACCCATAAATTCCCGGGCATACTCGCCCGACTAACAAAACTAGGCTGGGCCAGCAACGAAGTCTTTGCGGGCAAGGGCAAGCTGCAGGAACGCCCTGGCCAGGACCCCATCGTCAGCCAGCGCAACCGTCCAGACCACCCGGAGCCCGTCTTCGGTATATTTGACGGCGAGCAGCCGAAGGAGCTGCAGCTGGGATATCTGCCATGGATTGACCAGCGTGGCGGGGAGTATTTCTTCACGCCGTCGATGGAGGCCCTGAGGGGGGTGTTTGTGGATGAGGTGGAGTAAGCTTTTATATTCCAGTAGCCTTGGCACTCAAGGCCTCAAGACCTATTGCCATTCTTTGGGGCCTCATTAATTGTCGATGCGTGTACCGGGCCGCAGAACATGTGGCAATTAGAGAAGTATCTAACTACGGGCTAGCAATCTGACATATGTCGCCCTCCCTGATTCGCACCCACTATATTTAGACTCTATGTAGATTAAAGTTCCACAGCTGGCAGCTTACGCTCTTTTCTACTCTTAAATACAACTTGTTAAATGCCCAATAATCCCACGACAATCAATACAGGAACTTAGTAATCATCAGCATATATCGAGATATAGAACGATGATACGACTGATGGAGGCTAATAATATTACGAGACCGTTGTATGATAGCTCAATAGTAGCCGTGCAGCCAATTTAGATAGCTGTGAAGCCCTCTCCAGTTGCAACTAGCTATCTACTGTGTGAAATGTTTAGCAGACTATCGTGTCATTTGATATCTATACAGTGGACGGTGTGAAGATCGTACTATCTAGCCTTCGAGCGCTCTCCAACGGCCCTTGGACTCGTGAGGCACCCGGGTAACTGTAACAAAGCGTCTCGTGACATTAGCATGACCGAGTAAGTTATAGAGCTTCAAAATGTACGGGGAACAAAATGAAGCCTAAATAAAGGCTCAGGACAAATTCCTATGGGCTACTGCTAGGCATCCCGGCACCTATGTGCAGGATAGAACCAAACTAAAATTCGAAGCCATTTCAGTGTCGACTGAGCGTCAGTCACTCAACTCTGCCGCCTGTCACCGCCTTGGCTTCAGAAGGCTTCATCTGAACTATAGAGGATATGACGGAGGGCTAGCTTAGGGCATTGGGTGCTTGTTGTTGTAGATTTTGTTCTTCTTCTCTCCCTAATCTTTACCTGTAGTATCTCAAAATTCGGCTCAACTATCTTTCCACTCTGGTGGTGATTGGCTTCCAGCGAGACACTGCAGAAATATATATATATGACGCTGGACATGGATCGAAAATCCTATCCTTCTTTCCTTGACGATAAATCTCTATCCTAATATGAGTTGACAGAACTAAGGCATTCCGAGCTATCGCTGGGCCCATTAGGCACTCATGCATGAAAGAAGTCGGCTCAGAGTTCCTTCGAACCATCTCCATCTGGACCAGCTATCGACCCAACCGATATACCATGGCAAAATCGACCAATATGTGGCGCAACATGAGACGCAGGTTCTCAAGCAAAGGCTTAACATCCTTTGAAGATGATTGGCTATCCGTGTTATATAATATGCATCCTACATACTCTAGATAAGTCGCGAACAGCTCATTCAATCAACTGCCTTCCCTCTTTGTTCTATTGCTTCAGTCATGTAAGCCGCACCCTACAATCTCACAACTCTATAACGAGTGTACGCATACTATGTTTGAAATAATTCGCAGCTAGGTTGAAGAAATATATACAAAGTGTATGATCAGCCAGAACTTCAAGTATCTAGACTGTACAGCTACTACTATCGGTGAAACCATACTATCATTGATTGGTGTTTATTCCATGTCGCCAACTCCCTTTTATTTCAATATCTTTCCATCCAAAACGATTGTTATTGTCAAGGGGAAGCCTAATCGGAGTTGGGACACAGCAACAACGGCGTTTCAATTTGGAATACTAAAGTTAAGGAGGGAAGAGGGGAAGGAGGAGCTGCCACGACCGATCTAATACCCAACTCCCACCATCCTCCTGTCCACTTTCGTATGTGTTCGGACGACATTAGTCCAGACGGTGCTGCTATTAAGGGCGGAGAGGAGCGGCAGAATCGGCCAACGGCTGACAGTTATAAATTTTGATTTTTCTTACGCCAAAAAAAGCGGTGCAGGAGTGGGATGACGTCAAATTGCTTTTCTTCCTTTGCTTCATGCTCGGCGTCCGCTAAAATCTGCTTGAGAAAATCGAGTGGTATCTTCCGGTGTTCAAGACTTTGGAAAACAATTTTTAGTAGATCTTTGCGACCTCTGGACGCTAAGGACACCAATGGCCTTGATCTTCCACGGCCGACGAGAGGGTCGGCACCCCGTTCGAGCAATAATCGAAAATGAACGATTAGCTGAAGTGATTTAGGGCTTGGATGGCGTTTTTTTTCAACGATAGTGGTAAGTGGTGACTTTGACATCCCATTAATCTCAAATCCATGTGCCAAGAGCATGTCCAAGGTTGCAGCCACAGCAAACGAATCTTGGTCAGGAGAATCAACAGCAATGATCAAGTTATCCTCAGAAAATGCGGATATAGGGCTAACGAGCCCTTTATCTAGCAAAATCTTCAATGAACTCGTATCGGAGGCGGATAATATGGTTTTTAGAGCACGTTTCACCACTGGACCCCCAGGAAGAACGTGGTAACCTCCATTAAGAAGATACTTCGTCACCACTGCTCCACCAACAGCAGCTGCCTCCAAAAGGGACACAGGAGAGCGAGGGGAAGGATCTGAGGGTTCAACAATAGGCATCCAAGTTTCTAAGACATGAAGCGTTCCCAAGCTGCCAGTTTTGAGGACTCTAATAAGGATGGTCTCGGAGGAATCCGGTGATCGTAAAGTGACATCTGCGCCGTTTTCAAGCAACGTTCTTAGAATTTCTGGAGTTTCTGCAGCCTGGAAGAAGATTGGTTCTCGAAAGCTGTGTGCTTTCATTTGATGATTCGGGTCTGCTCCATTGGCCAAAAGTATTCGGACAATGTCGTGATGAGCGCCATCGATCGCCAGGAAGAGTGGGTTTGCTTCCCGCATTCTGTTCGAGACCATGTAGTCCCTCGTGTCGGCGATATGACTTAGCAGTAGTTTAACAACAGATTTGTGACCTTCATGAGATGCAATGTCCAAAGGCCACGGATTGGCGAGAGTCCTACCCAAGCCTATCCCGAATTTATTTCTTTTGATGCGAACGGAACTGGCATATTGATTGGGGGGGTTCGAATCTTATCGGACAACCTCGATCAAGTAGCTTTTGTATCAGATGCTCCCAACCCCAACTAGCACTCAAGAGGAATAGATGCTTATGGATATTGTCATCGATATCCCCGCTTGAAACTAAACCCTCGAGGTTCATAGATCGTTGGAGTCGCATAACTACAGCTTTATGCCGAGACCTTGTAGCTGCGATGATTGGATAGATTGGTATATCTATTAGAGGTGTATGTATCGCCCAATGGTTCAGGATAATGTCGACGATTTCCAAATGCCCTTCTGCAGCGGCGCAGGATAGTGCAGTGGAAGGCGGAGATTCGATATCAGGTTTGACCTGAAGCAGGAATTGCACCAGTGCCACATACCCCCCCTTGGCCGCATCAGAGAGAATGGAATCGCCAGCCCAACCAGGGATATTTATGTCACATCCAACTTGGAGAAGATACTTGACAATTGATAAATGGCCTCTCTCTGCCGCTACATTCAAAGCGCGAAACTCTTCCCGGCTGCCGTTGGCGCGGACGAACCGAATGTCTGGAGAAGCCCCATGCGATACCAATAATTTGACGATACTTTCATGACCATTTCCAGCCGCGAGTATCATTGGGCAGCCATCATCATCGCCTTCTGGTTCGTAAGCTAGTTCGTCGAGATGACACCACCCTTCTGATGTATCTGGATCGACACCATTTGCTAGCAATAGCTTCACAACATCAGCATGGCCATGAATGCAGGCTAGAGCCATGGGGAGCCAATTTTCATAGAAACGCGCATTCGGAGACGCTCCAGCTTGGAGCGCGAACCTTGCTGTTGCCTCATAGCCATTTTTGGCGGCCCATTCGAGAGCGCACGCATGCGAGAATCGGACATTGTGCTCATAGAGGGAGTGGTTCAGTAACAGAAAAAGCCTTTTACATGTTTGGAGAAAGGAGTTGATGCAGTACTCGTCATCTAGTAGGTGAGATATGGCCACGATGAGTTCACTCGGCAAATCTAGAAGACTCATTTTGCTTCAAGTGAAGAGATCCAAGCCTATCAGCTGTGCACACGAATGATGGAATTGCTGGGCAGGGGATATGTCAAACGTGATTGGGAAGACTCGTTGGGACCTCCGTATTGTCGGTGTATTCTAACCATCATAATACGACCCTGTATTTCTCGCCTAGACCCTAGGCATGTGACGCACCCACAGTGGCCCACCAAGTCCTGGGTCACGAGCGGGACTACGGGAAAACCCCGAAGGACTCCGACGAATATTGATGAACCAAATCCACTCCACGGAGCACAGCCAGACGGGCCGAGGCTGAAAGCGAGAATTATCAAACGCCAAGGCGTTACAAACCCAATTTCAAGGAGAAAATTGGACGAGTGGGTCAACTAGACATCGTGATGAATTTCTCTTAGGTCTGAAGTGGGGAGATATAAACTCCCCAACAGAAACTAGCCAAAGCGGCCTGAGCTGGCAGAATTTATTACCCTGTAATGTGGCCAGTAGTAATACTGTAGCAGCGCTAAATCCCCTTTTTGGAGTCCATTTTTTGAGCCCGCGTTCTCATCCACTATAGTAACCTCCTAATCCCACACGAATATACATCT